>NC_138962.1:12942500-13630000 GCF_055761805.1 Camellia sinensis | reverse complement strand
GCATGTCAGAGAGGACTTGACCAGTGATGGAAGTCAGGCAAATTATAGTACTGGGGATCACCCCAGGAGCTTCTCTCAGCAATTGTCTGAGGTTAGTGATTTTATTCTTCTTGCCTTTCAAAGCCCTACTTTCCTGTTGTTTTCCCAGTGAAAATTCTGGCAATTGCTTTATCTGTCTTCTTATGCTTTCATACAAATTCCTTATATTTTCTGTCCTGTGTTCTGCGGTTCTACCTGGGGTGTTCACGGGTCAAGTCGAGTCGGATTTGAGTCAGACCCGCCACTCGAACAAAGCTGTTCGGTTTGGGAATATGTTTAACAGATTCCGATCACATGTTAGTTCGAAAGTGTCCTTCATATTCTCTGTTTTGGTTGTAGGATTTGGACGGTTTTGAAATTACAAAAGCCAAACATAAAAATAAAAAATAGATAAAGGCAATTATAGATTTAAAGGTTCAACAGATTCAATGGTGAAGAAAAAACAAGAACACTTCTATAGAAACAAGAATTCTGATATACCAAATAATTAAACCGAACTTGAAATCACCACAACAGCAAAACAAAAAAAAAAAAAGAAGAAAAAAAAAAAGAAAACTCAAGAATCAATAGATCTAGAACCAAAACTCAAAGATCAAACCTAGATAAATTGACATGACTACCATAGCAAACACTATGCATGTTTTCTATCACCATTCTTGAAGCTTTAAGATCAATCAGTCGTTGAGCATCACCAATGTCATCACCATCAACTTTCAAAAGCCAGAAATCCACCATTGATGAAGCTTGAAGGTCGTTGACGCCATGATGTTGTTGAACGGGAATGGGGCCTTCTCCTTTGGCTGTTCAAATCATGAGGGTGACTTTCAGAAGGTAGGGCTTTGGATTAGCTTTTAGGGTTACGATTGAGCTCTATGAGAGAGAGAGAGAGAGAGAGAGAGAGAGTGGTTGAGAGAATGAGAGAAGAATAGATACAGACGCTTAGAAGAAACAGAAAGAGATCAAGAGTTGTGAGAGAGACGTTTAGAAGAAAGAGAAACATGTTTGGCAGTCTTGAGAAATCATAACACGCATGGGATACATATAATAATGTGCAATACCAAGGCTAATATAAATTTGACACATGATAAGATAATATTTTTATAACATACTTAGTCTGTTCAATTTTGAATGGATTCCAAATATCTAAACTCGTTGACTGAACTAATACCCGAAAAAATTGTTTTTAACAAACTGCTGCTGGCCATACTGTGATTTGAAACTATTTGTATGATTGTCTAATCGGGCTGTCTGGTCGGGTGGGTTGGGTCCAATGTTTTAAAAACTGGACCGGTGAGTGAACTGAAAAAGGAATTGAAGTGGATGGGTTATCGGTTCAACTGTCGGGTTGAACTAGAATTAAACCGTGAAGTCAAAATTATTTTATAAATATTTTTACAATTTAAAAATAAATAAAATACATTCATTTAAAATATTTTATAATTTAAGATATATATTTTTAAAATTTTTATGTTTACATATATTTTTTATATTAATATTGTTTGTAAAAATATTAATTATACATGTGTTTAAAAGAAATTACTTTGAATATAATAAATAGCATTAATTACCTAAAAGTCCTATCTACATATTTGGTGGTAGCTTAGGTCCTGTCAAAAAGTTTTTGAACCAATAAGTCTCATTTATAGGTAAAAAGACGTTTTGCCCTTTAATCCCAAAACTGAGAATGTTTTCAATTTCAAAACTTAGAATGTTCTCAATTTATAATTATCAAAACTAAGAAATTTCTCAATTTTTTTTCTGGTATGAACTAAGAATATTATCAAAACTAAGAAATTTAGAATTATCAATTTTGAGAAATTTCTTAATTTTTTTCATGATTAAAATTGAGAATATTATAAACTGAGAAGGTTCTCAATTTCAAAAAACTCTAGATCTCTCTCTCTAATGGCAGTGGCATCTGTGAATTCAGTGAAAATCGTGACCTCACAATCAATGGACTCATCGCTTTCCGAACGAGTCTTCGACGCCGGCTTTGAGTCCTCATCTTCCGATGGACTCTCATAAGCAACAGCCGCAGATCCACTTAATTCTTCACCCAACCCTCCCAGAGGCGTTGAATTTCAGGTGGTGACGAGGCAGATTGGCGGTGATGGAGAGAGGTAGATCTGTTCAGAGACAAATCAACAACAACCTCAACCTTACATATGAGCCACTCGCGGATTTGAGTTCTTCATCTTCATCGACGACGACGACGACGACGACGACACCGCAGATCTGAGTAGGGGAAGGAGGCGGTGGTTCTGGTGGCGGAGCTAGATTTCCAACAACGGAGCTTCGTTGAGGATGTCGATGGAGGACTTGAGGACAGAAGGGAGAGGGAAGGCGACATCAAGACAGCTTACCTGGAGTTTGTTGAAGGGGCAAATTGGTCTATTAAAAATTAATGGGACTTGAAGGAGCAAATAATTTTATCTAGGACTTAATGGATTATAAGTTCACAAAATGGGACTTGTATGTAAATGGCCTTAATAAATATTATATATCTCATATAACAAGGAGCCATGGTGGCATAGTGGAAACTCATGCTCTTTAGAGCTTAAGATTATGAGTTCAACTCCTTGTGGCATCAATTTTTTCATTAGTGGACCGGTTTGCTTCAACCCGTTCTGGTTCTACTGGGTTACTAGTTTAACCGAGGGTTTGGCCGGCTTAACTTAAAAAGACCGCTTTTCAAGCTAGTGGGGCTTGAGGGTTGATCCGGACCGGAACTTGGACCCGGTCAAACCGGCCCGTCCGGTCCGGTTTTCAAAACATTGGTTTGAACAAATTCCAAATATCTAGACTCGTTGATTGAACCAATACTCGAAAAAATTGTTTTTAACAAACTGCTGCCAACCATACTGTGATTCGAAACTGTCCGTATGATCGTCTGATTGGGCGGTCCAGTCGGATGGGTCGGGTCTCACGGTTTGATGAACACCCTCACTACCCATTGTTTGGCTTATATTAGTAGTTTATTATTTTACTGCATGCTTCTGTTTTGTGTCATCTCTTGGCTATTGTGCTTTTCTTTTCAATACAATAATTTGTTTGCACTTTCTTGTATTGCAATTGAATCACATGCAGTTGTGGATCTTTCAACATGTATATCATATTAGGTTAAGAAAAGATCTAGGCAGCTTTGGTGTGTTTAAACAGGGTATTGGTTTAGGTCTGAGTTTAAGAGCACCACTTACTTCCAAGTTCTCCTCCATTGGAGAGGGGGAAAACTGATTATATTGCAGCAGGGTTGATCACTTTGGTTTGAGTTGCATTTCAGCAAACTGGCATCAGGTAATTATCTTGCATTATACGTTAGACTTGTACCACTAGGGTTTTTTTATTTTTAATAAGTAAACTAACCAATTCATTAAAAAGAACCATCACAAGGGGCACAACCCACCCTAGACACACGGTGTATAGGATGTGCATGTTTCAGTTCAGTTCAGGGTAGCACTAAACCCATAACTAAACCAATTATGATTGTTTGTAGGTTGTTAGACTAATGACTGAACCAATATTCCATTGGAACCGAACCAAACCAACTCGACTCAATGTAGCTTGGGTTGATTCAAGTTAGAACAATGGTTCCACCATACTTACATATAAGTGAATAAGTTCTTCATAAAATGCAACCTCAACTTCAATCTTGTAACATCAAAATTTTTGAAGAAAAAGTAATAAATCAGCAGTAAATAAGTCTTGAACATTGGAACAGAACACAGAGAAGAATAAAACTTTGTTTTAATTTTAAGGAATGAGGAATGCATAATAGAGACTGTGAACACCTAATATTAGGTACAAAGAAATCTATGTCTCCAAACTAATAGTTTTATGTAAGAATACTAGAAATGGTGAATTCATTGCCAGGATATTTATACAAACAAAATGCATGCGTGGATACTAATGAAAACAACCCACTCTTCTTACTTATTAAAAACTGTTAACATGCATAATAAGGTCAATAAATATTTTTGTAAAACTCATGCCATGTTGAGCCATAGAGTTTTACTTATCTTACAAGCAAAATGTTTCTATAACAACATCTACCTTAGTACTTTGTTTTCCACAAATTATATGAAGATATCTCAACATAAATAGAATTTTATGTTATTTATCAAAAAAAAAAAAAAAAACATAAACAGAATTTTATCTAAAATAGATTTTGGTTCTGGGCTCTGCCTAACCGAAGAACCGAACTGTTCTGATCGGGTTTTTATTTTTAGACCTAGAACTGAACTAATATATTGACAAAAGCAAACCAATCCAAACCACGGAGGTTGGGGTGGTTTGGTTACTGAGTTTCTTGGGTCTCTTGTGCAACTGTGTAACAAAGTTAATCTTGAAAAGAAAAATTATTGACCTATCGACAGGAATATACAACTCCTGCAAATAATCAACACAAGAAGACAAAGAAAGAGAAAAGTTCCCTGAGCCAAAAAAACAAGGAGACTAGTAATGTTTCTTTTAAGCACAAAATTGATCATTCTACACCCTTTAAAGTTTTCATGTTCTTCCCGTTCCATATGCACCACATCAAACCCATAAGATGGAATTCTATGGAAGAATTGATCATCCGCTTGACTAACTCTTTTGGCTCATATCTGCTGAGTATTTCCACACATTAAGAATAAGAAGCAATGAGAAGTGAAAGTGAGGGATATGCTCTGGACTTTGCTACTTCCTTCACTCACTTTTAGACGGAGTAGGTGACCATAGCAGCTCGTACAAATTAGTTTTTGAAGAGCCAATCAAGTTATATACTGCTGTTCAAACGTCGAGAATCGCTTTTAGGTTGTGATTTGGAGCATGTGGGTTTGAAATCTCTAATTTAATTGCTGGCATTTGGATTTGATTGCAGATATGGAAGTTCAATATTTTAAATTATGAGCTGGTTCTTAAATTATTTTCTAGAAAAGATGTTATATTTTGTCCTAGTTTTATTATAGGGACACTTTTTTATAAATCCACTTTCACCTATTTATGTTCTATTTAGTCCACATTTTTTTCTTATGTTCCAATAAGCCCTATGGGTGACATAGTTACTAAAATACCCCTAATAATATTCATATTTACAGTATGAATGTTTCATGATGTGAATATTCGCATCGTCAATGTGAATGTTCACACTATCAATGTTAATGTTAACATGTCAATATGAATGTTCACATTGTAAAATATGAATGTTCACATCACCAAATTGTTAACTGTTTAAAAAATATTTGTAAAGGTAGAAATGTCTACAAAATATCTTAAATATGATAATTATGATTTGGTAGATCAAATGTCCAGATAATAGGACTTATTAGAATATAAGAATACCTTATGGACTAATTGGGATACAAATATTTGAAAAAGGATTTTCTAATAAATTTCCTTTATTATAATTACTTTGCTTCTGGGATGGATGAGGTTTAAAGACTATACCATGGTCATGATTCTTCCTTTGCATACATTGTTGTCATTTTTTAAGTTCAAACTGAATTACCGCAGCAGATGATTATATATACATTTCATGATTGGTGGTCTTTGTAAATGAAAAGTTTTATGGATATTATGTAGGATGATATGGACAAGAAAATCCATGATCTTACCCATGAGCTGGATTGTGCGAATCGAAAATGTGATGTTTACCGGGCCAACCTGATTTCAGTTCTGAGGGATATTGAAGATCATAAACAACAGTTATCAGTCAAAGTCCAAAACATTAAGCTTAGCATGAAAGATGATGGCCTTTAAAGGTGCAACATTGTTATTACCTGTTGTTTGTCTTTCGTTTGTTCTCTAATTTCGTTACATAAACATAAGCTGTTATTTTACGTTTTGACGGTGTAGACAGTGAAAAGGTTTCTCAGTTAAATTGCCTCTGATGGAGCATTATTCTCATTGCTTTTCAGTAGTATAGCTAATTTGAAGTGATAGTTCCTTCTTTCCTATCCCGTACAAGAAGGTCCACATTGCTCCATAATTATCTAATAGAATTATCTTTCCGAAGATCTCACAGAGCATGAGAAGGTTTGTGTGTAGAACATGCTAAGCATGGTACCGAGCAGGTAGGTTTAGGATGAAGTTTGGCTGATGAAGGGATTACAGAGCTATAAGCCTTCTTACCATCTGAACAGTTTTACACTGATCTATTTTGTTGTAACCTCTTAACTTATTAATTTTGACTTTGCAGGGGATGAGCATTTCGGTATGATATGCTTACAGTTGCCGACAAGGACAATAGATGTGAAACTCAAGCTGCAACATGTATGATGTCTATATTGTTCTCCTATGGTTGGATTCTCATTGAATGCCTGTCGTATCAAATCATGACTCAAGTGCTCAAATGTTCATACTCCTTGATCAAGGATGTAAAGCCAGGCAATCACCAAAAAGAAGATGCTAGTCAAGCACCTGAATGCCTGTCAACTGAGCATAAATGAGGTTGGTCATACCCATTGGTTGGTCCGATTCTGTTTATACCCTCTAGTAGAAATATATTTTTCTTTCTATTGGGAGGTCAAATATGATATGATATTGTAGGAAACAATTCAAGTAGCATGGTTAAAAAAATAATTCAATTTGAAAAATATTTCAACTCATGCTGGAACTTTAGGCATTCCTGTGACTCTCTCTCTCTCTCTCTCCAAAGATATCAGTTGGAAGTGAAATGGGAGGGGTGAGATGCATCCTTTTTCTGTTAGATTCCCTTGCCCAGTAGACGAAGGACGAGGATTTAAGGTGAAATCTAATTCATTTGAATTAAGGTTAGCTAGATTTGACTGTAGTATGTGCAAAGTTGTGAAGTTGTAAAAATATTGTTAGCGTTTGGTAGAGTTTTCTAAATATGATTTGAGAATAGAGTTGTATTTTGAGCTTGTGAGTTTTGGAATTATGATTTGAGTGTAGAAAAATTGTCTGGTGAATGAGTTTTGAAAAGAATTTTGAATTGAGTGAGAAATTTTTGATGTGACATATGATATTTGATATAAAAACTTACAACTCATAATCAAACACACAACTTAAAATTCTATTCAAAATTCATAAAAATTTTTAAAAAATTTCCAATTTTTTTTATTTAAAATATAAAAAATAACTAGTGACAATTGTAAAAAAAAATAAAAAATTACATTGTACCGGTCAACAGGCCCGATGCTCGGGAGGACGACCGACTGGACATCCGGGAGGACGACCGGTTAGTCCAAATTTTCCGGTCTTGAAAAGAATTTTCAAAAGTAAATAGAGAATTAACTTTTAAAAACTCTAAACAAACACCATATTGAAACCAAATGGTGAAAACATAGTTTGAACATTTAACCAAACACAGCCATTGTCGTCCATCTTTGAACCTGGAGAGAGTTTGAATGTTTATTCATTATTTCAGGTAGACTTTGAAGATGATTAGTTTTTTCAACGGGTTTGTTTACTTCTTGATGTCTGGATAAATCCACACCCATCAGCACACAATTTTCTCTGTAAATCAAACGACACCATAATACATATGCAGCAGAAATCACTTGGTCTCTGTTGAGTTGGTACATACAGGAGTTGTCCATTTTTATATCAATAGGTAAAAGCTCAATTTGATAGGCCTAGCAGAGGCTTGAACTCCCCATAACCAAGCTCTGGGTTCTTGTGTGTTGCTTTCCTAATACCTAATACCAAGCTAAAACTCTTCTTATTCTTCAATTATATATATATATATATATATATATCAAAAGAGAAAATAAAAGAGGCCATCTTGAAGAAACCTAAGCTTTTCAACTGAACTTTGGAAATTGCCAAGGCACATAGGTAGGCTGGGTTGCTTAAACTAGACAAACATCATGTTGGTTGTTTTTTGGGGAAATTACAGCTTAATGAAACTTTCAAAATTTATTAATGATTGCTGGAAAAGTTTATCATTTTGTATTTCAATGTTGGTAAAGTTTATCATTAATATGTAAATATTTTTTTAAACATACACTGACATGTGATTTCCCCTTCATTTTTTATATACAGAAAAATCAAAAGCAGTGTTGGACAGTGGGTTGATGTTTTTGCATGTCAACTCACGAATAAAATCAAATTTTGCCACATCGTCACTGACGAGCAGGGATCTCACCAATTTCGTCTATTTTCTTGATTAGGTGTTTGCTCTAATTTAAGGATCCTTTTTTTTTTTTTTTCTCATTTTAATTTTTTTTTTTCCTGATTTGTTTTGGTTAGGTATTTGCTTTGATTTGCTCAGCCCTTGCCAAAACTGAAGACCTCCATTCCCCCTTTTTCTAGCGTGTTTGTTCTGATAGGTGAATTTAGGTTTTCTTTACTAATGTGTTTGTAATGATTTGCGGCTGTTTTTTTTTTTCTTTTTCTTTGATTGGTGTTGATTTTGGGATTCTAGGTGTTTTTAGAGGGTATTTGTTTGGAGGGATTGAGCAATGGTATAGAATTCATATCTAGTGGAAGGAATAGTTCGTTGTTTAATTCAAAATTTTTGTTAATAATATATTCAAATTATTAATCCCAATTATATGGGATTGTTCTATCCCATAGGGGGGAACACAAATCGTAGGATAACTCATTCCATGGGGATTATATAGTAAAATTATATTTTTAACCCTCTATTATTTAATATCTTTTTAAAAATAAAATTTATTTATTAAATTATTTATACTTAGTAAAGTATAAATAATTATTTATTTTAATAATCATATGGCATTAATTATACTTGGTAAAGTAAAATAAAATTTAAAGATCTCAACTACAAATTAAAATGAATTTATGTAATTTTTATGGGTTATTTTTTGATAAATTCTCTTTCTAAATATTTTATTCCATCGAATCCATATTCTTTTTAAGTATTTCATTAAATTCTGTTTAATGTAATATAACCAAATCATCTTTCTAATTTTTTGCACATGTTTTTATTTTGAAACTAATACATAACAACAGTAATTTTATGGAGAAAATTGCTCCCTCATTCTAAAGAGAAAATCTTTTCTCTATTCCATGGAGAAAATCTCTTGCTTATTCTAAAAAGAAAATTTCTCACATTCCATGAAAAAAATATCAAATTATGAATTTGAAATCTTTTTATAATTTGAAAATTTTAAAAATAATGCAACAAAAAATCTGAATAAAAATTAAAATATAATGTGAATGTTCATAATAAACAATAAACATACAACTAACTTTTGAAAAAAATAACACACATTAAAGTACAATGTGAATATTCACAACAAATAACAAACATACAACTAACCTTCAAAAAAATAAAATTCATATCAAAATATAATGTGAATGTTCAAAATTTATAATTAGCATGCAAATATTCTTTAAAAAAATAGTTCAAACCAATGTAAATATTTACACTACAACGTGAAAATATAAAACAAAATTGAAAAAAGTGAAAATTGAATATTGCTCAATGGTAACAAAAATGATTGTTCAACTAACAAACATAATAACAAAAATAACAAATATACGATTAACTTTCGAAAAAATAAAACTTATACTAAAATGCAATGTGAATGTTCACAATTTACAATTAATATACAACTTGTTTTTAAAAAAAATAAACACACCAATATGAACATTTACACTGCAACGTGAAAGCATAAAATAAAATTGAAAAAAGTGAAAATCGACTATTTCGATTGTTCAATCGTAACAAAAATCATTGTTCAACCCATAAACATAGTAAAGAAAAAAAACAAAATACAACTAACTTTCGAAAAAACTTCAACAAAAAAACTCATACAAAAATATAATGTGAAGTTGACAATTTACAATTAACATACAACTAACTTTAGAAAAACTAAATTCATACCAATTTTAACATTCACACTGTAACACGAAAAAAAATTGAAAGGAAAAAAGAAAAGAAAAAAAGAAGACGACTGTTTCAATTGTTTAATGGTAACAAAAAAAAAAAAAATTATTCAAACAAATATTAACAAATAACCAATAATATGTGAACATTCACATCTTACAAAATATATAATTATGTCCATATCTATATTCCAATACTTATTTCTCAAACTTTTAAATAATATGAAATGTGAACATTCACACTAATTAACAAAAAAATAAAAATAATAACAACAATAGAATTAGAAATCCAAAAAAAAAAACCTCAATCATTTTAAAAACAAAACAAGAAATATCACCCACATCCTCATGTTCATCATCATCTTTATCATTATCACTATTATTAACAATCTATGCAATTTCACCATTCCACCAATCCAAATCAAACAAAATCCACATTTGAAGAATATGTTTGTAATAAAATTGAGTAGACATAAACAGAGTTTCGACTTACAACAATGAAAAAAACATAGAGTTTCGAACACAGAGTAACAATGGATGAACACAGAATTTCGAATACAAAGTGACAATAGAGGAACACAAAACTTCATCGCAACAATGGAGGAACATAATATTATTCCACCACCATGTATAAATTAGAGTTTCTAACCCTACCAAATAGAGAGTTTTGAAACCCCAACACTTTGAAACAATACCACAAATGTGAATGAAATTGATTAAAAAGAAAAACATGAATAATGGTAACTACCAAAATAGAGGTAACAACAGAAAAGAAATGTGCGTATCCTTTTTTTATGTAATACATATCAACAATAGACATAAGGGTATAATAGTCTAACAAACAATATAAATCAAGAAAAAAAGATCTTATCGAATAAAGTATAAATACATGAGACTAAGTTATAATTTTTTTGGTAGACTTATTGGGTTAGAATATCTTTAAATGAGATTTATCAAATTAAAAACGCAATTTTTATTACTCCATTGGTCTCAAAATAATGGTCTTTTTTAAGAAATGTAACTTTTTTTAATAGTACAATTATTATATTAAAAAAATATTACTTTTACAAAATTATCAATGAATTTAAAAGAAAAGTAAAATAGTAAATTCATATTATTTTATTTCTTGAGACAATGAAAAATAAAATAAGAGATTAAATATTTCGAGATAGATGGAGCAATATTCTATTTATTTAATTTTTAAAAGTTCTAGTAAAAAAATAAAATAAAATTTATAATTCAGATTTAATATTCCCATTATTTAATAAATAATTCAAAGGGTAAAATAATCTTTTGAACATTTATCCTTCTCCATAACATCCGAAACAAACATAAGATTTAATAAAATAACTAAACAAACATAAACAAACATAGAATACAAATCTAATCTAACCAATTAGTCCGGGAACAATATATTCCAAGACTAATAATCCAATAAATTACAATCCCTTTTATCCAGTCCGTCCAACAAACACATCCTTAAAATTTTGATTACAATTTATCAACTACAAACCCAATAGATTTGACTTTTTGGCATTGCCATTAATGGCCTTCTAACCTCATTCTTAGCAAATTTGGTTGCATTCTACTTGTGCGACTGCAAATGCCTCTTTATCAATGCCAACTTGTCAAGCTATGAATGTATATGCAAAGTAAAAACAGATGTGGTAAAACCTGAAGCAAGATAGATGAACTCAGTAAGAGAGAGAATTTTGAGTGATGACATGAATTACTCCCTTCTATCATACATTTTCAACTTGGCACTGAATTGCTGTGGAAGCACAGACAGTGTGGCTATTTACATGCATTGGTTGGGAACTCTAGAATTGCCATGGGAATGATGGGTTGAGAGATGAATGAGGACTGAAGAATGAATGCAAAAGCCAAATCTGTATGTCAAGCAGCTCTAAGCTTGATGGAGCCTGTGTACAGTGTGTATACTGCACTTGCAACTCAAACTGCCTCTACCTACACTAAAGGCGCATATCAAACCCAAAATGATGCATGCAGTGCTGAGCTGGGAGGGACCAGGAGTAACTGAAGTCCAGCTAGTATCTTCAACCATGTCCATGTCCATGTTGCAGCATCAAATAAAATTTGGACTATCATGCAAACACATCATTAATTCCACAAATTTCTCCTAAACCATGCAGATGCATGCTAAGAGCTCTGCTTACCTGGCGACATGCATCAAGTTCTTGGTTACCAGACAATGCTTTACACGATGGCCACACACTGGCATAATCCAAACCCAAAAGTGGATCATCAAACACCTTTGAGTTAGGAGCCAGCAACTTCACTAAATCTAACCGCTCAACCTTCTAGTTTTTAAGAAATCAATTCCCCTCAGCTTGCCATCTATTCTACAGCCCATCCAGCAGTGTACTTCAGCAGCAAACGTCTTCTTCATACATTCTAAACTGATCAAGAATTCTTTTCCCAGAAAAGATTAAGGAAAGAAAAAGATTCATGAACTCTACCCACCACCACTCCACCCCCTAAGAAATTCAAAATAATAATAATAATAATAATAACAATGATGTTTTTTTGCTGCAATTCACATTCATTCTTTCAAGCTAAGCCTTGCATTCTGAACTTTAACTGATAGCTTTAACTTCTGGTCCTCCATATCTCTCAAAACTGCAAGCAGATTTGCACGATACACTTCACATCGTTGATTTGTGCTTTCCAACTCAGCAGTCAATTCACGGATTTTCTTTTCCTTCTCATCCTGCAAAAGAGGCAATAAAGAGGATCAAATCATGATCATGATGAAATCACATAAACTACTGGAACCATGCAGTAAATACAGCACATCACTTTTTTTTAGTACATCACTCTATTGTCTTTTCATTTTCAAAGAAACGGGGTTCCTCTCAAAGGGGTTTAATCAACTTGATGTAATGAAATTATACAATCAACATGTCAACTATAGAAGACAGAAATATTGCCTGAATGGTCACTGAATAGCAAACAGCCATAGCTACAATAAAGCTTCAACAAGGAAAAAGATCTACGAATTTGGAAGCTCATCACAGTCCCCCAAGTTAATTTGAAAATTTTGGAAGGCCAAAAAATCTTGTTTGTAGACAGTAAAATAGAATCAGTTTCCAGGTACACAGAGAACTACACAAGCATGAGGCTGGGGATGCACAAGCAAGGGAAATTTAAGAAAACAATAAATACCATATGGATGACAATTGACATTGGGATCATAATGAAATCAGTAATAAGAGATCATGAATTGAGATACAGATATTTTTCACTGATTAGTTAGCAAATAAAATTACTCAATCAGCCAAGGTAATACAGTCTATATAATTGTTAGAATTTCCCATCTTTACCTTCACCTACTCCACTACACACTCCACTTCACCTACCTCCACTTCACCACACACTCCACTTCACCTAACCCACTATCACCTCCACTACACCTACTACCACATTTTCTTCTATATATAGATTGTATAGGAATTGTAATTAATCAATCTTGTAATACAGAATCATCACAATCAATCAATAATACAATTCTCTATTTCTCTTTATACATTAAATTTCTACATGGTATCAGAGCAGGTTTAGAACCTACTATTTTCGCTTCCCCGGCGGGCGGCAACCTCACCTTAGCCGCCCGCCGGACCTCAACCTAGTCCGCTAAGATTTTTTTACACATACCTCGCCAAAGCAAAACCTCCAACAAGCACTCATCTCCTTCCAATGGCTGCGGCGGGAGGGGCTTCTTCGGACGTGACCGAAGGACCAGTTCTCAGCCTCATCAACAAGCGTCTTGTTTGCAGAGACCCCAGATGATAGTTCCATACATCAACAAATCTGGTTCGATGCTCTTTCCTTTCATTTCTTTCAAGATAACAGTGGCATTCTCCATCTGTTTTGCCTTAATATACCCATGAACAAGGACAGTATAGAGTTGCTGGTTTGGAGCTACCTTGGCTTTCAGCATTGCTGTAAAAACTTCTCCAGCTTCCTTCATCCTCCCTTCTTCACATAGACCATCAAGTAAAGCTGTATACGTAATGATGTTCAGCTCGACACTTGCCTGCAACACTAGTTGAAGTTTGATCCAGCGATTGACTGGGTACCTCACCATTTTTCCTCTGTAATGCGCTCTTCACATTCTTTGATCAAGTTGGTGAATCTCAAATCTCACTTGACCGATTTCTCTCTCTCTCTGGTCCCTTTCTCTCCCTAGACCCACTTTAATTATACACATGATTCCCTTTCTTTTCTTTATTCTCCACCCAGGCAACAATTCAGAATACAACCACATGATTCCCTTTCTTTTCTTTTCTTTATTCTCCACCCACACAACTTTACACCCAACTCTCCAGCGCATGGGATATATGTATATATATTATATATCTTACATATTACGGTTGTGGTTCTTGATGAAAAGCTGAAAGAATCCTTGCCAGAGCCTGATACCCAACTCTCCAATATATTAGATATATAATATATATACCAGCCACTCTTTCTGTTTTTTTGCGAAACCAATTATAAAATAAAAAAAAATAAATAAATAAATAAAAAAATAAAAAAAGATTACTCACGTGATCCACCAAGACCACTCCACTTTCTTTTCTTTTACTATATATATAATATATATATATGTATATATTTATTATCATATATTACTTTTGCACAACCTCATATCATTTTTTCTTTTTCTCCTGACACAGCTGCGTCACTCTTTCCCTTTTGCACTCCACTCCAATTTCTTTATTTTTTTATCTTTTCTTTTTCATTTCCAACACACACACAAAAAAAAAAAAAAAAAAAAAAAAAAAAAAAAAAAAAAACAAAACCCAAAATCATTTACAAATTTGCACAACACACCATATTTTATTCATCTCAGGGATCAACCCCGTTCACTATTTTACATCAAAAAAAAAAAAAAAAAAAAACAAAAACAAAAACCACATCCATAGGCAGAATTTTTTCTTCTCTACTCTGCTGCAGGTCTCTTCTTTTTGCCTCCGTCTTGGGCGGTCCTTGACGGTATTGCCTCCGTGTTTCCCACTCCACTGAGCACGTTCACTCCCTGCTCCTCCACTGCAGCATATGGAGGCCCTCCAAATCGGAACATCACGGTGGCCTTCCGCTTCAGCTCCTTGTTTTCTGTCTTTAGCACACTTATCTCTGCTCGCGCATCCTTATACATGCGTTGGAGCAGAGCCAGCTGGGAGTTTAAATGCTGCACCTCATTTGTTCTACTCTGCAGCCGGTTCGACAAGTTTGTGACCGCCGTCATGCTTTCCACACATGCCTTCAGAGTATACTGATTGGCCTCCACATCCGATTGCACTGCCATTCTTTGCTCCACCGACCGCATCGGAAAGTTCAACGGAGCAAACTCCGGGGTGTTTGGTTGAGGTTCACTGGCCACCGCACCAGTTATTTCTCTTGTGGGCTCGTTCAGTTCTGGAAAGAGCGTGAGCAGGTTCTGGGTAGCTGGACGGGAAGAAGAGGCCATGTTTTTGGGTTGCTAAGTGTTTCAGCGAAATAGCAATTTCAGACTGGTAATGTTCGGAAGGGTTGGTGACAGAATGGCAACAGAGTGTTCCAGAATCTCTTTCTCAGAAACGGAAGAGTTTTTTCAAAGGATTTTCGGCGGTTTCAGACTGGTTTGCACAGCCTCCGCCTCAACCTTGGTTAAATAGTCGAGGCAGCCACGCGCATCGCGCGCCTCTTACCACCAACCGACAAACGGGCACGCAAGCCAAGGCGCCCACGTGCCTCGCCATCATGTCCGGCACACCTTTTGATGAATTGGGCACGCCTTTTGATGGCACGTCTTTTGACAAAATTGGGCACACCTTTTGAGGGTGCCACTTTTACAAGGGTCCGACAAGACTCTATAAACTGTCCCGACATTTGATACCGGTTAGCTTTTTCAAGGGTCCGACAAGACTCTGTAAACTGTCCCGACATTGATTCCGGTTAGCTCCTTTATGAGTCCGACAAGACTCTGTAAACTGTCCCGACATAGATTCCGGTTAGTTTCTACAAGGGTCCGACAAGACTCTGTAAACTGTCCCGACATTGATTCCGGTTAGTTTCTACAAGGGTCCAGCAAGACTCCGTAAACTGTCACAACATTGTCTTCTACAACGGTCCGACATGACCCCATAAACTGTCTTCTACAACGGTCCGACATGACCCCATAAACTGTCTTCTACAAACGGTCCGACATGACCCCATAAACTGTCTTCTACAACGGTCCGACATGACCCCATAAACTGTCTTCTACAACGGTCCGACATGACCCCATAAACTGTCTTCTACATCGGTCTGACACCACCATACAGTGTCCTCTACAACGTTATGACACCCCATACAGTGTCTTCACCAACGGTCTGACACGACCATACAGTGTCTCCTATCCTTTTTTATTTTTATGTATTTTCTTGTTTTGTTACTCTCTCCAAACTCAAGTTGGTTAGTTTCTCTCCTCCTTGAGTTTGCGGGGGGCTGTTAGAATTTCCCATCTTTACCTTCACCTACTCCACTACACACTCCACTTCACCTACCTCCACTTCACCACACACTCCACTTCACCTAACCCACTATCACCTCCACTACACCTACTACCACATTTTCTTCTATATATAGATTGTATAGGAATTGTAATTAATCAATCTTGTAATACAGAATCATCACAATCAATCAATAATACAATTCTCTATTTCTCTTTATACATTAAATTTCTACAATAATAATATTAACAAACTATATCCATTATTTTCAAATTATAGAAAGAAAAAAATAACATTGTTTCATTTTCTAAAGGCAGTTCAGGTTGGACTTCACATTTCTGTGATGGGGAGAAGAATCCTTTGGCATTACTGCTCAGATAAGAGGCGGAAGGCAGTGGAGGCTAGCTTTTGTCAAATCAATGGGAGGCCTTAGAAGATGTAGGGATGGATGCAAGCTCAATTACTAGAAATGGGGGATGTTGGGGAAGGTCTGGCCACACAGTTCTTCTCTGATTGTAGACTCGGGTTCCTTTGGGCATGAGGCAGGTGACTTGGTTACTATGGGTTGGGGAGAGGATACAAAAGTTGTGGAGCATCTAGTTTGCTCTTTGGTGGCTATGGTTGTTGTGGATGAGATTTCTATGGATAAGTGAAGGCTGGAAGGGATTAGGCATGACTCTTCCCAAATGGGTTTTGTTTGAAGAGGATGAGGGGCTACAGTAAATTTCAGGAGTTGTCATTTGAAGGGTTTGAAAAGGAGGCCATGCAGCTGTTTGTAGCTATTGAAGCCAGGTAGAGGAGTAGCACCCCAAGAATGGGTACCAGCAGACATGGGGCACAGAATTGTTGATTGGGTAAGTAGTTAAAAAGTCAAAAAATTATGCCAATTATGAAGGTAGAAGCAAGGGTGTGAATGGGAGCAAGGGGACGGAGGGAAAGGGGACTTCTATGTATTACATCATAAAGTTAAAATTGATTTGTTGCAATGTGAGGGCTTGAATGCCCTTAACAAACGAGTGCCAGCGAAGGCCTTCCTTAAATAATGGAGCGCAGGTGTGTAATCAAGAGACAAAGATGGAAGATTCAAGTGTTGAGGGTGGTTCATAGCATTTGGGGCCAGGTTTGTGGAGCAGACACATTTGGGGGCCTCGGGAAACATAGATGGTGTATTGATTATGTGGGAAAGGAGGGTGGTGGAGTGTGAGATGGGGTCGTAGATGGCCCAGTGGAGAATGCAGAAAAGAGAGACATGTCGGATGACCTAGTTGTTGCTTTTAGATGGGATGCTCTATGGTGCATGGGGGTCATTTTAATATTGCTTGCTTTTCTTCGGGGAGGTTGGGGGAGTCCAAAATTCTAGACCTTTGCAGGAGTTCCCTAACTTCGTTGATGAGTTGGGCCTGACGGATTTTCCTCTTTCTGGTCTAAATTCTAGTAGTCTAGAGAATCCAGCTATGTCTTGGATTGATATTGGTTCTTGGTATCTCCGGATTAGAAGAAGCATTTTCCCAATATGGTTCAGAGTTTGTTAGCATGGCCTGTTTCACATCATTCTCCTATTATGATGGAGCAGCTGTATTAGGAGTGGGGAGGACTCCTTTCATACATGAGAATATGTGGCTTCACATAGAGGCCTTTCATGAGAAAGTTGGGGATTGGTAGAGCTGTGTAGGGGTTATATAATTGAAACAAGGTCGTGTATGGTGCTAGCTAAGAAGTTGGAGATGCTTAAGGAGGACATTAAGAGATGGAGTACCGAAGAATTCAAGAACTTGGGGGTTCAGAAGGTGAGGATCCTAGCGAGCATCCATGCTTTGAACAAGTTAGAAAGGAATAGGGGTTTGATGGAGGAGGAGAGATAATGGATAGCTCATTTGTTTGAGAAATTTGAGATAATTGCAAAGATGGAGAAATTAACTGAAGACAGAAATCCAGAAAATTATGGCTCAGATATGGGGACAACATTATCCGTTTCTTTCATAAGATGGCTAATGCGCATAAAAGATGTAACTTTATTGGGAAGATTCAAGTGGGTGGCTTTTGATTTCAAAAGAGGAGATTAGAAGCAATATTGATGGCTTCTGCGAGGAGTTGCATATCAATTCCAGAGATTGGCGGCCTAAATTGGATGTCATGAATTTCAGTAATATTTCAGCCTGAGCGTCATTTCTCAGAGAAGGAGGTGCCTGTGGCCCTTATGTCCCTTCATGGGGAAAAAGTTCCAGGTCAAGATTTCACTTTAGCTTTCTTCCAACAGAGTTGGGAAGTGAGTTGTAGGTTTGTTTCGTTCATTTTTTGAGTTCAAGCTGTTTTGAGAAAAGTTTGAATGTTTCATTTGTGACCATAATTCCTAAGAAAGAGGCGCGGAGGATAAAAGAGATTGTAAGCCTATTAGTTTTCTGGGCGGGGTGTACAGCAAATGTTCTTGCTTTGTGATTGAAGGAAGTGTTGTCTAAGGTGGTGTTCGATCCCCATAATGCGTTTGAGGGCAAATTTTGGATGCAAAATTGATTGCTAATGAGACTTGGATTCTAGATTGAGGAGCGGGAGCTTAGGTTAGATTCCTCCTAGATTGTTTGGAGAGGATGGGATTCTGACTAAAATGGAGGAAACAAATAAAATTTGCATTCCCACTATTAGACTCAATTTTGGTCAACAAATTGCCAACTATTTTTTTTTTTTTTTTGAGGACTTTGAAGGGCTTGCAACAAGGTGATCCTTTGTCTCCTCTGCTCTCTAATTTGGGCATTGGAGGTCTTGAGTGGAATGCTTGACAAGGCAATGCAAGGTTTTGTAAAGAGTTCAAGTACCATTTTGGTTGATTGGGACACGGTTTGCTCCTCTTTTAGAGCGGGTGGTTTAGGGATTTGGCAACTCACAATCATTAACCAAGCTCTATGATGGAAATGACTTTGTGGAGTGTTGAATAGCTTAATATACATTTATGGGCTCATTTCATATCAACTTAAGCTTTTGGAACTAGTAGTGACCTAACATGGTATTCAAGTCTCTTCGTTTACATTTGTTTTCTCTGTTTACATTATACTTCTCTTTATGTATGGATGTTTGTATCACCACGTGCAATACGGGGTTACACGTGAAGGAGTGTTAGATAACTTAATATATATTGGTGGAGCATTTCCTAATAACTCAAGCTTTTTAGGACTAGTGGTGATCAAACATGGAGATATGCTTGTCAGAGAGATGGGTATTGGAGGAGGGTGGTGAAATCTAAGCATGAAGCCATGTGGGGAGATTGGTCTTCGGTGGAAGCATTAGCGGCTTGTAATATAGGCATCCAAATTGGGCAGACTATTTTTTTTAAGGCACACGGTTTGTTGTCTAGATGGAGATAGGATTCACTTTCGGAGTCGATTTATGGTACAAGAAAAAGAAGTAGGAGTTTTCTTTTTCCATTGTTGCTTGTATTGTGGTTTATAAAGGTGTTACCAGTAGTGAGTACTTTAAAAGGAGGGCAACCCAGTATTTTGGACTCTGGCTTTTCATATAGATCTGACAACTGGGAGATAGAAGAACTTCTAAGATTTTTGGACCTTCTTTATACTATTTCTATTTCTGGAGAAGAAGAGAATGAATTGCATTGGTTGAAAGCATAATATAGTAGCTTTGTGGTGAATTCATTTTATGAAGCTTTGGCAGGACATAGGGTTTCTTCTTCTTTTTTTTTTTTTTTTGTTTGATCGGCAACAAACAAAGATTTATTAAGGCTCAAGGCCAAGAAAAAAAAGAAAAAAAAAAAGGATAAGATATCCTCTTACAGCAGAAATGGAAAAACCAAAAATAGGAAAAAAAAAATACCAAACTCAAAAACTTCTACATAGAACAAACTGACACCCAATCCGAAGCAAGCAAAAAAAGCGGAATCCCCCGGAATACTGAGCTCGCCGAGGCCCAAAAAGACGCTAAGTATCTCACCCTATCCCATAAGTAATCTATATCCCGGGTCTCTCCTTCGAAAATCCGAGCATTTCTTTCCAACCAAACAACCCAAAAAATTGCAAAGACTATACCACTCCACAGTACTTTAGCTCTCTTTGATCTTCTGAAAACTTGAAAATCAAATAATAACATTTGAGCACATCCTTTTGGGGCCACCCACATCACACTACCCAAACTAAACACCCTAAGCCATAAACACCTAGACACCAAGCAATGTAAAAAGAGATGATCCAAAGATTCTCCACTTCTACAATACATGATGCACCATTGAGGATTAAGATACCGCGAAGGTCTCCTCTTTTGCAATGAATCATTGGTCAGAGTGCCCCCATTAACCAAAATCCACATGAACAATTTCACATTGAGAGGAGCACACGCCTTCCAAATCTTGTTATGAAATGGAAACTGAGGGACATGAGAATTATCAATGATTTTATCAAGAAAGGACTTACAAGTGAAAGACTCCCACAAATGAATATTCCGAACCAACCTATCCTTTAACATTGGAGACAAAGAAACATTTTCAAGCCTTAACAAAAGAGAAATCAATTCCGGAACTTCCCTGTCATGAAGATTCCGACAGAAATTAAAATTCCAAGATAAAGGAACCACCAAAGAACCTGCCACAGACACAACAGAACAATTATGAGATTGAGAAACACCATACACAAGTGGATATGACTCCGCCAAGGACATCGAACCCACCCAAACATCCTCCCAAAATTTGACCATTTCCCCATTACCCACCCTCATAGAAATGAATCGGGACCAAACTGGATAAATCTGCCCCTCGAGACCACCTGAGAGTCCCTACCATTAACCTGAATCCCATATTTATTTTTAATAACTGCATGCCATAATGAACCACGCTCATTGGGAAATCGCCATAACTACTTGCCCAGCAGAGCCATGTTTTTAGCCACTATATTACCAATGGCCAAACCCTTTTTCTCCTTAGATAAGGACATCGTTTCCCAATTAACCAAATGATCCCTCCTACCCTCATCTTTCCCTTCCCATAGGAAATCCCTCATTAATTTCTCAATAGATTTTGCTACCTTGACAAGAACCTTAAACACAGACATGAAATAAATTGGAATTCCACTTAGCACTGTCTTAACCAGAGTGTACCTACTCCCACGAGATAGTAAAGCCCTACTCCATCCTTCTAACCTTTTGCCTATCTTTTCCACAACCGGATTCCAAAACACTTCACCCCTTAGGTTACCTCCTAGTGGAAGCCCTAAATACATCATCGGAAATGTCTCTATACCACAACCAAGTAACTCAGCCACTCTCTGAATCAAACTTGAATCAATATTAATTCCCGTAACCCTACTCTTCTCTAAATTTACCCTGAGACCAAAGAGCACCCCAAAAAGCCTAACCACCGAAAAAAGATTCACCATTTGGCTCTCATCCCCTTCAGAAAAGAAAATAGTGTCATCCGCAAACTGCAAATGTGTCGCACTAATTTTATCTCTACCAACCTGTAAGCCTTCAAACAGACCAACCTCTTTAGCCCTATCCAGCATCCTTCCTAACACGTCCACTACCATGATGAAGAGAAAAGGAGATAAAGGATGTCCATGTCTCAACCCTTGAGATGCCTTAAAAGTCTGCCCCGGTTTACCATTGACTATCACCGACATATTGCAAGACGCTAAACATCCCCTTATCCAGGACCTCCATCTCTCACCATACCCTTTCCTAGCCATCACAAAATTCAAAAACTGTCAATCTACATGATCATATGCTTTCTCAAAATCTGCCTTACATACAAGGCCTCTCTTTCCAGACTTTCTATACTCCTCAACCACCTCATTCGCCACCAGCACCACATCTAGAATCTGTCTACCTTGCACGCAAACCCCTTGTGTCGAAGAGATTGTATCTCCAAAAGAAGCCCTCAACCTTTTTGATAAAACCTTTCCCAAAATTTTTTAGAGTGATGTTACCAAACTAATTGGTCTAAAATCACCAATTCGGATGGCTCCATCCCTCTTGGGAATCAAACAAATAAATGTGGCATTAGCACATAAATTAACCACCCCTGACTCATAAAATTCCATGAAAACCTTCACCAAATCCCCCTTTACCACCTCCCAATAATCTTGAAAAACTACTAATGAAAACCCGTCGGGACCTGGAGCCTTGTCCCTCTCACACTCAAAAACTGCATCCTTAATCTCCATTTCCTCAAAAGGCCTCTCTAACCAGATGGCACTTTCCTAATCAATAGGCCTCCACTCAATCCCTTCTAAACCAGGCCTGACTATCTCATCCTTCAAAAACAATTTTGGGTAAAAATCCAAAATCCCTTGGACTATTTGCTCATCTGAATCTACTACTACCCCTTGCCTTACTTCCAGCCTCTCAATGAACTTTTTCTTCCTTTTCCCGTCAGCAACCCTATGAAAGAATTTTGAACTAACATCCCCCTCCTTTAACCACCTCACATTTGCTTTTTGTGCCCAAAAAATCTGCTCTCTAAGAGTCAACTCTTCCAACTTCACGCCTAGCTCCCTCCTTTCTCTTGTCTTCTCAAATCGTCAACCTCATTCCCCTGCGTTTCCAAAGAATCTATCTCCTCCATCCTACCCATAACTTGAAGTTTAGATGATTCCAAATTTCCAAACACCTCCCTATTCCAAAGCTTCACTTGCTCTTTAATGACCTTCAACTTTCTCATGAATTTAAAACCCTTCCACCCATGACATCTAGCATTATTCCACCACCCTGCAAAGTTCTCCTTAAATAAATGATGATCCAGCCACATATTCTCAAACCTAAATGGGGCCGGACCCCACCTAAAAGGGCAACTCTTGATCATAATGGGACAATGATCGGACACCAATCTTGGAAACGCCTCCTGTCTCACATTGGGGAAAACCCCCTCCCAACCCAAAGAAAATAAAAATCTATCCAATCTAGAACATACCCTGCTTTTCCTTAGATTAGACCATGTAAATCTTGCATTAAATAATGGAGGATCCACCAACTCACAACCTCTAATGAACCCATCAAAATCTCTTATACTCCTATTGATTCTACCCCCAGTAAGCTTCTCTGAAATCTTCCTAACCACGTTGAAATCCCCCCCCCCCCTAACACCAATTGGGGTAGCATAATCCATTTAACCCACCTAACTCCTCCCACAAAGCCTGTCTCTTAGCGGGGCAATTTGGGCCATATACACCCGACAACCACCACTCACTATTATCTAGAGTCTTGAACCTAACAGATAATGAGAACTCTCCAACTAATGAGTTACACTCAAACACCACCCTCTCATCCCAAATACATAAAAGACCTCCAAACCTTCCCACTGATGGTACAAAAGCCCACTTTTTATGCCTAACTCTCCAAACACTTTTAATGAAATTCCTATCACAGCTTCCACTTTAGTTTCCTGAAAAATGACTATATCAGGTTGACGCTTCTTCAAAAAATCCCTAATGACCCCCCTCTTCTTCCAGGAGCCCAAACCCCTCGCATTCCAACCAACAATCTTCATTGAGAAACATTGCCACCCCTAACCTCCTCATGTCTCCTATTATAATTGATCGTACTCACCAAGTTCCTTAACTCCCTAGCCCCCCTTCTAACCGAAACCCCTCCCCTTCTAACACGTTACCCCCTGGATACACTAAGCTCCTCTCCACTAACCCCCTCCCTCCCATTTAACCTTACTAACGATAGCCCCATAACTTGAAGGAAATGCCTAAAAAGAGGTCCTTCATTTTCCTCAATAGGACACGACGCATACTTGCTTAACTCCATCAACCAATGCTTAGTTTCAACCTCACTATCCCTTACTCCACTAAAAACACAGCTTCTCCTGGGCATATGATTAACTAAATCTCCCACTTGAGCATCATTTACTTGGCCTACAGGAATGTTAGCATTATAGGACACAGGATTAAAAGTAGAGCTATACATCATGGCTTTGGAAATATCCGGCAAGACTCCTTGGTCATCCATTCCCCTAACAGAACCATCAAGACCCAGACTCAGAGACCCTCCTACCCCATTCCCAAGAGAAGACAAAATTTGACTAGCAATGTTACCCCTCTCAGATGCTGGAGCTATGAGATCTTGGGTAATAGTGTCATTGACATGATCCACTGCTTCAGAGGCAACCTGGGCCTCCCTATTCTCAACAGTGCCTTGTTCTTTAAAGAGATTACACAACTGAAAATCATCCTCTTCTTGATCACCTCCCTCGCCTTCTAAATCAGAGACAAACTCTGAGCTCGTCTCAGACCCATACACTTCCAAAGCTTGCAACACTTCGTTAGGCTCGAAACACCCATCATCAACCTTGTGACTTAACAAATCAGCATCGTTCACCTCCTATCTTCTCATCGACCCACTCCTCCACATTCCTCTATGTTTTCTATAGGTCCTCGATAGATCCATTCACAACATCGGCTAATCCTAGCTGAATCTTGTCCCTCGTTAGTTGAAACTAATTAATCCTTGAAGAATTCATCTCACGATCCACATCCTTAACCTCTCGCACCCCAGACGACTCCTGATGCTGAGCCTCCTCCTTCCTCATTGATCGTTTCTTCTCTTTTCCAACCCATAAACCCCTCTCAATTGACCCACTGGACCCAAATCAGTTGCATAGACCGCATCCACACTTTGAGGCCCAACATTACAACCCACTTGCTTCTTACAGAATAGCCCAACTTTTGGAGAATCCAACCTGGGCTGTTGATTCATAACACTCTGGCCCTTCTCATAAAGATCACTTGGGCCCAAAATAACTGTTGGCCCACTACGGCCCACTGGCCCAGCTGAAGCCTCCCAAAGCCCCTTATCCCTTGATCTACCCTCCATTTCAGCCACCACATGAGAAGTAACTCCAGCCCCTTCGACTCTTGCACCCCTTCGATTTTCCCCTACGAAGCCTCCGCGTGTCCCCCCTAGCTGTCCTTCCCCTTCGTCTTCCTCGTCGCCGGCGAAAGATGCACCAGCAGACTGATGCCAGATCGTTGGCCAAACTTCCCCCTTCCGTCGCACTGACTTGGACAGAGACTTGAGACGCACCATAGAAGATCGATCTCCCTCCTTGATCTCCATACAAGCTGGCAGAAAACCAGAATCAAAACCTTTAATTTTTAGTCTTACTTCAAATAGATTTTCCAAAGAGACCGTTCTTCTATCCACTTCCAACAAACCACCACACCTTTGACCGATGTACTGAAATACCTTTTCATTCCAAAGGGTAAATGGCAAGTCACACACTGCTATCCACCCTCCATAAGAGACAATCACCTCTGGTTTAACATGCCTCACCTCTGACCACTTCTCCAAACTGATCGCCACACCTCTGTTGAAGAACCTCAATCCCATGTTTCCAATAAAATTTGCTTCCTCTCTATTACTTACCCAGAACAAAGCTCTATTGACTTGAAATAGCCAAAGTGCAATAGACTTCTTTAAGTATTTGCACAACTCTTTTTCAATTTGCGCCCAGCTGCTTGAGAAATCACATCTTACACAGACTACCTCCCGCTCCATATCAACCCCTAAATTACCCATTTGATTTTCAGTGAACAAATCAACAAACTTTCTCCCTCTGTTCACCCCTGTATTCCTTTCCCAAGTCTTCTCCTTTGTCCCCTTGTTCTGAACTCCTTCTGTAACTCTAACCCTGTCACCCATACCTATAATTTTCCTCTTGGGTTCATTGCAAATGATTTTACGAAGCGTGGTAGCTGTATCCATCCACCCATTACCATTATTCCTGCCAGAATGATAATATTGCTCTTCTTGACGCCTCCTTCCCATTTCGACAACTCAACAAAAGCACCCTTGCCATTGGTATACTTCTGTAAACAAAACACAACAGAGCTGCCATGATATTTGCTCAAGAAAGTGCGTCCTTTGTAAAGATTCCCCACCTGCTGTAGAGCCTGCACGGCCTAACTTACACCTCCCAAATCTATCTTCAGAGAAAAGCTTTGTAATCGATTCCTCTCTATAATCTCCACTAGACTCCCTCTAGATCTCTCGTCAACCTGGATAATGATTACCTTCTGTTTAATCCTCAATTCTGAGGATAACTCCCAATAATCTCTCATTTTTCATACTCTCTTCTTTTTCCATAGAAAAGGGTTTGGGGGTTGAAGGCTCCACCAAAGGTCGTTTCATTTGGACGACTATCTATGAGAAGATTCTTATTATTGACAATTTGATAAGAATGAATTAAATTCATGTTAATTAGTGTTCTATGATGGGGAATTAATCAATCATCTCCTCATTCATTGTGTAATGGCTTGGGAGTTATGTTCTTTGATTCTAAGCATATTTTGTGTTGTGGGTGTTCCTTGGTATACATGGAGGTTGTTGGATTCATCCACAGGGTCAAAAGTAGGTAAAAGAGGAAGAAGGCGTAATTTTTTGTTTCATTTGCTTTGATGTGAAAATCCATGTTAGGGTGTTCATGGGTTAGATCAGGTTTCTTAGGCCCATCATCAAATTGGTATATCAAAACCGATTCAATTCGAGCTCTTGAAATTGGAATAAGTTCGGCAGCAGATCAAATTTTGATGATCTTCTCTATCTAATGAATGGGGAGTCCGATTTAAAACTGTCTACCTGCACCAATCCTCATTTGCGCACGCGTGAACCAACCCAACAAACAAGGAAATGATGCCTCTTAGGTCCTCTGAGAATCATTCGAGCCGTATCAAGAGAAACTTATTGCACGGATAAATAAAAAACAAGCCCTGCAACCCTTTATTTTTATTATTATTATTATTAATAAGATAGGGCAAACTAAGGCCACACAATTTCGATTGAATATTGTTCGAAACCAACAAACATCGGGAATTCTTTCAAATGGTCGGTTTTGGTTGGTTGGGCAATTGCAAGAGAGTAGTTATAATTTATATATATATAGAGAGAGAGAAAGAGAGAGAGAGAGCAAGAGAGAGAGAGAGAGCAAGAGAGAGATCTTCAATTTTGCATTTTTAACGTTTTATGTTTTTTTTTCCCTTTCACATCTATCAACAATGGCAAAATCTAACAAACCAAACCAAACTAAAATTCATGTGTCCCACTCAAATGGAATTAGTTACATGAATCATTTTTCACTATTATGCTTTGTCAAACGCTATGGGTATGTTTGGTTTGATTTTGAGAGAGTAGTTTTTAAAAATTGTTTTGGAGAGAGTTTAGAAATTTTTTTGGTTTGTTTGGTTGTGTATTTTGAAAGTAGTTTGGAATTTGAAAGTTTGGAATATTTGATATTTTGTTGTAATTGAGTAGGTGTATGTGAGAGAAAAAGTGATTGAGAAGGACAGAGGAGAGAGTGATTTTAGAAATTGTTTTGGAGAAATTTCAAACCAAACAAGTTTTTTAGAAAATTTACAAAATCAGTCTACAAAGCCAAACCAAACATACCCTATATACAGTTAAATTAAATAAATTAATATACTTTTCTTTACTATTACAATCCATGTCAGTTTAGGCCTTCCCCTCCCCTTAAAATTTTCTAATTTATGGTGATCATATCACTCTTCCGTAACGTTACATCTTGAAAATCCTAAGTGATTCGTGATTAGATCAAGATTAAAATATTCCAATTCCCAATCAATCAAAATACACAATCTAAATCAACAACCACTTGCGAAAGTGATTTAGATTATTGTTTTCGAAATAAAGAATAAATCGACACAAACAATTTTTATGTGGAAAAACCACAATTGAAGCACCTTCAATTGTAATTAAAAACCACGAGCGAAACGCCACTAATCAATCCACTACTGAAGAAAGAAAGATTACAAAGACAACCAACAAATTACCAAACGCATCAAATTTGTCTTCAAGCCTTCTAAAAATCTTTCACCACAGCCTTCGTCTCGGAATTGATCAGTATGAAGTTGAATCCACAACTTCTAATCTCGAATCAACGACCACGTACAATATCAAACTCCTTTGATGCTCCCCGCTTGAATCTTCGGATTCCACCGAAAAAGAACACTCTTGAATATTAAGAAACAAACTCCTTGATGTATGTATCTTAGATCTTAGGTCTCAAACCCTCTAAATATATCAAGGAAAACTCACAAAAACTTCAGAGCAAAACTTCAAAAGAAACCCTAAAACTCTTAACGAAGATCTAGGAAAAATAAACCCTAAAATCAGCCTAAAACAGATATATATAGAAAACAGAGGTCGCGATCTCCGCTCGAGCGCAGGACAGCCCGCTCAAGCGGCTTCAGTAAAATACGCGTGTGACCAAACAGGTTTCTGTTCGAGCGCTGGAACACACGCTCGAGCGCGAAATCACACTTCTCAGTATGTTTACAGACACAACCAACTACTGAGATAGCACATATTACGCTTGAGCGCCAATGGTCCCGCTCGAGCGGGAAAGTCAAAAAACAAGGAAAAATTACAACTTTTCAAAACAGAGTTTGTACGAGGATTTGACAATAAAGGGACTTAACAATCTCCCCCTTTGTCAATTCCCGGACAAAACTCTTCTAAACAATTTTCCTTAAAACACACGCACTAGACAACCCCAACACAACCTATTGAACATTAAGAAAACAAAACTGAAGCCTTACAAAAAGGTTGAATTAACATCAGTCATCCACCTGTGAATCAAAGAGCAACACAAAAAAAAAAACGATTGTGGAACTTCATAAGAATATAACAAATGACTATGAAATAACTAAAGTTCACAAAAACAACAGATATACAAAAAAAAACAACTATAGCCAAAGTATATCAAAGTATCCAAACCAAACCACCAAATATCCAAACTGTATCATCTACCAAATATCCATACTGTATCATCAAACATTCAAAAATTCTCCCCCTTTTTGGCCTGGAGACAAGGAGTAAAACAGTCCAACAAACGGAGATCTGTGTCAAGCATCAGGGGGAAGAGGAGGCTGCTGGATCTGAAGCAAAGCGATAATATGAACAAGCTGAGTAGTAGTCTGGACGGCGGACTGCTCCAATTGTCCAAGGCGGCCATCGAAGGCATCAAACCGAGCATCTAGAAAATCCAACCGATGTGTCACAACCTCCTCGAAATGTCGAAGCTGGTCATGAAAAGTCCGGGGTGGAACATCATCCTCCTTAGCACCAACTGTGGCAGCATCAATCTCTGCCTCCTCGGCAAGTCCAGCTGCTGTACCTGCGGAAGTACCAACCCTAGAAGACTCCCCCTTGACATGTGCACGACTCTGGGAAACAGTCTTCTTAGTGAAGGGCTTAGATGGAAAGGTATACTCATCATCCTCTAAAACTGGAACTTCAAGCCTGAACAAGAGACGGTTGATTAAACAACCATAAGGGAGACCTAATTGCTTGTTACCAAAGACAACAATCATCTTACGAAGAATGAGGGTGGCAAGATCGATTGACATATGACGAGCAATACAGAAAAGAACGAACCCTTGTTCTTGATTGATTTCAGAAGAGTGAGTGGTGACAATAATATTAGCACACATAATAAGATTAAGCAGTCGAAACTCGGGAAGGAGTTCAAACTGTTTAATCAAAGTGCCCTTGATCCAGTTACGAGGAGCACCACACAAAACTTCAGCCACGACATTAAAATCACAAGTAGGACGAACCGGAAAAGGATAATGTTCTGGAAACACACGATCAATACTAAGAAGCCCTCTAATAAGCTCGGGAGTGATAGAGATGGACTTAGTTCGAACCCACGTGGTGAAGGAAGGACCAACATCATCTATATTCTCAATATTGCAAAAAAACTCACGGACCCAGTCTAGATTTTGGCGTCCGAAGAAGGACAAAACCAAGTCTCCGCCTAATGGATCAAACAAAGGACGGATGGGAATAGACTCGAAGGTATTTGGCTGGACATGACGTTCGAGATGAAAAGTCCTAGACGCAAACAACTTTCCGAATAACTTGGCCTGTTTGGCAGAGGGAAATCTATGAGGATTAAACGAAGGACGAGACACTGTAGATTTGCGTCTTTTGGGAGCAGACATGGTGACACCAAACACAACTAAAGCCCAAACAAAATAATCCCAAAAACCAAAGCAACAGAGCACAGCAAACAATAGTAACAATGTTAGAAAGATATCAAAACCTAACATAATAACAATGACAGACTCAGAACATAATATGAATGATAGTATAATGAAAATAAGGCACTAATTTGTATCCAAAACCTAGCAAATCTGAACCAAACTCACCAAATCAACATATAATTGAGAGATGAGAGAACACAATGAAAGGCATTAGAACAATAACTTAGAACCCTAGAACTATGGACACAACAGACTACATTCGTCTTCATTTTATTCGAGAGTTAGTGGAAGAAGGCCTTGTTATTCTTGAACATGTACCCACTGAGCATAAAAAAGCTGATATTTTTACAAAACCCCTTGATCTTCTTCGGTTTGAGTTCCTTAGAAAGACCTTGGGTGTCGTACTCAGTCACTAGGGTGTTACTTGTTACTTGAAGGGGAGTGATTGATTGTTTTTTGTGCGCTTGGATGTTATAATCCCATAGTCATTGATTCCTGTTATCTTTGCATCAAAAATTTATATGAACATTGCTCATGCTGCTTTCAAGATCTCATTCTTCTTTGTTCATAGCTCCTTCTGAATGCCTATACTCATTTACTTCATGATCTCATTCTGCACACATACTTGAGATAAACTGTGCAGGGGTTTCTACACAAGTGATCAAAGTTCCCTATGGACCACTAACAGTGTTTCTTGTACTTTTTCAGAGGAATTGACCTATACTAGTATATCATGGGTGATGTTGAGTCTCTTAACCATCTAGCATCATTTGTTCACTTCCATGGTTTCTCCCTCAGTTCATTGAAGTCTGGGCATTAGGAAAAGACTATCTCAGAGGCACCAACCAGGCCATCTTTTTTAATTTCATCCTTCTCTGGTTTGGTCTCCATACTCTTGAGTGTGCATGCCACCAGTGAGTGTCCACAAGAAAGAAAAGTTTAAAAAAAAAAGAAAAAAAAAAGGAAAGGAAATCATTGATTGAGGGGGAGCCTCCGCGTTTACTCAACAACTACCCCGTGATTCGTAGTGGTTTGACTTTTCTTTGTGATGTTCAGTGACCCCTGCCGGAGGTCCAGCCATCCAATCACTACAAGGAACTCTAGCTCTGCGTCCTCTCAAGGATCACACACACACACATTTTGCATGTGAGCTCTCATGGTTGTTTTTGAGTTATGCATTCTCATGTTGCTTATGATCCTTGATTGAATATTATCTGGCTTGCTCATGCTTTTGTGGTTCATAGTTTTTTTCTTTTAATAAACTTGTTTACAGACTGCATGGAGTATGGATCATTTTATCCTAGCATTACTTTCTTCCAATCATACTCTCCTTGGGTTAATAGTTCACCCTTCTCTGTTCAAGCTGTTTTTTTTTTGGTTTATTTTCTCTTTTTTTTTTAAAAAAAAAAAAAGAAAAAAAATGGGGTGTTTTGGAGTTTTGTCCCCGCTCGAACGTGAAATTCTTCCTTTCAGCATTTAGTACTGGGTTTTGCAATTCTGGGAGGGTCTTTTCGGCGCTCGAGCGACCTATTTCGAACTCGAGCAGATCCACGCATTCTTTGGATCCCGCTCGAGCGTTAAATTGCACGCTCGAGCGGACTGGTTTGGTTTAAATTCTCGCTTCCATGACCCTTCAGTTCATTTTTTTCCCCATTTTTCAGTCTCTCTTCCCTAGGGCTTGGATTGCGACCTCATTGGGCCTGATATTGCCATCTTCCTTCCTCTTTCATCTCCAATTCAACCTTGGTAAGTTTCTCCCACCTTTTCTATTTGTTTTTTCCTCTGTTCTTTCGGCTCTTGTGGAGGTCGTCTTTCGGTTGTTTTTTTTTGTTTTTTTTGTTTAGTTTTTTTTTCTCCTTTGCCTCACACACTGTCACCGAGTCTTGGTTTCATCTTAATGGTGAGTTTACTGAGTTTTTATGTAGTCTGCTATGTCCATAGTTCTAAGGTTCTAAGTTGTTGTTCTAATGCCTTTCATTGTGTTCTCTCATCTCTCAATTATATGTTGATTTGGTGAGTTTGGTTCAGATTTGCTAGATTTTGGATACAAATTAGTGCCTTATTTTCATTATACTGTCATTCATATTATGCTCTGAGTCTGTCATTGTTATTATACTAGGTTTTGATATCTTTCTAATACCGTTACTAATGTTTACTGTGCTCTGTTGCTTTGGTTTTTTGGATTGTTTTGTTTGGATTTTAGTTGTGTTTGGTGTCACCATGTTTGCTCCCAAAAGACGCAAGTCTACAGTGTCTCGTCCTTCGTTTAATCCTCATAGATTTCCCTCTGTCAAATAAGCCAAGTTATTCAAAAAGTCGTTTACGTCCAGGACTGTTCATCTCGAACGTCATGTCCAGCCAAATACCTTCAAGTCTATTCCCAACCGTCCTTTGTCTGATCCATTAGGCGAAGACTTGGTTTTGTCCTTTTCCGAATGCCAAAATCTAGACTGGGTCCGAGAGTTTTTTTGCAACATTGAGAATATAGATGATATTGGTCATTCCTTCACCACGTGGGTTCGAACTAAGTCCATCTTTGTCACTCCCGAGCTTATTAGAGGGCTTCTTAGTATTGACAGTGTGTTTCCGGAACATTGTCCTTTTCCGGTTCGTCCTACTTGTGATTTTAATGTCGTGGCTGAAGTTTTGTGTGGTGCTCCTCATAACTGGATAAAGGGCACTTTGATTAAACAGTTTGAACTCCTTCCCGAGTTTCGACTGCTTAATCTTATTGTGTGCGCTAATATTATTGTCACCACTCACTCTTCTGAAATCAATCAAGAACAGGGGTTCGTTCTTTTTTGTATTGCTCGTCATATGTCCATCGATCTTGCCACCCTCATTCTTCGTAAGATGATTGTTGTCTTTGGTAACAAGCAATTAAGCCTCCCTTATGGTTGTTTAATCAACCGTCTCTTGTCCCGACTTGAAGTTCCAGTTTTAGAAGATGATGAGTATACCTTTCCATCTAGGCCCTTTACTAAGAAGACTGTTTCCCAGAGTCGTGCACATGTCAAGGGGGAGTCTTCTAGGGTTGGTACTTCCGCAGGTACAGCAGCTGGACTTGTCGAGGAGGCAGAGATTGATGCTGCCACAGTTGGTGCTGAGGAGGATGATATTCCACCCTGGACTTTTCATGACCAGCTTCGACATTTCAAGGAGGTTGTGACACAGTGGTTGGACTTTCTGGATGCTCGGTTTGATTCCTTCGATGGCCGCCTTGGACAGTTGAAGCAGTCCGCTGTCTAGACTACTACTCAGCTCGCTCGTGTTATCTCTTTGCTTCAGATCCAGCAGCCTCCTCTTCCCCCTGATGCTTGACACAGATCTCTGTTTGTTGGACTGTTTTACTCCTTGTCTCCAGGCCAAAAAGGGAAAGAATTTTTTAACGTTTGATGATACAGTATGGATATTTGGTGGATGATACAGTTTGGATATTTGGTAGTTTGATTTGAATACTTTGATATACTTTGGCTATAATTGTTTTTTTTTTTTTTTGTATATCTGTGTTTTTTTGTGGACTTTAGTTATTTCATAGTCATTTGTTATATTCTTATGAAGTTCCACAGTTGTTTTTTTTTTTTTCTTGGAAATCAAGTGGGCTTCATAAGTCTGCAGGTTTCCAACCAACTGATCAAGCTTGAGGGTATCAACATTTTGAGCCTCCTCAATGGCTGTCACTTTTGATTGGAACCTTTCGGGTAATGACCTCAAAATTTTTTCAACAACTTAAGCTTCAGAGATTTTTTCACCGAGTGTGAAACAGGAATTCACGATGTCACTAAGTTTAGCATAGAAATCATCAAATGTCTCATCATCATGCATAAAAAGGGTTTCAAAGGCAGAGGTAAGATGTTGAAGTTATGACATTTTGACAGAAGTAGTACCTTCGTGAATTATTTCAAGAATGTCCCAAGCCTCTTTTGCTACCTCACATGTGCAGATACGACGAAACTCTTCATGTGTGACGGAGCAAAAAAGGGAATTGAGAGCCTTGCTGTTCCAACTCGAGTTTTGATAATCGATTGTGTCCCATTTATCAAGGGATTTGGAAATCTCAATATCATCAATGGTGACAATAGGTTCACTCCACCCATAGAGCACACAGTGCCAAACTTTCTCATCGATGGATTTTAAAAACGCTCTCATACGAGCTTTCCAATAAGAATAGTTTGTACCATCAAGTAATGGAGGTCTATGTGTCGAGTTACTTTCACGAATTGAATCCATATCACCAATCACACAAAATCTCACTCCTATAGTTTTGATAAAAAACAAAGAGTGACCTGCTCTGATACCCAATTGAAAATCTTAAGTGATTCGTGATTAGATCAAGATTAAAATATTCCAATTCCCAATCAATCAAAATACACAATCTAAATCAACAAGCACTTACGAAAGTGATTTAGATTGTTGTTTTCGAAATAAAGAATAAATCGACACAAACGATTTTCACGTGAAAAAATCACAATTGAAGCACCTTCAATTGTAATCAAAAACCACGGGCGAAACGCCACTAATCAATCCACTACTGAAGAAAAAAAGATTACAAAGACAACCAACAGATTACCAAACGCATCAAATTTGTCTTCAAGCCTTCTGAAAATCTTTCACCACAACCTTCGTCTCGGAATTGATCAGTATGAAGTTGAATCCACAACTTCTAATCTCGAATCAACGACCACGTACAATATCAAACTCCTTTGATGCTCCACGCTTGAATCTTCGGATTCCACCGAAGAAGAACACTCTTAAATATTAAGAAACAAACTCCTTGATGTATGTATCTTAGATCATAGGTTTCAAACCCTCTCAAATATATCAAGGAAAACTCACAAAAACTTCAGAGTAAAACTTCAAAAGAAACCCTAAGACTCTTAAAGAAGATCTAGGAAAAATAAACCCTAAAATCAGCCCAAAACAAATATATATAGAAAACAGAGGTCGCGATCTCCACTCGAGCGCAGGACAGCCCGCTCGAGCGGCTTCAGTAAAATACGCGTGTGACCAAACAGGTTTCCGCTCGAGCGCTGGAACACACGCTCGAGCGCGAAATCACACTTCTCAGTATGTTTACAAACACGACCAACTACTGAGATAGCACATATTACGCTCGAGCGCCAATGGTCCCGCTTGAGCGGGAAAGCCAAAAAACAAGGAAAAATTACGGGTATGTTTGGTTTGGTTTTGAGAGATTAATTTTTAAAAATTGTTTTGGGAAGAGAGTTTAGAATTTTTTTGATTTGTTTGGTTGTGTATTTTGAAAGCAGTTTTGGAGTTTGGGAGTTTGGAATGATTTGACATTTTGTTGTAATTGAGTAGATATGTGTGAGAGAAAAAGTGATTGATTGATGTGTAAGAGAGAGAAAAAATTTTTGAAAATTATTTTAAAAAAATTACAAACCAAACAAGTTTTTTAAAAAAAAGTTCTCAAAATTACTCTACAAAGCCAAACCAAACATACCGTACAACTTTTCAAAACAGAGTTTGTACGAGGATTTGACAATAAAGGGACCTAACACATCTATAGGTCTTTGTCATACATGACCAAACTATCTTTGTTTGTTCACTTTAAACTTATCTTCAATTAGTACTATTCTTATCATTTTACGAATATATTCATTTCTAATTCTATTTTTCCTAGTATTATTGCACTTCCATCTAAGCACATTCTCATTTCAGCTACACTTATTTGATGAACATGTAGCTTTTTAATTATCCAACATTTTGTCCCATAGGGCAGTGCTGATATTATAGTTGTTCTATAATTATTTATTTATTTATTTTTTAATTTTTTTCATGTTGGTCGATCATATAATATGTCAGGTGCACTACTCTACTTGAGCCACCCTAATTTAATTACATGGGACACATCATCTCTAACCTCACCATCCTTATTAATAATATTAATCAAAACTAGGTAAAAAAATATATTCACTATTTGTTATTTCCCGGTTTTCAATCTTTACTTTTCCATTATTTCTACTTCTATAACCAAAATTACATTCCATATATTCAGTTTTATTTCTACTAATTTTAAACCTCGTTTACTCGAGTGTTTCTCCCAAGATTTCTAGTTTGGTGTTAATTACTTCCTTCATTTCATCCACTAAAACAACATCATCAACAAACAACATACACCATCATCATGAATGCATTTAATTAAGTCATCCATGACTAAGGCAAATAGGGGTGGGCGATTCACAAATAGGAGTTGCAAGGAGTAAGGAAAGAGGTGAGGTAGATGGGAGAGAAGAAAAGTCAGGAGGCTCGCCACACAACCAAACAACCATAGACCAGCTGTTCTGGTATGTCAGTTTGGAGATGCTAGTCAATTTTCTTAACAACCATAATTTAGGTTGAACGCAATTTTAGATTGAAAACTAAAATTTATCCATTTTATAGTGATGGTTCTCGAGTGTTGACACTCATCCTCAATCAAATTTTGCATTTTGTAGTCTTTTGATCAATTTGATTTGATGTATAGGTGAATTAGTTGTTTTTTTCTTTGCATATCTTAAATGGGTGGCACCCTCTAGGTGCCTTTTTGAATATAAGTACTCTTTACTTGTCAAAAAAAAGTAGAACGATCCATGAACCCATTACCCCCAAAATCAAAATGAGAAAAAAAATATAAAAGCAATAAAGAAGAAAAAGGAAATTGTGCAGCAGTATAGTCTAGGAAGAAACAAAATTATTATGGAAATCACTTAAATTAGTTTGCATTCTACTAACCGCAGATTGATATGGCATTGTTTGATTTTCTTCATCTGTATGCATTTCTTGATTGGCTCCATTGGCCAGAGTGCTGCCTTGTGTGGCTCCAGACCTTTGCTTCTTTGTAGCAGCAACCTTCTTTGAAGCCTCTTGCAAAGCATCCATTGCGACGTTATAAAAATGTATAGATTTTGCTCCTTCTTCAACAAATTTAATAGCTTCCTGGCGTAAATTGTTATATCTAACAGTTAAAGACTCTTGGGAATTGTTTGGCAGTTCAAGAGCCTGTTCATCAACAACACCTCCACTCTTGGCATTTCTTGTCCATCGTTTCAAAAGATATTCAGAAGGAAGTGTAAGAACATTTTTCGCTCTGAAAACTGATAATATGTGCCTACAAATAATGCCAGAAAATTCAAACATTTGACAGCTGCAGCTCGCTTTCATCTCAAATGCATTGAACCTAACAGTGTGTGCTTTGAGTTCCTCCCCAAATTTGGCCACTCGATATGCAGTAATCATTCCGGAGTCTTCAATTTTAGTTGCAGGATTAGCGAGGGTCTCTACCAATTCCTCTTGAAACTTCATGAATATTCTCCTCGTATAAAGGTTTGCGGCTTGTTTTTCCATAGGAGATGGTGTCTTCAAAACTGGGGTGGTGTTGGTAGTATCATAATCTGCCTTTAATTCCTTTTCATGCCAACTCGCTACAGCTTTCTCATACTGTTTAATTAGCAACTGTATAGTAGTCGTTGCATTCACATACCCATCAAAGAATGAATTTAGACTGTCACCTCCACAGTCGGTCCTAGACAAGTCTCCAAAAAATGTGTCTCGTATGAAAACCGGGACCCATTGATGACGAGCATTGTACATTGACTGAAGCCATTCATTATCCACAAGGTAGTATCTCTCTAGGAGTGATTCCCAACATGACTCAAACTCATCAACTGTCTCGGTCTCATTAACACACTTGTTGAACTCCATCTCAAAGGTGGGATGTGTTTGATATACATGAGCCAGTTTCTCCTGAGTTTCCTTAAATATGCTCCACTTACAGAAACGGTGGCGGGTTTCAGGCAAAACTTGGGCAACAGCCATCTGTATGAGCCGAACTGGGTCAGTGGTGATGGATATGGGGAAGCGCCCGGACATAGCATGAAGCCAAGTCTGGATTAGCCAGACAAAAGAGGAATCGCACTCATTGAGAAGTAATGCACAGCCAAACAACACGGGTTGGCCATGATGATTAAGGCCAGTGAAAGCGGCAAATGGTACTCTGTAGCGGTTCATCCTGTAGGTCGTGTCTAACCTAACAGTATCTCCAAAGTAAATATAGTTCATCCTGGAGGTTGCATCGGCCCAAAATATGTTGGCAGTAGAGTGGTCATGATCACCCTGAAGTGCATAAAAGAAAGAAGGATTCTCTGCCTGAGCTCGCTTCAGATAGTCCAATATATGTTGACCCCCACCACCGAGGGTCCTGTGTCTGCCGCTGCCGCTCATTCTATATCTATATATATACCGTAGACTAGCTCTCCAAGTCTATCTCACCCCCACCTGATTGATTGGCAATGGAGAAAGGAAATCCAATTTAATTCAAAATCATAAAGCAGGAGATGATGATGGGTAGGTACTATTCTCTTTATTGTCTGAATAAGCGAGAGTGCCTGTGTTCAGCAGGGCGATGATGAGTAAGAGTATACAAACAAACAAATAAATAAATAAGCAATTAATCAATCAATCAGTTAAAATTACAAAAATTACTCAACGTCGTCTATCATCGTCATCACGAATCATACATGTGTTTGTATCTAAAGCAGAATAGAGAAAAGGAGAGGGTATATCATGATGAAGGAAACAGCTGCAACATGAAAAGGGACGTTTGAAAGAAGAAGAAGAAGAAGAAACCTAACCCGGCAAAGGCTGTTGAGTTGGGGAGGGGTGAGAAATTGAGTGATCACGACACTGGTTCACTGAGGAGACAGATGCCCCCAAACCAAAACTCACCTCTTTCTCCTCTCTGTGAGTTAGGGCTTTCGTTGATGAACCTCCGGGCTCGAATCGAGGCCTCCGTTACTCGCACACTCACTTCCAGATTTGACCTGCTTTCGTCTTTTCTTTCGCGTATGAGCTATTTACACGCCTTTTATTTACGATAAATAAATCTAAAATTAAATTTTGTTTTGTCAAATATTCAGACGCTGAGCTGACATTGAGTCCGGATCCTCAACTGTCATTATCCGCGGTCCTTTCGTGTAGTGCCTCAAAATGACGTGATTTTAAGGTAAATTTAAAATAAATAAAAAAAAAAGAGAATAGAACCGAACCCAGCAAGGGGAAAAGAAAAAAAAAAAAAAAAAAAAGAGAATAGAACCGAACCCAGCAAGGGGAAAAGAAGAAAGATAGCAGTGATGGGTAACCCACCATCGTGAACCCACACGACCGTGACCCCCCACACGATAGCCGGTGACCTTCGGCCACTTTCGACCTTAAGCCACCGTTCTATTCCTCCTTCTCCTCTCTTTCTCTGCCTTTCTTCTTTTCCCTTCTTTCTTCTTCTCCTTTGTTAGATATTTCAACCATTCTCTTCTCCCAACTCCTTCCTCCTCCTTGGCAGCAAATAGCCACCTTCTACCACATACATCCACCACTAACCACTGCTTCGACCACCCGTACCAAACAATACAACCACAACCATCAAAAACAAGAACAAAAACAAAATCACAATCAAAATTAACCAATAAAAGCAAAATTAAAATCAATATCAAAACTCCATAAAAATTAAAATATATATATATATATATATATATATATATATATATATATATATATATATATCAAATCCAATTTCAAAACTCACCAATCAAAATCCAAATCATAATTCAAATTAATTGTTGAACATTGCTAAGAAACTGGAATTGATAAGCCAAAAGAAAAACCAGAATTGAAGAATTGTAAACAATAAAAAAACATAGTAGAAAGATCTCTGTTTCTTTTCCTTTCATTCAAAGCAAGGCAAATGGTTTCTAACCTTTCTTTCAGCAAAAATTCACAGTTACAAATCAATTATAAACCCATCATCACCAGACCCACCACCTCTTACAACACCCACCAAATTTTTTTTTTATTTTTTATTCTTTTTAGTTTCAAAATAACAATCAATTTCAACAATCAAGATAAATACCCAAGTCAAACTTGCAAAAGAGTTTACATTAGTTGCAGATTCATCGGAACCGTTCCCTCCCCTCATCGCGTCCGACCCCTCCTTTTCCCCCATCGCAAAACCTCTCATTGTCTCCCGCGTCCCTTCTCATCCGTCACAACCCTTTAAAACCCTCTCCTCCCTCCGTTGCATCTCCCCTTTCCCTACACCTTCGCCACCATTTTCCTCCTCCCCTAGTACCGCCTCACCACTGAGTCCGGATTGAGATGGTGGCTCGTCATTGGTGGCGAGATTAAGATCGCGAGAGGGAGAGATGGCTCATCGTTGGTGGCGAGATCAAGATTGAGAGAGAGAGAGAGAGAGAAGGGGGCTCGCGAGATCAAACCCACCCCACCACTACTTTCTTTATTCTTCACCATTTCTGGGTTTTGTTCTCTTTTTTTTTTGTTCTTTTTTTTTTGTTGAGAATTTGCCCCAAAACGACGTCGTTTTGGGGCACTACAAGGAAGGGCTGCTGTCACGACCCAAACCCGCCCCTATAGGTTTAGCATCGTAACCGGCCAGTAATCCTTGGATTACCGAAGGCCTCTGAATAGATTAACAAAATTAAGGGCTAGCGGAAGCTAATACATAAATATAGTTGTCCAATGAGTTGTGCTGACTTATATGAAACGGAATATTTAAAAACTTTATATACATAATCAAAAGTCATCCATACATTATACCCACACACATTAAAGTATCTTAAGTACAATCAATAGAACAACTGAGTCTTACATGTATAGAAACAACAGAACTTAAACACTTGAGACACTCCAGGAACCTCTACATGAGGCACAATGGTTGGCTGACAACAGAACACAGATCCAGACAAAAGCCTTCAAGCTGGAACTCCAAAATGCCCACCTATACATACATATATACACACAGTGAGCTAAAGCCCAATGAATAACATCAACGTAAAGAGGTTAGTGAACAAATTCCGAACATATCATAGGCGTAAAACAGATCTTAGCATAATCATTCTTGTATCAAAACATAATAATGGTACATCCCATAGAATATATCACATAACGTCTTCCAACTAGAGTAATCGGTTCCGGATATCGATTAAACATATATCACCACAATGAAGTGGCTAATGAGATCTGGTAATCACATGTATGTCATGGACCCGCATTTACATGTCGTCCCCCATGACTTGGGACTATCTATGGATGCCATAATAGATTTCAAGCATGGAACATTCGTTCACAAAAACAGGTATCATTTCAGAAATCATAACTCATCATATTTCATTTGGAACATAATTCATATGAATGTATCTTTACAATAACGTTACTCACAATGGTTCCCGTAAATAGTCAATCAATCCTCGAGTCTTGACCTACAATCACAAAATACATAACACAAACATATCTTATCATTACACATTTAGGTGGCCATTACGGCTTAGCTTTCATTACAATAGTTCATATTCTTTCTTATCACATTGCTTAAAACACACTCTTATAAACTCTTAAATTAGTACATTCTTTTTCTTAGCGTGTTTCTAACCCATACCTCATTACTATGGCTTAACTAGGTCTTAGGAATGCCTAAGATGCAATGAGGATGGCAAAACATGAGTTGGAACACTTAGTCAAATTTTTGAAAACAGGGTCTCCGCTCGAGCGTAAACATGCAAACATGAGAGGGGTCGCTCGAGCACAGATTCCTTCGCTCGAGCGATCTGCAAAAACATGAAACTTCTGGGAGCTTGCATTTCACGCTCGAGCGGACTCATGGTCGCTCGAGCAGAAGTGCACGCACTTAAAGCGGTCGCTTGAGCGTGAACTCCTACGCTCGAGCGTAGATGCAGAATCTGGAATTTCCAGATTGCACCTCCAAGCTCAAAACTCGAATTCAACTTATCAAAACACATCTTTTGGGCCCCAAAACTTGAGATAACCTAGTAAACTTGTAAAATATGAAGAATAAAGGATCATTTCATTAAAATCATGGCCCAAGAGTTTGCCAAAAGTTCACAATTTATCTTGAAATTCAAGAAACAAAACATGCATGTAAAATCTTTTCTTCAAACCTCATGAAACTAGCAAATTGAGCTCATAAGCTCCATGCATGTAAGAAATTCTTCCCAAAACATGATTTTAAGTGAAGGAACATGATAATTCAAACATGCATGCACTAAATAACTCCCAAAATAATTTAGATGCTCGAAATCAAACTAAAATGACAAACCTCTATATATATGTATACATGCATGTGAAATTATAATCAAATCCTCCATCTTCTTGACCAACATATTTAAATTACTTGCAATGATCCTAACAACTCCATGAATTCATCTCTACAACACATAACTCTTTGAATTAATAGTCAAAAGCTTACCTAGAGTCTTGAATTACTCTTGTTCTAGCATAATCTTGGTGAATTCAATACAAAACCTTCAATTCTTCTTCAATCTCTTCCTTTCTCTCTCTAGAATTGTGCTCCCTCTCTCTCTAAAATGTCTCACCAGATTTTTCCACTCAAGGGATAAAAGATATGAGCTCAAAATGAGCTTATATCTCATATATATATAGCTATGATGCTAAAATACATTAATTAGAATATAAGGCTAACCAAACACGACTAAATTAATCAGACTGAATCAATTTTTAATAAAATTTGCCATATGGTTCTAAAAATTTCAAATAACATATTGACGTAATCAATTTCGATTTCGGATGCCAATAAGGCTTTCAATTATTTTAAAGCGGAATTCCAGACAGATATTTTTACAAGTAACAGATAGAAAGCCAAAATCATGCAAAACACAAAATAAACACATAATTTATTTTAATTCTCTCATTAGCATCATTAACTACAGATTAGCAGCTAATTATGGGTCGGGGTTGTTACAGTCTTCCCACCTTAAGAAGTTTGGTCCTCCAAACTTGAGTTATCTTATATCAAAAAGAAATGATGTCCATCCAAAATATAACTTCAGCTCTTAATAAAACAGAACCATAACTATATTCATAAACGTGTTCATGACTCAATCTTGACGTTAACTCCGTACCAAAAACAAAATCAGAAATCATATACAAAGATTAGAGTTCATATCAAACAGAGTCTTACGCACATTCAGATTTTCGTCAGAAACAAATTCATATTCAAATTACATACAGAAATCAGAGTTCATGCTTAATCATACGTGGTGTAGTCATTAGCACTAACAGAGCAGATACAGAACAGATGCAAACACATGATGGTTATAAATAATTAGTTCCATAAAGAAACCTCTGAATCCGGGTAACATAAAATAAACACGTTGAGCCCCTCATAATGGAGCCTCCGGTACGGGTAACAGAGTGCAGACAGATTAAGTTCCGTGATGGAACCTCCGATACCGGGTAACAACCAACACATATCACATGGTGCTACGGATACATATCAGAAATTGGACACTCATTCATTCATTGTACAAAATGTAGTACATCAGAAAGCATATCTTATTTTATCATACATAAAATAAATGCAGTTAAACATAACTTTACTATGTTTTTACTCATATTACTTATCGGAGGTCATAGATTTACATTGTTTCCAATTTTCATAAGTAATTTCCCCCATCAAGTTATAGAGATTTAATTTATTTATTTCTGAGTCATTCATCATGTCCTTATTCGATTTGGTTTTCATCACAGTTAGTCTAGGTCACTCAGAAGTCATCAGTATGCTAGACAAATTAATATATATAAACCCCATAACAGTAAACAAAATTCTGAAGTAATCATTCCCTTACTGATCATTAGTCTCGATTTTCACAGATTCGATTGTATCACATACCAATACGGAAGTAGTCAATCATAGAACATACTGATTTCATGTGTTTCCAAATAGTCAGGGTCCATAGTCAAACTGATTTGCTATCAACAAGTCCCATATCATTAATTTCGAAGTACCGTAACGCAAAAGTAACCATTCTCTCATTCAAACAAGTTCATGTAATAACAGTAATACCAAAGCAATTAATCACGTGACATACATACAGTACTTCTACATTCTTAGAGCATAAATTACCAGATCTCATAATCCCACTCACATGTGCTCCCAATCAGTTATAGGCATATGGTTAAAGTTATTTATAATCACATAGTCAGCTATTGACGGTTCACATTCTTCCTAAGTGTTCAAGATTGATTCAGGTTCTCAGGCGATTAGTTCCCATAATAACACAGTCTGATCATTCGGTCACAAGTAATTCACAATCCCTCATAACGCAATCAAATCAGATAATAGTTCTCTATTTAGGTAAAGGTCTCTTCAGATCAAATCAAATGAAAGTCCTATCGGATCACATCAGATGAAAGTTCCACCCAGTCACACCAAACAAAAGTTCAAGCGTGAGTCATCAAACAAAAGTTTTCTCAGGTAAACAAAGGTCTCGTCAAGCCATAGTTCTATCAGATTAGATCGGGTAAAAGTTCTATCCTCATCATTTTCAAACAAGGTACATTTGGTTCTATAGTTCATACTCCACTCGCTTTGGCGCATATTCAGTAGTTCTACAGTTGTTCTAAGTTCCTCAGTTCTCAAATCACATTTGAGTTATGTATCACAATAGTTCATATCGAAGAGTTCAGGTTGTATACAATGTTACATCCTCTAAATAAGTTTACATGTAAGTGTACATGCATGCAGTTGTTCATATCGACAGGAAAGCATCATAGTCAATATAGCAATTTCCTAATAAGTCTTTCGTGTAGGCATAAGGTACACAACAGCGTGTTATATAAAGTTTCTCGGTGGTACACAATCACAGAGTGTTATGCCAAAGTTTCAAATCGGTCATACAGTCCTTAAAGCATAGGCTCGCTGGTCTAGTCAAATAGTCTTGTCAATTATTAACAATCGTAGTTCACAGTCTAGAGTTTATCGTTCGGGGTCTTTACCTAGTCACACAATCCCAGAGTCATAATCCCAACGGTCAAGTTATCAAAACAAATAACATATCGATCATTCTGAGCAAAGGTATAGTCATATAGGTGCATGTTCAGAATCTAATAACATTCCCAATACGGGTTCACGAGTTTAATGTACAGATGAACACAAAACAGTTTCTCCAGATACGATAGTTAAGGCGACAAATCATAAGTTTACTCAGTCTAAATACAAATGCAGCAGATACAAAGTGTGTATCGAGTTTGATTACTAACATCCCACGCAAAGGTATAGATATATGTAGGTCCAAACAAGTTCCGTATATAGTCAATCATAGTGTGTCCCCATGTTTAACAGTTCGAGCATAGCTCACAAAGTCGGTCACGATAATTCATATCAAACAATAGGTCTCAAAGTATTCATTAACTATGGTTCAGCCCCATTAATTCTAATAGTATTGCAAGCATGGAAATATATTTACAGATACGAGTCTAGGCTCAATTATCATCTAGGCATTTGGTCGCAAGTCATAAGCAAAAGTTCATTCTCCCAAACTGACATAGGTTCTCAATTTCAGAAGTTCTATACGTGACTGATTCATGTATATAATTCGAGTTCATGGGTCTAACCATTCATCAGTTTCAGTCAATTCTAACATTTCAATTCAAGTCATGGTCATACAGATTTCCCAATTCAATTTTTACACATACATATACTTATAATTAAGGTAATACCTGCGTCAGTTGTTTCAGTATTCCGAGCATTTCCTGGGACTAGGGTGTAAACCCTTCCTTGCCCTTAGGTATTGTTCGGATGAGTTCGTGAGCAAGATTTAGCCAAGTGCCCTTTCTGTCCACATCTAAAACAAGCTCCTGATAGGCGGCGACAAATGCCCCAATGTTGTTTCCTACATTCTTTACAAATAAGTATACCATTGTTCACATTGCTTCCCCGACTCTCTTTGTTCACAGTTATTGCTCTAGATTTTTCATTCGCAGAGGTCATCGAATTACTAGTCATTTCGACTTTCTGTTTCTTCTGTTTCATTCTTTCGGATTTAGTTGATAATGTTGGTTTTGATATTTTCAAGGCTGCTATGTTTGCCTAGGACATTAAGGCCATATCAAGAACGTCCATGTACTTTGGTAATTTTAAAACGCTAACTCGGTCATACACATCTAGGTCAAGCCCACCTTCAAATTTTCTAGTCTTTTTGTAGTCAATGTCGATCATGTGTGGCGCGTATCGGGCTAGCTCAGTAAATTTTGCTTCATATTCAGCCACAGTCATATTGTCTTGCTTAAGTTGTTCAACCTCAGATACTTTTCTATCTTGGATGCATTGGGGAAAATATTTTTCGAAGAAAATTTCTTTAAACCTATACCATGTCACACATTCATTATCATTCCGTCCTAACATCCACCATCTCCTAACTTCTTCCTTGAGTGTGAATGTTGCCAACAAAACTTTCTGTGCCTCAATACACGGAAATACTTCAAATATTTTCTCAGTTTCTAAAACCCAAGTCTCGACTTTTAATGGTTTAATACCCCCCTGAAATTTCGGTGGTTTCATCTTATTATATTTCTGCGTCAGTGTTATCATATTATAATTAGCTGGCTCAGGTACAAGTATTTGCCTTTGTTATTGTTGTCTCAAAGATTCGGTTAAGGTTTCGACCATTCTTTCTAACCGGCTAATTCTAGCATCAGAAGATTCAGATTCGTCTACATTCCTTGTCCTTTCCATTGTCTACACACAAACAGGGTGATTATTATATTGGTATAGTCCTTACTAGCTTTATGTTTCATTTTCACTTCAAATCAAACAGTCCGTCATTTTATTTTAACTCAAATATATTCACGTAGGTTACGTAGTCTTTCACATTCATATGGTCATGTTCACAAGAATTACACATTCAACATTACATGTTATTTCACATAACTCATAGATTCATTCCTTTCCACTTCCAATTCAGATATGTTCATAATAGTTCATATGCTTAAACATGATAATGCAATGCCCCTATTTCATTTCTAGGACATCCTATAGCTCATATGGACTCGTGTGTGCGGTATAACTCGTGCTCTAATACCACTCTGTCACGACCCAAACCCGCCCCTATAGGTTTAGCACTGTAACCGGCCAGTAATCCTTGGATTACCGAAGGCCTCTGAACAGATTAACAAAATTAAGGGCTAGCAGAAGCTAATACATAAATATAGTTGTCCAATGAGCTGTGCTAACTTATATGAAACGGAATATTTAAAAACTTTATATATATAATCAAAAGTCATTCATACATTATACCCACACACATTAAAGTATCTTAAGTACAGCCAACAGAACAACCGAGTCTTATATATATAGAAACAACAGAACTTAAACACTTGAGACACTCCAGGAACCTCTACATGAGGCACAATGGTTGGCTGACAACAGAACACAGATCCAGACAAAAGCCTTCAGGCTGGAACTCCAGAATGCCCACCTATACATACATATATATACACAGTGAGCTAAAGCCCAATGAATAACATCAACGCAAAGAGGTTAGTGAACGAATTCCGAACATATCATAGGCGTAAAACAGATCTTAGCATAATCATTCTTGTATCAAAACATAATAATGGTACATCTCATAGAATATATCACATAACGTCTTTCGACTAGAGTAATCGGTTCCGGATACCGATTAAACACATATCACTACAATGAAGTGGCTAACGAGATCTCGTAATCACATGTATGTCATGGACCCACATTTACATGCCGCCCCCCATGACTTGGGACTATCTATGGATGCCATAATAGATTTCAAACATGGAACATTCGTTCACAAAAACAGGTATCATTTCAGAAATCATAACTCATCATATTTCATTTGGAATATAATTCATATGAATGTATCTTTACAATAACGTTACTCACAGTGGTTCCCGTAAATAGTCAATCAATCCTCGAGTCTTGACCTACAATCACAAAATATATAACACAAACATATCTTATCATTACACATTCAGGTGGCCATTACGGCTTAGCTTTCATTACAATAGTTCATATTCTTTCTTATCACATTGCTTAAAACACACTCTTATAAACTCTTAACTTAGTACATTCTTTTTCTTAGCGTGTTTCTAACCCATACCTCATTACTATGGCTTAACTAGGTCTTAGGAATGCCTGAGATACAATGAGGATGGCAAAACATGAGTTGGAACACTTAGTCAAATTTTTGAAATCAGGGTCTCCGCTCGAGCGTAGCTTTCCTCGCTCGAATGAACATGCAAACATGAGAGAGGTCGCTCGAGCACAGATTCCTTCGCTCGAGCGATCTGCAAAAACATGAAACTTCTGGGAGCTTGCATTTCACGCTCGAGCGGACTCATGGTCGCTCGAGCGGAAGTGCACGCACTTAAAGCGGTCGCTCGAGCGTGAACTCCTACGCTCGAGCGTAGATGCAGAATCTGGAATTTCCAGATTGCACCTCCAAGCTCAAAACTCGAATTCAACTCATCAAAACACATCTTTTGGGCCCCAAAACTTGAGATAACCTAGTAAACTTGTAAAATATGAAGAATAAAGGATCATTTCATAAAATCATGGCCCAAGAGTTTGCCAAAAGTTCACAATTTATCTTGAAATTCAAGAAACAAAACATGCATGTAAAATCTTTTCTTCAAACCTCATGAAACTAGCAAATTGAGCTCATAAGCTCCATGCATGTAAGAAATTCTTCCCAAAACATGATTTTAAGTGAAGGAACATGATAATTCAAACATGCATGCACTAAATAACTCCCAAAATAATTTAGATGCTCAAAATCAAACTAAAATGACAAACCTCTATATATATGTATACATGCATGTGAAATTATAATCAAATCCTCTATCTTCTTGATCAACATATGTAAATTACATGCAATGATCCTAACAACTCCATGAACTCATCTCTACAACACATAACTCTTTGAATTAATAGTCAAAAGCTTACCTAGAGTCTTGAATTACTCTTGTTCTAGCACAATCTTGGTGAATTCAATACAAAACCTTCAATTCTTCTTCAATCTCTTTCTTTCTCTCTCTAGAATTGTGCTCCCTCTCCCTCTAAAATGTCTCACCGGATTTTTTCACTCAAGGGATAAAAGAAATGAGCTTAAAATGAGCTTATATCTCATATATATATAGCTATGATGCTAAAATACATTAATTAGAATATAAGGCTAACCAAACACGACTTAATTAATCAGACTGAATCAATTTTTAATAAAATTTGCCATATGGTTCTAAAAATTCCAAATAACATATTGACGCAATCAATTTCGGTTTCGGATGCCAATAAGGCTTTCAATTTTCATATTAAAGCGGAATTCCAGACAGATATTTCTTCAAGTAACAGATAAAAAACCAAAATTATGCAAAACACAAAATAAACACATAATTTATTTTAATTCTCTCATTAGCATCATTAACTATGGATTAGCAGCTAATTACGGGTCGGGGTTGTTACAGCTGCAGATAATGACAGCTGAGGATCCGGACTCAGCTGACATTGGAGGTGTTTGGGAAGAATGGTTTGACGCTAAAATAGCCTCAAACTAAAAAAAAAGTCAAAAAGTTCCTATATCAATCCTTTTTATTAAAAAAAAATAAAAATAATAAAAATAAAATAGGGTTGTCGTGGGACAGTGTAGGCTGTATCACCTTGTTAAGTTGTTCCATCACTGGCTAAATTACGATTTTGCCCCTTTACATCAATTTTGGAAAATGTGATCTTAGGGACAAATTTGTCATTTTAATTTCAAATATCATTTCAACACATTTTTCAATACAACAACTCAAATAAAAATTCATCCCATTTTTCCAAACACAAAAACTAAAATAGCCTACTAAAATAGCCAAAAAGCCTCTAAAATAGCCACTTCCCAAACGAGGCCATTATAGGGAGGCTCTATTTACCCATCACATTTTCTCTCAAGGTAAATAATTAATTAATTTATTTTTTATTACAATTTTAATCTCAAGTGAAATAACTATATAGGACAAGTTATGATTCACACCATTTGTGTATTTACCATAAAGGACAATAATGAATATAATCATCAATTTCAAAATTGTTCTTTACGTATCTTCTTTGTCAATAATCCAAAAACCCTAAAACCAAAACCAAAAACCCTTCAACAAATAATCAAAAATATAGTATTATTGAAGATTTTGAATGGATTCAATGAATGATGCATCTGACAACTTTGATTCGGAACAATGAAGTAAGGAAGAGGTTATTTTTTTGTTGCTTTTGTTTTTGTTTTCGTTTTCGTTTACTTGATGAGTGGTAAATAGTTGGTACAGTTTGGTAAACCAGAGGTGTATATTATATCATTGTTCGACTTACTACAATCGGACAATTTATAGTTGTTCGACTAATTACAATCGAACAACTTGCATATGTTCGACCAACTACAACCGAACAACATGCATTTGTTCAGATTACTACGGTCGAACTATATTCATATATTCAGTTTGTAAGAGTTAAACTATATTCATATATTCGGTTATAAAAAATCGAACAATTTCATTTAATTCGACTCCGTACTGCCGAACATTTATAATTTTTTTTTTAGAACTGTGCATCCGTGGAATGCAGTAATGTTGGATCTAGGGGTCTTGTTGACTACACGACTCAATTTATTACTAATGAGATAGTCTCATGTCAAAAATTAGTATTTTTTTCTTTTTCTTTTCGGATGTTTAATGACTTTGTTGAATTTGACTTGTAGGTTTTCAAGAGCAAAGAAGAATTGCTCGGTTGGGTACGGGATGCTGGAAGGAAAAATGGGTTTATGATTGTCATCAAGACATCGGACTATGGTGGTGGTCATAGGACACCAAGGATATTTCTTGCCTGTGAGAGAAGTGGTCAATACAAAGCTCATAAGAAATTAAAAGGAGATGATTCAAGCAAAAAAATTGTGAAGATAACGGATACAAAGAAATGTGGGTGTCCCTTGAGTTGAGGGCTTGTAAGTTGATGGCTAATGATGATTGGATGGTAGATGTAGAATGTGGAATACATAACCATGCTCCTACTAAACATTTTGAAGGACATTCATTTGCCGGGAGATTATTCGAGGAGGAAACATCATTATTAGTGGATATGTCCAAAAGCATGGTCACACCGAAAGAGATTTTGGTTACATTGAAACGAAAGGATGCTTTGAATGTAACCACTATGAAAGCCATTTGCAATGTACGTCATAGGAATAATGTTATTGAGAAAGCTAGGAGATCACAAATGCAACATTTGTTGGGTGAGTTATAAAAGCATAATTAGATTGAGCAGCATAGGTGTGACAACGACACAATGCCTGTCATAAACTTGTTTTGGGCACATCTTGTCAGTTTAGATTTGCTCTGTTCATTTCCAAAGGTGTTGATCATGGACTGCACATATAAGACAAATCGATATCGTCTTCTTCTTCTTGAGATAGTTGGTGTGACATCCACTGATATGTCATTCTCCGTAGCCTTTGCATATCTCAATTTGAGCAGATTGGTAACCACGTTTGGGTGTTAACTACATTGCGTAGGCTCTTGGATGACATTGTTATTCCTGAGGTGATTGTCACGGACAGGGAGCTTGCTTTGATGAATGCTATTGACAGGGTATTTTCTACATCTCGATGTTTATTATGCTGGTGGCATATTAGTAGAAATATACTGGCAAAATGCAAGAAAATGTTTAAGAGTACGGAGGAATGGGTCAAGTTTATCTCTTTATGGAATTTCTTAATACTCTCCTTAACTAAGCTTGAATACAATGAACACCTTGCTGGGCTACTTGCGGATTTTGATACATATCCTGAGGCAATGCAATATGTGTCACAAAGTTGGTTAATTCCATACAAGGATAAGTTTGTTGCCGTATGGATAGATAGTTGTATGCACTTCGGGAATGTTACAACCAACAGGTAATATATATTTGTCTACCTTACATTATTAGGCATTATGATTTTCATAATATAAGGTTCATTCACATTATTTCCCTACATTAATGTTCAAAAAAAAAAAATTGTTCGACAATATCTGTCTGAACATATTATATATGTTCGGCAATCTACAACCGAACATGTTCAACAGTCACCAACAGTACAAAATTGTGTTGTTCGAATATCAAGTGTCGAATGAATTTAGGGTCCAAAAACCCAGCGTCGAATGATTCACACAAATATAACCTTCAAGCCAATGGAGATAAGTGCATAAAACCCTAAAATAAATAATAACTCACCTACTAAATTTCCAATGTGAAGTTCCAATTGTGTTGAACAACACCACCGACGACGTCTTGATGAGTGTTTGCAGCAATGGTGTTCACCGGTTTGAATAGAGAATGGAGGGGGAGATGAATATTGTGGGTGTGGGGTGTGTGGCTGTGTGGGGGGCAAAGATGGAACTTTGTGTGTATATTGTTGTGGGTGGGTGTGTGAGTAAGGGTAAATATATAAATTTGTGGTGTGCGATGAGAAAAATATTTATTTTTCAAATTATTTTTGGTATGTCTCTAGAAGTGGTTTGCCTTGAGATAACTTATGGTGTGTATATAGAGCCTCCCGACATTATAGGGAAAATTACCTACACAGGTTTAGCTAAATTATAGAATCTTATGAGGTTTTAAAAATTGCATCTCTTATATTCACATAATAATTTAATTTCTATCGTTAATTAAACATTAAGAATAGTTAGTTGACATTACCAAAATATAAATCGATAGACGATATTGTCCTTGCTGAAATCCCTTTGATAAATCAACAAAATTTACAAAACAATTACGTTAGATGGAAAAAAGAAAATTAGTTTTTGAAACCATGTTTGATTTGTTGTTTAGAAAAAAAATTCAGAATTTGAAAAAAAACTAATTTAATAAAAATAAATATAAAAAAATATATTTAATTTGTAAAAATTATTTCTACTCACTCAAAAGATAAAATTATATAAAAATAATATTTATTTTTTATTTCTTATTTCTTAACCAAATTAATTTTTAATTTTTTTTAAAAAAAAATTAAGAATAAATTTCTAAAAATCAAACCAAACATATTCTAAGAATTTTTTATCAAGTCATTTATTATGCTTTTAACTTATTTAATTATTTGTTAATTTTATGATATTTTCACCATCTGACACTACAACATATAAGAGTTTTAGAGACCAATTTTTTTGATCTCTAAAGGTAAAAAATTTGTTGCAAAAGATATTTAGAAACTAATTTTTATCGTCGTGAGAATAGTCGTTAAAAGGTCGCATTGAAAAGTCAAAAATAAGGGTTTTAGCGATAAAATTTCGAAAATGTCAATAATAAATAGACTTTTAGGGACAAAATAATTTGGTCTCAAAATAATTTATTTTTTGAGACAAAAAATTTGATACCAAAAAGACAATAATTAATCACTAATATTTAATTTTCGTTGCTAAAAATAAAATAACGAAACTTTTCGTAACAAAAAATGTTTGGTCCCCTAAAAATAATTGTCCCTTAATTTTCTGTATTGTGATAAGTGTTTTTCCATTTTAATTTTGCATTTCATAACTTATTATAAAATGACAATTTAGCTAAACCTCAGGGGGAATCTGTAATTTAGCTAAACCTTAAGAGGTGTAGGTAATTTGGCCTTATTTGTCAAAAAGACATTTTAATAAATTTATGATATCCGTTAACAGCATTAATTGCGATGGGACGGGATGTAATTTTTGAAACCTCAGAGGGAAATCTGTAATTTCATTAAACCTCAACAGAGGTGTAGGTAATTTGCCCTAGTTTATAGGGAAATTCTATTTCCACACACCTACTTACCTCAATATACATCATTTCTCTATGCACACACTTAATAATTTGATTATTAATTTTTGTTCTTAATCCACACAATAATTATTCCAATCATACCCTAAACTCATGTCTTGTACACACAGCTCTTCAACCCCCTTTCCACACACTCAACCCTCTTTCGAAGCCTCTTTCAAACTTCCACCACCACCACCACTGTCATCGCTGCTACCGTCACCTCGTGTTTGGTTGCAAATCCTTCTCAGCTCCACTATCTTCTCCTTCGCATTAGGCCGATTATCCTTATCCGCCGCATGTTTGAGTGATTGATCGAAGAGAGAATAAGGATTTCGTTGCAAAAAGATTTGAAAGAGAAAGCTCTAGCTCCGATGGAGCCAGCAACAATAGGGTGGTAGTTATGGAGGTGTTTCACAGCGACGATTCGGTTGCCGTAAAGCTGATCTAGATAGACTAACTCGAACCTGCCGTCCCTGATTTTGCGTTTCAAGTCGAACCGATTTGTAGAGGATTCGAGCTCTTCGTAGGTGAATATCGAAGGGATGAAACTGGCACTGTGGTGGTAGCGACGGTAAGGAATTGTTGGGTCTTTTTCCTTCGCCGCCAGAGTGACTTTTTTTCTTAATCGAACAATTATTGAAGCAATTGATAAAACAACTAACAAACATATGAATACAAAATTGAACACAATATTGCTGTTTGATTTGGGTTGGGTTGGTTTGTGTTGTGAGGATGTTCAAAAATCCGTTCAAATCTGTAATTCGGATTGAACCAAACCGAACCGTATGATTTGGTTCGATTCTATTAAGAATCTGTTCGATTTCGATTCAGTAAATATTGAAAATCGTAAAAACAGTTCGGTTAATGGATTTTATGAAAAAATTATGGTTCGAACCAAACCGAACCAAATTTAAAAGATATATATATATATATTATTTAATAAACAGCAGCAGTCCTTGAACCATGCGTAAGTATTATTTAATAAGATATATATAGATATATATACAATATTTAATATTATCATATCAAGTTTTTTTTTTTATTAATTGATTTTTTGTAATGTTAATGATATTAGGATGATATATAAATGTAATGTTGAGTAATGCCTTAATATTATTAGTTTTTATTATGAGTTAAATGTAATCAGCTTGAATAATTATTTTGCTAATATTAACAATTTATTCTTGTAAATATAAATTTTTAGAATCGTGAACCAAACCGCAACCGAACCGTTATTTCGGTTTGGTTCTGGTTCGGTTTTACAAGTGTAATGGTTTGGTCTGGTTCTCAAAATCACATAACCATTAGAATCGGTTTGGTTCTTGGATTTTCTCAGAACCGAACCAATCCGGACCATGTACACCCCTATTGTGTTGACAAATCAATGGGTGAGAGATTTGATTATGAGATTGAAAACATACGAATTGCTTTTTGGAGTCGGAGGAATTGAAGCTGCAGACTCCATTGTCGGCCTGGCAAGCCAATAAACATCTTTATTCTTCTTGTTCTTCTCTCAGGAACCGCTTTTCTGATTTATTTTCACTTATTGTTAAGTTTCAGTTGATGGGTTTGCATCATTATTCTGCATGACATCCAACTTCTTGTATTATGGGTTTTTTTTTTTTTGCTTCTAACTTTGCAATGGCTTGTTGTGCTGTTTTTGGGTTCAATTGGTTTTACATTCTCGTTTCAATATCAAACCAGATTAAAAAAATGTCCCATTTTGTTGCTCTGTTTCAATTTTCTTTCGCACGTGCATCATTTTAGTTCATAATCATTAGCTCTACAATTTGATAAATAAGATGAGTACATAGAATATTTTGATATATTATTATGAATGTTGGTGGATGTCTATTATGGTCATTTTAATTTAGGATATAATTGACATTAAAATAATATTTTATTAAATGTGGGGTGCATCTATTTACACACCATCTTTCATCTCAAGACATACCATTAATTAGTTTATTTTTTATTACAATGTTAACCTAATATAAAATGACCATAAAGGACAAAGGGCTATGATACACACCTTATGTAAAATTACCATAAAGAACAATAATGAATACAATACACACCAAACGTTATTATGCATTTTCTCTCTCAAACACAAAAAAAAAAAAAAAAAACTTGAAACAAAAACCAAAAACCCTTAAAGAAATAACCAAAAATATATGTATTATTTTGATTGGACCGAATAATAGATGCATCTGGCAATATTGGTTTGGAACAATGGAGTAAGGAAAATGTTAGCTTTTCAATTTTTTTTTTTGTTTTCGTGTACTTGCTAAGTGGTAAATTGTTTGTATTCGTTCGGATCGGATACCCAAATTCGAATAATGTACTCATGTTCTACTATCTACAACTGAACAAGTTTTAATTGTTCGATTTTATAGCGTCAAACATATTAAAAGTGTTCGACATAAACACTTTGGACAAAAGGTTAACGTTCGAAAGACCAGTGTCGAACGGTTCGCAAAATGAAATTTTCAAATACAATACTCATGGAAATGGAAAAACGTACATAAAATCCTAAAATCTAAGCCAAATAAGAATTCTCACCTACTGTAGCTTCAATGTGGAGTTATGTTCCAATTGTGATGATAACAATGATCACCACTAACGTCTTTGATGAAACAAATAATGGAAGGAGTCGTGAACCAGAGGAGAATGGAGTGAAGTCGTCTTTAGCACAAATGGAGACTGGTTTAGACTGGTTCCTTCCTAAGCCTCTGGAATGACAATGAAACAGAGAATGGAGGGGGGACGTTGTGTGTGTTTTTGAAATGGAAGTGTATAATATGGAAGATTAAAGATTGTGGATGTGGTGTGTGAGTGAGTAAGGGTAAAGATGGAAGATTATGGGTGGGGTGTGTAAGGGTAAAGATGGAAGATTGTGGTGCGTATTGAGCAAATTTCGTATTTATCAAATTACTAAAGGCGTATATTGAGTAATGATATGCCTTGAGATGAAAGATGGTGTGTAAATAAAGGCACCCTTAAATGTATGGACTGGGGTAACTAAGTGGATGGAAATAGAATTTCCCATAGTTTATAAAGGCAAAATTGAACAAAACAACCATGTTATCCCTACATATATATGCTATAGGGTGGAAAACCAAATCAAACAGGTGCCTCTATTTACACGCTACCTTTCATCTCAAGTTGCACCACTACTCAAGGCACACATTTAGTAATTTGATAAATAAGAAATTTGCTTAATACATATCATAATCTTCTATCTTTACCCTTACTCATACACTCCACCCGCAATCTTTTATTTTTACCCTTACTCACTCATACACCCCACCCACAATCTTTAATATTCCATATTCTACACATCCACTTCAAAAACACACACAACGTCCCCCTCTATTCTTTGTTTCATTATCATCCCAGCGGTTTGGGAACTAGTCTAAACCGGTCTCCATTCGTGCTGAATATGACTTCATTCTATTATTCTCTGGTTCATGACCCCTTCCATGGATGCACATTTATGGAAAAACCAAAAAAAAATTGTTATAAGTGTTCAGAAATACAAAATCGAGCTAAATTCAAAAGTTCGACTGTTGAAAATCGAACAAATGTTATAAGTTAGAAACTTATTAACCGAATATGTAGACTATGTTCGATACTAGAAAATCAAACAATTAGAACCTGTTCGGTTGTAGATAGTCGAACATGAGTACATTGTTCGAATCTGGGTATCCGAACAAATACAAATGGTTTACCACTTAGCAAGTACACGAAAATCGGAAAAAAAAAATGAAAAACTAACATTTTCCTTGCTCCATTGTTCCAAATCAATATTGCCAGATGCATCCATCATTCAGTCCAATCAAAATCTTCAATAATACGTATATTTTTTATTGTTTCTTTAAGAGTTTTTGATTTTTGTTTCAGGGTTTTTGGGTTCTTGAGAGAGAAGATACATATTCATTATTGTCCTTTATGATAATTTTATGTAAGGCGTGTATCATAGTTCTTTATCATTTGTGGTTATTTTACATTAGATTAATATTATAATAAAAAATAAACTAATTAATGGTGTGCTTAGAGATAAAATGTGTTGTGTAAATAGAAGCACCCAAATCAAACTATTTGTTTCCTCTCTTTCTCTCTCTCTCTCCCTCTCTTTCTCTCCGATGACACCATCACCACCGTTGCTGTCGCCGTCCCAATTTCCTTCCGTCGTCGTCCACTGTCGCTGCCGCTGACCACACCGCCCACGCTTCGTCTCCACCAAAACTGCACTAAAACACAACCAAACCCTTCATCTCTCTCTCTCTCTCCTCTCTGATCTGCACCACACTTTCTTTCTCATTGTCGTCATCGCCAATCTCTCACTCTCTCCAGATCTATAGCTTTACTAAGTGACAGACCATCTGATCTGGTTTGACTACCGATGCTTCTATTTTTCTTTATGTCATCGATGAGTTAGTGTTGGTGATCTCCATGGCTGTATCCATCGCGCTGTCGCCGCTTGTCTCCATCGCAAAAGAATCATCTTTCACGGTTTGAGTTATATTTTTCTTAACTCAGTCTTTGATTGTTAATTACCTTTATGGCTACTATATATGTGTTTTGTGGATAATGTATGGAGTTGTTCAGATCTGTAGACGGTGGTGATGATGAAGGCCAGGGTTGAACAGAAGTCCGTGTGGATCGTGGTAAGAGAGATTGGGTACGGCCGGTTGTAAAGCTTGTGATCTAGGATGTACTTGTTGTAGACAATCACAATGAAGCCGAGGAAGATCCGGATTACTACGTATGTAAGGAGATAAGGATTTTCTTGATCATACCATTTGATAGTACTCCTTCTTTGCTTATTGTCATGGATGTGAACACAACTGATTGAAGAGGATAAGGTGTGTAGGTGTAACAACCCCGACCCAAGATTAACGATAATCTGTGTTTTAATGTGCCTAATAAGATATTAAGACCATGTTTTGAATTAAATTGCATAGATGGTGCATTATTTATGTTTCCATCTATTTATTGTAAGAATATCTGTTTGAGTTACTGCTATATTCTGTGAATTGAAGACCTTATCGGCATTTGACTCAAAAATTGATTTGATTTATGTGCTATTTGGAATTTATAGAATTTTATGGTAGGTTTCATTAAAATTTGATTTGGAATGATTAAATTAGACTAAATTAGTGCCCATTTATTTTAACTTCAATTAACTATACTTTAACCAAGCCTATTAGGCACCAAGTGAGCCCCACTCATCTTTTTCCTTTCATTTGAGTACATTTGAGCCTCTTCAAGGAAGAAAAACGTGGGAGAGAGATAGAGTGAGAGAGTAGGGAGGAAATTGAATGGAAATTGAACTCAACAAGATAATTGGCTAGGAAATTGAAGGAGAATTGGAGAATTGAGCTAGGATTCACCAAGAGCCCAAGGAATTGAAGACTTTAGGTAAGAAACCAAACCTTTAGTCTTGAGGTTGAGTTGATTCACCCATGAATTTAAGTGAATTGAGCTAGGAAATGTGTGAACCAAGCTTAAGAAGTAGGAAGGAAGACCAATTCAAATATGCATGTACATTTCATTACATTTTGAGCATGTTTACTAAGAATTTTCTCATGCATGTCTTGAATTCACCTTAATTTTGTGAAATCATCAAGTTTCATGATGTTTTTTAGCATTTGATCATGTTTTGAGAAGTTGGAGTTTAAAGAAATTCATGCATGTTATGTTCATATAACATTCATAAAGTTTAAGTTGAATTTTTTAACAATTGGCATGCTTTTGGGCCTTGATTTCATGAAATAATCTTCAAAGCATGATGTTTTGTGAGTCTCTAAGTGTTTTCCAGAATTTTGGCCCAAGGGGATGAGTTTTGGAGTGTTTGGTTTGAGTTTGAAGCTTAAAGATCAAATCTGGAAATTCCAGAATTCGAATCCACGCCCGAGCGAGAACCCTGAATGTGTGCACTTCCGTTTGAGCTGTCACGCCCCAAAATTTTGAGACCGCAAGAGAAATATATAAAGTACAACTCAAACAAAAGAGATAACCACAATATGTTAATATACACATACAAGTAGAGTTATAACATAGATAACTGATTTGAGTTCCACTAGAGGTTTACAAACATTGTCAAACCAAAAGGTAAAAGAAGAGAGAACACAAAAACAAACAACTAGTCCAAGTTTTCAAGTGAACCACGGCTCTAAAACTTCATCTTGATTGTCTTCGGGATCACCTTCCCCGTCGTAAGCCGCTTCTTCACCTGGCACGACACGCCATGAGCTTGGAATGCCCAGTACAAACACATACACCCCTATATCTTCTATCAATCAATCATACACAAGACAAATCAGATAACATAACATACTTCCATTAAGGTTTTATAAATTAGTAGTTAGACTAGGCATTTAGAATCCCCCCCAAAGAGATCCTTCTACCCAACCACAAGATTAAACACCGAACTGCTCAGAACTTCCCCTTTTGCTGCTTTGCAGACCTTACCACCCATGCCCACCTCCCGGTTATTTACCTGTCAGTGGCATTGATGGACCTTAAAAGGGACGACCAACAAGTGGGCTCGCTTGCACCCAAATCATGCCTCGGGCTCGCTTACACCCTGCACATACCATACCAATTCGTGCTTAGGGCTCGCTTACACCCTAAAACCACCGCATACAGTCTGAATACATCCGGGTCAACCTAGGGGCTCACCTAAACTGCTTACGCAAGACTTAACTCATTTGGTATTAATCCCATCCTAATTCATGTCATGCATATGTATAAAATTGTTTTAAAACACTAAGATAAACGTCACCCATTGCTAACCCCTTATCATTTCCTGTTTATTAGATCTTTTGCTAGGTAAGTCAGTCACATTCGGTAATTCGGTCATTTAAACGAGTATGGGAAAAACATACTAGAGGAAATATAGTCCATGGTCATCATACATAAGTATAGTAAGGCAAGAAAATAACATTAAAAAGGCTTTGAAACATTTAGAGACAAATAACATAATATAACACAATTTCCAGCACTGTTCGATTCTGCAGGGCTAACAAGAACGCTTTGGTAAAAATATTTCTAGGCCAAATTAGGGGCTGAAATTTCACATAAACAATATTCAATCTGTCTAGTTTCAGTTCCAATTTTCAGAAGTTGCACAGCCCCTCCACAAATTCATCTACAAACTATATTCGAAAATCTGTCCAGATTTGTCACCCTTTGGGGAAACTAACATTTCTCTCAATCTACCCGATGGTTTTCACTCAAATAAAATCTGTTGGAAAGAGGACTCAGAGTTCTAAATTTTTACAGAAGAAACAACATGAGATGATTTTTCTAGAATTTTATAAAATTGCTAAAAGTGGACTGTTTTTCAGAGATTCAGGACCAGATTTTTCAACAAATTATCCAAGCCCTAAAAACACACAATTAGGAGCTAATAAAATTTTCACAAGCTGTAAAGACATAAAATATCCTACAATAAATTCAGATTTGAGAATTAGATAGAGTTGATATTTCTTTTAAATTAGAGAAGTTGCAGCAGTGCCTAATTTCACAAGTTTGCAAGACAATGATACTATTTCATACCTACACCTTCACACACACCAAAAACACCCTATTTACCATCAATTTGTAACACAAGAGGCATACTAGACCATAGAATGAGATGATGAAAGGATTGGAGAAAATAAGGAAGAGGTATGTTCTTACCTTCAAGAATTCCTTCTCTTTCCCTTTTTTTTCTTTTTCTTCTTACTTCTCTACCTCCCTTCCCTTGAGCCAACTCTCCCTCTCTCACCCTCTCCTTGGGCTTTAGAAAAATGTGGGAGTGGATTTGGACAAGCCCTCAATTTATATAATATAAGGTAGCTTAATGGCTAAGATAACTAAATATCTAGATAGTTATTTTTTTTTTTTTATTTTTGTTTGTTGTTATCCAATCACTTTTCCACCAACATATTATATATATATATATATATATATATGTATATATTTAAACTATGTATATATCCAAATAAACAATAGTATTCCATTCAAATAAATAATAAATGAAAGAACAAAAAAAAAATAGAAATAAAATAAAATGCGTGAATTAATTTAGAAATTATGAGGCAAAATAAATAAAACCAAGTTTTAGGATAGTTCCAATCATAAAGTGGCGTTCTATGAATTAATTATGGTAACACACGGAGAAGTTATTATTTACTTGGGCCCTTATGCAGACTTTTACGGAACTAGGGCTAAAATGCTATTAGCCAAAGGCTCAGGGTTTCAAGTGTAATGACAAAAAAATTAGGGTCTCTACACGAGCGACATGATACCCGCTCGAGCGTGAAATCCATGTATCTAGAAGTTCATATGTTTTGCAGCACGCTCGACCGACAAAAGTCACGCTCGAGCGAAGGTCTGAGCCTCACGCTCGAGCGTGGATCAAGCGTGAAAAGCAAGCAACCAGTACTTTTTCTGAGTTTATAGTTCGCTCGAGCGAACCCTTACTTTTTGGCATGTCCGCTCGAGCAAGGAAAGACACGCTCGAGCGTGGACCTTGTTTTCAGCAAAATTTGAAAAATATTTTCAAGTGCATTGTTGCATCCTCATTCCATCCTAGACATTCCTAGGCCATGTTTAAGACACTATAACGAGGATAAAGGCTAGAAACACACTTAAGACAAGAACATGAGTTATGTGCAATTCGAGCGTATGTTTCAATGTATGTCACTGTCATGTTTTGTAGGTCACGCACCTTAGGATAAGTGAGTTGCCTACTTTACTTGTTTACTTGGATCTATTTGTTAATAGTGAGTAATAACTCTGTAAAGTTATATTTAATTACAAGTATTTTCTAACTAATATGATACGATCTGTTTTCTGAAATGCTATTTTATGAATTATGAATGTCCATTTTTATGAAATGTATTTGTGGCATCCTTAGTTCACGTGGCCCTCGCCCGGGGGTAACAATACCGTGGCCAATATGCACGTGGCCCTCGCCCAGGGGTAACAATACTAAGGCTTATATTCATGTGGCCCTTGCCCCGGGGTAGCAATACCGAGGCCTATATTCACGTGGCCCTTGCCTGGGAGTAACAATACCATGGCTACTTGCGCGCAAGATATGGACCTTTATGGTCGTCGGTACCGACTATACATGTGAGTCTTAGGACCAAGTTGATATGATAGCTAATGGGTATACCATGTATGACCTTATGTAAAATCTGAATATGAATACAAATATGAGCATGTATCTGAATCTATTTCTGATTTGAAATCTGAATATGCATGAGACTCTGTTTTCGATAAGAATATATTTCTAATATAAACTCTGACTTCTAACTCTGTGCTGGACATCATTCATTAAAACTCTTTACCTAGTTATTATTCACTGAGCTCTAGCTCACTATATTATTTGTATATATCTAGGTGAGCAGGCACGCGACCAGGCTTGAGATGCTACCTGGCGGGTTTTGGTGTCAGCCAGCCATCATGCCTCCTGTGGAGGTTCTCTTTTGAGATCTACTCAAGTTTTTGTGTCCTTGGGACCTTTGTACCTTCTAAATGTTTATGTCTGGTCTGAACACGTTTGAAAGCTTGTGTAAGTGGCTTGGGTGATGTAAGGTTACTGTATTTTCATCGCCTCATCTGTATGTGTATATATATATATATGAAAAGTTTAAATTTCCTGTCCCATGTATGTCTGCACAGCTCTATGGACTATGTAGGTTTGTATATTTGCTTCCGCAGCCCCTGTTATATATATTATTTTGTTCAGAGGCCTTCGGTAATCTATGGCTTACTGGCCGGTTACGATGCTAAACCCATATGGGCGGATTTGGGTCGTGACAGTAGGATAAGCAATGAGGGGTACGGGATAAACAGGGAAAGAGTTTGAGTGATTGAAGAGGATAAGGTGCGTATGATAAGCAATGAGGGGTACGAGATAAGTAGGGAAAGAGTTTGAGTCTTTTTGTGTGAGGATAAGGTGCGTATGATAAGCAATGAAAGGTATGAGATAAGTAGGGAAAGAGTTTGAGTCTTTTAGTGTGTGTGCGTGTGCGTGTGTGAGGGCTGTGAAGTGGAAAAAATAGGGAGAAATGGAAAAGTATTTACCCCGAGAGGTAGGCCTCGTTTGGCATGTGCTTATTATAGCTTAAAAGTTAAAATGTTACTAAAAAAATTAAAAAACCTAGAAGTTATACCAAAAAGTCAAAGATTCGTTTTTCTTTCTATTTTTTGCACATCTTTTCGTAAAAAGTCATTCTAAACATACTAGTTTTTTTTATCTCGTATTTTATCTAAAAAGTCAAAAAATTACTAAAATAACATATTTCCAAACGAAGCCTTAGTTGATCTTAATTTACTGTGAGAATTGGGTATTTATGGACACAAGTTGTTCAATGAAATGACTCAGAGAAATTGTTTCACTTGGAACACTATGATTAAAAGAGAAATTCAAGCTAGAAATGGAGTGATGTTGGAGTATTTAAGAAGAAGATTTACTCTTTCAAATCAACTTCACTAATCTACTCTATCGCTCTCTCAGTGGTGGATATAAATATGTATGTATGTAATTTGCCCATATAAGAGATATATATGTATGTATGAATGCATGTAATTTGGATAGATAATAAATAGATAGGTAGGTATGTATAAATGTATGTATGTAATTTGCACAGATAAGAATAAATAAATAGATAGGTATGTATAATTGTATACATGTAATTTTCACAAATAAGAATAGACATGGGAAAATTTGGCTTGGTAGTGGTTAACAGGGAATTAATTGTAATTTTGTTGTGTAGTGTGTTGTGTTGCTTCATCGATCATTTGTTATATTTTCAACAGATAAAAAATTGATTAGGGTTAAAAAAAAATTATTTATTTTTATTAGGGTTAGGTTATACCAAGGATATGTTCATTCAAAAAATTGAATAGATAAAAATAGATTTCAACATATAAGAAAAATTAGCACAAGAATTTCAACAGATAGGATACATTAGCACAATAATTTTAACAGATAAGACAAATTAGAGAGAGAAATTCTCAGAATTTGAACAGATAGAGAGAGAAACACATATAATTTGAACAGATAGGGAAAAAAATTGAATAAATAAGGAAAAAATTGAACAGATAGATATAAATTTGAACAGATAGTCTAAAAAATTCAACAGATAAAAAAAAGTCAAACAGATAAATTAAGGGGTAAAGTTGAAAATAAAATGTCTTTCAAAATAAATAAAAGGACTTTTAACAAAGCTGTTTCACAAAGAGTGGACTTTTCATCAATAAAAAAAATATCCATTGGACAGGTTTTATACTCATTTTTAACTTGAATTTTTTAACAATTTTCTCTAAAATAATTTATAATTTTAATTATTAATATTTATAAAATTAATCATTTATTTATAGTAATTTTTTTTTTTTAATTTACACTACATTGAAATTTTCCCTTTTATTTACTATTTGCATACGCTTGTTTTCCATAGTTTCATGCATTTTTTTAATTGGTAGATTACACTATTTATTTTTGAAGTTTCTTTTGTACAATTAACAAATATAAATTAAAATTTTATTAGTTCTTAATATAATTATATTAAACTTGTAAGGGTAAATATTTTTTTTAACTAAACTCAAGGGGATCTTAGTGTAATTTACCATCTCTCTTTTCTTTTCTTTTAGTTAACTTGTAAAGTCTCATTGTATAAATTATTTGGAAAAAGAGAAAAAATAAAAGAGAAAATTTTTAAATCATTTTGTTCTTATTTATGCGTGAATACATATCTAGAAGAGTCATGAGTTGTTTTTTTTTTTTTTTTTTTTTTTTTTTTTTTTTTTTCATTTTCTAATTTTAAAATTCATAATTTTAAAGGTAATTTTTTTAAGATTCTTCATATTAAGATTTTATAATATAAAAGATATGAAATACTCTTATAGTAGTTGCGGTCCCTCAAATTTTTACAGAGAAAGTTCAAAACACAGATAAATTTGTCTGAAATTTCTCAGTGTGTTGAAATTTGTCTGAAATTTCTGATTTGAAATGTCTCTGTGTTTTCAATATTTTCTGTATTTTAATTTTTTAATTTAAAATTTCTCTAATTTGCTCAAAAATATTTTTGTGTTGTGATCAATTTTATCTAATTTACTTACAATTTTCTCTATGGTTTGAATAAATCAGAAAAAATTGAACTACTTGCAAATAATTTTCTTTGGCATCAATCAAGGCACTAATGATAAAGAAATTACAGAGAAATTCATCTCAACCAAATTACTAATTTTAACAAGATCAAACAAGCACATAAAATAAAGTAAATCCAATGTGTTAAGATAAAACTGTGATACCAGAAAAAATTCATCTCAAGGGGAAAATTAAACACAGGAAGACAACTAATCAATAAAAATCAAACAAGCTGATTTTTTCTATTTTTTTGAAAAACGTGTAAAAAAAGTAGAGAGATGATATTGTAACAACCCAAATTTTTAATTATTCTGTAGAATTTATATTAATATTATTTAATCTCAGTTTAAAAAATATATAATTTATTATATATTATTATGCGTAATTTTGTAAAATAATATAATTATTAAAAATTTAAGGGTCAAAATATAAATAATAATAATATAGATAATATAAATAATAATAATAATAATAGGTATAGTACTAAAATAAATAAATAATTTTCTATTAATATATGATAAAATGTAATTTAATTAAGAATTAATTAATTTATATAATTATATTAAAATATTAAGTTAAAAAATAATTACCTTAAATATCTATTAAAAATGACAACAAATTTATATAATTATTAATCGAATCTGAGCTAGATTCGTACGCCACGTATGCGCCTTATCTCCCTGTATAATGGGAGGCGTGTCACCTGGAGCAGAAAGGAAAGAAAAAACGAATGGAAAGGAAAGAAAAGAAGAAAGAAAGAAAGAAAAAAAAAAAAAAAAAAAAAGGAAAAGAAGAAAAAAATAATGGAAGGTAAGAAGAGTTTTTAATAGTGAAAAAAAGGAATAAAGTATTACAGTTAAAGTAAGTTATATTATACCTTAAATCATCAAAATATATTTTACGTATATTTTGGCTTATCAAAATTTATTTTACACAAGTTATGATTTATTAGTATATTAATGAAAGTTATATTTTATAAAGATTTCAGTTACGTGGTTTTATTTCTGAACCCTATTTGCTTAAAAGGAAACCTATGAATATGTTTGTTTATATTTTAAAGAATATTTGACTACAACCTTATGAACAATTATGTTTTGTAAGTACTGCCACGAGAGTCCCATACCTTGGGGGACTTAAATAATCATTGGCCTCTGTTTGGTTACTTTGTGACCCTCTGATCCATTGACATTTGTTCTGTGCGGAGCTAAGTGCTACACTATCGTGGGAGCCACCTCTAGAACCCGTACGAGCCACCTCTTGAATCCGTACTTCTGTTCTGACTGTCACTTCAATGGCCTCTGTTCCGTTATGTTCTATATTGTGGTCATGGTTATATATTTACATAATTTCTGTATTTCAATTTTCTGCCACTTAAATGAAAATAATCTCAGTTTTGCTACTTAAAGAATTATTTGTTTTGACTAAGTTATCTTAAATGTTTTGGCCTAACTAACTATCCATGGTTATTTCGTATCCCTTATACTCTTGGTATAATATTTCTTACTCTGCCATGTGCTTATAGTTGTTTATCAATTTTCAGGAAACAATGCAATTTAGAAATAGTCTTGGAAAGTCTTAGATGCGGGGCTGCGGAATAGACACACACAACACTTTTATGATATTTTTTATATGTAAATATCGACCTTTTTGGTCAATACATTTTGTAATAAAAATAGAAACTCTAATGATTATTTTGGTACCCTTATTTAAATATTACTTCCACTCGCGTTATTTGATTTGTTTAAGAATTGGCCGTAGGTAACCTCAGTTACTTGCCATCACGATGCTAAACCCTTAGGTACAGGGAGCGAATCGTGACAGATATGACCAAAAATAGGTCAAATGTCAAAAATTGAATTTTAGCCAAATTTTCAAATTGGCCCATAATTTGATGGGTTAGAAAAAATTTAAATGCCAGAAAAAATTTAGCTCAAAAAACCCTTATTTCCACCCAATTTCAATCCCAAACTCAAACTCAAACCCATCCACAAACTAAAATTTATGCGCCATTCATGAGCCAAAGGTACATCAATCAAAATCACAAGATTCTTAATAGTTCAAGTAATCTAGGCCTTTCTTTATTGAAATTTCAAATATAAAATACAAAGACGAAATATTGGTATAGGTATATATATATATACATAGAGAAAGAGTATAGAGATGGAAGAGAGAGAAGACAGAAGAGAGAGAGGAATTGAGATTTCGTATATGTATATATATATACTAACATATCGTTCGTGATATGTATGGATTGTGTTTATAATTATGTATATATGTGAATTGTGATTTTTAAATATTTTTTTTAAATGTTATTTTTTCTTTTTTCATATTATATTAAAATTTAATATTTTGATAATAATCATATGTATTGGACTTTTCAAGGAGTTAAATGTCTTTTTTTATTATATTATATTAAAATTTAATATTTTGATAATAATCATATGTGTTGGACTTTTCAAGAAATTTTTTTTATACTTGTTCTTAATGCATTAAAGTGTTATTATGAGGGATAATAATCATGTGTTGGGACTTTTCAAGAAATTTATGTGTGTTAGATTTCAAAGAATTTTTTTTATGCTTGTTCTTAATGCATTAAAATGTTATTATGAGAGTAAGACTTGGGAGAAGTTAATAAATGCTAAGATTATTATTTTTTAAATAAAAAAAATAAGAAATTTAGATTGAGACTCCCACAAAGTTTGGGGCTAAAAACCCCCTTTTGCTTAATATATAATATAGATATATATATATATATAGAGAGAGAAGAGATGGTGTGATATATGACTGTGGATAAGGAATCTTAGGTTACAAAAAAAAATATTATAGACCTCTTTTATTATTAAAAGTTAGAGAGAGATATTAGACTAATTTTTTCGTAAGAAGTGAGAAATATTAATGTATATGTAGCGAAAAATTATAATATACAACCCTTTAGAAAAGGTTTATCATATGAACTTTAGTTATGTCATTTTATTATTTAATTATAAATAATATATATATTTTTTAAATTATGATATTATTTTAATCATAATTTATGAATTTTTTTAATTATGATATTATTTTAATCATAATTCATGAATTTTTTTAATTATATTTTATATTGCTTATAGTTATACTAACATTTTGTTTTATAGATGTTTTAGAGATATAACTCAAAAATTAAAATTATATCATTTTCCTAATTATAAGGTTGATGTGATAAACCCTACTCTGTTCGCACGTCCGTTGAATGTGTTTCGCCACAAAACCCTAAATTCTTATCAGTCAGTCTCTCGTCGCTGAGAGAGGGGGAGGGAGAGGGAGGGGGGGAATCCTCAGTGCAGCAGCGCGGTTGGTGATGATGATGCTAACGTTGAAGGGTCGGGTTTCTAAGCATTTGTTATATCAATCGCCATCGACTATTCATTCAACGTTGCCCCTTTTGATGAGGTTATGCTCCTTTAGTTCAATCGATATCGATGGTGCTGGTGGTGGTGCGGGTCGAAGACAACCCTTGAAAGGAGAACAAGGCACAATCAGCAGCGGCGCAGCAGCTTTTGCCCGTAGTAGCACCGAGCCTGCCGAAATTGATAATAACAACTACGACCGAATCAGAGAGGATAAACGGAGAACGTACGACACAGGCCGTCAGAATCCACCGGATCCCATACCCAATAGGCCCTTGCGGGGCAGCAGGGGATACGAGAATAAGTCAACCTCCTCCGCCGACACCATCAACCAGAGGAGCAAGCCCGTTGGAATGGGAGGAAGCAGAACCGGTCGTCAATCTCCCAGCACTAGCAGCAGCAGCAGCAGCGATCTTTTCTTATTCGATAAATTTGGCCACGACGGTGATGACGAGGAGGAGAAAAATACGAAGAAGCAATCCTCTCAAAAGCAATATTCCCGACCTCAACCTTCGAAGCAGGAGCAGGAGCAGGAGCAGCAGGGCCACGATTTTCTTGAAAAATTCAAGCTTGGGTTTGATAAAGGGGACAAGCATCTCCCGTTGCGTAAACAAGAAGAGGACAAGGAGATGAAAGCTTCCCCACCTCCTCCTCAAGACGTGGACGAGATATTCAAGAAAATGAAGGAAACAGGCCTCATTCCCAATGCCGTGGCAATGCTTGATGGCCTCTGCAAGGATGGGCTAGTCCAAGAAGCCATGAAGCTTTTTGGTCTGATGCGCGAGAAGGGTACCATCCCTGAAGTCGTGATATACACAGCTGTGGTCGAAGGTTTCTGCAAGGCCCAAAAAATGGATGATGCTATGAGGATTTTCAGGAAAATGCACAACAACGGGATCTCTCCCAATGCATTCAGTTACACCATCTTGATTCAAGGCCTCTACAAAGCTAAGAGACTGGAGGATGCACTTGATTTCTGTGTGGAAATGCTGGAGGCTGGTCATTCCCTCAACTTGGCTACCTTTGCGGGTTTGGTTGATGGGTTTTGCAGGGAAAAGGGTTTAGAAGATGCCCGGAGCATCATTGGAGCATTGACGCAGAAAGGGTTCTCTTTTGACGAGAAAGCTGTTCGAGAGTATCTGGACAAGAAAGGGCCATTCTTGCCACTGGTTTGGGAGGCAATATTTGGGAAGAAAAGCTCGCAGAGACCTTTATGAGTTTTCCTGTCAGAGTCATACATATTGTAAGCTCTTGTCTTTTGCTCTAACCTGCTTCCTTGGCTTTCCCCAAAATCTTACTGCAATTAACTCTCAATCAACATCCAATTTCATGTTTCTTCGATTATTTATTTATTTGAAATGAAATGGCATTGGCATGGATGCTGAATGTTTCTAGCATCCAATCAGGTAGATCTGTGTACAAAGCTTGTTGAAGCTTGTGCTTTTTTTTTTTTTTTTTGGATAAGTAAGTCATATTATAATCAAAAAAGAAAAATATACAATGAAGTTCAACACACAGCTTTTGATGGAAGCACAAAAATAAACAAAATAAACTACTCCATCAAAAAACAAACTGAGCTTATAGAAAACAGGCAAAACATTCCCAACAAAACAAGGATTCAGAATTTCCTTCTAGCATTCTTCAAGTCATGAAGTTTTGCTTTAAGTTTTCTTCTGTTATCCTCTTTTGAAGTCTCCCCATAACTAGGATCACTTGGAGATGGACTCCCTCTATTTCTCAACTCTTGACTTGAATTTCCATTTCCTAACTCGTCCATATCACACGATTCAAGGACATCAAAGGCATTAGATGTTGAGGGGACAGAAGACTGCGTCTCTCTCTCTTTGTTGATCAATGGCGTTGAACCTTGCCCACCATCTCTCCCTTTTTTCTTCACCACTTCCCATTTAGTCGGAATTTGTGTTTTAGTGTCCTTGACTCTCCACTCATGTTTGAAGGAGGGAGGGTTCAAAGACTTTGGCTTTTGAGGGCACAAATTAGTGGTATGGCCAAAAGTCTTACAACCATCACACCTTTGGGGCTTCCATGGTACCTCAACTTGAATCTTATATGGGTCACCATAACCAAGATTTATTTTGAAAGACTTAGGGATCTCTTTATTTGCTGGCACTTCAATACAAATTCTCGCAAACGTAAGTCTGCTTCTCTTGAAAGTTGGCTCATCCAAATAAAGAGGAGTTCCCAAGATGCTAGCTATGTAACCCAAACCCTCTTCACTCCAAAGTTCCAAAAGAACATTGTACAACTTCACCCACAATGGCACACTTGAAAATTCACACTTTGTTAGTTTTAGTCCAGGTTGTCATTTTTTAATAACAATCAATCTATCCCCAACATAATAGGGGCCATCTTCCAAGATTGTGTCCATAGCCTTTTCACTTTTTACTTTAAAAATAAAAAAATCATTGTCAATGGAGACAACGTCCTCAAGCAAATTTTCCCAAAGTTTCTTCGCCCAAGTTTTCACATAATGGAAAGAAAATCTTTTATCAATGAAGTATCCAACCAAAGTATTTTCCCAATGAGAAAAGCCTTTTTTTGAGATCTCAATAGGGACATTGTAAATGCCATCTACTTGGTTCTCAATCTTATGGGCACCTTGTTAATCTCTTCTTTAATTAAAGAGCTCCCAACTTGTAGAGGTTTACCTGATATAGCAAGTGTATCCAGACCTTCACTACCATCTTCCATATGTAGATCAACCGAATCCTCATTTCGACAAGCTCACACGGGCTTATCACTCTCTCGTTGCTTGGAACCCATTACTTCTTTCCTTTGATCAGCACTAAGTGAGCCAAATTTATTTGACAACATCATTTCGTTTGCCACCAATGGGGACACAGTGGTCAATTTTGGCCACTGCTTAACATCAGTTAGCACTCTAGTTGGTGTGTTCCATGCATTAGGTGTTTGATGCTGCTTTGGTGATTGCTCAGGTGAGGCTTGCATTTCCACAGTCCAGCGAAGCTTTTGCTTTTAACGTGAGAATTAGACTCAATAACTTTTCTAATAAATATGCATGTGATTTTTCTGTATTTTGTTTATTTATAAGATTGTGCTCAATTTTCTGAATGCGAGCCTGTAGTAAATCAAGTGGGGCTTAAGAAAGTCAAAAGGCTACCAATGAGGTGAAGGGGCTGAATACAAGAGCAAAGTTATGACCTTAGTGTTATATCTCTGTCCTTTTAACTCATTTAGGTGCCTTCATGAAAGCTTTTGGATTAAAGCACTACTCTCAGGTCTGCCTCGGTAGGTTAGCTAGAATTATGACTTTAATCTCAGTATATGAATAATGCCATGGAAACATATTTTCAGCCAGATGTTTCCAAAAGTTTTTCATCTCATTATCACTAGACATTCCAAGAAAAGGGGTACTACCACTTTGTGAGCCGCTAAGTTTTCATGTGTCTATTATTGAGTGCTCTTATTTATTCCGCAGGAGTTTAATGGTTTTGGTTCTGGTTCTTTGGCAAGGATTGAGAGCAAAATATGTGAATTGCCTACAAATGTGCAATAGTATTTCCTTGAAACAACTTTGATGAGACAGCATTTGAATCTTTAGAAGCAGATTTATGCTTTCAACTTCAGATCTTTCTTCTAGTTGATCCACCTTTCTTCCCATCTCCTCATGGAACAATAAGCAGGCCTGGTTATGCTAAATGTATTTGCATATGGCAATAGTTATACGCAGCAAAATATTTATCATTCAGCTCAATGCTAAAATGTAACACTTTTAATAACGTTAAAAAAATTGAAAATCTAAGACTTATATAGATAGAGATTAACATATATCGAAAGAGCCATATGAGAAGCAAAATCAAGAGATTTCAATGTCTGAGTGGTCACTTCAACTTATATTATTTTGTTAAAGTTGATGTGTGTAAACGGAATTAGCATGAGGAATTGGAACTATATCATAAAAATGGGATAAAACAGCTGAAATCCTGAACTCAAGGTGCAAGGGAATGGTGAGGGTAATGCAAGAAGTTTAGGTGATAATCTTTAAAAGGAAATCAATGACATGGAAAACACTGGCAGATGGTTAAACAATCACAATGGTATACCAATAACTGCTATTTATTGGTACCCACTCCTTCTGCTGCTCCTTATTCTTCTTCTTGATGTACAATAATTTTTTGTTGTTAAAGTAACATATTAAAGGACAATCTTGGATCAAATAGATGAGCTAATGAAAGGGATACTTGTTGAGGAGAAGATTTTTATAGTGGAGATTTCAATGATCACGTAGGACAAAATTAACCGAGGATACGAGAGGTTGAATTTGGAACTTAATTTTAAATTTGTATATTTTTCTTATAGTTTGGCTTGCTCACATTTAATAAGTATTCTTTTCTTGTGATAGCATTATTATATGTCATCTGGAGGCATGCTTTAGAATCCAGTTGAGCACTGTAGGATTTGGAGCTCGAGGTGGTAGAGGTCTTCTATGAACTTATATAATTTCGACACCATCTGTAATAGGGATGAATCTCTTTGGTGGCGGTGATGTGAATTGTGGCAACCTTTATGGGTGTTCTTATGTAAGGCGTTGGGGGAATAGTTGTGGCCTTGTGGACTAAGGTGTTGTGTTTTCATTGGAAGAGCATTTCGAGTGCAAAGTTACCTTCCATGGTTGCCTTTTTTTTTACCATGACATTTGACTTGTTAAAAATTCTCACTATTGATAAATTGGTAAAAAGGTTTGAGGTGCTCGCTATTAGTGCTGTATGTATGGGAATAATGGAGAGGGTTAATCATCCGTTGGCACATTGTCAAGCTGCTGGAGATGTGTGGACCATCTGCCATCCCTACTTGGGATTCACTAGGCTTTACTGAGCTCATTGTAGAAATTTTAGAAACATGGTCAGGTGGGAGGATCCCCAGGAGGGCTTGGCCAATTTGGTAAGCAGCTCCCCATATTCTTTTGGAGGATTGTAAAGGAGAAGAGTAAGAATATTTCTGATGAGTCCCCTATTAAGTAATTAAATATGTGATGCTTAGTTCTTTATATCAATGGCTTCTTGGGAAAGGTTTTCTTCATGCCTTTCTATGTTTTGTATTTTCTTGTGTGGCTCCCTTTTGGTGCTGCTTGGTGATATTCTTTTACTTATTTAAAAAGCAAAAGAAAAAAAAGGGAGAAAAATTACTGTCTAGTGCATGTTTACTTGAAATTTAATGAGTTTAAACATTTGTTCGGATATCCAAATTTGTAAATATGTTTTCTTTTATGGAATTTGATATTTTTTCTTTTTAACTCTGTTTTTTAGATTTGGCCTCTGAAAGTAGTTCTAGTTGCCATTTCTTAATTTGCTGCATGTTCTCAAAATTATTTTTAAAATATTTATGAATTTACTTTGACATTACTTTTTGTTAACATCATCGCATATTGAATATTCTTGGCATGCAGAGGGACATTGTGAGACCTGCACTTCTGAAATTAATATCATAGTTTGATATAGGCATTGTTCTTTCATTTATGGCTGTGATTTTTTGGTCTGTAATAGCACTTCACATCATATCTGAAATTGTATCAGTTAGTTATATACCTATTTGTTTGATGCTCTCTTAAGCCCTCACAGAGGGTCACATACGTGCTGAATCTGTTTTGATGTCCAATACATCTGATTTCTATATTCATTTTGAAAATTCAAATTTTCTTTCCTGGGGTCAGAATGTGATAGCTGTTCTTACCTTTAAAGTGTTGGGGGTATGCTATTTCTTCTTTCCAGCCTTTTCTTTCTAGATATTCATTTACAGTCTTCGAATCATGGATTTGGAAAGGGAAAGGAAAAGGCGAGGGAAATGTGAATGGTCCAAATACCACCTTAATGGTTCCCCCAGGGGGAAAAAAAGACCAGGAAACTGGCGTGGATTGTGTTTTTGTTTGGAAGCGTCCTTGTTATGTCCTAGTCAATACATTGCACTTTTTGCTTTTTGGTTAACAAACTTTATATTATAGTTTGTGTTCTTGTTTGTCCAATTTGAGCGTTTGATGATGCCTGTTTCAATTGATCATTTTCAGTTATCCAGGGGAGGTAATTTATTCCATTTTCATTTGTGTTCTGACTTGTAGCCATTGGTGTTTCAACTTATTCTGGTACTAGGGATTTCTTGAGCTTAGAGGAAAAAAATGAAATAGAGAAGAGAGTTGAACGTAGTTCACTGTACAATTGCATCAAAAAGAAAAAGGAAAAAAACAAGTTGGAACATAACACAAACTGTATTGATTTTGCCCAAATGGATTGTAAGAGATTCAGATTGGGATTTTAACAACCATGTTCCTATAATAGATATCTTAGTTACTTGACTCACTCTCTCAAAACCACGGAAGTGCCCAAATACTGTTATCTCAGGTGCTGAATAATTGAAGTTCAATGTCTCTCAACTAAGGTCGCTCTGATTATCCCAAACTACTAGATCAAAAGGTCCTTATTTTCATAATTGGATTGAGGCCTTGTCTTGGTATGAGTTTTGGTTTTTGGGGTTTACTTGTTTCATCACATTTTTTGCTTGTTTTGTTTTATTCCCCTTTGTGGTAGGAGATCTTGAAATAGGCCTCTTCCTAACTGAAATAGTGGTATTTTCACCTAAGCAGGTTATTGATATTAAGTTTATTTTATGTTAAATCTATTCTATGCCCATGTTGTTTTACTAGTTTTCAAATTCAACCCATCTTCCTCATTCATCAAATCACCAAAAAATTTAGATGTAAAATTACGTTTGCACCCACAACTGGTGTATATATATAAGCACACAAACACACACATCCTGGGAGAATTTGCTTGTATTATTACAGTAGAAACAAATTTTGGCCGACATTTGTAGCCTTACTATTGTCTAGTTTATAATTCCTTACAATTTGCCTCACAAAAAGGATGTTTTCTGTCAAGGATTGATGTAAAATTTTGCATCAAGAGAAGGGACACACAATTCTTGGATTCATGCCCCGCCCCCCCCCCCCCCCCCCCCCTCTTTTTCTGCACTAACTCACTCTACAAGTAGTTTTACCAATTGCTATGCAACAAAGTTGACATGTTTGTTGTAGGTGAACATGGTATGCATGAAGTGGATCAACCAATTCATATTCTCAGGGATGCAAGTTCACAGAAGCTTAACATAGTCCCATTAATAGAAATGCACTAATTGATGGTAGAGGCACATGATTGCATGTTGCTGACGGAGGTACAACATTCTGTCATTTATTTTCTGTTCTCCTGTATTGAGCGCATAAGGATTTTATTTCTTGTTATAACATTGAGCATAGGCAATGTTGCCGTATACTGACAATAGCTTTTGTAACCGGTTGGATTTTAGATTTGGTACGGTGAATGAGCCAAATGTGATTGATGAACATCCTTTTCTTAAGGGGGAGATGCTGTGGAAATGGGGCTTGTATAAATTTTAGTTATCAAATAAGAGATCTGAATATTATGGGGGTGTTTAGTGGGGTTTTTTTGAGCTAACTTTTGGCTTTTAAAAAGTTATTTTGAATTGTTTGGTTAAACTTATTTCAAACAGTTTCTGATTCTAACAATTTATTTTAAGTCAAAAAAATTGATTATGAGAAGCTGCTCACCTCTTATTTCTGATTATCAGTTTCTGTTATGGACATGTTAATTCACGATTATACTCTTATATTTTTTTATTTTTTTAAAAATAGAAAAAGATCTAAATGGACTATAAAATATTATTGTTATTTTTTTTTTGAGAAATATAGACAAATAGTGAATAAAAAAAATAAAAGTTAATTGAAAAAGTTACTTCACAGCTTATTTAACAAATGTTACTCAGCAACTTAAATTTATAATTCAATAGTTATACCAAACAGATTAACAGTTTCTGATTAAAATTATAATCTATAATCTGTTAAGGTATATTTTATAATCTGTTTTAACAGTTATATCAAACCAAATAAAACATATGTGAGCTTGTTGTGGCTTATGAGGCTAAAAGTTGGTTTTTGATTGATCTGTTATATCCCTTATTGAAGCCATGCTTGTTGGAGTAGCCTTTGGCTTGACCTTGCTTCTTGTTCACATCACGTGGTCGGTAGTATTTTATTGGGTTGAGAAGAGGTGTGGATGTGATGGGCACAACACATCTCCCCTTGGAGAGCACGGTGCACCAAGACAGTTTCTTAAAGACCCAGGAAGATATTTGTGATTTGGTCGGCCTCTTTTCTTTTTCTTGTTTGTTATAGCATCTCTAACATTTACTTTTTTTTTTTTTTTTTTTTTTTTTTTTTTTTTTCCCTTATTAAATTTGAGTAAAGATTTAAGTTAAAAGTTTTATCTGATATCAAGTGTTTTAATGCTAAATTTTTAATTTTCATCAAACAACTAGTCCATTGGAAGAATGACCGGGAGGATGTTCGGACGGTCGTTCGGCCTAGTATAAATTTTCTTCAAATTTTTCCCAATTCGGTGGTCGTTTAGCTGGTTGATCGGTTGGTTATCCATTTGGTCATCAATCCACTAATGGTCATTTGCGAGATTTGATGAAAGGTTAAACGCTCCTTTGATTTGATAAAAAAAGTAAGACTGTGTTTGATTTGATTCTCAAACTATGATTTCACACTAATAAACAACCTTCTGTTTGATTACAGTTTTCAAATTAATTTCAAAACATATTTTGAAAACATGTTTGGTAAAGATTTTGAATTTTTTATCCACTCAGTCATCCATCCGAACATCCTTTTAGACAATTTTTGAATTTTTAGATTTACCTAGTTATTCTCTTGGGCATCCTCCTGAACATCCGGTCGGTTGACAGGAATAGTTATTTATTTATTTTTAGCAATTGGCACCTGAAAAAAAAAATTTATATTTGTTTTTAATATTTTTTAAATATAGAAAATATTTTTTTGAGACAAAAATGACAAATTATTTGGATATTTATTTAAAATTAACAAAAAAAATAAAAAATAAAAAATAATTTGTCACAATAATTTTTAAAAAATAAAAAATATTTTTAAACAAAACGATTAATTTTTTTTTCAATATAATCAAAAGTAATTTTAAAGTACTAGCTGAATATTTTTATTAACAAATAATAATATTTTTTTAATATTTTAAATAAAAAATATTTTTGGAATTTTTTTAATTTTTTAAATAAAAAAATTATTTTTTTCAATAATTATTATTTCTTTAAAAAATTAAATTTTAAAAAAAGTCTGGTATGACTTTTGAATAGAATTTTTAATAAAGTTTTGAGTTGTGTGTTTAACTATAAGTTCTTGAATTAAGTTTTGAAAACTTTTTTCAAAACTAATAATTAATTAACTTTTCATAAACTCAACATTCATTTTAAAATTTAACATTTAATTCAAAATTCAATTCAAAACTTATAACTAAATAAATTTTCTTTTTTCAAATCATGATTTCAAAACTCACAAACTCAAAATATAACTCCACATTCGAATCATAATTCTAAACACCAACCAAACGCTATTTAAGGCTCTCTTCTTTTGATTACCAATTTTGTGAAATAGTTGGAATATTATTTTTATCAAATTTAAATTTACGTTAAAGATGGCCTTAGTACTACTAAATTAAGATAGTCAGCTGAACATGAAACCCCAGGTTAAAGGTCCAGGTGGTAACTGTTTTGTTTCATCATGGATGCAAGAAGATGGTCTTTTGACGTCACTGGACCTAGAGGTTAATTTCAAGATCTTGAGCTTTTAAGTCTTCTGAGGGTTAATTGGAGGTTTACTCGACCGTTAATGTGAGAGTCTCTACAAATTAATTTTTAACTGCCCAGTTATGAAGTAATTGGCTGAGTTGGGTGTGCTTTTCTTTTCTTCTCTCTTTTTTTTTGGGTAGGTTATAATGGATCTTATTTTATAAAAGAAAATTAGATTTTTAAATTTATTTCCAATAATATAGATTGTTGTATGTAAATTGTTAACTTGTTAATTTATTAAGGAATTAACCAATTAAGACCTAAGGCTATGTTTGTTTGGATGGATTAAATAGGGAGGATTGTAATTTATTGAATTATTTGATTGAAAAGAATGTGTATTTCATGTTTGTTTTTTATGAGATTAGATGTCTAGTAATGATCCTTTCCGGAGTATCCAAAAAAAAAAAAAAAACAGAAGATGTCTTGTAATGACTATTCTATTGAATTTAATGTTTGATTGAGATATTATGAAGAATGATAAAGAGTAGGGGTGTTTGTGGTTCCGTTGCAGTCAGGAAATTTCTAATCCACCATCCATCCGCCTGATGGGCAGATTGAAAAAAATTAATCCGCATCCGTCCGTTGAATTGACGGATGTGGATTAAGCGGATTGGCGGATAAATGTGAATAGGTTTGGGGGTTTAAATTTTTATAAATTTTAAACATAATATAAAAATTTGTCAACATTTTTTTTTTTGGAGATTTATTTATAAATCCCTTTTAGAGGTGTTCTATTCTAATAAGTCCACAAACTATTCTTGTAGCCTATTTAGTCTCATGTATTTATAGTTTTATTTTATGAGGTCTTTTTTTTTTTCTTTTCTAATTTAGATTTTTTGTTGGACTATTATACCCTTATTTTACTTTATTCATATATATTACACACAAATAAGATATACACGTTTTTTTATATTTTATTCTTTTTGATATATACGTTTTTCATTTTTTGCTCTTTTTGTGTTAGCAATTTTGCATGATCACTATTTGTTGGAGATTCATTTTTTGCTCTTCTAAAATAATGTAAATGTTCACATTAATTTTATAATCTCTAAAAATATGACAATATCAACATTACAATAACTACAAACCATCATTTCTATGTGAACACAAATATGAATGATAGGTTTATGCACAATCAAATTATTGATGTGAGTGTTGACATTACGAATAAAATATCAAATAAATTAGTTTAGTCACATGAAACTAATAGTTATGTGTATATAATTATAAAGCAACAGAAACCAATGTGAATATTAGCATTGACTTTGTAATAACAAACATTTTGATAATACCAGTGTACCTTATTAGGCATAACCAAAATAATTAATTCTGGTTCTTTTGTTCAATCAATATATATTCCAATATTTTTACAAAATTGCAAAGGATGTGAAATTCACATCAATTGATAGTTAAGATCATGGGTTTTGTACATAAATCATGGGTTTTGTATTGGAGAAAATCATAATATTCACATCAATAATAGTTTTTGGCATGCTTGTATGCTTTCAACATGCATACAATGACATCATCAAACTACATGCATTTGGCATGGTTGACCTTAACGTTTATCAATGCATCAAATAATATCCAAAATGGAGTTTGTCTCAAATAGTTCAACTGAGCCTCTGAGAACTTGGTGCTCGTCATGTGATATTTGATTGGTGGTAGTTAACACAATGCATGTCGATGTGGGTGCTCCTCTCTATCGGCACGTTATCGTCTTTGACATGATAATCCTCTCTATTCCTCTTTATGCGGAATTTAGGGCAACGTCTGCTACATAGACATGCACATTAGTGAGTGTCTATATAAACATTCAAATTGTTAACATCACAAAACTTAAACCAGTAATTAAGGTTCACATCAAAATCGAACTACAATTAGAAGACACTTTATTATTTGGAGGTTAGCTTGATGTGAATGTTCACAATATATTATACAAATGGGTAGATCCACAACAATCATGTAACAAATTTATTCACAGCATGGGCTACTAAGACATCACCAACATATCATTGATTTCAAAGTATATCATATTGATAAGAACATAATTTCTCAACACAAAGGAAACATTTACATACTATCTCAACAGTAACATTCACATAACCATATTGACCAAACCCATGTAACAACTATTTTAGTAATAAGAATAATGTGAATATTCACTTTGACATTCACATGAGCCATATTGTGAATAATGTTAAACTTTAGAAAAATCTAATTAAGCCATAATTATAGCAACACAAAACCATTATGTTTAAAATAAAAGTGGCTTGTATAATGTCAACATGCACAGAAAAACATTGAACAATTTGAATATTCACACAAATTACTGAGAGTACAAAAATGAGAATAAACCTCATAATCAAACACCATATAATATAAATGTTCATATCCATTAATAGGGGGTGGTCAATTTAAGCCGATTGTGAATGTTCACATTAGAATAACATACAACAACAACAATAACAACAACAACTGAAACAAGTGAGTTGGTCCACAATTGTGTTTTTCATGTGAATGTTCACTACTATTAACAATAACAATAACAACTGCTATTGTAATTTTTTTTCATGAAAAAAAATCATATAATTGGGGGTGAGGGGTTCACATTCAATCATGAATAGTATTAATAACAATAATCGCACAATTAAGGGAATAACAACAATAATATGAGCTTCCACACATTATATGAATAGAATCAAGGGATATGTCTGAAATTTTACATTGGTGAAAATTTAGGAAGAGTATTAGGGTTTGTATAGAAAATAGGTGATGAATATTTACGTTTGGTGACCATTTTGATGGTTTTCTTGCCACAAGTGGTCGGCAATGGTGATTCCGGCGAAGATGGAGACAACAATGGCAATTTCGGCGAACAACGACCCAAAGACGATGAATATCGCGATGAGACGATGAGAGGGAAAATAGGGGATTGATGACTAGGGTTTAGGGTTTTGAAAGGTTGAGAGATCTTCTCTGCGATTTTCTGGAAGAGAGAGAAAGAGAGACTATTATTTGGTTCAAAGATGATAAACGTGGGTTTTGGCTTGAGGGGTTTTTGGTCTTTATATAATGAGTAGGACCTAATTGAATAATCTAAAACGTTTTGGGTTGTATAAAATAGAACTCTTAGAAAGAGGATTTACTAAAAAAACTCCATTTTTTTTAAAGATAATAATCCAACTCAACATAACCAAAAGATTATCAAGTAAATTGTCAAATACCAATAATAAATACATATAAGAAAATTTGCATTATCAAAACTTGTCACACCCCAAGCTCCGTGACAAGGAAGCACACTTATTAAGTGAGCATGCAAGACTAAGAGTCCAACACATAACCAACAATGTAATATACTCAAATTAAATCCTTAATTATCATAATGCTAAAATCCATAAAAATTGATAATTCTTATCAAATGAAATTGTCCACCAAGTCCACTAATAAAATCCACTAACAAAACAATAATCCAAGTACTTAAATCATAATCCTACTCTCAGCACTCCCACAAGTAAAAAAATCCCGCGTAGCTCTACTCCTCAGAATTTGAAAAAAAAAGGGGGTAAGCTAGACAACCCAGTAAATAACCAACCATCACTGCTAGCTGGATCAAGTATACAAAAAAAAATAGTTGATAACCAATAAATATATTTTTTTGCTACCATTCAATAAATGAACAATTATTCTGTAAGATGGTTTCATAGCTGAAAATAAACAGTGTAGCAATAAATTTTAATTGAAAAGACAATGAGGTAATTTGACGAAATTTTGTTGTTCAAAACTGATGGTTCGATATTCAATGATTCAATGATGCGATTCACAAAACCCAAGTCTTGGTGACTACGGTCACTTAGCCCGTGACAAGGTCTAGAACCACACATAGGCCGGTGGTAAAGCCCCAAAAGATACTAGTTTCTGTGCCAATAAATAACACCTATTGGCTAGGGTCCAAATCATAGTCAGACTAGAGTGATGTTCAATATTCAAACAATACACAACTTTTAAATAAAATATTCAATATTTTCAGAATAAACATTTAGTACAATTTTCATAATAGTTCCACAAAATATTCAAATAATTTTCATAATAATTTTCAATGCTGTTTTATACTTGACCCATATTTTATTGTTATAGAACATGAAGGCTATGAATAAATACTTATAATTTTAATGATTCAATAGGAATAAAAATGTACCAACAGTGATAGATGGTTACTTACATCAAATGCTTAAAATAATATTCCACTACACTACCTCCAGACACCTAGCTCCACTAATTCAATCACACAAACCTAATAAATAGAACCTCAAATAAATTAATATTTTGATGTATTTCACACATCAACAATAACCCATTATATAAATATATATGCTTAAAATCCAAGAGACACCAAATCTATCCACCCAATTCAATAGCCAAACATACCTTACCCAATGTACAAAACCCAAAAGTCAAAACACACCCACCCAAATTGCTCCACTCTTGCACGTTGCACCCAAACATCCAATTCTCAAAATAAAACTAATAATCAGTAATACAGGAAAACTTTTACCTCCACTAATGGGTGTCCAAATATCACCAATTTTGAGCCTTCAATCTCTATGGCAGTCTCTCTTCCGAAACCTCTGTAATATTGTGATACCACATAACGTGAAATCCTTTTTTTTTTTTTTTCTTTTTAAAAGGGTTAGAAAAAAAATCTAATTCTTAAGATTACAAAATTACCCATACAATTTATTTTAATTATTAATATATCCAAAAATAATTCTATAAATAACTTGGGTTTTACAAAACTATTTCATTATTTGTTTTTATTCAAAAACTATTTAATTTGATTTTTTTTTTAAATGACAAAATTAATCCTTATATTTTCTACACAAAAATACCAAATATCAACCCTTGCCATTTGATAAAAGGATTTTCAAATTGAAAACACAACAGAATATCTAAACTCTTTTTCAATTAAAAATACAAACAGAATATCTAAACAAATTGAAAATACAAAATCTTCCAAATTATTAGGGGTGCTCGCAGTTTGGCGGTTCGGTTGCGGTCAAAGGAACCTGAAATCCAACATTCATCCAAAACTAGGCGGATTGGAAAAAATCAATCCCCAGCCATTTACTCGTTATCACGCATTCGTCCAAAATGCGGCGGATCGGAATACTCGCTGCTCACCCCTAATAAAGAGTGATTCTACTTGCACCATTACTTTACCTTTTTACACCCTCCATTTCGTTACACCACTAAAAAAAAAAAAATGTGATTCTTATTACCCCTATTATATTACCAAAACTAACCCTAAAGTAAGACTCTTCAAAATCCTTTCATCTCTTGACACCAATCATTGTGTTTGGTTTCAATTTTCTGGATTCAACTTTTTGGAAATTGAGTTTTTTTTTTATTTTTTGTTTTATTTTTAGTGAATATTTTTAAAATTTTAAGCAATTCTTTTTTTTAACTTTTTTAGATGCACCTTACTTAGATATATCTAAAAAATAAAATATTTGTAAAAAAGTATTTTAAAAAATTAATAAATATACAAGAATACAAAAAATGCACTGAATTTTCACACACACACAGACACATATATATTTTTGATATTTTTGGTATTTAGTGATTTTTTAAAGATTTTTTTTACAAATATTATACTTTTTAAGTGTATTTATGTTAGGTGTATCTAAAAGTTAAAAAAAAATTGCTTAAAATATTAAAAAAAAGTAAAAACAAAAAGCACGAAAAATAAAGGACATGTTTGGTTTGAATTTGTAGAGTGATTTCAGAAAAAATTTTTTAAAAAATTTGTTTGGTTTGTAAATTTTTTAAAACAATTTCAAAAATCACTGTCTCTCTCTTGCCTATCAATCAATCACTTTTTATCTCTCATCTCTCATTCTCAACCGTTTTTTCTCTCACACACATCTACTCAATTATAACAAAATATCAAATCATTCCAAACTTCCAAACTCCAAAACTAATTTCAAAATACACAACCAAACAAACCAAAAAAATTTCGAAACTCTCTTCCCAAAATAATTTTTAAAAACTACTCTCCCAAAACCAAACCAAACATACCCAAAAAGTATTAGGCTCCATTTGGAAAGCCTCTCAAAATATTGTTCCACCCATTGATTTGAGTGTGTTGTTTGTTTGGAGCTTTCAAATCATAATTCTACACCCATTTCTCAAAACTCAATTTAAAACATAATTATTACTTTTCAAAACTCATAACCAAACACATAATTCAAAACTTTTTTCAAAACTCAATTCAAATCAATACTTTAATATTTTAAATATTTAAATATTTTAAAAATATTTTAATTTTGTTAAGATTTTAAATATTTTAATATTTAAATATGTTATTCTTTTTTCAATTTTTTAATTTTTTTGAATATTTTAATTTCAAAATATTACGATTCTAATTTTTTAAATTTTAAAATATTTTATAAAGATAAATTCAAACTATATTTTATAAAAATATTTTTAAATATTTTAATTTTTTGTTATGTATTTGGTTACGATTTGGGTGTAAAGTTGTGAAAGTTCTATGGAGTTTCGAGTTATGTGTGTGGTTATGAGTTTTAAAAATAATTTCTTAATTGATTTTTGTTCTATGTGTTTGGTTACGATTTGAGTGTAGAGTTGTTTTTAAATTTAAAATATAAACATTTTAAATTATTTAAATTTTTACGATTTAAATTTTTTGAATATTTATTTAAAATTTTTAATTATTAAAATTTTAGATTATTTAAATTATTTAAATATTTATGATTTAAATTTTTTGAATATTTATGATTTAAATTTTTTGAATATTTATTTTGAAAAAAATTTATTTTCTTCGTAGTATTTTCAATTAAAAAATTGATTAATGTTATTTTCTGTTAATAATAATTTTTTTTAATTGAATTTTAAAAAGAGTTTGGTTATTAGTGTTGATCAGAATTTTTAATAGTGTGAAAGTAGTATGTTTTGTTATGAGTTATAATAATTTAAATTAAATTTTGAAAACTCTTTCTAAAACTCATAACCAAACAAATTTTCATACTTCACCGGTCAAATCAAACTTTCAAACCTGAATTCCACACTCAATTCAACACTCTATTCAAAAACCATAACCAAACAAATTTCTACACACAAATCATAATTCCACAACTCACAAACTCAAAATACAACTCATACTTTCAAATCATATTTACAAAACTCTACCAAACGAAATTTAAATTTATATATCATTCAATACTCAAGATCCAAGAATAAATAAAACAAAAAATAAAAAATAAATTTTTTTGCGAAACGGGCCTTATGAAGTTGAAATCGAGACGTAATATAATTTGTTTTTATCAATTTAAATAGAATGGTTCACGACACTACAACTATAATAAAACTACACAATTCAAAAGATTTGTAAATTCATACCAACTCAACTCGAGTCAATGCCCGAACCCACAAACAAATTAAGAATATTATTTAAAAGATACCCAAAAAAATAATAAATAAATAAATTTAATTCCATTGAACTCGTTACAAATATATTATTAACATCACAGTTATAAGAAGTATGCAATACAATGGTATTATTAAATTTTCAAAAATATCCCATGGCTTTTACTCAACCACCTTACTATAGAGGCTAATAAATTGTGTCCATGACATTAGTAAGGCTAATCATCTAGCCACACAAGATCTTAAGTCCCTATTTTTCCCTCCACATAGTTTAAATTATTTATTTGTCATACGATAAGTTTGACCGTATAAAAAGAAATAATTTGAGACAATGGGTGAAGCCCATTTTGCCCAATGGGTCAAGCCCATGTGGTGATTTTTGGATCCAATGGGTCAAGCCCATTTTACCCATAACCTCCCTCTCTACAAAACTTGGGCACCCCTTGGGGCACACCCTAAGGTCCAATCCCGTGCCTTATAAACCCACTCAAAACTTCTCACCAAATCAATGTGGGACAAGTTATTTTCCGACCTTAAGGAATTTCCACCAAAACTCCATTTCCAAGGAGTTTACTTTGGCTTCAATTTCCCATTCACCCGATAATGGTTTTGAGCAACCAAATATACCACCTGAATCACAATGCGGCATAGAACGCGTTACCACTTAGACCCGCTAGAATAGACGCACGGGTCCCACCTGAATAATAGACTAAAGTTAGCAAAAAATTCTGTTTTTACCAAGAATTTTTCAACCATTTCCAACAAATTGTTATACAGTAGGGATTAGTTTTAGGTGTGAAAGTATTTTATAGAAAAAACTTGAATGTTTGATTATGATGCTTGCATTTAGACACGACCCTATGCATTGATGTACATGAAATATTATTGGCCATTTAGATTTGCCAGCTCTAAGGTTGTGTTTTTCTATCCCGATCTAGTCATGTTCGATTCTCAATATTGAATCTATTGATAACCTGACTAGTAAATCTATTTGTCCAAAAAAAAAAAGGTCAAAAAATTTATTGAGAATTTGATTATGGGGGCTGTCTTTTTTAATAAAAAGGCGCTTCGATGATGAAGGAGGTATTGTGGACTATCTTGTACATTATTTGTAGCCGTCTGTTCATGTCGAACACATAGCCCAACTACCACCTTAAGGCATGGACAACACATTGCCCAGCTAACACCTAGAAGTATTGTCCGCTTTGGCCAATGCATGATAGCTGGCAAGCCGCATGGATTTATTGTTTTGATTTTCCAAGGACGCCTCCACAATGGAAGTGTCCAATGCTATCTTATAAGTCTATTCTAAATATTATCTACAATCGATGTGGGATAGCAACACATATTTCAAACAAGATAATTGAGAATATTATCCGCAATCGATGTGGGATGGAAACCCATATATTTGAAACAAATGTTAAAATAACAAATATATAGCTTGGACATGAACTTTGAATACATCATATTAATATTTTTCCAAACTGGTGTCGTTCAATGGTCAATTTTATTGAATTATTTTAGAAAATTTGAAGTTATTTTCAAATTTTCAAAACTTTAATTTATATTTCTTTATTTATCTTGATGAAACTTTGCCCCACATAAAAAAGAAAGGATCAAAATAATGTATTAATAAATGAAGTTTTCAAAGTAATTTTTAAATCAAAGAGGCTTGATGATTTAAACCAAAAAAGCATTTCGACGGTGGAGGTATTGCTAATCAAGAGTGATAAAAAAAATTTATTAAAAAATCTACGCCAATAAATTTTTATTTTAACTTCACAAATGGTTGATATATATATGCATTTATATTTTTAATAAACTTAAATAATTTGATAGGTATAGACTGTTAGTTTTTAAAATTATAATCATATAATATAATCTTATGAAATCAAATAGAAATCTCGACATAATCGATCAAAATTCTAATATTTAGAGCTTGTTTGGCATGAGGGTTTTTGATGAAAATAGTCAAAATGTCAAAACATCCAATCAGATCACTTTTTTACTTTTTATACATCTTTTCTTAATACATAAAAAAAATCAATTAAAAGAATCAATTCCGAAATAACCCCTAATATCTTTTTTCACCTCTCCATTTATTTGTATTAATCGTAGCTAATAGACTAAAATTTTACAATACATATGGCACGTTTATTTGTTTGGTGAGTGCTACATATGAACTTAATATTCATTTCATCAACTATTTTCTATTATAATTTGAACTCACAAAATGATTACAGAGGTGTGAACCAAAATGATAAACAAATAAGTCTAAAAAATTAAGGCTCCGTTTGGAAAGTCTTTCAAAATATGGTTTCACCTGTTGATTTGAGTGTGTTGTTTGTTTGGATCTTTCAAATAATAATTCTACACCAATTTCTTAAAACTCAATTTAAAACAGAATTGTTACTTTTCAAAACTCATAACCAAACACATAATTCAAAACTTTTTTCAAAACTTAATTCAAATCAATATTTTAATTTTTTAAAATTTTTAAATATTTAAATATTTTAAAAATATTTTAATTTTGTTAAGATTTTAAATATTTTAATATTTGAATATGTTATGCATTTTTTAATTTTTTAATTTTTTTGAATATTTTTAAATATTTTAATTTCAAAATATTACGATTCTCATTTTTAAAATTTTAAAATATTTTATGAAAATAAATTCAAACTCTATTTTATAAAAATATTTTTAAATATTTTAATTTTTTTGTTATGTAATTGGTTACGATTTGGGTGTAGAGTTGTGAAAGTAGTATGGAGTTTCGAGTTATACATGTGGTTATGAGTTTTAAAAATAATTTCATAATTGACTTTTGTTTTATGTGTTTGGTTACGATTTGAGTGTAGAGTTGTTTTTTAATTTAAAATATTAACATTTTAAATTATTCAATTTTTTTTGAATATTTAAATTATTTAAATTTTTACGATTTAAATTTTTGGAATATTTATTTTAATTTTTTACATATTAAATTTTTTAGATTATTTAAATATTTATGATTCAAATTCTTTGAATATTTATTTTGAAAAAAATTTATTTCCTTTGCAATATTTTCAATTAAAAAATTGATTAATGTTATTTTTTGTTAATAATAATTTCTTTAATTGAATTTTAAAAAGAGTTTGGTTATTAGTGTTGATTAGAATTTTCAATAGTGTGAAAGTAGTATGTTTTGTTATGAGTTATAATAATTTGAATAAAGTTTTGAAAACTCTTTCCAAAACTCATAACCAAACAAATTTTCTTACTTCACATGTCAAATCAAACTTTCAAAAGTCAATTCCACACTCAATTCAACACTCTATTCAAAAACCATAACCAAACAAATTTTCTACACTCAAATCATAATTCCACAACTCACAAACTCAAAATACAATTCATACTTTCAAATCATATTTACAAAACTCTACCAAATGCAACCTAAATTTATAAATCATTCAATACTCAAGATCCAAGAATAATTAAAACAAAAACTAAAAAATAAAAAATTTAAAAATTTTGCCAAACGGGCCTTACGAAGTTGAAATCGAGACGTAATATAATTTGTTTTTATCAATTTAAATAGAATGGTTCACGACACTACAACTATAATAAAACTACACAATTCAAAGGATTTGTAAATTCATACCAACCCAACTCGAGTCAATGCCCGAACCCACAAACAAATTAAGAATATTATGTAACAGATACCCAAAAAAATAATAAATAAATAAATTCAATTCCATTCAACTCGTTACAAATATATTATTAACATCACAAGTATAAGAAGTATGCTATACAATGGTATTATTAAATTTTCAAAAATATCGCATGGCTTTTACTCAACCACCTTACCATAGAGGCTAATAAATTGTGTGCATGACATTAGTAAGGCCAATCATCTAGTCACACAAGATCTTATGTCCCTCTTTTTCCCTCCACATATTTCAAATTATTTATTTGTCATACGATAAGTTTGACCGTATAAAAAGAAATGATTTGAGACAATGGGTGAAGCCCATTTTGCCCAATGGGTCAAGCCCATGTGGTGATTTTTGGATCCAATGGGTGAAGCCCATTTTACCCATCACAGCCCTCTCTACAAAACTTGGGCACACCTTGGGGCACACTCGAACGTCCAATCCCATGCCTTATAAACCCACTCAAAACATCCCACCAAATCAATGTGGGACAAGTCATTTTCCGACCTTAAGGAATTTCCACCAAAACTCCATTTCCATGGAGCTCACTTTGGCTTCAATTTACCATTCACCCGATAATGGTTTTGAGCAACCAAATATACCACGTGAATCACAACGCGGCATAGAACGCGCTACCACTTAGACCCGCCAAAATAGAAGTACGGGTCCCACCTAAATAATAGTGTCACGCCCTCAAAATAAACCCATTATATATATATCATTGACATGCATTATTTAAAGAAAACAATTTATTAATTCATTCATCAGAGTATTACATGTAACATCAAATTAAATGCCCTACGGCTAACATCTTTCCAAGCCAACACTTGGACACAAAAATATGAGTTCTAACTCAATACAAGTAAAGCCCTAGGCTTGAATGTTTACATGCACTAACAAATAAAAACAATTAACTAAAGATAGTCTTCTTCAAATCCAAAAGCCAAATCCTCCCAAGCTAAGTCCTTGGAGGTAGCTTATCACCTGAACCTGAAAATGATGTTCCCATAAAGGGTGAGCCACAGCCCAGTAGAAAAATACTAAACCAAATATAAGCATTGAATAAAGCTATAGCATTCAATAGATGGTTAACCAAGATAATCAATTATAACTTATTACAGTCTCATGACACTAACGTCGATGACATGTTTCAATTCCCATTATTATCAATAAGGCTCAGAACCTGGCCAAACTTACAACAGTGAACTATATAACATATTCACATTACTTCCAATATCAATAACACAGATGAGACTCAGGCTCATATCAAAACACTTCATACTTCCCGTTTGATACACATTTTAGTGCTGTATCAATAACATGTAAAAACACTTCGATATAATAAGCACACATAATAGTGATGCTAATGGAGTCCATCCCCTATCTCCTCCCAAACAAAATCCGGTTTAGAGGTCCATCCCCTATCTTCCCCTAAACCGTGGAGTACATCCCCTATCTCCTCCCAAACAATATGCAAATGCAATGCTCAATCAATACACGTATTTTCTGTATTAATTCAATAGTCAAAATTAATGACTTAACCAATGTGATTAGTTTCAGTTATTCCTAATCCACATGCAATGTCTACAACAATCACGGCTATCCTCCACCGACAGCCCAAAATAGTTATTTCTAGACTGAAAATAAATATATCAACAATTCAATAGGCGAGTGATTTAAATTATCCAACTACACCATTTAATCAATGAATTCCTCAATTCTATGAATTTAACCATATTTCCCCAATTTCCTTAAATTAATTATACAAATTAATTTATTAATACAACTAGGATTTTTCCCAAAATTACCAAAGTACCCCCAACATATCAAAATACTAAAACTTAGAACAAAACTTATAAGATGGAGTAGGAAATCCCTACCTCGAAGAAAATAACCCGAATGGAGAAGACGGAGATGATGACCCAAAACCAAAGTGCTCCGAAACTACAAACTCTCAGATTAAAACGAAGCTCTCGTCTCACTCTATCCTTTTAATAAAGCAACTAGGGTAGAGACACCCTAAAAGGTGATGAAACCTAAGAAAGAAGGTGAGTAGAGGGAGAGAGAACTCGGAACTAGGGTTTTTAGGATCAAAAGAATGTGAAAAAACGTTTTAAAAACCGCTGCTGCGTATATAAACCCGACAGGCTCGCTCGAGCGAACACTTGGTCGCTCAAGCGACCAGACACACGAAACCCTCGCTCAAGCGAAGACAAGCTCGCTCGAGCCAAGAATGCAATGCTTCAGGTCTGCAACCCAGGAGCACGCTCGAGCGACAGAATGCTCGCTCGAGCGAAGGAAATCTCGTTCGAGCGAAGAAACACTGCCCTCAGGCCTATACTAGACGCAATCGCTCGCTCGAGCGAAGAAAATCTGGCTCGAGCCACCAGACACAAAATACAACCCTCGCTCGAGCGACCAAGCCCTCGCTCGAGCGACCAACCCAAAAACTGGACAGCAACACTTGGTTTACGAACCCAACCAACCTGAAACAAACCTGCCCAACACAGTTATAACTCTAAATGAGAAAATAAAAGACGACAACAACAATTATACAATGACAGAGTATACGGAACCTAAGTTCGGATACAATAATCAAATGGGAAAAGACCGGGATCGCTATAATAGACTAAAGTTAGCAAAAAATTCTGTTTTTACCCAGAATTTTTCAACCATTTCCAACAAATTGTTATACAGTAGGGATTAGTTTTAGGTGTGAAAGTATTTTATGAAAAAACTTGAATGTTTGATTATGATTGTCACGCCCCCAAACCGCCCCTAGTAGTTTGGTGCCGTGATGGCCAGTAACCCGAGGTTACCGAAGGCCGTCTTACAAAAATCACACACAATCAGAGTATAAAATATGGGGCTTACAAGTGCGGAAGCAATATATATACATATACAAAATCTAAATAGTCCATGAGAGCCGTGCATAAGTCTAGTAGAATGCCATACATCAAACATCTTTACAAGTCTCACAACTTAGATACAAGAATGAAATGAAATACAAAACACATCTTGACCAAAAGGCTTCTCAAGCCGACATATGGCAAACAAACAAAGAAAACATAAGCCGAGAAGCATAATCTTCAAGACGATGCAAAACACAAATCCAAAACATGTCGGCTATACGCCCCAAACACGTCGGCATCACGCCTAGGCCTCAATGCCTTCTTGTTCATCACCTACATATATATATAGAGAGGGTGAGCTTGGGTACTCAGTGAATGATATTAGAAATAAAGGTTTTGCATGATTGATATCCAAGATTTCTTACAAAACAATACATAGTATACTTTACAATCAAGGGAAAAGTCAAGTTCATTTGCCGGCTTTCAAGTTCCTTGGATGTTAATAACATCTACTTATTTCAAGGGGTGAAGACATATCAAGACAAGAGTGCAGTTGCATTATAGTCCCCTGCAACTAAGGACTTTCAAGACAAGCTGTGCTACGAAAGTTTATAGTCCTCTAGCACTAAGGACTGTCAAGACAAGCTGTGCTGCGAAAGTTTAGAGTCCTCTAGCACTAAGGACTGTCAAGACAAGCTGTGCTGCGAAAGTTTATAGTCCTCTAGCACTAAGGACTGTCAAGACAAGCTGTGCTGTGAAAGTTTAGAGTCCTCTAGCACTAAGGACTGTCAAGACAAGAGTGCAGTTGCATTATAGTCCCCTGCAACTAAGGACTTTCAAGACGAGTCATCAAAACAAGATAGCATTTGATATACAAAATAGGGATAGTCATTCATGCTAGATCAAGTACTTTTCAAAACAAGGCAAGACGAGATTTATGAAAGCAAGTGTAACATAGCTTTATTAAAAATACCACTCACATCGTTTCTTCACACGTCGGGGTCGAGACAAGCCCAAGTCCTACAACACATGGCAAAGCCTATTGAATGCGCTTTCAAACAAGTCTCTCATGTACACAAATGTTTTCGGAAAACATGCTGGGCACCAACCAGGTCTAGGCCGAGGTTCCACACCTCCTCGCCGAGGTGTGTTCCCGAGGGCCACATGCAAGGAAAAGAGGTCGGGAAACTCTGGGTTTCCCTCTGTTGATGAACATAAAGAACATGAGTGTGAAAACATGAAAAATACGAATGTTTGATCATAATCTGCCATCACAAATCTGGGATTTTCATGCTAGGAGTTTGAAAACATGGACCTGGGTACCCGTAGTTGAAAATCATGCAAGAGCAAACACAAAACTTGAGTCTAGGCGAAAAGCTTTCGGATCAAAACAAGACTTTCTTGAAGAACACATGAATGTCATTTCCTCTTTCTAGAATCGAGCTTCAAAACGATGCATGGCTTACAAATCATTTTCAATCATGCAATGCAATAACATAAACATAAAGAACATCATGAGCAGATCAAGAATCTAACCTTAGAACACGGATCTAACGGTTCGATCTCTAGGAAATCAAGCTTGAAGATCTACTTCCTCACTCTAGAACTCTTTCTTCCTCCTAGAGCTTCTCTCTCTACAAGACAAGGTTATGACAACAAAATGATAATTTCTATACCCGGTTCTGGGGTTAACCCTCTGCTGAGGCACGTGGCGGCGACTGGTTGGGTTCATCCTGAAAAGGTGGCCGACAGGCCAGACAAAGCATGGTGGAAGGGTGTTCAACAAGCAAAGCGGTATGGGCTTTCTGACAGACTATGACATCGGCTAACAACAAGGCATATCTAACAAGCTACACGGTGTGGCACTCCGGCAAGGGGTGACATCGGCTAACAAAGACTTCGGCAACTAAGGTGACAATGACCTCGGCTAGGAAGGACAACACTTGACTAAGCTGTGCCACATCTTGGCCTAGATGCGCCACACCTCGGCCTAGGTCGTACCACTTCCAGGACGAGATCACTTGGGTGCAAGGTAACATCTCGGCTAATGTGGCCAAGGCAAGGACTGAGGTCGACAAGGGGTTTCAAGATACCAATACTAGACTAAGGATGACCTCGGCATTGGAATAACGTCGGCTAGCATAACTCAGGCAAGGCGTAACCTAAGTTTCACACCAAGGAAGGAATAAGACAAGCATACTACACTTAGACAAATCACAAGGCTTCAAATCAAGACATGGATCGCGTTAGCTCAAGCGAAACAAATCACAACATACACATGCAAGCTAAACAAGTCATAATCATACCGATGCTCATGAACATGATGAGGACATAAAGTGTGGGTTCCTACAGTCTACCCTCCTTAAAGAAGTTTGGTCCCCAAACTTAAGTTACCTTGTCCTACGAATAACTCCGGGTAACGGATTCTTATCTCCTCTTCCTTTTCCCATGTGGCCTCCTCGCCATAATGTTTCTCCCATTCGATTTTCACCATTGATATCGACTTGTTTCTCAACTGTCTCACTTGTCTGTCGATAATTCTCATCGGCTTCTCTTCGTAGCCCAAGTCTTCATTAACTACAACCTCGGAGTAATCTATTACATGCAGTGGGTCTCGGATATATTTTCTCAGCATCGAAACATGGAACACGCTGTGGACTTGGCTCAAATCTGGCGGCAAAGCGAGTCTGTAAGCAACGGTGTTAACTTTCTCAAGAATTTCAAACGGCCCAATATATCGGGGTGCAAGTTTACCCTTCTTCCCAAATCTCGAAACTCCTGTCATCGGCGAAACTCTCAAAAACACATGATCCCCAATTTCAAATTCTAACTCCCTCCTTCTTTGGTCGGCATAACTCTTCTGTCGACTCTGTGCGGTTTTAATCCTCTGCTGAATGAGTTTGATCTTTTCAGTTGTCATATGAACCAACTCGGGGCCAATTAGGGCTTTGTCTCCTACTTCAGTCCAACATATCGGCGATTTACACTCCCTTCCATACAAAGCTTCATACGGCGCCATGCCTATGCTGGCTTGATAACTGTTGTTGTACGCGAACTCTACTAATGGCAAATGCGATTCCCAACTTCCCTGGAAGTCCAACACGCACAGTCTGAGCATGTCTTCGAGTGTCTGAATCGTTCTTTCTGTCTGTCCGTCGGTCTGGGGGTGAAAGGCTGTGCTAAATCTCAACTCTGTTCCCAAGGCTCCTTGTAGACTCTGCCAAAATCTAGAAACGAACTTCGGGTCTCGGTCTGACACAATGGACATCGGCACACCATGAAGCCTAACGATCTCATTCATGTACAATTCGGCAAGTCGGTTGGCATTGAATGTAGTCTTGACCGGCAAAAAGTGAGCTGACTTAGTAAACCTGTCAACTATAACCCAAATGGAATCCATACCTCTTTGCGTCCTCGGCAAACCCACTACGAAATCCATGGAGATGTGCTCCCATTTCCACTCAGGAATTGACAAGGGTTGAAGAAGTCCTGCTGGTCTCTGGTGTTCTGCCTTCACTCGCTGACAACACAGACACTGAGATACAAACTCGGCTATCTCTCTTTTCATGTTTGGCCACCAAAAGGTCCGTTTTACGTCCCGATACATCTTGGTGCTCCCTGGATGAATGGCAAATTTGGAACTATGGGCCTCTTGCAAAATCTTCCTTTTTAACTCTGGTACGTCGGCTACACACAATCTTCCTTTGAACCTAAGCACCTGATTTTCCACTGTGTAACCTGGCCTCGGCTTGGAGACGAATTCATCAATTACCCTTCTTAGGAACTCATCTTCCATCTGCCTGTTCTTCACTTCCTCAACGATGGTCGGTTCCGCTGAGACCGTTGCCAGACACGCCAAACTTTCGACTAGTTTCCTGCTTAATGCGTCGGCTACGGAGTTTGCCTTACCTGGGTGATACTGAATCTGCATGTCGTAGTCCTTCAACAGCTCGAGCCATCTTCTCTGCCTCATATTTAACTCTTTCTGGGTGAACAAGTATTTCAGACTCTTGTGGTCGGTGAAAACTTGGCAAGATGTTCCGTACAGGTAATGACGCCAGATCTTCAGAGCAAAAACCACGGCAGCTAACTCCAGGTCATGGGTAGGATAATTCTTTTCATTGGGCTTCAACTGACGAGACGCGTACGCTATGACTTTACCTTTTTGCATTAAAACGCAACCCAAACCTTTGTGTGAAGCATCGCTGTAAATCTGAAATTCTTCATTAGCTGATGGTAGTACCAGAACTGGTGCTGTAACTAACCTCGTCTTCAGCTCTTGGAAAGCTGATTCTCTTTCGTCGGTCCATTCATAAGCTGTTCCCTTCTTCGTTAGTTGTGTCAATGGCACTGCAATCCTCGAGAAATCCTTCACAAACTTTCTGTAATAACCTGCCAAACCCAGGAAACTACGAACCTCGGACACGTTGGTCGGCGTCGGCCAATTCACAACGGCTTCAATCTTACTGGGGTCAACTGATATACCGTCTTCATTAATCACATGTCCTAGAAATGAAATGCTGGAAAGCCAAAACTCGCATTTACTTAACTTGGCGTACAACTTCTTATTTCTCAAGGTCTGCAGGGCAAGTCTCAGATGATTCTCGTGCTCGCTCGCACTCTCGGAATAGATCAATATGTCGTCGATAAAAATAATGACGAACTCATCTAGGTACGGCTTAAAGACTCTGTTCATCAAGTCCATGAATGCTGCTGGGGCATTGGTTACTCCGAAGGGCATTACCAAAAATTCGTAGTGGCCATATCTTGTCCGAAAAGCGGTTTTCTCAATGTCCTCGGCTTTAACCTTCAACTGGTGGTAGCCTGACCTAAGGTCAATCTTGGAAAAGACTCGTGCTCCTCGTAGTTGATCAAGCAAATCATCGATTCTTGGCAATGGGTATTTGTTCTTAATGGTCACCTTATTAAGTTCTCTGTAGTCAATGCAAAGACGAAGGGTGCCGTCCTTTTTCTTAACAAATAGAACGGGTGCTCCCCACGGTGAAGTGCTCGGCCTGACGAATCCCTTATCCAACAATTCCTGTAATTGCGATTTCAGTTCTCTAAGTTCAGCTGGAGCCATTCTGTAGGGTGTTTTGGAGATAGGTTGTGTTCCTGGCAAGACGTCCACACTAAACTCTATTTCTCTATCGACAAGGTGGCCAGGCAACTCATTCGGAAAGACGTCGGGGAATTCCTCAACAACGGGTATGTCGGCTAACTCAACATTTCCATTCAGATCACTTAGTATACTGCATAAATAACCCTTACATCCTTTTTGGATCAACTTGTAGGCCTTCATGGATGAGATTAAGTAAGGTGGGGGTACTACTCCTTTACCCTGGAAAATGACCTCGGCTTGACTTGGGGTCTTCAATGTGACGTTCTTAGTAACACAATTAATGGATGCATGATTCGCCACTAACCAATCCATTCCCAATATAACATCGAAGTGAGTCATGTTTAATGGCATCAAATCAACTAACAATTCTACACTCTCAATCATAGCAATACACGCCCTATAAATGGAGGTAACAATCATATTTCTCCCCGATGGAGTAGACACAGTTAATACATAATCAAGGGGTTCTAATTCTCTATCCAACTTCTCGGCGAATATAGTGGACACAAATGAATGCGTAGAACCCGAATCAATCAATACGTATGCATCTTGAGAACAAATTGAGAGGGTACCTGACACTACCGCCTCGGCATTCTGGGCGTCTCCTGGTACTAATGCAAAAACTCTGCCTTGCCTCACCTGTATTCCCCCAACGTTATTCTTCTGTGCAGAGCCTGAGGCGCTTCCATTCCTCCTCCCATCATCGGTCCTTGCTTTCGGGCAGTCCTTCACGCGATGGCCTATCTCGCCGCACTCATAACAAGCTCCTGTTGCCCAACGGCAAACCCCGAAATGTAGCTTTCCACAACTCGCGCACATCGGCTTAACGTTACCCTCTTGATTGGAGTTGCTGGGATTGTCCGTACTCATCTTCTTCTTGGCATTGAACGGAACTCAGCGATTATCATAACTCTGTCTCTTCCTCTGACCCTCACCTGAACTCTGGTATCGGTTCAAGTTAGCTTCAGCCAGGATGGCCTTGTCCAATACTCCGGCGTACGTCGGCATATTGAGCATATTGACCCGATCTTGTATCGGTCCGCGCAACCCACTTTCGAACTTCCTCGCCTTTCGGTACTCGTCGTCAACCATATGAGGCGCATATCTCGCTAGTTCAGTAAAGGCACGATCGTATTCTGCGACCGTCTTGTTCCCTTGGATCAGATTCTGAAACTCCGTGGTCTTTCGGTCTCGGACGCTGAGGGGGAAATGCTTGTTGTAGAACAACTCCAAAAATTTTGCCCAAGTCAAACCCGGATTGCTTTCTCGGACCATCATCCACCACCTACGAGCATCGTCGTCTAATGTGAATGCTGCCAGAGATACCTTCTGGGCGTCTGTACTGGGGAAAACTTCAAACAACTTCTCCATTTCTAAAACCCATGCCTCGGCTTTCATTGGCTCTATACCTCCCTGAAATCTCGGCGGTTTCATCTTCTTGAACTCTCTGATCAGGGTTATCGTGTCGTTCCCATACAAAGCTTGCTGCGGAGGCACTTGTGGTACTGGAGGGGGTGGAGCTGCATATCGGCCGTTCGTCTGTTCGGCATATGTAGAAGTGGTACCAGTATCCTGCGGCCTAGGTTGTCTCTGCTCACGAACCAAGCCTTCGACTAACCTTTCCAACCTCTCCAACCTGTCTTCCGATCGATCTCGGCCAACCGGGGGTCTACCTCTCCTCATGATGCTAGGGGGGGGGGAAATGCAAGATGAGACTTTAAAACAACTAAACAGATAACACATATGCAAGTAACGAGCGTCTAGGCCAAAACGATGCACACATAGTCAAGTAGCAAGCAATATGATGCAATCTTAACATCCTTCTAAGGGAAATCCTAGGCTCTCTAGGACTCAAGGTGTGTGATTAACGTACTATAAGGATCTTGTGCTCTGATACCATTCTGTCACGCCCCCAAACCGCCCCTAGTAGTTTGGTGCCGTGATGGCCAGTAACCCGAGGTTACCGAAGGCCGTCTTACAAAAATCACACACAATCAGAGTATAAAATATGGGGCTTACAAGTGCGGAAGCAATATATATACATATACAAAATCTAAATAGTCCATGAGAGCCGTGCATAAGTCCAGTAGAATGCCATACATCAAACATCTTTACAAGTCTCACAACTTAGATACAAGAATGAAATGAAATACAAAACACATCTTGACCAAAAGGCTTCTCAAGCCGACATATGGCAAACAAACAAAGAAAACATAAGCCGAGAAGCATAATCTTCAAGACGATGCAAAACACAAATCCAAAACATGTCGGCTATACGCCCCAAACACGTCGGCATCACGCCTAGGCCTCAATGCCTTCTTGTTCATCACCTACATATATATATAGAGAGGGTGAGCTTGGGTACTCAGTGAATGATATTAGAAATAAAGGTTTTGCATGATTGATATCCAAGATTTCTTACAAAACAATACATAGTATACTTTACAATCAAGGGAAAAGTCAAGTTCATTTGCCGGCTTTCAAGTTCCTTGGATGTTAATAACATCTACTTATTTCAAGGGGTGAAGACATATCAAGACAAGAGTGCAGTTGCATTATAGTCCCCTGCAACTAAGGACTTTCAAGACAAGCTGTGCTGTGAAAGTTTATAGTCCTCTAGCACTAAGGACTGTCAAGACAAGCTGTGCTGCGAAAGTTTAGAGTCCTCTAGCACTAAGGACTGTCAAGACAAGCTGTGCTGCGAAAGTTTATAGTCCTCTAGCACTAAGGACTGTCAAGACAAGCTGTGCTGCGAAAGTTTAGAGTCCTCTAGCACTAAGGACTGTCAAGACAAGAGTGCAGTTGCATTATAGTCCCCTGCAACTAAGGACTTTCAAGACGAGTCATCAAAACAAGATAGCATTTGATATACAAAATAGGGATAGTCATTCATGCTAGATCAAGTACTTTTCAAAACAAGGCAAGACGAGATTTATGAAAGCAAGTGTAACATAGCTTTATTAAAAATACCACTCACATCGTTTCTTCACACGTCGGGGTCGAGACAAGCCCAAGTCCTACAACACATGGCAAAGCCTATTGAATGCGCTTTCAAACAAGTCTCTCATGTACACAAATGTTTTCGGAAAACATGCTGGGCACCAACCAGGTCTAGGTCGAGGTTCCACACCTCCTCGCCGAGGTGTGTTCCCGAGGGCCACATGCAAGGAAAAGAGGTCGGGAAACTCTGGGTTTCCCTCTGTTGATGAACATAAAGAACATGAGTGTGAAAACATGAAAAATACGAATGTTTGATCATAATCTGCCATCACAAATCTGGGATTTTCGTGCTAGGAGTTTGAAAACATGGACCTGGGTACCCGTAGTTGAAAATCATGCAAGAACAAACACAAAACTTGAGTCTAGGCGAAAAGCTTTCGGATCAAAACAAGACTTTCTTGAAGAACACATGAATGTCATTTCCTCTTTCTAGAATCGAGCTTCAAAACGATGCATGGCTTACAAATCATTTTCAATCATGCAATGCAATAACATAAACATAAAGAACATCATGAGCAGATCAAGAATCTAACCTTAGAACACGGATCTAACGGTTCGATCTCTAGGAAATCAAGCTTGAAGATCTACTTCCTCACTCTAGAACTCTTTCTTCCTCCTAGAGCTTCTCTCTCTACAAGACAAGGTTATGACAACAAAATGATAATTTCTATACCCGGTTCTGGGGTTAACCCTCTGCTGAGGCACGTGGCGGCGACTGGTTGGGTTCATCCTGAAAAGGTGGCCGACAGGCCAGACAAAGCATGGTGGAAGGGTGTTCAACAAGCAAAGCGGTATGGGCTTTCTGACAGACTATGACATCGGCTAACAACAAGGCATATCTAACAAGCTACACGGTGTGGCACTCCGGCAAGGGGTGACATCGGCTAACAAAGACTTCGGCAACTAAGGTGACAATGACCTCGGCTAGGAAGGACAACACTTGACTAAGCTGTGCCACATCTTGGCCTAGATGCGCCACACCTCGGCCTAGGTCGTACCACTTCCAGGACGAGATCACTTGGGTGCAAGGTAACATCTCGGCTAATGTGGCCAAGGCAAGGACTGAGGTCGACAAGGGGTTTCAAGATACCAATACTAGACTAAGGATGACCTCGGCATTGGAATAACGTCGGCTAGCATAACTCAGGCAAGGCGTAACCTAAGTTTCACACCAAGGAAGGAATAAGACAAGCATACTACACTTAGACAAATCACAAGGCTTCAAATCAAGACATGGATCGCGTTAGCTCAAGCGAAACAAATCACAACATACACATGCAAGCTAAACAAGTCATAATCATACCGATGCTCATGAACATGATGAGGACATAAAGTGTGGGTTCCTACAATGATGCTTGCATTTAGACAAGACCATGTGCATTGTGGTTACATGAAATATTATTGGCCATTCAGATTTACCAGCTCTAAGGTTGTGTTTTTCTATCCCGATCTGATCATGGTCGATTCTCATTATTGAATCTATTGATAACCGGACTAGTAAATCTATTTGTCCAAAAAAAAAGGGTCAAAAAATTTATTGAGAATTTGATTATGCGGGCTTTCTTTTTTAATAAAAAGGCGCTTCTATGATGAAGGAGGTATTGTGGACTATCTTGTACATTATTTGTAGAGTTCATGGCGAACACATAGCCCAACTACCACCTTGAGGCATGGACAGCACATTGCCCAGCCAACACCTAGAAGTATTGTCCGCTTTGGCCTAAGCATGATAGCTGGCAAGCCGCACGGATTTATTCCTTTGATTTCCCAAGGACGCCTCCACAATGCTATCTTATAAGTCTATTCTAAATATTATATACAATCGATGTGGGATGGCAACACATATTTGAAACAAGATAATTGAGAATATTATCCGCAATCGATGTGGGATGGCAACCCATATATTTGAAACAAATGATATAATAACAAATATATAACTTGGACATGAACATTGAATGCATCATATTAATATTTTTCTAAATTGGTGTCGTTCAATGGTCAATTTTATTGAATTATTTTAGAAAATTTGAAGTTATTTTCAAATTTTCAAAACATTAATTTATATTTCTTTATTTATCTTGATGAAACTTTGTCCCACGTAAAAAAGAAAGGATAAAAAAAATGTATTAATAAATGAAGTTTTCAAAGTAATTTTTAAATCAAAGAGGCTTGATGATTTAAACCAAAAAAGCATTTCGACGGTGGAGGTATTGCTAATCAAGAGTGATAAAAAAAATTATTAAAAAATCTACGTCAATAAATTTTTATTTTAACTTCACAAATGGTTGATATATATATATATATTTAATAAACTTAAATAATTTGATAGGTATAGACTGTTAGTTTTTAAAATTATAATCATATAATATAATCTTATGAAATCAAATAGAAATCTCGACATAATCGATCAAAATTCTAATATTTAGAGCTTGTTTGGCATGAGAGTTTTTGATGAAAATAGTCAAAATGTCAAAACATCCAATCAGATCACTTTTTTACTTTTTATACTTCTTTTCTTAAAACATAAAAAAAATCAATTGAAAGAATCAATTCCGAAATAACCCCTAATGTCTTTTTTCACCTCTCCATTTATTTATATTAATCGTAACTAATAGATTAAAATTTTAACATACATATGGCACGTTTGTTTGTTTGCTGAGTGCTACATATGAACTTAATATTCATTTCATCAACTTTTTTCTATTATAATTTGAACTCACAAAATGATTACAGAGGTGCGAACCAAAATGATAAGCAAATAAGTCTGAAAAATTAATGCTCCGTTTGGAAAGTCTCTCAAAATATGGTTCCACCCGTTGATTTGAGTGTGTGGTTTGTTTGGATCTTTCAAATTATAATTCTACACTCATTTCTCAAAACTCAATTTAAAACAGAATTGTTACTTTTCAAAACTCATAACCAAACACGTAATTCAAAACTTTTTTCAAACATAATTCAAATCAATATTTTAATATTTTAAATATTTAAATATTTTAAAAATATTTTAATTTTGTTAAGATTTTAAATATTTTAATATTTAAATATGTTATGGATTTTTTAATTTTTTTGAATATTTTTAAATATTTTAATTTCAAAATATTACGATTCTCATTTTTTAAATTTTAAAATATTTTATTAAAATAAATTCAAACTCTATTTTCTAAAAATATTTTCAAAAATTTTAATTTTTTTTGTTATGTATTTGGTAACGATTTGGGTGTAGAGTTGTGAAAGTAGTATGGAGTTTCGACTTATGCGTATGGTTATGAGTTTTAAAAGTAATTTCATAATTGACTTTTGTTTTATGTGTTTGGTTACGATTTGAGTGTAGAGTTGTTTTTAAATTTAAAATATTAATATTTGAAATTATTTAAATTTTTTGAATATTTAAATTATTTAAATTTTTATAATTTAAATTTTTTGAATATTTATTTTAATTTTTTACTCATTAAATTTTTTAGATTACTTTAATTATTTAACTATTTTTGATCTTAATTTTTTGAATATTTATTTTGTAAAAAATTTATTTCATCTGAAGTATTTTCAAATAAAAAATTGATTAATGTTATTTTCTGTTAACAATAATTTTTTTTAATTGAATTTTAAAAAGAGTTTGGTTATGAGTGTTGATCAAAATTTTCAATAGTGTGAAAGTAGTATGTTTTGTTTTGAGTTATAATAATTTGAATTAAGTTGTGAAAACTTTTTCCAAAACTCATAACCAAACAAATTTTCTTACTTCACATGTCAGATCAAACATTCAAAACTCAATTCCACACTCTATTCAAAAACTATAACCAAACAAATTTTCTACACTCAAATCAAAATTTCATAACTCACAAACTCAAAATACAACTCATACTTTCAAATCATATTTACGAAACTTTACCAAACGCAACCTAAAATTATATATCATTCAATACTCAAGATATAAGAATAATTAAAACAAAAAACAAAAAATAAAAATTTAAAAATTTTGCCAAACGGGCCTTATGAAATTGAAATCGAGACGTAATATAATTTGTTTTTATCAATTTAAATAGAATGGTTCACGACACTAGAACTATTATAAAACTACACAATTCAAAGGATTTGTAAATTCATACCAACTCAACTCGAGTCAATGCCCGAACCCAGAAACAAATTAAGAATATTATTTAACAGATACCTAAAAAATAATAAATAAATAAATAAATTTAATTTGATTCAACTCGTTACAAATATCTTATTCACATCACAGTTATAAGAAGTATGCCATACAATGGTATTATTAAATTTTCAAAAATATCCCATGGCTTTTACTCAACCACCTTACTATAGAGGCTAATAAACTGTGTGCGTGACATTAGTAAGGCCAATCATCTAGCCACACAAGATCTTATGTCCCAATTTTTCCCTCCACATATTTCAAATTATTTATTTGTCATACGATAAGTTTGACCGTATAAAAGGAAATAATTTGAGACAATGGGTCAAGCCCGTGTGGTGATTTTTGGATCCAATGGGTCAAGCCCATTTTGCCCATAACCTCCCTCTCTACAAAACTTGGGCACCCCTTGGGGCACACCCCATGGTCCAATCCCGTGCCTTATAAACCCACTCAAAACATCCCATCAAATCAATGTGGGACAAGCCATTTTCCGACCTTAAGAAATTTCCACAAAAACTCCATTTCCGTGGTGCTCACTTTGGCTTCAATTTCCCATTCACCCAATAATGGTTTTGAGCAACCAAATACACCACGTGAATCACAATGCAGCATAGAGCGCGTTACCGCTTAGACCTGCCAAACTAGACGTACGGGTCCCACCTAAATAATAGACTAAAGTTAGCAAAAAATTCTGTTTTTACCCAGAATTTTTCAACCATTTCCAACAAATTGTTATACAGTAGGGATTAGTTTTAGGTGTGAAAGTATTTTATGAAAAAACTTGAATGTTTGATTATAATGCTTGCATTTAGACAAGACCATGTGCATTGTGGTTACATGAAATATATTTGGCCATTCAGATTTGCCAGCTCTAAAGTTGTGTTTTTCTATCCCGATCTGATCATGGTCGATCCTCATTATTGAATCTATTGATAACCGGACTAGTAAATCTATTTGTCCATAAAAAAAAGGGTCAAAAAATTTATTGAGAATTTGATTATGCAGGCTTTCTTTTTTAATAAAAAGGCGCTTCTATGATGAAGGAGGTATTGTGGACTATCTTGTATATTATTTGTAGCGTTCATGGCGAACACATAGCCCAACTACCACCTTGAGGCATGAACAACACATTGCCCAGCCAACACCTAGAAGTATTGTCCGCTTTGGCCTAAGCATGATAGCTGGCAAGCCGCACGGATTTATTCCTTTGATTTCCCAAGGACGCCGCCACAATGGAAGTGTCCAATGCTATCTTATAAGTCTATTCTAAATATTATATACAATCGATGTGGGATGGCAACACATATTTGAAACAAGATAATTGAGAATATTATCCGCAATCGATGTGGATGGCAACCCATATATTTGAAACAAATGATATAATAACAAATATATAGCTTGGACATGAACATTGAATACATCATATTAATATTTTTCAAAACTGGTGTCGTTCAATGGTCAATTTTATTGAATTATTTTAGAAAATTTGAACTTATTTTCAAATTTTCAAAACTTTAATTTATATTTCTTTATTTATCGTGATGAAACTTTGTCCCACGTAAAAAAGAAAGGATAAAAATAATGTATTAATAAATGAAGTTTTCAAAGTAATTTTTAAATCAAAGAGGCTTGATGATTTAAACCAAAAAACCATTTCGACGGTGGAGGTATTGCTAATCAAGAGTGATAAAAAAAATTATTAAAAAATCTACGTCAATAAATTTTTATTTTAACTTCACAAATGGTTGATATATATATATATATATTTAATAAACTTAAATAATTTGATAGGTATAGACTGTTAGTTTTTAAAATTATAATCATATAATATAATCGTATGAAATCAAATAGAAATCTCGACATAATCGATCAAAATTCTAATATTTAGAGCTTGTTTGGCATGAGAGTTTTTGATGAAAATAGTCAAAATGTCAAAACATCCAATCAGATCACTTTTTTACTTTTTATACTTCTTTTCTTAAAACATAAAAAAAATCAATTGAAAGAATCAATTCCGAAATAACCCCTAATGTCTTTTTTCACCTCTCCATTTATTTATATTAATCGTAACTAATAGATTAAAATTTTAACATACATATGGCACGTTTGTTTGTTTGCTGAGTGCTATATATGAACTTAATATTCATTTCATCAACTTTTTTCTATTATAATTTGAACTCACAAAATGATTACAGAGGTGCGAACCAAAATGATAAGCAAATAAGTCTGAAAAATTAATGCTCCGTTTGGAAAGTCTCTCAAAATATGGTTCCACCCGTTGATTTGAGTGTGTTGTTTGTTTGGATCCTTCAAATCATAATTCTACACTCATTTCTCAAAACTCAATTTAAAACAGAATTGTTACTTTTCAAAACTCATAACCGAACACGTAATTCAAAACTTTTTTCAAACATAATTCAAATCAATATTTTAATATTTTAAATATTTAAATATTTTAAAAATATTTTAATTTTGTTAAGATTTTAAATATTTTAATATTTAAATATGTTATGGATTTTTTAATTTTTTTGAATATTTTTAAATATTTTAATTTCAAAATATTACGATTCTCATTTTTTAAATTTTAAAATATTTTATTAAAATAAATTCAAACTCTATTTTCTAAAAATATTTTCAAATATTTTAATTTTTTTTGTTATGTATTTGGTAACGATTTGGGTGTAGAGTTGTGAAAGTAGTATGGAGTTTCGACTTATGCGTATGGTTATGAGTTTTAAAAGTAATTTCATAATTGACTTTTGTTTTATGTGTTTGGTTACGATTTGAGTGTAGAGTTGTTTTTAAATTTAAAATATTAATATTTGAAATTATTTAAATTTTTTGAATATTTAAATTATTTAAATTTTTATAATTTAAAATTTTTGAATATTTATTTTAATTTTTTACTTATTAATTTTTTTAGATTATTTAAATTATTTAAATTTTTGTGATTTTAATTTTTTGAATATTCACTTTGAGAAAAAATTATTTCCTCTGTAGTATTTTCAATTAAAAAATTGATTAATGTTATTTTCTGTTAACAATAATTTTTTAAATTGAATTTTAAAAAGTGTTTGGTTATTAGTGTTGATCAGAATTTTCAATAGTGTGAGAGTAGTATGTTTTGTTTTGAGTTATAATAATTCGAATTAAGTTTTGAAAAATCTTTCCAAAACTCATAACCAAACAAATTTTCTTACTCCACATGTCAGATCAAACTTTCAAAACTCAATTCCACACTAAATTCAACACTCTATACAAAAACTATAACCAAACAAATTTTTTACACTCAAATCATAATTCCATAACTCACAAACTCAAAATACAACTCAAACTTTCAAATCATATTTACAAAACTCTACCAAACGTAACCTAAAATTATATATCATTCAACACTCAAGATCTAAAAATAATTAAAACAAAAAACAAAAAAAAAAAAATTTAAAATTTTTCCAAACGGGCCTTACGAAGTTGAAATCGAGACGTAATATAATTTGTTTTTTATCAATTTAAATAGAATGGTTGACGACACTAGAACTATTATAAAACTACACAATTCAAAGGATTTGTAAATTCATACCAACCCAACTCGAGTCAATGCCCGAACCCACAAACAAATTAAGAATATTATTTAACAGATACCCAAAAAAATAATAAATTAATAAATAAATTTAATTTGATTCAACTCGTTACAAATATATTATTAACATCACAGTTATAAGAAGTATGCCATACAAGGGTATTATTAAATTTTCAAAAATATCCCATGGCTTTTACTCAACCACCTTACTATAGAGGCTAATAAACTGTGTGCGTGAATTAGTAAGGCCAATCATCTAGCCACACAAGATCTTATGTCCCTATTTTTCCCTCCACATATTTCAAATTATTTATTTGTCATACGATAAGTTTGACCGTATAAAAAGAAATGATTTGAGACAATGGTTCAAGCCCGTGTGGTGATTTTTGGATCCAATGGGTCAAGCCCATTTTGCCCATAACCTCCCTTTCTACGAAACTTGGGCACCCCTTGGGGCACACCCCAAGGTCCAATCCCGTGCCTTATAAACCCACTCAAAACATCCCACCAAATCAATGCTGACAAGCCACTTTCCAACCTTAAGGAATTTCCACCAAAACTCCATTTCCATGGAGCTCACTTTGGCTTCAATTTCCCATTCACCCGATAATGGTTTTGAGCAACCAAATATACCACGGGAATCTCAACGCGGCATAGAACGCGTTACCGCTTCGACCCGCCAAAATAGACATACGCGTCCCACCTAAATAATAGACTAAAGTTAGCAAAAAAATTCTGTTTTTACCCAGAATTTTTCAACCATTTCCAACAAATTGTTATACAGTAGGGATTAGTTTTAGGTGTGAAAGTATTTTATGAAAAAACTTGAATGTTTGATTATGATGCTTGCATTTAGACAAGACCATGTGCATTGTGGTTACACGAAATATTATTGGCCATTCAGATTTGCCAGCTCTAAGGTTGTGTTTTTCTATCCCGATCTGATCATGGTTGATTCTCATTATTGAATCTATTGATAACTGGACTAGTAAATCAATTTGTCCAAAAAAAAAAGGGTCAAAAAATTTATTGAGAATTTGATTATGCGGGCTTTCTTTTTTAATAAAAAGGCGCTTCTATGATGAAGGAGGTATTGTGGACTATCTTGTACATTATTTGTAGCGTTCATGGCGAACACATAGCCCAACTAATACCTTGAGGCATGGACAACACATTGCCCAACCAACACCTAGAAGTATTGTCTGCTTTGGCCTAAGCATGATAGCTGGCTAGCCGCACGAATTTATTCCTTTGATTTCCCAAGGACGCCTCCACAATGGAAGTGTCCATTGCTATCTTATAAGTCTATTCTAAATATTATATACAATCGATGTGAGATGGCAACACATATTTCAAACAAGATAATTGAGAATATTATCCGCAATCGATGTGGGATGGCAACCCATATATTTGAAACAAATGATATAATAACAAATATATAGCTTGGACATGAACATTGAATACATCATATTAATATTTTTCCAAACCGGTGTCGTTCGATGGTCAATTTTATTGAATTATTTAAGAAAATTTGAAGTTATTTTCAAATTTTCGAAACTTTAATTTATATTTCTTTATTTATCTTGATGAAACTTTGTCCCACGTAAAAAAGAAAGGATAAAAATAATGTATTAATAAATGAAGTTTTCAAAGTAATTTTTAAATCAAAGAGGCTTGATGATTTAAACCAAAAAAGCATTTCGACGGTGGAGGTATTGCTAATCAAGAGTGATAAAAAAAATTTGTCAAAAATCCTACGTCAATAAATTTTTATTTTAACTTCACAAATGGTTGATATATATATATATATATATATATATTTTAATAAACTTAAATAATTTGATAGGTATAGACTGTTAGTTTTTAAAATTATAATCGTATAATATAATCTTATGAAATCAAATAGAAATCTCGACATAATCGATCAAAATTCTAATATTTAGAGCTTGTTTGGCATGAGGGTTTTTGATGAAAATAGTCAAAATGTCAAAACCTCCAATTAGATCACTTTTTTACTTTTTATACATCTTTTCTTAAAACATAAAAAAAATCAATTAAAAGAATCAATTCCGAAATAACCCCTAATGTTTTTTTTCACCTCTCCATTTATTTATATTAATCGTAACTAATAGATTAAAATTTTACAATACATATGGCACGTTTGTTTGTTTGGTGAGTGCTACATATGAACTTAATATTCATTTCATCAACTTTTTTCTATTATAATTTGAACTCACAGAATGATTACAGAGGTGCGAACCAAAATGATAAGCAAATAAGTCTCAAAAATTAAGGCTCCGTTTGGAAAGTCTCTCAAAATATGGTTCCACCAGTTGATTTGTGTGTGTCGTTTGTTTGGATCTTTCAAATCATAATTCTACACCTATTTCTCAAAACTCAATTTAAAACAGATTTGTTACTTTTCAAAACTCATAACCAAACACATAATTCAAAACTTTTTTCAAAACTTAATTCAAATCAATATTTTAATATTTTAAATATTTAAATATTTTAAAAATATTTAAATTTTGTTAAGATTTTGAATATTTTAATATTTAAATATGTTATGCGTTTTTTAATTTTTTTGAATATTTTTAAATATTTTAATTTCAAAATATTACGATTCTCATTTTTTAAATTTTAAAATATTTTATTAAAATAAATTCAAACTCTATTTTACAAAAATATTTTTAAATATTTTAATTTTTTTTGTTATGTATTTGGTTACGATTTGGGTGTAGAGTTGTGAAAGTAGTATGGAGTTTCGAGTTATGCGTTTGGTTATGAGTTTTACAAATAATTTTATAATTGACTTTTGTTTTCTGTGTTTGGTTACGATTTGAGTGTAGAGTTGTTTTTAAATTTAAAATAGTAATATTTGAAATTATTTAAATTTTTTGAATATTTAAATTATTTAAATTTTTACGATTTAAATTTTTTGAATATTTATTTTAATTTTTTACTTATTAATTTTTTTAGATTATTTAAATATTTATGTTTTGAATTTTTTGAATATTTATTTTGAAAAAAATTTATTTCCTCTGTAGTATTTTCAATTAAAAATATTGATTAATGTTATTTTCTGTTAAATATAATTTTTTTTAATTGAATTTTAAAAAGAGTTTGGTTATTAGTGTTGATCAGAATTTTCAATAGTGTGAAAGTAGTATGTTTTGTTTTGAGTTATAATAATTTGAATTAACTTTTGAAAACTATTTCCAAAACTCATAACCAAACAAATTTTCTTACTTCACATGTCAGATCAAACTTTCAAAACTCAATTCCACACTCAATTCAACACTCTATTCAAAAACTATAACCAAACAAATTTTCTACACTCAAATCATAATTCCATAACTCACAAACTCAAAATACAACTCATACTTTCAAATCATATTTACAAAACTCTACCAAACGTAACCTAAAATTATATATCATTCAATACTCAAGATCTAAGAATAATTAAAACAAAAAACAAAAAATAAAAATTTAAAAATTTTGCCAAACGGGCCTTACGAAGTTGAAATCGAGACGTAATATAAATTGTTTTTTTATCAATTTAAATAGAATGGTTGACGACACTAGAACTATTATAAAACTACACAATTCAAAGGATTTGTAAATTCATACCAACTCAACTCGAGTCAATGCCCGAACCCACAAACAAATTAAGAATATTATTTAACAGATACCCAAAAAAATAATAAATAAATAAATAAATTTAATTTGATTCAACTCGTTACAAATATATTATTAAGATCATAGTTATAAGAAGTATGCCATACAATGGTATTATTAAATTTTCAAAGATATCCCATGGCTTTTACTCAACCACCTTACTATAGAGGCTAATAAATTGTGTGCGTGACATTAGTAAGGCCAATCATCTAGCCACACAAGATCATATGTCCCTATTTTTCCCTCCACATATTTCAAATTATTTATTTGTCATACGATAAGTTTAACCATATAAAAAGAAATGATTTGAGACAATGGGTCAAGCCCGTGCGGTGATTTTTGGATCTAATGGGTCAAGCCCATTTTGCCCATAACCTCCCTCTCTACAAAACTTGGGGACACCTTGGGGCACACCCCAAGGTCCAATCCCGTGCCTTATAAACCCACTCAAAACATCCCACCAAATCAATGTGGGACAAGCCATTTTCCAACCTTAAGGAAATTCCACGAAAACTCCATTTTCATGGAGCTCACTTTGGCTTCAATTTCCCATTCACCCGATAATGGTTTTGAGCAACCAAATATACCACGCGAATCACAACGTGGCATAGAACGCGCTACCGCTTCGACCCGCCAAAATAGACGTACGGGTCCCACCTAAATAATAGACTAAAGTTAGCAAAAATTTCTGTTTTTACCCAGAATTTTTCAACCATTTCCAACAAATTGTTATACAGTAGGGATTAGTTTTAGGTGTGAAAGTATTTTATGAACAAACTTGAATGTTTGATTATGATGCTTGCATTTAGACAAGACCATGTGCATTGTGGTTACACGAAATATTATTGGCCATTCATATAGCGATCCCGGGTTTACCCTTGTTATACCGTGATCCGGACATGTGTCCGTGGATGTTGGTAGTTGTCTATCATCTTGTTTGCATCCTTTTTACTTAGTATTTGAGTTATGGGATGTGTTGGGCAGGTTTGTTTCAGGTTGGTTGAGTTTAGAAACCAAAACTAGTTGCCCAGATTTTTGGCCTGTCCGCTCGAGCGGAGGTGTTGGCGCTCGAGCGGGGAATACATCCATCCAGTATCTTGTTGTGCAGTGTTGTGAGCTCGAGCGTAGGGTTGGGAGATCGAGCGGAGGCCTGGTTCTGCGAAAGTGCTGGGCGAGTGCATTCTGCGCTCGAGCGGGCGGTTGGCCGCTCGAGCGGAAGTCTGTGAGTGGCCGCTCGAGCGGGGTGTTTTACGCTCGAGCGGAGACCTGGGTTAAAGTCCCGAATTTGTGACTCTTTAAATCACTTTTTCACTTTCTCTTCTCTCTCTTACTTTTCCAAAAACACCATTGTTGAGTCTTTCTCTCTAGATACTACCTTCTCTCTAGGTTTTGATCTAGTAGGAGTGATTTGCTCACCTTTGGCCTTTACAAAAAGGTTGTTGATCGTCGAGGGCTACATTTTAATCTGAAAATCACGGGTTTTGGAGCACGTTGGGTTTTGTAGTCTTCTCCTTTGGGACTCCGAATTTGAGGTAGGGATAACCTACTCCTCTCTATGGGTTTTGTCTTTAAATTTTGGTATTTTGAGATGTTGGGCTTGGTTTGGTAATTTTGTGAAAGTTTGGGGCTTTTGTGTAATTTTACAAAAGTTGGGGTTTTATTCATAATAAACCTAGATGCATGTTTGGCATAGAGAAATGGAATGAATGTTAAATCATTGATGAAAATGGGACCTAAGGGTTGAAATGGTAATTATGGAAAATGGCCTAATTACATTGTTTAATTAATTGGGATAATTAATTGGTGAGAAATGAGGAAATGAAATGTTGATTGAATATCCATTTGTGCATTTATTTTCTGTTTTAGAAATAACTGCTTTGGGCTATCGGTGGAGGATAGTCGAGATTGTTGTAGACAATGCATGATGATTAGGTAAACGGAAACTAATCAATGGAATGTGTCATGGAACTTGACGGTTGATAGAATACATTAATTGTGTGTATTGTGTGATTGTATATAGAACCAATGTGTTTATATACGTTATGTGTAGAGGAGGAGATAGGGGATGTACTCCGCGGTTTAGGGGAAGATAGGGGATGTACCTCTAAACCGGATAGGTATTGGGAGGAGATAGGGAATGAACTCCGTAGACAGAGCTCATATGCTTGTCTAGAGAAGTGAAGATAGAGCTCATATGCTTATCTTTGTGAAGTGTGGATACAGCTTGTATGCTTATCTGTGGATATTGTTGATATACATATCTGTTGTAGAATGTGGATACAGCTTGTATGCTTATCTGTGGATATTGTTGATATACATATCTGTTGAGAATGTGGATATAGCTTTTATGCTTATCTGAATGTGAGATATAGTTTTTATACATATCTGTGGAAATGATGATAGAGCTAGCATGCTTATCTGTTGAAAAAGGGAAAATGAAAAGTAATTGGGACTTGTAAGTCGTTGACATAAATATGTAATTTATGTGATTGTATCAGTGTCGACCAACTATCAATTGCTAATGTTTTAGTCATTGTCCATGGTTGGTTTAGTGTATTTCTACTGGGCTGTGGCTCACCCTATATGGGAATATCATTTTCAGGTACAGGAAGCATGCCACCTCCAAGGACATAGCTTGGGAGGCTAGAGGCGGACATAGCGTAGTTGTTTTACTTTTGATGTATTACATGTAACTTCAAGCCAAGGGCTTAATGTGTAAACGAGTTAGTACTCTTTTGTTGTAACCAAGTGTTAACTTGGAAAGCTGTAAGCCCGTAGGGCATTTTGTTTTGATGTTAACATGTAATACTTATGTAATGAAACTCAATGAAATAAAGGAATGTGGTTAGTTTATATGTAAATGCTTGTCTTATCTGATGGGTTTAATGTTATTATTTTGAGGGCGTTACAACTTGGTATCAGAGCGTACCGGGTTCGAATACTTTGGGTACGTGGGAAGTGATTAGTATCACAATGGGTTTGTCTCGCTTGATAGAGACTTAGATGTAGTATCATAGGCTATGTGCTTAAGTGATAACATGCTTATGTGACTATGTGGGTATGGGATTTAATTTCTGGGATGTTGATTGGATCCTTGAGTTTCTGGGAGTCTTGTTGGAAAGGCACTTGATCAATGCTGTTTCTAACCGGAACTCTAGTAACGCCTCGGACTGTCATTATCCGGAAATGAAGTTCGTAAGTGCTTATGTGTTTATGTGCTTATGTGGAGTGAATTACACTTGTCCATGCATTAGGACGTAAGTGTTTAGTTTCGGCACATTTATGAATGTGCTAATGTTCTGTGTTGCCTTTATTAGGATGTCAGGACGAGGAAGAGGTGCTAGGCGTGGTAGACCTGCGAGGCAGGAAGTACCGTTACAGGGTGAGATTCCGGCAGTGCAGGAGGGAGTTGGGCAGGCCAATGTGGCCGAGCCAGTGGGTCAGCAGGCTATGGGTGCCTTGGCCAGAGAGATAGCAGGAGCTTTGGGTATTCTTAGAGCTGGGAATCAGGCAGCTGAGACAGGGCCTTCCTTCTTGAAGAGGGAGTTCTTTCGGTGTAATCCGGACGAGTTTATCGGGGATCCTAAAGAGCCGCTTAAGGCAGATGAATGGCTCGAACAGACAACGAAGACGTTTGAGATGCTTGGCATCGAGGACGGAGCACTGAAAGTGACCTTGGCATCCTTCCAACTGAAGGGAGATGCGGGTCAATGGTGGAAGTACGAGAAGGCTCGTGTGGGCAGTACTTGGGAGGCGTTTATAAATGCTTTTCAGGAGAGGTTTTTGTCTGCAGTAGCTAGGGAGAAGCTGAGAGATCAGTTTAGCCGGCTTAATCAGCAGGGCTTGTCAGTGGCCGAGTTTGAGGCTACTTTTACCAGTCTGTCCAGGTTTGCACCTGAACTGGTGGCGTCTGAGGAACGCCGTTGTTATGAGTTTGAGCGGAAGTTGAGGCGGGGCCTCAAGTTGAGAATTGGTGGGTCATATATTCGAGAGTATAGACACCTAGTGGACGCTGCAGCTCATATGGAGCTTATGATGCAGGAGGAGGATGAGGGTCAGAGAGGCTCCAAGAGGAGCCATGATAGTCAGAGTGATGGCAGGAGGCAGAGGGGTTATAACCCTCAGCAGTCTCAGGGTGCAGTCTCTAGATCGACCTTTCCAGTGCCGAGTGTAGGCTCGGGGAGAGGCAGTCAGGGGGAATTCACTTGTTACAAGTGTGGCCAGTTGGGTCACAAGGTTTCAGTTTGCCCGCAGAAGGGTGGGGGTCAGAAAGCTGCTTCTTCTTCAGCTAGACCGCAGAGTCAGAGTTTGGGCAGGGGGCAGCTCTTGACTTGTTATCAGTGTGGACAACCTGGGCACATGAAGAGGTTTTGCCCACAGTTGAGTGCCACTTCGGGAGCGTCTGGTTCTAGGCAGACGCAGGGTTTTCAGCCAGCTCAGTCTGTGCAGGCCTCGAGGGCCAATCCGGGAGTTTCGTCATCCCAGTCTGTGCAGCAGTCTTTTGCTCCGAGGGGTGAGCAGGTAGACCAGGGGCCTACGGGGCGCGTGTATGCTGTTACCGCGCAGGATTTAGTACCGGCTCCATCAGTAGTGAGAGGTACTTTTCTATTTTGCAACTCGGTTGCTAATGTGTTGATAGACACGGGTGCATCTCATTCTTTTGTATCTGCTGCATTTGCATCTGTTTTGGAATTGGAGTTAGCACAGTTAGCATCTCCTATTTGTGTGGTATCGCCTTTGGGTGGTGAGTTGATTCTGAAACAGGGTGTTAGAGGATGTGATATAGAGGTCGCCGACTATAGGCTTCCTTTTCCGTTTGTTGTCATGCCCATGAAGGGTTTTGATGTTATTTTGGGTATGGACTGGCTATCGTCATACCGGGCTGTTATTGATTGCTACCGCCAGAGGGTCACGTTATGTACCTTGAGCGGGGAGTGGTTCCATTTCTTGGGAGACCGGGTTGGTAGTGTTTTGCCACCGGGGTATGATTCGCGAGGGCGAAGTGAGCTTAGTGGTCTACTTGCTAGCTTTGAGAGTGGTGAGAGTGGTGAGACCCAGGTTGTGTTACCGAGGGTGGTTTGTGAGTATTCGGATGTCTTTCCCGAAGATCTTGTTAGTTTGCCACCTCACCGAGAGATAGAGTTCTCTATTGATTTAGTGCCTGGTACGGCGCCGATTTCTATGGCACCTTACCGTTTTGCTCCAGCAGAGTTGGTTGAGTTGAAAGTTCAGCTCCAGGAATTGCTCGATAAGGGCTTTGTTCGCCCTAGTGTTTCACCGTGGGGAGCGCCGGCCCTCTTTGTTAAAAAGAAAGATGGTGCCTTAAGATTGTGTATTGACTACAGGAAGTTGAATCGGGCTACGATTAAAAATAAGTACCCTATGCCCCGTATAGATGATTTGTTTGACCAATTGAAGGGTTCCCGTTGTTTCTCTAAGATAGACTTGAGATCGGGTTACCATCAGTTGAGGGTCAGGGATGAGGATATTCCGAAAACGGCATTCCGTACGCGGTATGGCCATTATGAGTTTCTGGTGATGCCATTTGGGCTTACCAATGCACCGGCAGTCTTTATGGACTTGATGAACCAGATTTTCCGGGAGTTCTTAGACCGATTTGTGGTCGTCTTCGTGGACGACATTCTTATCTATTCGCCTTCTGAGGAAGAGCACGAGGAACACTTGAGAGTGGTGCTTGAATTGCTTAGAGCCCATAGGCTGTATGCCAAGTTTGGGAAGTGTGAGTTCTGGCTGAGGGAAGTCAAATTCTTAGGCCACGTGGTATCCGGAAAAGGGGTGTCTGTTGATACATCCAAGGTTGAGGCAGTGCAAGATTGGGCACAGCCTAAGAGTGTGTTTGAGATCCGCAGTTTTCTGGGATTAGCTGGGTATTACCGTCGGTTTGTGAAAGATTTCTCCAGGTTAGCGTCACCGTTGACTAGACTGACTCGGAAGGGAGTCAAGTTTGTGTGGAGTGAGACTTGTGAAAAGTCGTTCCAAGAGTTGAAAGTTAGATTGACCACCGCTCCGGTATTGATTATTCCGGAGAGAGGGTTGGGTTATGCGGTTTATTGTGATGCCTCACGAGAGGGTTTAGGTTGTGTGTTGATGCAAGAGGGGAAAGTGGTAGCTTATGGCTCACGTCAGTTGAAAATACACGAGAAGAATTACCCCACACACGACCTAGAGTTAGCAGCTGTGATCTTTGCCTTGAAAATCTGGAGGCACTACCTTTATGGTGAGAGGTTCGAGGTATTCTCGGATCACAAGAGTTTGAAGTATCTGTTTACACAGAGAGACTTGAATCTGAGGCAGAGGAGATGGATGGAGTTCATCGAGGATTATGATTTTGAGTTGCATTATCATCCGGGAAAGGCCAATGTTGTGGCCGATGCCCTTAGTAGGAAAACCATTAGTGATGTAGCTTGTATAGCCATCCGGGAATGGGTGATGTTGGGAGCACTTGGCGAGTTTGATTTGCTATTGAGCGAATCTGTTGAGGCTGCGGCCTTGTTTTCTGTTGTTGCGCAGCCTACACTTCTGATTAGAGTGTTAGAGGCACAGAGAGGTGACCTTGAGGTAGAATCCCTCCGAGAGAAGATCTCCAGTGGGAAAGTTGAGAAGGGTTTGACGGTGTATCCCGACCTGAGTGTGAGATACCGAGACCGTTTGTTTGTACCGGAGTCTTGCCGAGAGGAAGTACTCCGAGAGTTTCATCATTCGCGCCTTGCGGTGCATCCGGGAGGTACTAAGATGTATCAGGATTTGGGTCGCCAGTTTTGGTGGCGGGGTATGAAGAGAGATGTGGCTATTTTCGTATCGAAGTGCCTTACTTGCCAGCAAGTGAAGGCCGAGCATCAGAGGCCAGCGGGTTTGTTGCAACCCTTGCCTATTGCCGAGTGGAAGTGGGAGCATGTCACTATGGACTTCGTTGTAGGTCTTCCGAGGACTCAGCGGGGTAGTGATGCTATTTGGGTGGTTGTAGACCGGTTGACTAAGTCGGCGCACTTTATTCCTATGCGCGTGAGAGATTCGGTAGATCATCTTGCCGATTTGTATATTCGGGATGTAGTGAGGTTGCACGGGGTCCCAGTGACGATCGTCTCAGATAGAGATCCTCGTTTTACTGCTAGGTTGTGGCAGAGTTTGCAGAGTGCCTTGGGCACTAAGTTGACCTTTAGTACGGCTTATCATCCTCAGACTGACGGGCAGTCCGAGCGTACTATTCAGATCCTCGAGGATATGCTTCGGGGTTGTGTCCTGGATTTCAGTGGGACGTGGGAGAGGCACTTGCCATTGGTAGAGTTTGCCTACAACAACAGTTTTCAGTCTAGCATCGGTATGGCACCGTTTGAGGCCTTGTATGGCCGACCGTGTAGATCTCCAGTGTGTTGGGCCGAGGTGGGTGATGCACCTTTGTTGGGTCCGGAGTTGGTTAGGGAGACGACGGAGAAAGTTGAGATTATCCGTAGGAGGCTTGTTACAGCCCAGAGTCGACAAAAGAGTTATGCCGACCGTAGGAGGAGGCCTTTGGCGTTTGAGGTAGGTGATCATGTCTTTCTGAAAATATCACCTAGACGAGGCCTGATGAGGTTTGGGAAGAGTGGGAAATTATCCCCTCGGTTTATAGGTCCTTTTGAGATCCTTGAGAGGATAGGTGAGGTTGCTTATCGGTTAGCCTTACCGCCGCAGTTGTCCGGGGTGCATGACGTGTTTCATGTGAGTATGCTTCGGAAGTATGAGCCAGATCCATCACATGTGCTGGATTGGACCGATTTAGAGGTAGATGAGGATGCCTCGTATGAGGAGAGACCGGTTCGGGTCTTGGATAGGCGGGATCAGGTCCTGCGTGGTAAGACCATTCCTTTGGTGAAAGTCTTGTGGAAACATCACGGAGTGCAGGAAGCCACTTGGGAACGTGAGTTGGAAGTCCGTGAGAAATATCCGGACTTGTTTGTTGATGTGTGATCTTGTATTTAAATTTTCCGTTTTGTTGAACTTAAGAGCTTTTATATATGTCTTAAGTTGTGAAACATTGAAAATGTTTGGTTTATTGAAAGTATGTTTTGGAACTTGCCTCATATGGAAGTTGAATGTAACATTATATCTGTTGAATATATTGTTGAAATTGGAAGGATAGTGCATAATGTTGATGCATGTTGAAAGTACATATGTTGTTTACATATTGTGATTTGTCTCTTGTTTAAGGGATGGGATGACCGGTAATGGGTCGAATTGTTGACTGTTCAAGTGTAACACTGTTTAAAATGGAGGAAAGCTTGTTTTGCAACTTGTGCTTAATTTCGGGGGCGAAATTCTTTAAGGGGGGGAGGTTATAGCGATCCCGGGTTTACCCTTGTTATACCGTGATCCGGACATGTGTCCGTGGATGTTGGTAGTTGTCTATCATCTTGTTTGCATCCTTTTTACTTAGTATTTGAGTTATGGGATGTGTTGGGCAGGTTTGTTTCAGGTTGGTTGAGTTTAGAAACCAAAACTAGTTGCCCAGATTTTTGGCCTGTCCGCTCGAGCGGAGGTGTTGGCGCTCGAGCGGGGAATACATCCATCCAGTATCTTGTTGTGCAGTGTTGTGAGCTCGAGCGTAGGGTTGGGAGCTCGAGCGGAGGCCTGGTTCTGCAAAAGTGCTGGGCGAGTGCATTCTGCGCTCGAGCGGGCGGTTGGCCGCTCGAGCGGAAGTCTGTGAGTGGCCGCTCGAGCGGGGTGTTTTACGCTCGAGCGGAGACCTGGGTTAAAGTCCTGAATTTGTGACTCTTTAAATCACTTTTTCACTTTCTCTTCTCTCTCTTACTTTTCCAAAAACACCATTGTTGAGTCTTTCTCTCTAGATACTACCTTCTCTCTAGGTTTTGATCTAGTAGGAGTGATTTGGTCACCTTTGGCCTTTACAAAAAGGTTGTTGATCGTCGAGGGCTACATTTTAATCTGAAAATCACGGGTTTTGGAGCACGTTGGGTTTTGTAGTCTTCTCCTTTGGGACTCCGAATTTGAGGTAGGGATAACCTACTCCTCTCTATGGGTTTTGTCTTTAAATTTTGGTATTTTGAGATGTTGGGCTTGGTTTGGTAATTTTGTGAAAGTTTAGGGCTTTTGTGTAATTTTACAAAAGTTGGGGTTTTATTCATAATAAACCTAGATGCATGTTTGGCATAGAGAAATGGAATGAATGTTAAATCATTGATGAAAATGGGACCTAAGGGTTGAAATGGTAATTATGGAAAATGGCCTAATTACATTGTTTAATTAATTGGGATAATTAATTGGTGAGAAATGAGGAAATGAAATGTTGATTGAATATCCATTTGTGCATTTATTTTCTGTTTTAGAAATAACTGCTTTGGGCTATCGGTGGAGGATAGTCGAGATTGTTGTAGACAATGCATGATGATTAGGTAAACGGAAACTAATCAATGGAATGTGTCATGGAACTTGACGGTTGATAGAATACATTAATTGTGTGTATTGTGTGATTGTATATAGAACCAATGTGTTTATATACGTTATGTGTAGAGGAGGAGATAGGGGATGTACTCCGCGGTTTAGGGGAAGATAGGGGATGTACCTCTAAACCGGATAGGTATTGGGAGGAGATAGGGAATGAACTCCGTAGACAGAGCTCATATGCTTGTCTAGAGAAGTGAAGATAGAGCTCATATGCTTATCTTTGTGAAGTGTGGATACAGCTTGTATGCTTATCTGTGGATATTGTTGATATACATATCTGTTGTAGAATGTGGATACAGCTTGTATGCTTATCTGTGGATATTGTTGATATACATATCTGTTGAGAATGTGGATATAGCTTTTATGCTTATCTGAATGTGAGATATAGTTTTTATACATATCTGTGGAAATGATGATAGAGCTAGCATGCTTATCTGTTGAAAAAGGGAAAATGAAAAGTAATTGGGACTTGTAAGTCGTTGACATAAATATGTAATTTATGTGATTGTATCAGTGTCGACCAACTATCAATTGCTAATGTTTTAGTCATTGTCCATGGTTGGTTTAGTGTATTTCTACTGGGCTGTGGCTCACCCTATATGGGAATATCATTTTCAGGTACAGGAAGCATGCCACCTCCAAGGACATAGCTTGGGAGGCTAGAGGCGGACATAGCGTAGTTGTTTTACTTTTGATGTATTACATGTAACTTCAAGCCAAGGGCTTAATGTGTAAACGAGTTAGTACTCTTTTGTTGTAACCAAGTGTTAACTTGGAAAGCTGTAAGCCCGTAGGGCATTTTGTTTTGATGTTAACATGTAATACTTATGTAATGAAACTCAATGAAATAAAGGAATGTGGTTAGTTTATATGTAAATGCTTGTCTTATCTGATGGGTTTAATGTTATTATTTTGAGGGCGTTACAATTCAGATTTGCCAGCTCTAAGGTTGTGTTTTTCTATCCCGATCTGATCATGGTCGATTCTCATTATTGAATCTATTGATAACCGGACTAGTAAATCTAATTGTCCAAAAAGAAAAGGGTCAAAAAATTTATTGAGAATTTGATTATGCGGGCTTTCATTTTTAATAAAAAGGCGCTTCTATGATGAAGGAGGTATTGTGGACTATCTTGTACATTATTTGTAGCGTTCATGGCGAACACATAGCCCAACTACCACTTTGAGGCATGGACAACACATTGCCCAGTCAACACCTAGAAGTATTGTCCGCTTTGGCCTAAGCATGATAGCTGGCAAGCCGCACGGATTTATTCCTTTGATTTCCCAAGGACACCTCCACAACGGAAGTGTCCAATGCTATCTTATAAGTCTATTCTAAATATTATATACAATCGATGTGGGATGGCAACACATATTTGAAACAAGATAATTGAGAATATTATCCGCAATCGATGTGGCATGGTAACCCATATATTTGAAACAAATGATATAATAACAAATATATAGCTTGGACATGAACATTGAATACATCATATTAATATTTTTCTAAACGGGTGTCGTTCAATGGTCAATTTTATTGAATTATTTTAGAAAATTTGAAGTTATTTTCAAATTTTGAAAACTCTAATTTATATTTCTTTATTTATCTTGATGAAACTTTGTCCCACGTAAAAAAGAAAGGATAAAAATAATGTATTAATAAATGAAGTTTTCAAAGTAATTTTTAAATCAAAGAGGCCTGATGATTTTAACCAAAAAAACATTTCGACGGCGGAGGTATTGCTAAACAAGAGTGATAAAAAAAATTTATTAAAAAATATACGTCAATAAATTTTTATTTTAGCTTCACAAATGGTTGATGTATATATATATACATATATATATTTAATAAACTTAAATAATTTGATAGGTATAGACTATTAGTTTTTAAAATTATAATCGTATAATATAATCTTACGAAATCAAATAGAAATCTCGACATAACCGATCAAAATTCTAATATTTAGAGCTTGTTTGGCATGAGGGTTTTGATGATAATAGTCAAAATGTCAAAACATCCAATCAGATCACTTTTTTACTTTTTATACATCTTTTCTTAAAACATAAAAAGAATCAATTAAAAGAATCAATTCCGAAATATCCCCTAATGTCTTTTTTCACCTCTCCATTGATTTATATTAATCGTAACTAATAGATTAAAATTTTACAATACATATGGCACGTTTGTTTGTTTGGTGAGTGCTACATATGAACTTAATATTTATTTCATCAACCTTTTTGTATTATAATTTGAACTCACAAAATGATTACAGAGGTGCGAACCAAAATGATAAGCAAATGAGTCTAAAAAATTAAGGCTCCGTTTGGAAAGTCTCTCAAAATATGGTTCCACCCGTTGATTTGAGTGTGTTGTTTGTTTGGATCTTTCAAATCATAATTCTACACCCATTTCTCAAAACTCAATTTAAAATAGAATTATTCATTTTCAAAACTCATAACCAAACACATAATTCAAAACTTTTTTCAAAACTTAATTCAAATCAATATTTCAATATTTTAAATATTTTAAAAATATTTTAGTTTTGTTAAGATTTTAAATATTTTAATATTTAAATATGTTATGCATTTTTCAATTTTTTAATTTTTTTGAATATTTTAATTTCAAAATATTACGATTCTCATTTTTTAAATTTTAAAATATTTTATTAAAATAAATTCAAACTCTATTTTATAAAAATATTTTTAAATATTTTAATTTTTTTTGTTATGTATTTGGTTACGATTTGGGTGTAGAGTTGTGAAAGTAGTATGGAGTTTCGAGTTATGCATTTGGTTATGGGTTTTAAAAAGAATTTCATAATTGACTTTTGTTTTATGTGTTTGGTTACGATTTGCGTGTAGAGTTGTTTTTAAATTTAAAATATTAATATTTGAAATTATTTAAATTTTTTGAATATTTAAATTATTTAAATTTTTTGAATATTTATTTTAATTTTTTACTTATTAAATTTTTTAGATTATTTAAATTATTTAAATATTTATGATTTTAATTTTTTGAATATTTATTTTAATTTTTTACTTATTAAATTTTTTAGATTATTTAAATTATTTAAATATTTATGATTTTAATTTTTTGAATATTTATTTTAATTTTTTACTTATTAAATTTTTTAGATTATTTAAATTATTTAAATATTTATGATTTTAATTTTTTGAATATTTATTTTGAAAAAAATTTATTTCCTCTGTAGTATTTTCAATTAAAAAATTGATTAATGTTATTTTCTGTTAACAATAATTTTTTTTAATTGAATTTTAAGAAGTGTTTGGTTATTAGTGTTGATCAGAATTTTCAATTGTGTGAAAGTAGTATGTTTTGTTTTGAGTTATAATAATTTGAATTAAGTTTTGAAAACTCTTTCCAAAACTCATAACCAAACAAATTTTCTTACTTCACATGTCAGATCAAACTTTCAAAACTCAATTCCACACTCTATTCAAAAACTATGACCAAACAAATTTTCTACACTCAAACCATAATTCCATAACTCACAAACTCAAAATACAACTCATACTTTCAAATCATATCTACAAAACTCTACCAAACGTAACCTAAAATTATATATCATTCAATACTCAAGATCTAAGAATAATTAAAACAAAAAACAAAAAATAAAAATTTAAAATTTTGCCAAACAGGCCTTACGAAGTTGAAATCGAGACGTAATATAATTTGTTTTTATCAATTTAAATAGAATGGTTCACGACACTACAACTATTATAAAGCTACACAATTCAAAGGATTTGTAAATTCATACCAACTCAACTCGAGTCAATGCCCGAACCCACAAACAAATTAAGAATATTATTTAACAGATACCCAAAAAAATAATAAATAAATAAATAAATTTAATATTATTCAACTCGTTACAAATATATTATTAACATCACAGTTATAAGGAGTATGCCATACAATGGTATTATTAAATTTTCAAAAATATCCCATGGCTTTTACTCAACCACCTTACTATAGAGGCTAATAAATTGTGTGCGTGACATTAGTAAGGCCAATCATCTAGCCACACAAGATCTTATGTCCCTATTTTTCCCTCCACATATGTCAAATTATTTATTTGTCATACGATAAGTTTGACCATTTAAAAAGAAATAAGTTTGACCGTATAAAAAGAAATAATTTGAGACAATGGGTCAAGCCGTGTGGTGATTTTTGCATCCCATGGGTCAAGCCCATTTTGCCCATAACGTCCCTCTCTACAAAACTTGGGTACCCCTTGGGGCACACCCCAAGGTCCAATCCCGTGCCTTATAAACCCACTCAAAACATCCCACCAAATCAATGTGGGACAAGCCATTTTCCAACCTTAAGGAATTTCCACAAAAACTCCATTTCTATGGAGCTCACTTTGGCTTCAATTTTCCATTCACCTGATAATGGTTTTGAGCAACCAAATATACCACGTGAATCACAACGCGGCATAGAACGCATTACCGCTTAGACCCGCCAAAATAGACGTACGGGTCCCACCTAAATAATAGACTAAAGTTAGCAAAAAATTTTGTTTTTACCCAGAATTTTTCAACCATTTCCAACAAATTGTTATACAGTAGGGATTAGTTTTAGGTGTGAAAGTATTTTATGAAAAAACTTGAATGTTTGATTATGATGCTTGCATTTAGACAAGACCATGTGCATTGTGGTTACATGAAATATTATTGGCCATTCAGATTTGCCAGCTCTAAGGTTGTGTTTTTCTATCCCGATCTGATCATGGTCGATTCTCATTATTGAATCTACTGATAACCGGACTAGTAAATCTATTTGTCTAAAAAAAAAAGGGTCAAAAAATTTATTGAGAATTTGATTATGCGGGCTTTCTTTTTTAATAAAAAGGCGCTTCTATGATGAAGGAGGTATTGTGGATTATCTTGTACATTATTTGTAGCGTTCGTGGCGAACAGACAGCCCAACTACCACCTTGAGGCATGACAACACATTGCCCAGCCAACACCTAGAAGTACTGTCCGCTTTGGCCTAAGCATGATGGCTGGCAAGCCGCATGGATTTATTCCTTTGATTTACCAAGGACGACTCCACAATGGAAGTGTCCAATGCTATCTTATAAGTCTATTCTAAATATTATATACAATCGATGTGGGATGGCAACACATATTTGGAATAAGATAATTGAGAATATTACCCGCAATCGATGTGGGATGGCAACCCATATATTTGAAACAAATGATATAATAACAAATATGTAGCTTGGACATGAACATTGAATACATCATATTAATATTTTCCAAACTGGTGTCGTTCAATGGTCAATTTTATTGAATTATTTTAGAAAATTTGAAGTAATTTTCAAATTTTCAAAACTTCAATTTATATTTCTTTATTTATCTTGATGAAACTTTGTCCCACGTTAAAAAAAAAGGATAAAAATAATGTATTAATAAATGAAGTTTTCAAAGTAATTTTTAAATCAAAGAGGCTTGATGATTTAAACCAAAAAAGCATTTTGACGGTGGAGGTATTGCTAAACAAGAGTGATAAAAAAAAATTTATTAAAAAATCTACGTCAATAAATTTTTATTTTAACTTCACAAATGAGTGATATATATATATATCTATATATATATTTAATAAACTTAAATAATTTGATAGGTATAGACTGTTAGTTTTTAAAATTATAATCATATAATATAATCTTATGAAATCAAATAGAAATCTCGACATAATCGATCAAAATTCTAATATTTAGAGCTTGTTTGGCATGAGGGTTTTTGATGAAAATAGTCAAAATGTCAAAACATCCAATCAGATCACTTTTTTACTTTTTATACACCTTTTCTTAAAACATAAAAAAAAAATCAATTAAAAGAATCAATTCCGAAATAACCCCTAATGTCTTTTTTCACCTCTCCATTGATTTATATTAATCGTAGCTAATAGATTAAAATTTTACAATACATATGGCACGTTTGTTTAGTTGGCGAGTGCTACATATGAACTTAATATTTATTTCATCAACTTTTTTCTATTATAATTTGAACTCACAAAATGATTACAGAGGTGCGAACCAAAATGATAAGCAAATAAGTCTAAAAAATTAAGGCTCCGTTTGGAAAGTCTCTCAAAATATGGTTCCACCCGTTGATTTGAGTGTGTTGTTTGTTTGGATCTTTCAAATCATAATTCTACACCCATTTCTCAAAAGTCAATTTAAAATAGAATTGTTACTTTTCAAAACTCATAACCAAACACATAATTCAAAACTTTTTTCAAAACTTAATTCAAATCAATATTTAAATATTTTAATTTTGTTAAGATTTTAAATATTTTAATATTTAAATATGTTATGCATTTTTTAATTTTTTTTGAATATTTTTAAATATTTTAATTTCAAAATATTACGATTCTCATTTTTTAAATTTTAAAATATTCTATTAAAATAAATTCAAACTCTATTTTATAAAAATATTTTGAAATATTTTAATTTTTTTGTTATGTATTTGGTTGCGATTTGGGTGTAGAGTTGTTAAAGTAGTATGGAGTTTCGAGTTATGCGTTTGGTTATGAGTTTTAAAAATAATTTCATAATTAACTTTTGTTTTATGTGTTTGGTTACGATTTGAGTGTAAAGTTGTTTTTAAATTTAAAATATTAATATTTGAAATTATTTAAAGTTTTTGAATATTTAAATTATTTATTTGTCATACGATAAGTTTGACCATATAAAAAGAAATAAGTTTGACCGTATAAAAAGAAATGATTTGAGACAATAGGTCAAGCCCTTGTGGTGATTTTTGGATCCAATGGGTCAAGCCCATTTTGCTCATAACCTCCCTCTCTAAAAAACTTGGGCACCCCTTGGGGCACACCCCAAGGTCCAATCCCGTGCCTTATAAACCCACTCAAAACATCCCACCAAATCAATGTGGGACAAGCCATTTTCCAACCTTAAGGAATTTCCACCAAAACTCCATTTCCATGGAGCTCAGTTTGGCTTCAATTTCTCATTCACCCGATAATGGTTTTGAGCAACCAAATATACCACGCGAATCACAACGCGGCACAGAACGCGTTACCGCTTAGACCCGCCAAAATAGACGTACGGGTCCCACCTAAATAATAGACTAAAGTTAGCAAAAAATTCTATTTTTACCCAGAATTCTCAACCATTTCCAACAAATTGTTATACAGTAGGGATTAGTTTTAGGTGTGAAAGTATTTTATGAAAAACCTTGAATGTTTGATTATGATGCTTGCATTTAGACAAGACCATGTGCATTGTGGTCACATGAAATATTATTGGCCATTCAGATTTGCCAACTCTAAGGTTGTGTTATTCTATCTCGATCTGATCGTGGTCGATTCTCATTATTGAATCTATTGATAACCGGACTAGTAAATCTATTTGTCCAAAAAAAAAGGGTCAAAAAATTTATTGAGAATTTGATTATGCGGGCTTTTTTTTTTAATAAAAAGGCGCTTCTATGATGAAGGAGGTATTGTGGACTATCTTGTACATTATTTGTAGCGATCATTACGAACACATAGCCCAACTACCACCTTGAGGCATGGACAACACATTGCCCAGCCAACACCTAGAAGTATTGTCCGCTTTGGCCTAAGCATGATAGCTGGCAAGCCGCACGGATTTATTCCTTTGATTTCCCAAGGACGCCTCCACAATGGAAGTGTCCAATGCTATCTTCTAAGTCTATTCTAAATATTATATACAATCGATGTAGGATGGCAACACATATTTGAAACAAGATAATTGAGAATATTATCCGCAATCGATGTGGGATGGCAACCCATATATTTGAAACAAATGATATAATAACAAATATGTAGCTTGGACATGAACATTAAATACATCATATTAATATTTTTCCAAACTGGTGTCGTTCAATGGTCAATTTTATTGAATTATTTTAGAAAATTTGAAGTTATTTTCTAATTTTCAAAACTTTAATTTATATTTCTTTATTTATCTTGTTGAAACTTTGTCCCACGTAAAAAAGAAAGGATAAAAATAATGTATTAATAAATGAAGTTTCAAAGTAATTTTTAAATCAAAGAGGCTTGATGATTTAAACCAAAAAAGCATTTCGACGGTGGAGGTATTGCTAAACAAGAGTGATAAAAAAAATTTATTAAAAAATCTATGTCAATAAATTTTTATTTTAACTTCACAAATGGTTGATATATATATATATATATTTTAATAAACTTAAATAAATTGATAGGTATAGACTGTTAGTTTTTAAAATTATAATCGTATAATATAATCTTATGAAATCAAATAGAAATCTCGACATAATCGATCAAAATTCTAAAATTTAGAGCTTGTTTGGCATGAGGGTTTTTGATGAAAATAGTTAAAATGTCAAAACATCCAATCAGATCACTTTTTTACTTTTTATACATCTTTTCTTAAAACATAAAAAAAATCAATTAAAAGAATCAATTCCGAAATAACCCCTAATGTCTTTTTTCACCTCTCCATTTATTTATATTAATCGTAACTAATAGTTTAAAATTTTACAATGCATATGGCACGTTTGTTTGTTTGGCGAGTGCTACATACGAACTTAATATTCATGTCATCAACTTTTTTCTATTATAATTTGAACTCACAAAATGATTACAGAGGTGCGAACCAAAATGATAAGCAAATGAGTCTCAAAATTTAAGGCTCCGTTTGGAATGTCTCTCAAAATATGGTTCCACCCGTTGATTTGAGTGTGTTGTTTGTTTGTGTCACGCTCTCAAAATAAACCCATTATATATATATCATTGGCATGCAATATTAAAAGAAACCAATTCATTATCTCATTCATCAGAGTATTACAAAAAGAAAACATTACATGTAATATCAAATTAAATGCCCTATGGGCTTACATCTTTCCAAGCCAACACTTGGACACAAAAATATGAGTTCTAACTCAAATACAAATAAAGCCCTAGGCTTGAATGTTTATCAAATAAAAACAAATAACTAAAGATAGTCTTCAAAATCCAAATCCTTCCAAGCTAAGTCCTTGGAGGTAGCTTATCACCTGGACCTGAAAATGATGTTCCCATAAAGGGTGAGCCACAGCCCAGTAGAAATATACTAAACCAAATATAAGCATTGATTAAAGGAATAGCATTCAATAGATGGTTAACCAAGATAATCAATTACATCATTTTACAGTCTCATGACACTATTGTCTAAGACACGTTTTACTTTCCAATTTTATCAATATGGCTCAGAACCTGGCCAAACTTACAACAGTGAACTATATATATCATATTCACATTCTTCCAATGTCAACAAACAGATGAGACTCAGGCTCAAATCAAAACACTTCATACTTCCAGTTTGATACACATTTTAGTGCTGTATCAATAAAAACACTTCAATATAAATAAGCACACATAAAAGTGATGCTAATGGAGTCCATCCCCTATCTCCTCCCAAACAAAATCCGGTTTAGAGGTCCATCCCCTATCTTCCCCTAAACCGTGGAGTACATCCCCTATCTCCTCCCACACAAAACAATGTATGCAAACACATAATCAATACACATAATGTCTGTATTAATTCAGCAGTCAAAATTGATGACTTAATCAATGATTAGTTTCAGTTATCCCTAATCCACATGCAGTGTCTACAACAAGCACGGCTATCCTCCACCGATAGCCCAAAACAGTTATTTCTAAACTGAAAATAAATATATCAACAATTCAATAGGCGAGTGATTTAAATGATCCAACTACGCCATTTAATCAATGAATTCCCCAATTCCATGAATTAATTATACAAATTAATTTATTAATACAATTAGGGTTTTTCCCAAAATTACCAAAGTACCCCCAACATATCAAAATACTAAACTTAGAACAAAATTTATAAGATGGAGTAGGAAATCCCTACCTCGAAGAAAATAACCCGAATGGAGAAGACAGAGATAAATACCCAAATTCCAATGTGCTCCAAATCACTAAATGTTCAGATTAAATGGAAGCCTTCGACTCGCTCTATCTTTTTAATAAAGGATCTAAGGTAGAAACTCACTCTAAGTAGATCAATCCTAAGAGAGAAGGTGTGTAGAGGGAGAGAGAACTCGTAACTAGGGTTTTGGAATCTGAAAGTGTATGAAAAACTGATCTGAAACACGCTGCTGCCTATTTAAACCTGACAGGCACGCTCGAGCGAATACTTGGTCGCTCGAGCGACCAGACACACGAAAACCTCGCTCGAGCGACCAAATCCTGGCTCGAGCGACCAACCCAAAAACTGGACAGCAACACTTGGTTTACGAACCCAACCAACCTGAAACAAACCTGCCCAACACATCCTATAACTCCAAATGAGAAAATAAAGGACGACAACAACAAATATACAATGACAGAATAAACGGAACCCAAGTCCGGATACAATAATCAAATGGGAAAAGACCGGGGTCGCTATAACCTCCCCCCCTTAAAAGAATTTCGTCCCCGAAATTAAGCATAAGTTTTTAAAAACAGGTTTTTTTTTTTTTAAAATATGACAATTCAATAGTACACAACTTGACCAAAACTGGTCATTTCATCTCCTATCAAGAAGCATCTCATAATGCGTATATAAAACAACATATATTTAAGCCTGCACCACTATTATGCATTATTCCTTTCAATGTTAGCAATTCCCATATCATATTCAATTGCATGATATATACAACTCATTCAACAATGTAATCAACATATGCAATGTTACACTAAACTTCTATAATGAAGCAAGTTTCAAGATACACCCATTTACCAAAACATACTCAATGTTTTACAACTTAAGACATATGTAAGGCTATTAAGTTCAACAATATTACAAAATCTAAATACAAGATTACAAATCGATAAACATGTCCGGGTATTTTCCGCGAACTTCCAACTCACGTTCCCAAGTGGCTTCCTCCACTTCGTGATGTTTCCACAAAACTTTGACCAAAGGGATGGTTTTGCCTCGCAAAACTTGATCCCGCCTATCCAAGACCCGAACCGGTCTCTCCTCATACGAGACATCCTCATCAACCACTAAATCGGTCCAATCCAACACATGTGATGGATCCGGCTCATACTTCCGAAGCATACTCACATGAAACACGTCATGTACTCCGGACAGCTGCGACGGTAAAGCTAAACGATAAGCAGCCTCGCCAATCCTCTCAAGGATCTCAAACGGACCAATGAACTGAGGGAACAACTTCCCGCTCTTCCCAAACCTCATCAAACCCCGCCTAGGTGATATCTTCAGAAAGACATGATCACCCACCTCAAACACCAAAGGTCTCCTCCTACGGTCTGCATAAGATTTCTGACGACTCTGTGCTGTAACAAGCCTCTTACGGATAAGCTTAACTTTCTCCGTCGTTTTCCTCACCAACTCTGGACCCAACAGAGGTGCATCACCCACCTCGGCCCAACAAACAGGAGATCTACACGGTCGGCCATACAAGGCCTCAAACGGTGCCATACCGATACTAGACTGGAAACTGTTGTTGTAGGCAAACTCCACCAACGGCAAGTGCCTCTCCCACGACCCACTAAAGTCTAGAACACAACCCCGAAGCATATCCTCAAGGATCTGAATAGTACGCTCGGACTGCCCGTCAGTCTGTGGATGATAAGCCGTGCTAAAGGTCAATTTAGTGCCTAAGGCACTCTGCAAACTCTGCCACAACCTGGCAGTAAAACGAGGATCTCTATCTGAGACGATCGTCACTGGGACCCCGTGCAACCTCACTATGTCCCGAATGTACAAGTCGGCAAGATGATTTACCGAATCTCTCACACGCATAGGAATGAAGTGCGCCGACTTAGTCAACCGGTCTACAACCACCCAAATAGCATCACTACCCTGCTGAGTCCTCGGAAGACCCACAACGAAGTCCATAGTGACGTGTTCCCACTTCCACTCGGCAATAGGCAAGGGTTGCAACAAACCCGATGGCCTCTGATATTCGGCCTTCACTTGCTGACAAGTAAGGCACTTAGATACGAAAACTGCCATATCTCTCTTCATACCCCGCCACCAGAACTGGCGACCTAAATCCCAATACATCTTAGTGCCTCTCGAATGCACCGTAAGGCGTGAATGATGAAACTCTCGGAGTACCTCCTCTCGACAAGACTCCGGCACAAACAGACGGTCTCGGTATCTCACACTCAGGTCGGGATACACCGTCAAACCTTTCTCAACCTTCCCACCGGAAATCTTCTCACGGAGGGTTTCTACCTCATGGTCACCCCTCTGAGCCTCTAACACTCGAGTCACGAGTGTAGGCTGTACAACAACAGAAAACAAGGCCGCAGCTTCAACGGATTCGCCCAGAAGTAAATTAAACTCCCCAAGTGCACCCAACATCTCCTATTCTCGGATGGCTATACTAGCTATGTCACCAACAGGTTTCCTGCTAAGGGCATCGGCCACCACATTGGCCTTTTCTGGATGATAATGCAACTCAAAGTCATAATCCTCTATGAACTCCATCCACCTCCTCTGCCTCAAGTTCAAGTCTTTCTGTGTAAACAAATATTTCAGACTCTTATGATCCGAGAATACCTCGAATCTCTCACCATAAAGATAATGCCTCCAAATCTTCAAGGCAAATATCACAGCTGCTAACTCTAGATCATGCGTAGGGTAATTCTGCTTGTGAATTTTCAACTGACGTGAGCCATAGGCAACTATTTTCCCTTCTTGCATTAACACACAACCCAGACCCTCTCGTGAGGCGTCACAATAGACTGCATAACCCAACCCTCTCTCTGGAATAATCAATACTGGAGCGGTGGTCAGTCTAACTTTCAACTCCTGGAACGACTTTTCACAAGTCTCACTCCATACAAATTTGACTCCCTTCCGAGTCAATCTAGTCAAAGGCGAAGCTAATCTGGAGAAATCTTTCACAAACCGACGATAATACCCAGCTAACCCCAGAAAACTGCGGATCTCAAACACACTCTTAGGCTGTGCCCAATCTTGCACCGCCTCAGTCTTGGATATATCAACAGACACTCCTTCCCCAGAAACTACATGGCCTAAGAACTTAACCTCTTCTAGCCAGAACTCACACTTCCCAAACTTAGCATAAAGCTTATGGGCTCTAAGTAACTCAAGCACCACTCTCAAGTGTTCCTTGTGCTTTTCCTCAGAAGGTGAATAAATAAGGATGTCGTCCACGAAGACGACTACAAAACGATCTAAACATTCCCGGAATATTCAGTTCATCAAATCCATAAAAACTGCCGGTGCATTGGTGAGCCCAAATGGCATCACCAGAAACTCATAGTGGCCAAACCGTGTACGGAATGCCGTCTTCGGAATATCCTCCTCCCTGACTCTTAACTGATGATAACCCGATCTCAAGTCTATCTTCGAGAAACAACGGGAACCTTTCAACTGATCGAACAGATCATCTATACGAGGCATAGGGTACTTATTCTTAACCGTAGCCCGATTCAATTTCCGGTAATCTATACAAAGTCTCAAAGCACCACCTTTCTTTTTAACAAAGAGGGCCGGTGCTCCCCACGGCGAAACACTAGGACGTATATAGCCCTTGTCTAGTAACTCCTGGAGCTGAATCTTCAACTCAACTAACTCGGCTGGGGCAAAACGATAAGGTGCCATAGAAATCGGCGCCGTGCCGGGCACTAGGTCAATAGAGAATTCAATCTCTCGATGCGGTGGCAAACCAACAAGATCCTCGGGAAAGACGTCCGAGTACTCACAAACTACCCTTGGCATCACAATCTGAGTCTCATCATCCTCACTAATCGAAAGGTTAGCAAGTAGACCACTAAGCTCACTCCGTCCTCGCGGAACATACCCCAGTGGCAACACATTACCAACCCGGTCCCCCAGAAAATGAAAATACTCTCCGCTCACGGTACAACAAGTGACCCTCTGGCGGTGGCAATCAATAACTGCCCGGTATGATGATAACCAGTCCATACCCAAAATAACATCGAAACCCCTCATAGGCATAACTACAAAGGAAAATGGGATTCTATGATAATCAACCTCTATATCACAACCCCTAACACCTTGTTTCAAAATCAATTCACCCCCAAGAGGTGACACTACACAAATAGGAGATGCTAACTGTGCTAACTCCAACTCCAAAACAGATGCAAATGCAGCAGACACAAAGGAATGCGATGCACCCGTATCAATAAAAACATTAGCAACCGAGTTGCAAAACAAGAAGGTACCTCTCACAACTGATGGTGCCGGCACAGGATCCTGCGCGGTAACAGCATATACGCGCCCAGATGACCTCTGATCAACCTGCTCACCCCTAGGAGCATAAGATTGCTGCACCGACTGGGACGATGAAGCCCCCTGATTGGCTCTTGAGGCCTGACCCGACTGAGCTGGCTGCTGACCCTGAATCGGCCTCAAACCAGATGCACCAGGTGTGCCACCCAACTGCGGGCAATACCTCTTCATATGCCCCGGCTGACCACACTGATAACACGAGAGTGGCTGGCCTCTACCCTGGCTCTGGCTCTGAGATCGAGCCGAAGATGATGCTGCTCTCTGCACTCTGCACTCCTCCCCTCTGAGGACAAACTGGAGACTTGTGGCCCAGCTGGCCACACTTGAAACAGGTAATGTCTCCCTGACTGCCTTTCCCCGAACTAGCACTCGGCACAGGAAAAGTCGATCTAGAAAAGCTACCCTGAGACTGCTGAGGATTAAAACCCTTCTGTCTCCTACCATCACTCTGACCATCCTGACTCCTCTTGGAGCCCTTCTGTCCTTCCTCCTCCTCCTGCATCATGATTTCCATGTGGGCTGCAGCATCAACCATACGCCCATAATCCCGAATCATAGTTCCCCCAACTCTCAGCTTGAGGCCACGCCTCAACTTCTTCTCAAACTCGATACAACGGCGTTCCTCAGACGCTACCAACTCAGGTGCAAACCTGGACAAACTAGTAAATGCAGCCTCAAACTCGGCCACTGAAGAACTCGACTGCTTAAGCTGGCAGAACTGGTCTCTCAGCTTCTCCCTAACTGCTGGAGATAAGAACTTTTCCTGGAAAGCATTCACAAAAGCCTCCCATGTACCTCCTATACGACCCTTAGTAAACTTCCACCACTGACCCGCATCCCCCTTCAACTGGAAAGATGCCAAGGTCACTTTCAACCCCTCGTCTTCGATGCCAAGCATCTCAAACGTCTTCGTTGTCTGTTCGAGCCATTCATCTGCCTTAAGCGGCTCTTTAAGATCACCCACAAATTCATCCGGATTAGACCGGAAGAACTCCCTCTTCAGAAAGGAAGGTCCTGCATCTGCAGCAACATCCCGAGCTTGATTCTCAGCTCTGAGAATGCCTGCTGACTCCCTGAATGCCCCTGCTATCTCTCGGGCTAGAGCGCCCATAGCCTGCTGGCCTACTGGCTCGGCCACATTGGCCTGGCCAATTCCCTCCTGAACTGCTGGAATCTCCTCTGGCACAGACACCTCCTGCCTACCCGGCCTATCACGCCTACCGCGTCCTCGTCCTCGTCCTGACATCCTAATAAAGGAAACAAAGACGTTAGCACATTAATAAATGTGCCGAAGCTAAACACTCGCGTCCTAATGCATGGGACAACAATAATTCATTCCACGTAAGCACATAATCACATGAGCACCTACGAATTTCATTCCTGGATAATGATAGTCCCAATGCGTTACTATAGTTCCGGTTGGAAGCAGCAGTGATCAAGTGCCTTTCCAACAAGACTACTAAAAACTCAAGGGTCCAATCAACATTCTAGAAACTACATTCCATACCCACATAATCACATAAACATGTTATCACATAAGCATATAACATTACACTAAGTCTCTATCAAACGAGACGAACCCAATGTGATACTAATCACTTCCCACGTACCCAAAGTATTCAAACCCGGTACGCTCTGATACCAAGTTGTCATGCTCTCAAAATAAACCCATTATATATATATCATTGGCATGCAATATTAAAAGAAACCAATTCATTATCTCATTCATCAGAGTATTACAAAAAGAAAACATTACATGTAATATCAAATTAAATGCCCTATGGGCTTATATCTTTCCAAGCCAACACTTGGACACAAAAATATGAGTTCTAACTCAAATACAAATAAAGCCCTAGGCTTGAATGTTTATTGTACGGGGAGCAAATATTCCAGCAAGCCCGTACTCCTTTCTTCCGAGCTCCGTTTCTGTCCGATCACCTGCGAGCAAATAACGGTGAGCTACCCGGCGGTGTGTGGCCGGAAAAACCCTCCGACGATCAAGTTAGCACACACACAGGGGATAGATAGAGAGAAGGGAGAGAGTTTAGTGTTTAGTGTATGTCTCACCAAATGTTCATCCCCGGTATGGGAGGCTGTAGACGTCCCCGAACGCCCCGGGAGGGTTAAGCTCCCGTTCTGTTCATTTGGGGTCACTACAGCTCGGACTCTTGAATGTCACGGTTCCTAATCTGAACCAAAGAGTCCAAATCCGGCAAATCGTTTTGAGAAACTGATTTTTGAAAAAGTAGTGCCAAACATGGACTGCTTTGCCAGATACGGAGTCGCCACCTAAATATTTTATTTTGGGAAATTTAGGAAACCCTGACTCGGTGCCAAAAGGCCACGTGTCCGTCATCACCAAAGTTGCCTTGGCTCGGGAACTTGGGTACGATTGGGGAAGGTCACTTCGTGAGCACCCCCGCTCGCCCGGTCATAGACCGGCCTCTACTAACCATGATATCTAGTTTTGAAAACATTGTGAGTTCTTATTCCGGTTTATTAGCCTAGGTTACTATGTGATGCGCACAGCATATAAGTATAGACTGAGTTGCCTGAATTGGAACAAAACATTTCATATTTGTTTATTTGAAAGTGGTTTGATGGTGCTACCCGCAAGTAGGCTAAGACGTGGATTTGCCACCCTCGGGTGGGCTTAGAAAACATGATTTTGCCACTATCTAGTGGGCTTAAAACAAACAGTTGATGATTTATTCCAATCCAAGTAACCCAACCTTCACCCACAGGCATTCAGGCAGTTATATCATATAAGCACATAGCCTCATGGTAAGCATGCTATTCATGGCAGTCACTTGCACGCATGCAAGGATGCTAAAGCATAAAACTTACCGAGTACTCCAAGCCAAAACAAGAACTGTATTAGAAATCATGCATGACCCTAAGTATACAGAAATGCCTAATGCAACACATGCAAAAATGCAAACTATAGCAGGCTCGGCTATTCAAAACATGGTATATGAGATGCTACAACTATCATGTATTCAATTTGGAATTGAAAATACAATGCAGTTAGTATGATGCGCCGAGCCCAGTGCATGCAATACAGATGAATGAATGCAAACATGCTGTCATACTGTATGCTAATTTAAATATGCCCTAATCTAACCATCATAAGCGGATAAATAAAAGGGAGAAAGACGTGGGGTTGGAAGACATACATCACACTCACGCACACTTATTACAGTTGTGCCCTCACTCGGAGGGTCCGAATAAATATACAGTCCAAAATATTACAGTCCCGAATAAAAGAGTATTACAGTTCAAAATATTACAAAATCCTAATTAATTGATGAATTAACTAAGAAAGCAAATAAAACTGGCATGCAAGCCAGGGACTGCCTTGCTTCTGGTGGATGATGCATGCCCGGATTGTCTTGCGCGGAAATCCACCGGAATGCCCCAATTAGCCTCTGTTTACACCTGTTCTTGAAATGCGTGCCAAGCCCCAAAAGGTTGCTGATTCTTCGTTTTGCTGCAACAGAGAGCAGGAAAGGGGCATAACAATGTATTTGCACAGATATATGCATGTCTCGATCCTCGTGCCACCAATCACGCATATCGAGGCATGATGGCCGAGGAGTCGAAATGCACAACTCAATATAGGATGAATGCACATGAAACTACAGCTAAAACCTAACTCCATCATGGGTAATCCGGAGTGTCGGTGACTGGGGAATTGAGACACATTCCGTCACTCGGAGTACGAAATGTACCTCGTTTCCCGTGCCCGGGCTAACTCCTATTCCGAACACGATGCAATATGCATGATATGCATGAAATGCAACTAAGATATAATCCTAACATACACAATGCTATGGAAATGAGATGCCTCGAAATACGTGCACGCAGGCACGCAAACCGAGAAAATGGCAGAATACAATCTAAGATGCAACCTAGTACACATAATGCTATGAAAATGATATGCCTCGAAATGCGTGCACACGGGCACGTAAATCGAGAAAATGGCAGAATGCAATGAAAATGAGGTGCCTCGAAATGCGTGCACACGGGCACGCAAACCGAGGCAATGACAAAATGTGATGAAATGAGATGCCTCGAAATGCGTGCACACGGGCACGCAAACCGAGGCGATGGTAAAATGCTATGTAATGAAAATGAGGTGCCTCGAAATGCGTGCACACGGGCACGCAAACCGAGGCGGTGGTAAAATGCTATGAAAATGAGGTGCCTCGAAATGCGTGCACACAGGCATGCAAACCGAGGCGATGGTATATGCTATGAAAATGAGGTGCCTCGAAATGCGTGCACACAGGCACCCAAACCGAGGCGATGGTATATGTAATGAAATGACATAGAAACATGATATGGGCTTATACCAACATGAGTGAGCCTCAGCCACACTCACATAGGATGCCGGCGGATAAAAATAGAGTGCCTCGAAATACGTGCACACGGGCACGCAAACCGAGGCGATGACAAAATATGATGAAATGACATGGAAATGATAAATGGGCTTATACCAACATGAGTGAGCCTCAGCCACACTCACATAGGATGCCGGCGGATAAAAATGGAGTGCCTCGAAATGCGTGCACACGGGCACGCAAACCGAGGCGATGACAAAATATGATGAAATGACATGGAAATGATAGCAATCATTCTAATGGAATTTCAGCAGTAAAATATGGGGGAAAACAGTCCCGAAATGAGGCGAAATGACATGAAATGCATGGAATTGTCCCGAAATGTGAATTTAGGCGCCCGAAATGGCCTATGGCTATGCCAAACATGCACAATATGGACATGCAATGCAAAGACAGAAGCTAGAAAGTCCCAAAAAAGGCACTTTCACAGTTATAAACATGGCCAAACAGCAAGCATAGGTAGGGGAAAAATAGCATGCAAGAATAGGGGCCAAAAGAGGGGTAATGAAGCAAGTGGTATAAGAAAAACCCAAACTGAAAAATTTCCTTCTACAACACTGAAGAGGGACAAAAAATATGAATATTTACAGTATATGGAAGCCTCAAAATCAGTATACAAACATGCTAAAAATGTGATGCAAAATGAGGCTCAAAAGGTGCTATAACATGAAGTATATAAACTAATCACCAAACAGAAAAAAAGTGTTAATGAAACATGAAGTATAGGCCAAAATAAGGCCACTTTCAGTTCGGACCAAGGTCCAAAAACAGAAGCAAAGGGGGCTGCCAATTTATGCAAAAATGGGACCAAACAAGGGATATAACTACAAGTGACACATGGAGGTACCAAACAATGTTGAGCCCTTCTCCAATGTTGAAGAGGGGCTCAAAATAATCCTAATGTCAGTTTACAACATGCTCGAAAATAAATTGCTCATGGGCGAAAAATAGCATGCAAAATCATGACATATAAGAGGATCAATGAAGCAAGTGTATTATGGAGGGCTCAAACAGGGTTGAGACCTTAATGAAAAGTGAAGATGAGCTCAAAATAGGGCCCTTTTCAGTTAGGGCCGGATCTTGAAACAAAAAGGAAGTGGGGCTTACAAATAGATCAAGAAAAAGGGTCAAAAGGGAAAAAGTATTACTTACCCTTGAAGACTCAAACTTTTGTTGCTTCTTGGATGAATTTGCAGCTTCTTTGGCCTTTGAGAAACCTTCCTTGTTGCTGGAAATGAGGTGGTGGTGGTAGAGCTTGGTGGTGTAGAAGGAATGATGGTTAGGGACTTAGGGTTTTTCAAAGAATTGAGAAGGATGAAGATGGAGTTGAGTATGGAGACTTGAAGAACAATTTTTCTAACCCTTGTAAGTGATGCCACCAGCTGGTTATAAGGGTTCAAAAGGGGGTGTAAAGGTGGGGGAAAAGGAGAGCAAAATTCCCCCACAAAATATCCCCCGGATAAATATCTTTTCTGGGGGATATTGCCCCACAGCTGTAAAGTGCACAGTGCAAGGAACACGGCCGGCCTATTACTTTTGCTCCAGGTGGCCGGCCGGCCACACCCCCTAGTCGGCCGGCTAGGGGTCAAAAGGTTCAATCATATTTTCTGGCCGACCAGCAACTGGTGAGGTACTCCTATGTGTGTACAACATAACCATGTGGTTAAAAGTCCAAGAAAGTGGGTCCAAGGGGTTCAACATTAGCTCGGAAAGAGGGGGTCAAAAGGGTCAAGTTGAATTACTGGCCGGCCATGAACTTTTAGGGTCCTCTCATGTGTGTACATCACAAATATGTGGTTCAAAGTTCAAGAAAAAGGGTCCAAGGGGTTCAACATTAGCCCGGAAGGAGGGGGTCAAAAGGGTCAAGTTGAATTAATGGCCGGCCATGAACTTTTAGGGTCCTCTCATGTGTGTACATCACAAATATGTGGTTGAAAGTTGGCAACACTAACCCTAGGGTGTTCAACATTAGCCCGGAAGTTGGAAAAACGGGCGCCGGGAGGCTCCGGAGGAGAGATAACTGGTTGCTGCAACAATTGCTGGCCTCCCACCCTTCAGTGACCTCTCCAATGATAAAACAGAGGTACCTGCCAAAAATGAACGAAAACCGTTGCAAAACGAATGCTCGGGGACCAAAACACGCAGTTCGGGGTCCCGAAAATGGGCTGTTAAGCACCGAAAGTGGCATTCGACCACGAAGTGGGTTTCTCAGACTCCAGTGTCCCTCAAAAGGGAGAAAATAAGATGTATGCCAAAAATCAGAGCAATAGGAGATGGTTAAGCGGTCCCGAACCGAGGCACACGGCCTGACGGCTCCGAAAACCGGGAACCGGACTCCGAAATGGGAAAAAAGGCCTACGGCCACCAAATGTAGCCTACGAACATTGAGAGTTGGTCTACAGGACCTCTCTCTTCCCTCAGGAAAAGAAACAGAGAAAACCGAGTTTGGTTCGCAAACCGAGGCAAGGTACGAAAGAGGGTTCGAGAGTCCGGAGGCAGGGCTCACGGCCGCAACTCTGAAACTTCTGAACAAGCACGATATGCAACATCACCAAGCGCTCAATCGGTGACGTCTGAGTCTTAAGGTCGGTCAAAAATGGGGTGTCTACAGTTGCCCCTCTTTGACAGAACTCGGAAGTCATAAGTGACGGGAGTGAATGTCAAAGCCCAGAGACGACCCATTTTTGACAAGGCCGAAGACTTAGACAAACAGACAGGATAAACAGAGATGTGCCCGCAGGCAGGGGGCAAAATGTAAATGATATGCAAGAAGCCGAACATAACTCAATGATCATGCAAATGCAGCAAGCTGTAATGAAGCAAGTATTCGCAAATAGATGCAACAGTTTTAAGCAAGAATGCAAAGCAACAACTACATTTCATGCAGTTAAGAATGCGGAGGATTATTCAATCCCCGCCACGTCTCACACGGAGAAGATACGATACCTGCTCGATTCGTCTGGTCGCACCAGCCTCAATTGAACCGTACATACAATATCGTGCCTGCAAAAGAGAGAAACTCAACGAGCACAATATGGTAACAACATATATTTAATGTGATTTCGAAAGTTCGACACACGCAGCGTCGGTAAGTGGATGCATCGCAATGCAAGAGTGGAACATGTGTGACAACGCATGCTCAAACATGGAGGTATGCCAATATTAAGAAATGTGCACGTTGATGCAGGTATGCTCATGAGAATGCAAGTTATGTGCATGAAAGTACAAAATGAGCATGAATCAGGGTGCCATTTGTCATGAAACAACGAGTACGGAAATGCGTGTTTCGGCGAAGGTAACTCGATCACGGCCTCCGATCCGCTTCCTTGAAAGGTTACAACTCATTCAAAAAGGATACACTTTGATTTTGATGAGTGATGATGAGGCATATGTCAGAACTTGAAGCTGAAGTCTCGACGGAGCAATTTCGCGACCGGAAGTGTACTTTTCTTGAACTTTTTCAGGTCCCGGGAACTCCGATCTTCCTCAAAATTTGCAGAGAGCTAGGTGGGCATGTGGGGAACATGGCCGGCCATTTATCTTCCCAAGGGGGGGTGGCCAACCGGTTTCCAATAAAGCTAATGGCTGGCCGGCCATTTCTGCAAAAAGCAGATAGCTGGTCGGCCAGAAATAGGGGTCGGCCGGCCATGTGCTTTATCCGGGGGTATTTTGGTCTTTTTCCCTCCTTTTTGCATGCTTCTTCAACCAAGGCTTGAGGCCTATAAAAGGCAGCCGAGGCCCCTTCCTTTTCTTGCCTTCTACAACACTTTCCTCTCCAGATCTGAGTTTCACGCGCGTTTTCCAACGCCCCGCGCAAATTGTTTCCGCAAAAACACTCAGTTTCAAGCACTTTGAAGCGATTAAATTCCGGCTTCGGAGCTTCTTTTTGCATTTTCGCCACTTGAGGTAAGTTTGTCTCAATATTTGGAAGATTTTCTCGGGAGTTGACTTTTGTTGACTTTTTATTTCCCGAGAGTTGACTTTTGTTGACTTTTTCCGATTTTGGCTCATTTTGCTCATTTTTGCTCCCTTTTGCAGATTTTTTGAAAAATGGCGGGTAATTCTCCCCACGGCGGAGGTTTTCCAAGTGCCGGCGATGATTTCGATCCCATGACTCTACCTCCGAGGACCCGACCTTTTATTCCCGGGAGGTACCGTCCGCCAGCACATGTCCTCCCTCGTGCTGTCTTCCGTCATTTTACTAGCTTCGACGAGCGAGCACCCGTGGATCTGCTTCTCCGAGAGCCGGAGCACCACCTCTCTCACGAGGCCCGAGAGGTATTTACTTCATTTTCTGTATTTTTCCTGCATTTCGTACCTTTGCCATGTTTGAACACGCAGTTTAGCTTATGACATAGTACTTTGCTCGCATCTTGAACATGTAATTTCAACATTCGAATTTCTGAACACTCGGTTTATTAATTAATTGCGAACACACAGCCCACATTAGAACACACGGCTCAAACACTGATTTGTCGAACACACAGCCCGAATTCGAAAGTGAACACACAGCCCACACTTTAAATTTTCTGAACACGCAGCCCAGATTAGATAGTGAACACGCAGCCCACACTAGTTGAAATTTGAACACGCAGCCCAAACTTTAAATTTTCTGAACACGCAGCCCAGATAGATAGTGAACACGCAGCCCACAATTTAACTGAAAGTTGAACACGCAGCCCAAATTTCAAATTTTCTGAACACGCAGCCCAGGTAGATAGTGAACACGCAGCCCACAATTTAACTGAAAGTTGAACACGCAGCCCAAATTTCAAATTTTCTGAACACGCAGCCCAGGTAGATAGTGAACACGCAGCCCACAATTTAACTGAAAGTTGAACACGCAGCCCAAATTTCAAATTTTCTGAACACGCAGCCCAGATAGATAGTGAACACGCAGCCCACAATTTAACTGAAAGTTGAACACGCAGCCCAAACTTCAAATTTTCTGAACACGCAGCCCAGATAGATAGTGAACACGCAGCCCACAATTTAACTGAAAGTTGAACACGCAGCCCAAACTTCAAATTTTCTGAACACGCAGCCCAGATTAATAGTGAACACGCAGCCCACAATTTAACTGAAAGTTGAACACGCAGCCCAAACTTCAAATTTTCTGAACACGCAGCCCAGATAGATAGTGAACACGCAGCCCACAATTTTACTGAAAGTTGAACACGCAGCCCAAACTTCAAATTTTCTGAACACGCAGCCCAGATTAATAGTGAACACGCAGCCCACAATTTTACTGAAAGTTGAACACGCAGCCCAAACTTCAAATTTTCTGAACACGCAGCCCAGATAGATAGTGAACACGCAGCCCACAATTTAACTGAAAGTTGAACACGCAGCCCAAATTTCAAATTTTCTGAACATGCAAGCCCAGATAGATAGTGAACACGCAGCCCACAATTTAACTGAATGTGCATGTAGCTTATTCCACTTCATCGGCATACAGCCCATTTCATCTCATTGGCACACAGCCCATTCATTCCATTGGCACACAGCCCATTCATTTCATTATTGACACATGTATTCATTCTGAATGCAGGTTGGTTCCCGCAGTGTGCGGGGATATGGTTCCACCATTGCGCGGGATTGGTATGCCGAGCTCCCGGAGGGTGTTCGAGACTTAGTCGACTTGGCAGGGTTCGGGCCCTTCTGCGTCGGGTTGTCACGTTGTCCTGCCAGGAGGACACTGATGGCAGCCTTGGTAGAGAGATGGTGGGACACCACCAACTCCTTTCATTTCTCTGCTACCGGGGACATGACCATGACCCCTTTTGACTTCGCTGTATTGACCGGCCTTGACATCGGAGGTTGGTCCATCCCCTACGATGAGGATATGGGCGAGTGGGAGGCCGTCTGGATGTATCTATTGGGGGCTCACCCACCTGTTGACAGGGTCTCTGGGAGAGTCCGATACACTTGGTTCTCTTCCCATTTCCGGCGGGCGGAGATGGTGCCTGAGAGTCCCGAGGAGACGGAGCAGTATGCCCGTGGTTTCTTGATGTTCCTCTTCGGGACTACTCTGTTTGCCGACAGAGGGAACACAGTTGGGCTATATTTGCTGAGCGCTCTAGTCGACCTATCACAGGTCCATCGATATGACTGGGGTGGCGCCGGCCTGGCTACCCTTTACTTTTATATGAGCGCGACCTCCCGCGAGTGGGGCGATTTGCTTGGCGGCTACTGGAGAGCCTGGGAGGTACTTTCTGTCCCCTTGATTTACATTTCTGCTTCTCATTACTTGTACATTGCACACACACAGCGCACTTTTACAGTCTGCATTTTGCTCTCAGCATTTCGTACTTACATTCTGCATTGCTTTTCTCAGCTATGGGTCTATGTATACTTCCCATCATTAGCCCCAGAGCTGGAGGTGGTAGGGATTCCCATGACCCCATATTCATTGGTGTTCGAGGGCCCGCATCGGCCGAGACCTCGAGAGACCCTCCTTCGCCTGCGACAGTACTTCGACACTGTGCGACATTCAGAGGTACTTCAGAACTTTCAGTTCTTTTCATTTTCATCTTTGATTTGCTCTGTATATTCTCGATTTCTGATCGGTTTATGCATTTGTCATCCACAGATCACATGGCAGCCCTGGGTGTGTTTGGGTGATGGTCTCCGACTTCAGTACACCGGAGCGTCGGACATCTCCCAATATAGGGTCCTGCTTGAAGGGCCGGTTGGCAGGGCATGGTTCCTGGGGGAACGCTTTCTGCGCCAGGTATGGGGGTATCTTTCTCAGGATATTCCCGCAGTACCTCCAGCCAGTATGCGGACTGCTGACAGGCTCTCTTACTCAGAGGTAGTCGGCGCCATGCTGGGTACTGATGCTTTATTATATGTTGAGGAGGGGGACTACGCCACTTACCGTCACATATATTTGATGCCTCCATTGACGGGAGCTCATATCCCGATGATGAGGCCTGCCGGTATGTCATCCTCGGACCAGGCTCGGGCTCGGGCTGCAGACGCCCCTTCTACTAGCAGGGCCGGTACATCTAGAGGTGGGAGTAGACCGGTTCCTCCGGCTCCGTCGGTTCATCCTCATCCCGGATGGCCAGATATGCCTACTAAGTTGATGGCGTGGCAGTATGGGGCTAGCTCTCCGACTCCGATTCCACTAGAGCCTCCGATGCCCAGTGATCGATACACCATTGATCTGGACTCACCGCCGGTATGCTCCACTTCTTTTCATTCATCATTCAGATGTTTAGACACTCTTCTGTTCACTAATGATTATGAGCTCATTTTTGCAGCCATCGCGAGGGTACATGGAGGAGGTGGTTAGACTGGTGGCCACACTCGAGGGCATGGTCCTACGTAGGGAGGCACAGTTGTCTGTCGCGGGCATCCAGGTACCCTTCAGTTTTCTGGCATTTATCATACTTCTGATGACATGCTGATTTCTACTACATCGATAGACTACTTGTGTAGAGCACATCTGACACACACCCCGCTTATATTCTGTATTTACATGCACCCACTTCATGTAGCCTTTGCTTGTATCTGCATCTGATGTATATATTTGGACTGATGCATTTGAATTGAACTTTTTGTTTTCAGATGCCTTCATGGTCCGGTCAGCCGCAGGCCAGGCCACCCGGGCCTCCTTGGGGAGCTAGGCCATCTGGGCCTTTTCAGGGGGCGGGGCCATCTCGGCCTTCCCGAGGAGCCGGGCCTTCTAGGCCTTTTCGAGGAGCTCGAGGAGGGCCTGTCCGCAGACGCAGGGCTCACGTTGTGGAGGTGGAGCCTGATGAGGAGGAGGAGGATGCTGAGGAGGAGGAGGAGGCTACCGATCGTCAGTCAGAGACATCTGCTGAGGAGGGGGGCTCCGGTTTTGGCTCGGGGAATAGAGGTGAGGCTGAGGGGGATCCTGAGGATGACAGCTCCGACTCAGATGATGGTGCGGAGATTGTCCCGCAGAAGAGGATGAGGAGTGCTTCTCGTTCCCGCTCCCGAGGACTTTGATGTTGTTATTTCCTGCTTTATTTTTCTTTTTGCTAGTAGTTTGTAGCACTTTGCACATTGTTAGGCAGTTTTATTTTTTGTAAAACTTGTACCTTTGTTTGTTGTAAAGCATGATGAAATGAAATAGCTTTTGAAAAAGTGTTTGTATTTTAAACTTATAGCATCGTATCGCATCATTTATTTCGCACAAGAATGAAATTAAATGGTAATGCGCATTGTGTAATCACTAAGTCAGGTAGTGAACCGACGCAACAAACTAAGCAACTCAACTTATTAAGATATAACAGAATCTTTAGCAAGTTTACAACTCGATAAACAAAATGCAACAACGCAAATAAACTAGACTTTAACAAAAATTGCTTAAACAGAGAGCAATGACTCAAAAACACGAAACACGTCCGCTCGACAAACAACTCGATAAGCAAAACGACAACTCGATAAACAAAACTCAACAACAACAAAGTGTACTTCTGACGATCTGGGCACCGGAACGCATCCGAAACGGAGGGAGATGAAGGCCTTTGACTCCCCCGTTGCATGGAAATGTTTGGAACTTTCCCTCGAAGAGTAAAACAGGGCCAAGGAGATACACTGCAGCATTGCTGGCCATCCCTGGGAGCCGGCCGGCCATTTTTGTGGAGAGAGACAGCTGGCCGGCCAGAAAAGGTGGCTGGCCGGCCATTCAGTCCTGCAGCCTCCAGATTTTTGACACGTGTCCCCGTGAATAGTGTTTTCCCTTCTATAAAAGCCTCAACTTCGGGAACATTCATTTCATCTTAGTTTTAGACAAAGATGGAGGCGTATCTCGCAGAAAATGTCACATCTTGGATTTCTTCTCTAGATGGCTCGGAAAAGCTGAATTTCCGGGGTTTCGGCTTGAATGCACTATTCACGCTGAGCCGTACTCCGCTACAGCTTCCTTTTCTCCATGCCGCGGCAAGGTTCTGGAATCCAGTGACGCATGTTTTTAGCTTCGGCGGCCAAGAGATGTGCCCCACTTTCGAAGATTTTCAGGTTTTGATGGAGTCTGAATGCTCTGAAGTGATCTTGCCCCAGCTCCGTTTTGGTCACGCTCAGGCTTTAGGGCGGATGTGTGGGCTCACGGCGCATGATGCTCGATCTCTGATCTGCAGTGGGGAACTGGACATCCTCGGCTTGATCCATCGTTTTTCCGACGCCGGTGACCGCAGCAACCATTATTGGCAGGGTTTCCGGCAACACGCCCTCTGCTTATGTTTGTTGTCTCACTTTCTGCTTTCCTCGAGCTTCGGCGGGGCTAGCATTCGCCTGATTGAAGTCGCCCAAGGTTTGAGAGAAGGGAAGAGCTGTATTGCTATGACCTTGGCCGAGACACTGAGGGGCTTAGATTCTGTCTATCGCCGGGAGGCGACTAGGTTTGCTGGGAGTCCACTGCTGCTGCAGGTAATGTTTCCCACCCGACCTTACATATATATTTGCTCACATCACTCGACCCTCAGGCTCGTTTTTTTCTCACAAAACCCTTGTCTTACTTTTCTCTCATCGTACATCTCTCTGTTCTTTATTCTCTCATTTTCCATCCCTCCCCTAGGTATGGTTAATGGATAAGTTGCAGGTTGTGGACTCTTGCCCGGCCTATTCAGCTCGAGGCTACTTCTTTCGGCAGCGCCTAGTCAATGCTCTTGACGAAAGGTGGTGGTTCGATTGGATGTGCAATTTGTCCGCAGACAGCATTGCTTGGCGTTGCCCTTGGCTCAACCTCCCGGCAATGAGCTATAGTATGTCCCGGCTGATTGGGATCCAATTGATTGGTCTAACCCACTGCGTATTCTATTTTCCGTTCCGGTTCCTGCGTCAGTTTGGCCATGATCAGACCTGCCCACCGGAGGGGATTGAGTACCCAGCCGCTTTCCCGGTCCGGGGTGCACAGCTTGCCCGATATGCCACGGCATGGATGACTAGAGAGCTCCTGGCCCCTGCTTCCACTTTCAGTTGCACCTTGTCCGATGAGTGCGTGGATTGGCTCAATGAGGAGGCACAGGTTGGGCCTAGCTTGGCATCAGATGCTCCGTCCAGCTCTGGGAGGGGACGTAGAGATACTTGATTCAACTATGCCCCAAATTTATTGCTTATTTAGCATTTTCAAGTTTTCTTTATGAATGTACCAAAAAAAGCAACCTCGATTGTAATGCAAGAGCAGGATAACTCAGTTTTGAAATCAATGAAATTGAAAGTTGTGGTTTTGAAATCAATGAAATTGAAAGTTGTGGTACTGAAAATTTTCCGCTTAGGGTCCAAAAATGGTCTTAGTCGTAAAAAGATTGATTTGAACAAAGTCAACTTTTATTAAAACTTTTCAAAACTATTTTCGATGTGGATCAGAATTGGACACGCCGAAAATCTGTCACTGAGATGCACAACCCCAGATCCCTGCAACTGGAAAGTTGCCCCTAGTCTGAAGAACAATGCGGCACTTCATAGCAACGGAAAGTTGCCCCTTGTCTGAAGAACAATGCGGCACTTCATAGCAACGGAAAGTTGCCCCTAGTCTGAGTAACTTTGCACCGTCGCGGCAACAGAAAGTTGCCCCTAGTTTGAACAGCACTGTACCGGAGATCACGATAAATGCTGATGGATAAAGATGATTGAGATGATCAAGATGGACAGAGTTGATCGGGGAAAAGTTATGGCTGAACTTCAAGGTGAAGTTGCCTACGTATCCCAAAGATGGGAATCAAGCCTTACGTAGTTCAGGCTAAGGTTCACTCGAGTATTTTCACTCTCCTTTTGCGCTCTAACTTTTGCCAAGGCTGCCCTTTGCGGGTTTTCAACCTTGCGAGCTCAGTTTTTATATTTTCTAATTTTTTGTGCTCTGAATTTTGCCTAGGTCGCCCTTTCGGGTTTTCGGCCTAGCGAGCCTCTCAAGGATAGTATTTCTTCAACTTGTCCATATTGATTGGTTGTGAGAACTCCAAGCCATCTAGATCCATCAGAACCACAGCCCCACCTGACCAGATAGCTTTGATGATGTAAGGACCAGTCCAATTTGGTTTGAACTTGCCCCTTGGGTCGTAGATGGGAGCTCGGTTGTCTTTGAGCACCAAATCTCCTTCTTTCAGATTCCTGGACTTAACCTTCTTGTTGAAAGCCCGGGCAATTCTGCATTGATAGCCTTGGATGTGGTACAGTGCTTTCAGTCTTCTTTCATCAAAGAGCATGAGTTCTTCGAATCTGCTTTGCTGCCAATCTGCTTCGGCTATCTGGCATTCAGCCAATACTCGTAACGACGGAACCTCAATCTCAATGGGTAGAACAGCCTCCATTCCATAGACCAATGAATATGGAGTTGCTCCAGTAGAAGTTCTGATTGAAGTCCTGTAGCCCCACAGAGCAAATGGCAGCTTGTCTGGCCAATCTTGATAGGTTTCCACCATCTTCTGTAGTATATGCTTGATATTCTTGTTGGCGGCCTCAACCGCTCCGTTGGTCTGCGGCCGATATGTAGATGACTTATGGAAAGCCACATTGTATTTCTCCAACAAGTCTACCACTTCTTTCTTGAAGTGGGAACCATTATCTGAAATTATTTCGTTTGGCACCCCGTAGCGACAGATGATGTTGTTCCTGATGAACTTTGCGACATGCGACGCCTTCAAGACCGTGTATGATTGGGCCTCAACCCACTTTGTAAAATAATCTATTGCTACTAGGATAAACTCATGCCCGTTTGACCCCTTCGGGGTAACAGCTCTGTAACAAGCCCGCGGGGGACCTCGCTACAGCTCGGACTCGACTTTTCGTAGTCACGGTTCTAAGTCTGAACCAAAGAGTCCAAATCCGGCAAATCGTTTTGAGAAAACAGATTTTTGAAAGAAGTGCCAAACATGGACTGCTTTGCCAGATACAGAGTCGCCACCTAAATATTTTATTTTAGGAAATTTAGGAAACCCTGACTCGGTGCCAAAAGGCCACGTGTCCGTCATCACCAAAGTTGCCTCGGCTCGGGAACTTGGGTACGATTGGGGAAGGTCACTTCGTGAGCACCCCCGCTCGCCCGGTCATAGACCGGCCTCTACTAACCATGATATCAATTTTTGAAAACATTGTGAGTTCTTATTCCGGTTATTTGCCTAGGTTACTATGTGATGCACACAGCATATAAGTATAGACTGGATCGCCCGAATTGGAACAAAACATTTCATGCTTGTTTATTTGAAAGATGATTTGCTACTCGCAAGTAGGCTTAAAATGCAGATTTTACCACCCGCAGGTGGGTTTAGAAAAGATGGTTTTGCCACTATCTAGTGGGCTTAAAACAAACAGTCGATGATTTATTCCAATCTAAACAACTCAACCTTCACCCACAGGCATTCAGGCAGATATATCACATAAGCACATAGCCTCATGGTAAGCATGCTATTCATGGCAGTCACTCACACGCATGCGAGGATGCTAAAGCATAGAACTTACCGAGTACTCCAAGCCAAAATAGGAACTACATTAGAAATCATGCATGATCCTAAGTATACAAAAATGCTTAATGCAACACATGCAAAATGCAACTATAGTAGGCTCGGCTATTCTAAGATGGCATATGAAATGCTACAACTAACATGTATTCAACTTGGAATTAAAAGTACAATGCAGTTAGTATGATGCGCCGAGCCCGGTGCATGCAATATAGATGAATGAATGCAAACATGCTGTCATACTGTATGCTAATTGAAATATGCCCTAATCTAACCATCATAAGCGGATAAATAAAAGGGAGAAAGACGTGGGGTTGGAAGACATACATCACACTCACGCACACTTATTACAGTTGTGCCCTCACTCGGAGGATCCGAACAAATAATACAGTCCGAATATTACAGTCCCCAAAATAAAAGAATATTACAGTCCAAAATATTACAGAATTCTAATTAATTAATGAATTAACTAGAAAGCAAATAAACTGGCGTGCAAGCCAGGGACTGCCTTGCTTCTGGTGGATGATGCATGTCCGGACTGTCTTGCGCGAAAATCCACCGGAATGCCCCAATTAGCCTCTGTTTACACCTGTTATTTTTGAAAAGCGTGCCAAGTCCCGGAAAGTTGCTGATTCCTGGTTTTGCTGCAACAGAGAGCAGGAAAGGGGCATAGCAATGTATTTGCACAAATATATGCATGTCTCGATCCTCGTGCCACCAATCACGCATACCGAGGCATGATGGCAGAGGAGTCGAAATGCACAACTCAATATAGGATGAATGCACAAGAAACTACAGCTAAAACCTAACTCCATCATGGATAATCCGGAGTGTCGGTGACTGGGGAATTGAGACACATTCCGTCACTCGGAGTACGAAACATACCTCGTTTCCCGTGCCCGGGCTAACTCATATTCCGGACATGATGCAATATGCATGACATGCATGAAATGCAACTAAGATACAATCCTAACATACTCAATGCTATGAAAATGAGATGCCTCGAAATGCGTGCACACGGGCACGCAAACCGAGGCGATGATATGTGTCTCGAAATGCGTGCACGCGGGCACGCAAATCGAGGCGATGATATGTGTCTCGAAATGCGTGCACGCGGGCACGCAAACCGAGGCGATGATATGAAGTCATGAAAATGAGATGCCTCGAAATGCGTGCACACGGGCACGCGAACCGAGGCAATGACAGAATGCTATGAAATGACATGGAAACATGATATGGACTTATACCAACATGAGTGAGCCTCAGCCACACTCATATAAGATGCCGGTTGATGAAAATGAAGTGCCTCGAAATGCGTGCACACGGGCACGCAAACCGAGGCGATGATAAAATGTGATGAAATGACATGAAAATGACAAATGGGCCTATACCAACATGAATGAGCCTCAGCCACACTCACATAGGATGCCGGCGGATAAAAATGAGGTGCCTCGAAATGCGTGCACACGGGCACGCAAACCGAGGCGATGATAAAATGCGATGAAATGACATGAAAATGACAAATGGGCTTATACCAACATGAATGAGCCTCAGCCACACTCACATAGGATGCCGGCGGATAAAAATGAGGTGCCTCGAAATGCGTGCACACGGGCACGCAAACCGAGGCAATGATAAAATGCGATGAAATGACATGAAAATGACAAATGGGCTTATACCAACATGAATGAGCCTCATCCACACTCATATAAGATGCCGGCGGATAAAAATGAGGTGCCTCGAAATGCGTACACACGGGCACGCAAACCGAGGCAATGATAAAATGTGATGAAACATGGCAAAAATGATATGCAAGCATGCTAATGGAATTTCAGCAACAAAGTATGGGGGAAAACAGTCCCGAAATGAAGCGAAATGACATGAAATGCAAGGAAATGGTCCCGAAATACGAATTTAGGCACCCGAAATGGCCTATAGCTATGCAATGCGTGCACAATATGGACATGGAGTGTAAAGACAGAAGGAAGGCAGCCCCAAAATTAACATTTTACTAGTTTATAGCATGGCCAAACAGTGGACAAAAACAGGGCAAAACAAGCATGCAAAAATGGGGAATAAACATGAGATTAAGAAGTAACTCATAGCTACTGTCCTCGAACAGGTTCGGGCCCTTCTACAATATTGAAGAGGGGCCAAAAATATGCACATTTACAGAACTGTAAAATCCTCAAAAACAAACAGAGATATGGCTAAGCTTTTATGTAAGAAAACGGGCCAAAAGATGGCCAAAGAGGCAAGTGGTATATACAATGCCCAAACTGAAAAATTCCCTTCTACAACATTGAAGAGGGACCAAAAATAAGCATATTTCCAGAACTGTAAAATGGCCAAAACAGTATAAAAATATGCTAGAAATGCAATGCAAAATAAGGCTCAAAAGAGGCTATAACATGAGGTATGCAAAATATTCCACAAATGGCCAAAGACCCTTAATGAAACATGTTAAGAAGGTCAAAATAAGACTATCTCTAGGCCTGAAAATTGTCCAAAAATGGAAGCATAATGGGCTGCCAAAGCATGCAAGAAAACGGTATTTAAGGAGGACATTGAAGCAAGTGCAACATGGAGGGCTCAAACAGGGTTGAGCCCTTAATGAGACATGAAAATGAGCTCAAAATAATGATCTTTCCAGTTTTGGTCGGAGCTCAAATGTACAAGAAAGAAAGGCTAAGAAATGTTGCAAAAAATGAGCTCAAAAGAGGGAAAGTGGACTTACCCTTGAAGATCAATTCTTTTGTTGCTTCTTGGGCCAACTTTGTTGCCTCTTAGCTTCTGGAATTCCTCTCCTTGCTCTTGGAATGGAGTGGTGGTGGTAGAGCTTGGTGTTGTAGTGTAAATGGTGGTGTAGTACTTGAAGCTTTTTAGGAAAATGAGAGAGATGGAGGAGGATTTGTCTCTTGAGGCTTGAAGAACCAATTTTCTAACCTCCTAAAGGGGAGGAGAGGTTCTCTTTATATAGAGAAACCAAAGGGGCAAAGCTTCTCTTGGAAGCTTTGACCAAAAGGGCCAAGCTTCTTGGAGAAGCTAGGCAAAAAGGGTCAAGAGGTTCAAGCTTCTTGGAGAAGCTAGCCAAAAGGGTCAAAAGGTTCAAGCTTCTTGGAGAAGCTAAACAAAAAGGTTCAAAAGGGTCAAGCTTCTTGGAGAAGTTTTAAAAAGGGGTCAAAAGGTTCAAGCTTCTTGGAGAAGCTAAACAAAAAGGTCAAGCTTCTTGGAGAAGCTAAAAAAGGGGTCAAGCTTCTTGGAGAAGCTAAAAGAGGTCAAGCTTCTTGGAGAAGCTAAAAAAAAAAGGTCCAAAAGGGTCAAGCTCCCTCAAGAAAAGGTCTCGGTTAGGAGAAGTGGCCGATTGATCAAAAATAGTGGCCGGCCATGAACTTTTAGGGTCCTCCCAAGTGTGTAGATCACAGATATGTGGTCGAAAGTTGGCAACACTAACTCCAAGGTGTTCAACATTAGCCCGGAAGTTGGGAAAACGGGTGCCGGGAGGCTCCGGAGGAGAGATAACTGGTTGCTGCAACAATTGCTGGCCTCCCACCCTTCAGTGACCTTCCCTGTGATAAAACAGAGGTACCTGCCAAAAATGAACGAAAACCAATGCAAAACGAATGTTCCGGGGCCAAAACACGCAGTTCGAGGTCCCGAAAATGGGCTGTTAAGCACCAAAAGTGGCATTCGACCTCGAAGTGGGTTTCTCAGCCCCCAGTGTCCCTCAAAAGGGAGCAAATAGGAAGTATGCCAAAAATCAGAGCAAACGGAGATGGTTAGGTGGTCCCGAACCGAGGCACACGGCCTGACGGTCCCGGAAAACCGGAAACCGGGCTCCGAAATGGGCAAAATGGCCTACGGCCACCAAATGTAGCCTACGGACATTGAGAGATGGTCTACTAGACCTCTCCCTCCCTTCAGGAAAAGAAACAGAGAAAACCGAGTCTGGTTCGCAAACCGAGACAAGGCACAGAAAAGGGTTCGGGAGTCCGGAGGCAGGGCTCACGGCCGCAACTCCGAAACTTCTGAACGAGCACATCATGCAACATCACCAAGCGCTCAATTGGTGACGTCTGAGTCTTAAGGTCGGTCAAAAATTGGGTGTCTACAGTTGCCCCTCTTTGACAGAACTCGGAAGTCACAAGTGACGGGAGTGAATGTCAAAGCCCAGAGACGACCCATTTTTGACAAGGCCGAAGACTTAGACAAACATACAGGATAAACAGAGATGCGCCCGCAGGCATGCCTGCAGGCAGGGGGCAAAATGCAAAATGATACGCAGAAATATTTTGAAGATTGGACTTATACGCTACGCGAAGCCGATTTGAAAGTTGGACATATACGCTACGCGAAGCCGATTTGAAAGTTGGACTTATACGCTAAGCGAAGCCGGTTTGACGAGTGGACTTATACGCTACGCGAAGCCAATTTGAAAGTTGAGGATTCATGCAATGCACTGTAATGTAATAACTGAAATGCAATGTAATAGCTAGGAAATGAAGGTACCTCACAGGGGCAATTGGTAATGACTTACCTCATGCTGCTGGGGATCTCTCGCTTCTTCTTGGTTGAACCGCAGGTACTACTTTTCTCCCTGACTATGGTCGCAGCTTTCCCTATTCTCCAACGGGGTGACAGACTAGGTTGGTTCAGTATCCAGAATTGAGGTGCATACACGCTATCTCAACCTATGGGGCTTCCATACAGATTTCAAGCCGAGGACACGCCTCTGGGTATTTAAACCAGACTTTAGTCACGGAAATCCCGAACCTTTGCGTTCTAGGCATAAGCCATTCGAACTCTAGTTTCCACCGTCTCAGTTGGTCTCCTAGGAACTCACCGCAAACACAGGCAGGTGGCTATACCAGACCATGACGAGTCGTTCGGGCACGACTAACACCAAAGGAATTGCACCTTTAGAGAATTTAAGGTCTCCTAGACCGGAAAGTGCACGAAGCGGCGCGAATAAATGCAAACGCGATGCGCAAAACAGCGCGAATGATGATGCAGGATTTAAGGTCTCCTTAGACCAAGGATAAGGTCTTCTTAGACCGGGCGAGTGCACAAGACAGTGCGATGCAGAGTGAATGCACAAAACAGTGCTAAACAGATGCACGAAATAGCGTGATGCTAAAGGTGTACAAAACAGTACGAGCAAGGTGAATGCACAAAACAGTGCGATACAAATAAGGTGCGCAAGATAGCGCGATACAATGCACTAACAAGTACAGGTGAGATGCGCAAGATAGCGCGATGCAATGCACTAACAAGTACAGGTAAGATGCGCAAGATAGCGCGATGGAATGCATGCAAAATGCAAGTAAGGTGCACAAAACAGTGCAATGCGCAAGAAAGCGCGAGTGATTTGAAATGCACAGGACAGTGCGATACGCTAAACAGCGCGATTGATATGCACTAAACAGTGCGATTGATTCGAAATGCACTAGACAGTGCGATACGCTAAACAGCGCGATTGAAATGCACTAAACAGTGCGATACGCTAAACAGCGCGATTGATTTGAAATGCACTAGACAGTGCGATACGCTAAACAGCGCGATTGAAATGCACTAAACAGTGCGATACGCTAAACAGCGTGATTGAAATGCACAAAATAGTGCGATTGAAATGCACAAAATAGTGCGAGTGAATGCATGTTTTATGCAAATGAGGTGCATTTTCTATGCAAAAGATACGAGCATATTCTATGCAAGTATGGAAGAGTGCATTTTCTATGCAAAAGATACGAGCATATTCTATGCAAGTATGGAAGAGTGCATTTTCTATGCAAAAGATACGAGCATATTCTATGCAAGTATGGAAGAGTGCATTTTCTATGCAAAAGATACGAGCATATTCTATGCAAGTATGGAAGAGTGCATTTTCTATGCAATATTGAAAGCAAATTCTATGCAGGATCGAAAGCAAACATATTCTATGCATGAATCATAACGATGTGCGGCACGCATGCGACAACAGTGTATATGAAAATGCACATTCTATGTAGTAGAGGAGCATCAAATATGTACTCTGGTGCCTCTGATTTACCTCTTAGAGGACTTTGCAACACACTCAGCTCAAAAGGGGCACACCCTGTTCATATTGGCGGGAGATAACATCTGCTGCTGCTGCTTTAATTGCCGTTCTGGCTTGAAGCATGCTTAAGCTTGGAGTAGAGGCACACTCATTCTTCAGGGCACTGGCAAGGCCTGAAGAGGTACATATGGAATGCAATCTCAGAATTTTCTGAAGGTGAAACACACTCAGATGCTCAAAATTTTCCTTATTTTCTTTTGCTTCGTAGTCCGGAACTTATATAGCTTCAGATAGGTCCTTGTTTTGCTGTTCTGACATAACCTGGGTTGAACCCTGCAGTTTTATGAAAGAATGAATCTTGTTTTGCACAGATGTGGGGAACGGCACGGCACTCGGAGCGCGAAACGATTTTATTTTGAAATTGATAAATGAGCTCTCGACCGGGTATCGAGCCTACGACTGAACACAGCAAGACAACTCAACACGGAAATAAAAGGCACACAACCTAGACACATCGGGTAACACTCGAAACGACTCAAAACAAGAATCGAGATAAAACAAAAAGACACGACACTCAAATGTGCACAGGGAGCCTGTTTCACCGGGTAGTGTTTCCCACCCTTTTCTTATTTGTGGTTCTCACATCACTCGGCCCTCAAGCTCTGTTTTTTTTTTTTCTGGAAAAGCCCCTTTCTCACTTTTTCTCTCATCGTACATCTCTCTATTCTTCAATCTCTCGTTTTTCATCCCTCCCCTGGGTGGTTGATGGATGAATAGGAAGTTGCGGGCTCACGCCCAACATAATCAGCTCGCGGCTATTTCCTTCGGTGACATCTGTCGATGCGCCGGATGAGGGAATGGAGCATCTTGATCCATTCCAATTCGTGCTTCGCACTTGGCTTGATACCTCGCTGCTTGGAGGATGAGAGAGCTTTCAGCCCTTTGTTGTTAACTTCGATCATCCCCCTTTTTTTTTGGCGGGTAGAGTGGCCTTTCTGGCAAGTATGTTGGCAATGGGGAAAAGACAGGAAGCCTGACTCAACTGTGCCCGTAGTTCATCATTTTGACCATTTTTTTTTTCTAAAAAAAAAAAAAAAAAAAAATTTTTTTGACCAAAATGAGAGTTAGATTAACATACTTGTTCAATTTTCTGATTTAAAATCATGCAAGTTAGGCTATAAGCACTGAAAATTTTCCTCTTTTGGGTCCAAGAAATGGTCCAGTTTTGAAAATGGAATACTTTTCGAGAAGATTAGTCAACCTCAGTAAAAAAAATTCTCAAAAACTATTTCGCAAACGGCCACTGCTGAACGAGCACGGAACCTACTCTTGAGATACACAACCTTGGATCCATAGCAATGGAAAATTGCCCCTTGTCTGAAGGACACTGCATGGCAACGGAATGTTGCCCCTTGTTTGAAATGACACTGCGGCGTTCTGAATGGCAATGGAAAGTTGCCCCTTGTTTGGATAGCACCGCAGCGCATTGAATGGCAACGGAAAGTTGCCCCTTGTTTGAATGACACCGCGGTGCATTGAATGGCAACGGAAAGTTGCCCCTTGTCTGAATGGCACCGTAGTGTATTGTAGTCAGTCCTCAGAGCGACGAACGCAACCAGACTCTCAGATATAGAGAAGGCAAAGATTATCAGAACCATTACATGGACATGATTGAGTTTGAAGTGTTTTACGGCTGGACTTCAGAATGAAGTTGCCTACGTATCCTAAAGATGGGAATCAAGCCTTACGTAGTTCGGGGTTAAGGTACACTCGGGTATTAACCTCTCCTTTTTAGGCTCTAACTTTTGCCAAGGCGCCCGTTGCGGGTTTTCGACCTTGCGAGCTTTGTTCTTCTTTTCTTTTCAATTCTTTTCAATTCTTTTTCCTTTTTTGATTTTTTCGTTCTTTTCTTTGCATCTTTCTTTTTTTGTTCTCTTTTTTTCTTTTTGCATTTTTTGCTTCTTCTTTTTTTGTATTTTTTTTTTTCTTGCTCTAACTTTTGCTTGGGTCGCCCTTCCGGGTTTTCGGCCCAGCGAGCCTCTCAAGGGTAAAAGTGTAACGAGTCCATGCTAAATGGTTTTGAGATCCTGGAGTCATCTGAATCCAGGAGAATGGCTGCTGCTTTGCTTTGTAAGCTTCTTCTGATGAGATCTGATCTTCTTGACCTGACTTTCCTGGCCTCTTGTTCGAGAGCTGCTTTAAATTTGGCCACACAGGCCTCACGTCGTAGTTGACCGTTGAACCTTCTGAATTCAAGTTCAAGGTTTGGAAGCGGAGGGGTTGAGTCTCGAGGCTGAGAGCGATCCTAAGCTGCACAATCTCAAGAGCGATTCCACACAGGTCTTCGCAGGACCGCTCAAAACATTTTTTTTGAAAGTTTTTTAAGGAAGCGACAAATCGCTCGCGCTGAAAATAGTGTGAAACCAGTCTGGATCAAGCCAGGGTCCTTCTCAGTACTCACGCTAACAAGCATGATTTCATTCATTAAGGGCTTAGCACGCCTCTCTTTCTCTCAAATGATCAAAGTTTTGCAAATCCCGAGGAATTCCTTCCTCTTCGTTTTCACCGCAGTGTTCAAAAAAAAGTTTTGAAAAACTTAGGTCGATACAATGATTTTGGGGTGCAGAAGAGTAGGCGAAAAGTACTGCCATTTCATTCAAACTTTCTGGCACAACTGGCGCACGGCAGAAGCGAACATAGAAGTGCAAAAATTACTGCTGTTTCATTCAAATCTGTTGGTACAACTGGCTCCCTGGCAGAAACAGACTCAAAACAAAACGAAAAAGACAAACACAAAACAAAATGGTGACGCCCGAGGTAACACCCCCCGGAATCACCCGACTCCTGTACAACAGGACTGACTCGATACAACAAGACAGATCCAAAATAAAAAAGAGACTGACTCAAAGCAAAAAGATAGACTCAGAAACAAAACAACAAGACCGACTCAATACCCGAGTCGGAAACCGGCATTCGCCAATGCTCAAAACAGTGCATGCCATCCACCATATCTGGAGTAAACTGAGCGCTGCCCGCAGGTGGTTCATCCCTCCAATCACATCACATTATCCCCTACAAGTTCACTGATCAAGTGCCGATAGATTTTGCAGGACCTGGTGCGGGGATGACTCCATTGTCAAATAGATCTTGTACTTCATGGCGAAGACGGAAGCAGGCGTTGGTAGTATGGCCAGTTTGTTGATGGTACGCGCAGTACTGGGTAGTATCATGTGTAGCCGGAAGAGGGTTCGGGAGAGGCCGAGGCTCAAGGGGTTTGAGATGGCCTTGTCCAACAAGGATTTGGAGAGCTTTGGATAAAGGCATATAGAGGGCATGGAAGACCCTCCGACCTCGGTTTGTGGATTTTTACTGGGCGCACCAGCAAAGGGATTGGTAGGTGCTGGCCTGGTTTGCCGATCTCTTCCAAGTGGAGGATTAGAGATAACAGGATCGTCTCTGGCATGACAGCCCTTTTCCCGATGTTCCCTTTGATTCGGACTGCCCCCAACCTGAGTGGCGAAAGTGTCATCCACAGCTTTTGCAACAACTGCGAGGACTTGCTCTTTGTTCAGCCCCTCGGCTTTCAAAGCCTCAATATCCCACCGAAGGTGTTCATGGGGACCAATGCCTGCCCCTACCTTGTTCTTTCCACTCGCCTCCACTTTGCCAAGGGATTGGCCTTCCTCAAATGCAGCCCGTCCCAAGACTGGGGAGCCTTTTGACACGAACTCCCTGGTATGAGATGTGGTTGATGACGGAGCCAATGTCCCGGAGGCCAAATCTGTCACAGTTTTTTGAAGATCTTTTATCATTCCCATCAACTCAGAAGTAGTGGGTTCTCGGGTTTGAGATGATTGGGGTTCAGGTGCACCCATCATGCATAAGTCCATGCTTTCTGGGATAAACACCTCGGGCTTGGGTAGATGGGCCGGGGTGATGTATATGCTGGGGTCAAAGGTGGATGGCAGTATGTGGATGTGATTGAGGTAGGCAGGAGATGTTTGGTCATTAGGGTCTGAAGGTGGAGCTATCGTCCGGTTGTCGATGAGATTTTGGACCTCATGACGAAGGCGGTAGCAACGGTCGGTGCCATGACCGCGCTGCTGATGGTACATACAATACTTGGCGGGGTTATGTCTGGCTGGGAGTGGGTCAGGAAGAGGTTGAGGATCGAGGGGTTTGAGATGCCCTTTTTCCATCAAGGCTTTTAGTGTGCTAGTCAGGCTCATATAGAGGGGGGTGAAAGTTCTACCCTGAGTTCGGGCTGGGCCAGTTGCTTGTGGGCTTGGTTTGGCAAAAGGGTCGGCTGTGGCGACTGTATTGATTTCGGTGGGTTTGGGAATAGCGCTACTACCAGCGTTGGTACTCCTTGAAATCACCTTCCTTGTCAGTTCCCTTGTCCTGGGAATGATCCCGCTGTTGAACGCATTCTCGACTTGAACCCCCAGTTCATGCAAACTTTTGAAAGTGAATAGTGGAGCGACTATCAACTTTTGCAACATATCATGCTCGAGGTTTCGGACCATCATCTGCACTTGATCCTTCTCAGAAGGGCGACGATCTGTCATTTGTGCTGCCTTTGCTCTCCACCTTGCAATGAATTCCACAAAAGGCTCTGTTGGGTTTTGGCGAGTTGCTTCAAGCTCTTGGATGGTCATTTCAACTTGGGTATTGTAGGAATACTGATCGACAAAGGCCTCAGCCAGTTCTTCCCAGTTTTGCTTCACTGTATCCTCCAATTTGGTATACCAAGTGGCTGCCACACCCGACAGGGTTCTTCCATACAAAGAGAGTTTCTGTGGCTTAGTCAGACCCATCGGCTTCAGGACATCTAAGAAGAGTCGGATATGTACCATTGGATCTCCAGACCCGTCGAAACGGTCGATATAAGGCATTTTGAATCTGTCTGGGAGCCGGATGGTAGCCTCGGTGTGCCCATCCTCAATGCCAGGAATGGAGTTAAGGCCCTGTGCCCTTTTGAATTGCTTCTCAAGGTTTGCAATTTTCACTGCAGTCGGATTGAACTCATCAACATGAAAGGGTTGAGTTTTCTCATTAGGCTGCACCAGGGGTCTGAGCACCTGAGCTTGAGTCGACCCTTCTCGAGGATTCAGACACTGCAAGTCTTCAACTGGCGAAATTGGGTCAAAGTTCGGCTGGGGTCCCAAAGCTGGATGTGAGGCAGATGCCCCAGATGGGCGCTGCGTTTCAATACTGGTCTCAGCCTGCATGGCAGTTCCCTAACTTAGCGCTGCTGTCACGGCCGCAAACTCTTCCGAACCTTGTGCCATCACAGTCTGCTGAGTCTGAACAACGGTGATGTAACTGGCGACTGACGGATTAGACGAACAGATGAGCCCTGACCGGCTTTTCTTTACCTTGCCTCCGCGAAAGAACACTGGTTGCCCTTGGATTGAATTTCTGACCTAACAAAGTCTATCAGCACAAGTTCGATGAACCTCGGGGGATATCGGAGCCTTCTGAAGCTATGGTTCCCAGACTACCTAGCAAAAGAGAAAACAGACAGCATCTCAGCCTGATTCCATCTGAATAGATACGAGCATAGTTGAATAAGTGTGCCCTCTACTGAATTCTGCCCAAAATTCGGCCTCAAAATCTGAGTCTGATACCCACAGGTAAAGCTGACTCCTAAATACTGATAGTAATGCCCGCAGGCCTGATGCCCAAACTCGCAAACTGGTGCCCGCAGGCCTGACGCCCAAACTCATATACTGATACATGCATTCCTGTAGAGACGCACTCTAAAGCACATAACAGATAAGTGAGAGCCAAAACATCCCTATGTTAGGGTAAGGTTTCCCTGTCCTATTTTGTCAGGAGCTAAGGTTTCATTACGCACACAGCGGCTTCAAACAACCTATAAACGGGTAAGCAACCTGTCCTAATTTGGAATGGTCACTATGGATCCGAATATGCACTAGGTCGAATGGTCAAAGAGGGTGCCCCGGTAAAACCGGGGTTTGTGTTCCCATACTGGCAGAGCCCACAACCGGTCAGCCTTATGGTCATGCCTTGACAAGACAAGCCTCCGGCAAACCGTTCAGGAATAGCAGATGGCAAACACGGTGTCCTAGGCGCACCAATGCAAATGCAATGCAAAGAATCACACAAGTGTAGTAAAAAAACAGATATCATGAGTTCGAGTAAAGTTCTCTAAATCCCCAGCAGAGTTGCCAGAAACTGTAACAAGCCCGCGGGGGACCTCGCTACAGCTCGGACTCGACTTTTCGTAGTCACGGTTCTAAGTCTGAACCAAAGAGTCCAAATCCGGCAAATCGTTTTGAGAAAACAGATTTTTGAAAGAAGTGCCAAACATGGACTGCTTTGCCAGATACAGAGTCGCCACCTAAATATTTTATTTTGGGAAATTTAGGAAACCCTGACTCGGTGCCAAAAGGCCACGTGTCCGTCATCACCAAAGTTGCCTCGGCTCGGGAACTTGGGTACGATTGGGGAAGGTCACTTCGTGAGCACCCCCGCTCGCCCGGTCATAGACCGGCCTCTACTAACCATGATATCAATTTTTGAAAACATTGTGAGTTCTTATTCCGGTTATTTGCCTAGGTTACTATGTGATGCACACAGCATATAAGTATAGACTGGATCGCCCGAATTGGAACAAAACATTTCATGCTTGTTTATTTGAAAGATGATTTGCTACTCGCAAGTAGGCTTAAAATGCAGATTTTACCACCCGCAGGTGGGTTTAGAAAAGATGGTTTTGCCACTATCTAGTGGGCTTAAAACAAACAGTCGATGATTTATTCCAATCTAAACAACTCAACCTTCACCCACAGGCATTCAGGCAGATATATCACATAAGCACATAGCCTCATGGTAAGCATGCTATTCATGGCAGTCACTCACACGCATGCGAGGATGCTAAAGCATAGAACTTACCGAGTACTCCAAGCCAAAATAGGAACTACATTAGAAATCATGCATGATCCTAAGTATACAAAAATGCTTAATGCAACACATGCAAAATGCAACTATAGTAGGCTCGGCTATTCTAAGATGGCATATGAAATGCTACAACTAACATGTATTCAACTTGGAATTAAAAGTACAATGCAGTTAGTATGATGCGCCGAGCCCGGTGCATGCAATATAGATGAATGAATGCAAACATGCTGTCATACTGTATGCTAATTGAAATATGCCCTAATCTAACCATCATAAGCGGATAAATAAAAGGGAGAAAGACGTGGGGTTGGAAGACATACATCACACTCACGCACACTTATTACAGTTGTGCCCTCACTCGGAGGATCCGAATAAATAATACAGTCCGAATATTACAGTCCCCAAAATAAAAGAATATTACAGTCCAAAATATTACAGAATTCTAATTAATTAATGAATTAACTAGAAAGCAAATAAACTGGCGTGCAAGCCAGGGACTGCCTTGCTTCTGGTGGATGATGTATGTCCGGACTGTCTTGCGCGGAAATCCACCGGAATGCCCCAATTAGCCTCTGTTTACACCTGTTATTTTTGAAAAGCGTGCCAAGTCCCGGAAAGTTGCTGATTCCTGGTTTTGCTGCAACAGAGAGCAGGAAAGGGGCATAGCAATATATTTGCACAAATATATGCATGTCTCGATCCTCGTGCCACCAATCACGCATACCGAGGCATGATGGCAGAGGAGTCGAAATGCACAACTCAATATAGGATGAATGCACAAGAAACTACAGCTAAAACCTAACTCCATCATGGATAATCCGGAGTGTCGGTGACTGGGGAATTGAGACACATTCCGTCACTCGGAGTACGAAACATACCTCGTTTCCCGTGCCCAGGCTAACTCATATTCCGGACATGATGCAATATGCATGACATGCATGAAATGCAACTAAGATACAATCCTAACATACTCAATGCTATGAAAATGAGATGCCTCGAAATGCGTGCACACGGGCACGCAAACCGAGGCGATGATATGTGTCTCGAAATGCGTGCACGCGGGCACGCAAATCGAGGCGATGATATGTGTCTCGAAATGCGTGCACGCGGGCACGCAAACCGAGGCGATGATATGAAGTCATGAAAATGAGATGCCTCGAAATGCGTGCACACGGGCACGCGAACCGAGGCAATGACAGAATGCTATGAAATGACATGGAAACATGATATGGACTTATACCAACATGAGTGAGCCTCAGCCACACTCATATAAGATGCCGGTTGATGAAAATGAAGTGCCTCGAAATGCGTGCACACGGGCACGCAAACCGAGGCGATGATAAAATGTGATGAAATGACATGAAAATGACAAATGGGCTTATACCAACATGAATGAGCCTCAGCCACACTCACATAGGATGTCGGCGGATAAAAATGAGGTGCCTCGAAATGCGTGCACACGGGCACGCAAACCGAGGCGATGATAAAATGCGATGAAATGACATGAAAATGACAAATGGGCTTATACCAACATGAATGAGCCTCAGCCACACTCACATAGGATGCCGGCGGATAAAAATGAGGTGCCTCGAAATGCGTGCACACGGGCACGCAAACCGAGGCAATGATAAAATGCGATGAAATGACATGAAAATGACAAATGGGCTTATACCAACATGAATGAGCCTCATCCACACTCATATAAGATGCCGGCGGATAAAAATGAGGTGCCTCGAAATGCGTGCACACGGGCACGCAAACCGAGGCAATGATAAAATGTGATGAAACATGGCAAAAATGATATGCAAGCATGCTAATGGAATTTCAGCAACAAAGTATGGGGGAAAACAGTCCCGAAATGAAGCAAAATGACATGAAATGCAAGGAAATGGTCCCGAAATACGAATTTAGGCACCCGAAATGGCCTATAGCTATGCAATGCGTGCACAATATGGACATGGAGTGTAAAGACAGAAGGAAGGCAGCCCCAAAATTAACATTTTACTAGTTTATAGCATGGCCAAACAGTGGACAAAAACAGGGCAAAACAAGCATGCAAAAATGGGGAATAAACATGAGATTAAGAAGTAACTCATAGCTACTGTCCTCGAACAGGTTCGGGCCCTTCTACAATATTGAAGAGGGGCCAAAAATATGCACATTTACAGAACTGTAAAATCCTCAAAAACAAACAGAGATATGGCTAAGCTTTTATGTAAGAAAACGGGCCAAAAGATGGCCAAAGAGGCAAGTGGTATATACAATGCCCAAACTGAAAAATTCCCTTCTACAACATTGAAGAGGGACCAAAAATAAGCATATTTCCAGAACTGTAAAATGGCCAAAACAGTATAAAAACATGCTAGAAATGCAATGCAAAATAAGGCTCAAAAGAGGCTATAACATGAGGTATGCAAAATATTCCACAAATGGCCAAAGACCCTTAATGAAACATGTTAAGAAGGTCAAAATAAGACTATCTCTAGGCCTGAAAATTGTCCAAAAATGGAAGCATAATGGGCTGCCAAAGCATGCAAGAAAACGGTATTTAAGGAGGACATTGAAGCAAGTGCAACATGGAGGGCTCAAACAGGGTTGAGCCCTTAATGAGACATGAAAATGAGCTCAAAATAATGATCTTTCCAGTTTTGGTCGGAGCTCAAATGTACAAGAAAGAAAGGCTAAGAAATGTTGCAAAAAATGAGCTCAAAAGAGGGAAAGTGGACTTACCCTTGAAGATCAATTCTTTTGTTGCTTCTTGGGCCAACTTTGTTGCCTCTTAGCTTCTGGAATTCCTCTCCTTGCTCTTGGAATGGAGTGGTGGTGGTAGAGCTTGGTGTTGTAGTGTAAATGGTGGTGTAGTACTTGAAGCTTTTTAGGAAAATGAGAGAGATGGAGGAGGATTTGTCTCTTGAGGCTTGAAGAACCAATTTTCTAACCTCCTAAAGGGGAGGAGAGGTTCTCTTTATATAGAGAAACCAAAGAGGCAAAGCTTCTCTTGGAAGCTTTGACCAAAAGGGCCAAGCTTCTCTTAGAAGCTTGGAGCAAAAGGGCCAAGCTTCTTGGAGAAGCTAGGCAAAAAGGGTCAAGAGGTTCAAGCTTCTTGGAGAAGCTAGCCAAAAGGGTCAAAAGGTTCAAGCTTCTTGGAGAAGCTAAACAAAAAGGTTCAAAAGGGTCAAGCTTCTTGGAGAAGTTTTAAAAAGGGGTCAAAAGGTTCAAGCTTCTTGGAGAAGCTAAACAAAAAGGTCAAGCTTCTTGGAGAAGCTAAAAAAGGGGTCAAGCTTCTTGGAGAAGCTAAAAGAGGTCAAGCTTCTTGGAGAAGCTAAAAAAAAAAGGTCCAAAAGGGTCAAGCTCCCTCAAGAAAAGGTCTCGGTTAGGAGAAGTGGCCGATTGATCAAAAATAGTGGCCGGCCATGAACTTTTAGGGTCCTCCCAAGTGTGTAGATCACAGATATGTGGTCGAAAGTTGGCAACACTAACTCCAAGGTGTTCAACATTAGCCCGGAAGTTGGGAAAACGGGTGCCGGGAGGCTCCGGAGGAGAGATAACTGGTTGCTGCAACAATTGCTGGCCTCCCACCCTTCAGTGACCTTCCTTGTGATAAAACAGAGGTACCTGCCAAAAATGAACGAAAACCAATGCAAAACGAATGTTCCGGGGCCAAAACACGCAGTTCGAGGTCCCGAAAATGGGCTGTTAAGCACCGAAAGTGGCATTCGACCTCGAAGTGGGTTTCTCAGCCCCCAGTGTCCCTCAAAAGGGAGCAAATAGGAAGTATGCCAAAAATCAGAGCAAACGGAGATGGTTAGGTGGTCCCGAACCGAGGCACACGGCCTGACGGTCCCGGAAAACCGGAAACCGGGCTCCGAAATGGGCAAAATGGCCTACGGCCACCAAATGTAGCCTACGGACATTGAGAGATGGTCTACTAGACCTCTCCCTCCCTTCAGGAAAAGAAACAGAGAAAACCGAGTCTGGTTTGCAAACCGAGACAAGGCACAGAAAAGGGTTCGGGAGTCCGGAGGCAGGGCTCACGGCCGCAACTCCGAAACTTCTGAACGAGCACATCATGCAACATCACCAAGCGCTCAATTGGTGACATCTGAGTCTTAAGGTCGGTCAAAAATGGGGTGTCTACAAGCTCCGATCACATCAATTCCCCAGACTGAAAAAGGCCATGGAGAAGTCATGTTGTACAGCTTTGACGGCGGGATGTTCATGCGGTTTGCATGAATTTGACACTTGTGGCATCGCCGAACAAAACTAATACAATCCTCCTCCATGGTTGACCAGTAGTAGCCCTGTCTGAGGATCTTTCTGGCCAGCATTACTCCATTCATGTGTGCACCGTACTCCCCCCCATGGATGGCTTCCATCAGGCGTTTCGACTCTTCAGCTACTACACAGAGCTTATGCATTCCCAGATGACCCCTTTTGTACAAATTTCCCCCGCAGATAACGAACTGAGCAGCCATTCTTCTGACGGCCCTCTTATCTTTGGCATTTGCCCCTAGTGGATATGTCTCCTTTTCCAAGAAGTTCCAGATGTCGTAGTACCAGGGGTTGCCGTCTTGAACCTCATCTATGGCGGAAATTGACTCGTATGCTGGTACGAACTTCTGATCAATAATGACTGGACGCATCCGGACTCCGGACGGGATGTCTATCATAGAAGATAGAGTTGTTAATGAATCTGCAAACCTGTTGTTCTCTCTCACGAGGTGGGTGAAATTTAGTTTCTCAAACCGAGGAATTAGCAGATCCAAGGTTTGGTGGTAGATTATCATCCTTTCCTCTTTGACCTTCCAATCTCCTTTTGCTTGAGACACAACAAGGTTTGAGTCCCCAATGACGTCCAACCGTCTTGCCCCAAGTTCTAGGGCTGCTTCCAGGCCAGCAATACATGCCTCATACTCTGTTTCATTGTTAGAAACTTTGAACCGGAGCTTGATTGCTAAAGGGATACGGGAATCATCAGGCGCTATCAGCAACACCCCTATCCCATACCCATACTGGTTTGACGCTCCGTCAAAGTACATCGTCCAAGTTTCATCTTCGACGTGCAGAATGGCTTCATCTGGGAATAGATACTCAACCGCTTCATCCCCCTCAACCGGGTGGTCGGCAAGGAACTCCGCTACCGCTCTCCCTTTTACTGACTTGCGCGTTATATACTTCAAATCAAATTCGGAGAGCAACAGCAGCCAACGAGCTAGCCTACCCGTAAGTGCTGGTTTCTCGAAAAGATATTTGATGGGATCCAAACGCGAAACCAACATTACTGAGTGAGCTAACAGGTAGTGCCGCAGCTTCCTGGTTGCCCATACCAAGGCCAAACAAGCCTTCTCCAGCGGTGTATAGCGGGTCTCGTAATCCAGCATCTTTTTGCTCAGATAGTAGATGGCTCTTTCCACTTTGTCTTCTGACTCCTGCGCGAGCATGCAGCCCATGGTAGTCTCAGTTACCGAAAGGTACAATATCAACGGTCTCCCCGGCTCTGGCGGCGACAACACGGGCGGGTTCTGTAGATACTCTTTGATCTGCTCAAAAGCTGCTTGACATCGACCGTCCCATTGGAATTTCTTTCCTTTCTTCAGGAGACCAAAAAGTGGTTCACAAGTCATGGTTAATTTAGAAATAAACCGTCTTATGAATTGCACTTTACCCAGAAATCCTCGCACCTCCTTTTCAGTCCTTGGTCGTGGCATTTCTAAGATGGCCTTGATTTTGGAAGGGTCGACCTCGATGCCCCTTTGTGTAATCAGAAACCCTAACATCTTCCCTGCCGTAACACCAAACGTGCATTTCTGGGGATTCAGTCGCAGCCGAAACTCTTTGATCCTTTGAAAGAATTTTTGTAAGGCGGTGTAGTGGCCTTCTCTATCCTTGGACTTGACAATCATGTCGTCCACATACACCTCGACCTCTTTATGGATCATATCATGCAATATTGTAGTTGCTGCCCGTTGATACGTAGCTCCAGCATTTTTCAACCCGAATGGCATCACTCTATAACAATATGTACCCCACGGGGTAGTAAACGCAGTCTTCTCCCGGTCTCCGGGTGCCATCACTATCTGATTATAGCCTGAGAAACCATCCATAAACGAAAGCAAGGCGTGTCCTGCCGTGAAATCCACCAATTCATCAATGTGTGGCAAGGGAAAGTCGTCCTTCGGACTGGCCCTATTCAAATCTCTGAAGTCTACACAGACCCGAATTCTGCCGTCCTTCTTTGGCACCGGAACTATGTTGGCCAACCAAGTTGGATATTCAGATACCAGCAGGAACCCTGCGTCAATTTGCTTGGTGACCTCTTTCTTAATTTTTAGGGCCCAGTCCAGGCGAATCCTTCTGAGTTTCTGTTTGACAGGGCGGGCCTCGGGATCAAGAGGGATCCGGTGCTGTACAATCTCAGGATCGATTCCAGGCATGTCTTCATAGGACCACGTGAAAACATCTTTGAAATCTTTTAATAAAGCGACTAAGCGCTCGCGCTCCTCGAAGACAACGTGGACTCGATCTGGACCAGCCGCGGGTCCTTCTCAGTACCAACATTCACAGTAGTGATTTCATCCATTAAAGGTTTAACAAATCTTTCCTGCTCTTGATCAATTAATCGTTGCAAAACTTGGGGAATTTCTTCCTCGCTGTTTTCATCAAAATTTTGAAAATCCTGATTTAAGCAATAAATCAAAGGCACAGAAAAATACTCAGAAACCACATCCACATCATTCTCATTAAATATTTCCAAGCCGTCAGATTCCTCTGTTACAACAGACTCAAAAGAAAATGAAAATGACGACCTAGACAGGACTGTGGCATCCGGGTTATCACCCCCAGGAATACCGGACTCAGACTCAGTCGAGCTGGAATCTGATTCTGACACACAAGATTCGGTAGAATCAGATTCCGGCTCACTACCTGACCCGGAACTGCTAGATAAAAAGCCTTCTTTATATTGCCAGATGAGAGAAGGTGCGATAGATGCATCCAAGATCGGCGTTGGAAAGCCCGCAGCTATTTCATCTCCAATCATAGAAACCGAAGAGTTATCCCCCAAGCACTCTTGGCCGATCGGAGGATCTGATAGTAGACTCGCCAGTGCTACCCCCATTTCAAGCTCTGTGCTCTCAGGATCCACTGCTTCACATTGCTCAACCTCAGTTGGTGGGTCTGTCTGCGCTTCGGCAACGTCATCCCCAGATAATTGTATGTCGAAGAAGATTTCAAAACCAGGCACGCGCTTCCCCTCCGCGTTTTGCCATGGCTCCGGGAAGCCGCAGAATGGAAAATCTTCCCCCTCCCGGACGAAGCGTCCGTTTAGGGTACCCCAGATGGGCCTGTGCATTAACTCAAATGGCTTCCCGGCCTTCTTTGCTCTGGCCCTTCCGGCCATTTCTTTCCCTTTTCTCACCCAGTCCTCCTTGGTGGGCAGATAACCCAGTCCAAAGGCGTGAGGGTTGTGTGGCACTTTGGCCAACACTGAGACGCCCTTCCGGCCACTTCTCCCTAATCCCATCCCAGGGGTATGTTTTAGCTTGTTCATGAGGTAGATAGATTGTGCACTAACATACATGCCCTCATTCACAGCCATGACATTCTGCACCACTTGAGCCTCGGCCAAAGTGAACCCCGACAAAAACACATCCTCCGTGCCGTGCTCAATTTCCAAGACAGGTGTAGACACTTCCGGCGGCGGATGGATTGATGAATTCCCAAAAACGATCGCTACCCCTTTCCCGTGAGGGTACTTTAGCATTTGATGTAGAGTGGAAGAGACTGCTTTGACCTGGTGCAACCACGGTCGCCCCAAAAGTAGGTTAAAGGTTGCGGGAACGTCCAAGATATGAAATTCGATATTGTGTTGTCCTGGACCAACCTTGGTTTGAATTTTAACAGTCCCCATCACTTCTCTGCTGGTATTGTCGTATGCTCTGATCACTTGGGTGGTTGGGACGAAGTCCACGGGTTTCAACCCGATTGCATATGCCGTTCTGGTCGGGCAGACATTAATCGCAGACCCGGTATCAACAAGTACCACCGGTATCCACTTATCTCTACATTCCACAGAAATATAGAGAGGTTTGTTATGACTTGTGCCCTCAGGCGGTAGCTCCTTGTCCGAAAAGGTTAATGCCGGGGAACCTCCTCCCGGAAAAACCAGCCCAACCAGCTGTTCAGGCGTGGTGTCTATGGAGAGTTTGGACTTGTCCATAGCAGATAGAACAGCCTCTCTGTGTACTCGTGATGCCATTAGCAGTCCCCAGATGGAGATGTCCGCTTGTATTTTCTTTAACTGTTTCAGCACAGCTTCATCTTCAATCTGCTTCTCCTTCTGTCTTTCCGCTTCTCTATCCTTCCCGGATGCCTCGGGTTGGTCCAGGTGTGGGGGCTTGAAGTGCCGCCCACTTCTTATCATATGGTCAACCTCATTGAGGTACCAAGTATCATCCGGCTGGCCACTTCCCCAGTCTTCATCGGTGTGGGCAAGACACAAGTCGTCATCTTCCCACCACATTCCGCTGGCAGCCAACAGACACCTGTCTGGCTCCGGTTTAGTTGCTCTCTCAATATCCCCTGTCCATATGCTCGCAGCATTCTCCATTTTCGTGCGCGCAGCACTTTCGGTCCCCTCAGGGCCTTTAGCTTTTCTAATTCTCTCAGCCTCCTCAAACTTTCCTTGTTCCAGCTGCGTCAGTACAGCTGTTTGTTCAACAGTTCCCACATCCATAATGCCCATATCCCGAGCGGAATTCTTAACACCGGCGCTCTCCGGCGGTACAGCTTGACTTTCGGCCGTTCCGGCCACAACTGATATTTCTGCCCCTGCCGGGCTCTGTTCTGATTGGGCTTCCCCCACTGCATCCGGTTGATCTTCGAGCCATCCGGTGGCCTCCTCTGATCCCTCATAATCGTACCAATTAATTGACGCCTCCCCCAGTTCCTGGTCATCAAGAAGTTACAGGTTGGCAAAGTCCTCCCCTGCGGCTGTCAAATCATCTGCCCATAGCCAAGGTCCATCCCCCCGAAACATGTATAGCTCTCCTGTCTCTGGCAATTCTACACTTAGCCCAATTCGGCTCGTTGATAGGATGTACTTGCTTGGATCATAGGCTCCCTCAGCAAAATTCTGCCCAGTCCCTGATTCAGCAATCTCATTCTCTCCCAAAATCTGCCCTGCCCTATCTTCGACGGTCACCACCATCGGTTCTAGTTGGGTTTTGGAGATGTCCACCACGCACAAGAAATCAGTGCAATCGGGGAGGAGCACCTCCGGCTTGGGTAGGTGGGTGGGCGTAATATAGATGCTAGGATCGTAAGATGCGACCCCAGTCTGGATAAAGTTAATTCTTTTGGGAGGAGGAGCTTGGTTATGTGGTGGGAGAGGGTTGGTTGTGACATTGGGTTTATCAGGAGGTGCGATCACTTGTTTGTCAATAAGATCTTGGATCTCATGACGCAATCTGTAACAACGGTCGGTGTCATGACCGTGTTGTTGGTGGTACGCACAGTATTTTGACGGGTCGTAAGAGGGGGGGAGTGATTCGGTAATGCCTTTGGTTCCAGGGGTTTTAAATGATTTTTTCTAATCAATATTCCCAGAACTTTGGTCAGAGGCATATATAGTGGGGTAAAGGTTCTTTGGCCTCGCGGTTGGAATCTGTTGGCTTGTGTGTTGCTTCCGGACGCGCCGGAGAAGGGTGTGGCAGTCATGGGCCTTGGAGGGGGAGGGGGAGTGGTGGTGACCATACTAACTTCCGAGGCTCTCGTATTTGCAGCGCTGCTCGGGCCCGCATTGTTGTTACGGTTAAACGTCCTCCTCGGTTGTTCTCTGTCATGGTCAAACATACCTTGTTTCATTGCGTCTTCGATTTGCACCCCCATATCATGTAAATCTGCGAAAGTAGGGAAGGGGACTACAATCATCCTCTGCATTAGCTTTGGGTGGAGATTGCGTACAATCATCCGGATTTGATCTTTGTCCGTGGGCCTTAAAGTCATCATTGACGCCTTCGCCCTCCATCGGATCACAAAGTCCGAAAAAGATTCCTTGGGCTCTTGCCTTGTCGTTTCGAGATCACGAGTTGTGATCTCGATCTGAGTGTTGTATGAATATTGTGCGACAAAGGCCTCAGCCATTTCATCCCAGTTCCTTTTCACTTCATCTTGTAATCTTGCGTACCAATGAGAGGCTACACCCGACAGGGTTCGGCCGAATAATGAGAGCTTCTGTGGTCGTGTTAGGCCCATTGGCCGCAAGACGTCTGCAAACAGTCGGATATGGACCATGGGGTCGCCGGACCCATCAAAACGGTCGATTTGTGGCATTTTGAACCTATCGGGGAGTGTTACGGCCTCCTCGGTATATCCATCTTCGATATCCGGCATAGCCTTGACCCCTTGGGATTTCTTGAAAAGCTTCTCCAGTTTGCTCAACTTCAGAGCTGTGTGATCAACCTCGACCTCGAATGGAGAGTCCGGGTGATTGGATGTATGGACCTTGGACAGTTGTGGTGGAAGCGGGGGCGGAGCTGGCCCCGTTGGAAGATTCGTGTCCTCTTGTAAATTTTGGACATGCGGCAGGGTATTCTGGGCATTTGGTGGGGCGTTCTGAACAGTGGGTGCCTGCTCAGGTAACAGAGCCCCTGCCGGAGGAGGGATTTGGTGTGAAGCAGATGCTGTATTCTGCTATTGCAATCTGGCGATTAGTTCAGCCTGTTGGGCCATGATCGCGGCCTGCTGTTTGGAGAACTCCGTTTGACGGGCGGCATCATCATGCATTTGCTTCATACTCTCCTGCATCTGGCGCATTAAGGCCTCCATCCCTGTTGTATTTTGCTGCTCCATTCGACTGACTGGTATGTCTACTCTTATAGCACTAATCAGGACTTCACCTCTGTTGTCCTCTGACGGGGTAACCCACTGCCCTGACAACCTCTGTTCTGATACACTGCGCCTTTTCGGCTTCCTTCTGGTAACAGGGGGTAGAGAATGGAACACTGGCTGTCCGTCGATTAGATCCTCAGATCGATGGAGTCGACGACCTCGTGTCCAAAGTGCTTGGGGAATGCCTGCTGGGTTGGAAGCAATCGTGCTAAAACTGACCTAGCAAAAGATAAATAAAGCGAAAAGGAAATAAATAAACAGATAAACGGACAGCACAACAGCTTAAAATAAAATGCATGACACACAGTCGGGCATAATCAACACACAGTCAATAAGCTGAATAACACACTGTCCTCAAACACTGATTATTATCCCTGTATCATTGTTCCCTAAAACAGAATCTGATATCCGCAGATAACTCGTTCTCAAATACTGGTTGATGCCCGCAGGCCTGATACCCATAATACTGAACTGATGCCCGCAGGCCTGATGCTGACAATACTGAACTGATGCCCGCAGGCTTGATATTCAAACTCATATACTGATCTGATGCTCGCAGGCTTGATACTGTCAATACTGAACTGAAGCCCGCAGGCTTGATGCTGACAATACTGAACTGAAGCCCGCAGGCTTGATGCCCAAACTCATATACTGATACATGCATTCCTGTAGAGACGCACTCTAAAGCACATAACAGATAAGTGAGAGCCAAAACAACCCTATGTTGGGGTAGGGTTTCCCTGTCCTATTATGTCAGGAGCTAGGGTTTCATTACGCACGCAGCGGTTTCAAACAACCTATAAACGGGTAGGCAACCTGTCCTAATCTGGAATGGTCACTATGGATCCGAATATGCACTAGGTCGAATGGTCAAAGAGGGTGCCCCGGTGAAACCGGGGTTTGTGTTCCCATACTGGCAGAGCCCACAACCGGTCAGCCTTATGGTCATGCCTTGACAAGACAAGCCTCCGGCAAACCGTTCAGGAATAGCAGATGGCAAACACGGTGTCCTAGGCGCACCAATGCAAATGCAATGCAAAGAATCACACAAGTGTAGTCAAAAACAGATATCATGAGTTCGAGTCAAGTTCTCTAAATCCCCAGCGGAGTCGCCAGAAACTGTAGACGTCCCCGAACGCCCCGGGAGGGTTAAGCTCCCGTTCTGTTCATTTGGGGTCACTACAGCTCGGACTCTTGAATGTCACGGTTCCTAATCTGAACCAAAGAGTCCAAATCCGGCAAATCGTTTTGAGAAACTGATTTTTGAAAAAGTAGTGCCAAACATGGACTGCTTTTCCAGATACGGAGTCGCCACCTAAATATTTTATTTTGGGAAATTTAGGAAACCCTGACTCGGTGCCAAAAGGCCACGTGTCCGTCATCACCAAAGTTGCCTCGGCTCGGGAACTTGGGTACGATTGGGGAAGGTCACTTCGTGAGCACCCCCGCTCGCCCGGTCATAGACCGGCCTCTACTAACCACGATATCTAGTTTTGAAAACATTGTGAGTTCTTATTCCGGTTTATTAGCCTAGGTTACTATGTGATGCGCACAGCATATAAGTATAGACTGAGTTGCCTGAATTGGAACAAAACATTTCATGTTTATTTATTTGAAAGTGGTTTGATGGTGCTACCCGCAAGTAGGCTAAGACGTGGATTTGCCACCCTCGGGTGGGCTTAGAAAACATGATTTTGCCACTATCTAGTGGGCTTAAAACAAACAGTTGATGATTTATTCCAATCCAAGTAACCCAACCTTCACCCACAGGCATTCAGGCAGTTATATCATATAAGCACATAGCCTCATGGTAAGCATGTTATTCATGGCAGTCACTCGCACGCATGCAAGGATGCTAAAGCATAAAACTTACCGAGTACTCCAAGCCAAAACAAGAACTGTATTAGAAATCATGCATGACCCTAAGTATACAGAAATGCCTAATGCAACACATGCAAAAATGCAAACTATAGCAGGCTCGGCTATTCAAAACATGGTATATGAGATGCTACAACTATCATGTATTCAATTTGAAATTGAAAATACAATGCAGTTAGTATGATGCGCCGAGCCCAGTGCATGCAATACAGATGAATGAATGCAAACATGCTGTCATACTGTATGCTAATTTAAATATGCCCTAATCTAACCATCATAAGCGGATAAATAAAAGGGAGAAAGACGTGGGGTTGGAAGACATACATCACACTCACGCACACTTATTACAGTTGTGCCCTCACTCGGAGGGTCCGAATAAATATACAGTCCAAAATATTACAGTCCCGAATAAAAGAGTATTACAGTTCAAAATATTACAAAATCCTAATTAATTGATGAATTAACTAAGAAAGCAAATAAAACTGGCATGCAAGCCAGGGACTGCCTTGCTTCTGGTGGATGATGCATGTCCGGATTGTCTTGCGCGGAAATCCACCGGAATGCCCCAATTAGCCTCTGTTTACACCTGTTCTTGAAATGCGTGCCAAGCCCCAAAAGGTTGCTGATTCTTCGTTTTGCTGCAACAGAGAGCAAGAAAGGGGCATAGCAATGTATTTGCACAGATATATGCATGTCTCGATCCTCGTGCCACCAATCACGCATATCGAGGCATGATGGCCGAGGAGTCGAAATGCACAACTCAATATAGGATGAATGCACATGAAACTACAGCTAAAACCTAACTCCATCATGGGTAATCCGGAGTGTCGGTGACTGGGGAATTGAGACACATTCCGTCACTCGGAGTACGAAATGTACCTCGTTTCCCGTGCCCGGGCTAACTCCTATTCCGAACACGATGCAATATGCATGATATGCATGAAATGCAACTAAGATATAATCCTAACATACACAATGCTATGGAAATGAGATGCCTCGAAATACGTGCACGCAGGCACGCAAATCGAGAAAATGGCAGAATGCAATCTAAGATGCAACCTAGTACACATAATGCTATGAAAATGATATGCCTCGAAATGCGTGCACACGGGCACGTAAATCGAGAAAATGGCAGAATGTAATGAAAATGAGGTGCCTCGAAATGTGTGCACACGGGCACGCAAAACTGAGGCAATGACAAAATGTGATGAAATGAGATGCCTCGAAATGCGTGCACACGGGCACGCAAACCGAGGCGATGGTAAAATGCTATGTCATGAAAATGAGGTGCCTCGAAATGTGTGCACACGGGCACGCAAACCGAGGCAGTGGTAAAATGCTATGAAAATGAGATGCCTCGAAATGCGTGCACACAGGCACGCAAATCGAGGCGATGGTATATGCTATGAAAATGAGGTGCCTCGAAATGCGTGCACACAGGCACGCAAACCGAGGCGATGGTATATGTAATGAAATGACATAGAAACTTGATATGGGCTTATACCAACATGAGTGAGCCTCAGCCACACTCACATAGGATGCCGGCGGATAAAAATGGAGTGCCTCGAAATGCGTGCACACGGGCACGCAAACCGAGGCGATGACAAAATATGATGAAATGACATGGAAATGATAAATGGGCTTATACCAACATGAGTGAGCCTCAGCCACACTCACATAGGATGCCGGCGGATAAAAATGGAGTGCCTCGAAATGCGTGCACACGGGCACGCAAACCGAGGCGATGACAAAATATGATGAAATGACATGGAAATGATAGCAATCATTCTAATGGAATTTCAGCAGTAAAATATGGGGGAAAACAGTCCCGAAATGAGGCGAAATGACATGAAATGCATGGAATTGTCCCGAAATGTGAATTTAGGCGCCCGAAATGGCCTATGGCTATGCCAAACATGCACAATATGGACATACAATGCAAAGACAGAAGCTAGACAGTCCCAAAAAAGGCACTTTCACAGTTATAAACATGGCCAAAAAGCAAGCATAGGTAGGGGAAAAATAGCATGCAAGAATAGGGGCCAAAAGAGGGGTAATGAAGCAAGTGGTATAAGAAAAACCCAAACTGAAAAATTTCCTTCTAAAACACTGAAGAGGGACCAAAAATATGAATATTTACAGTATATGGCAGCCTCAAAATCAGTATACAAACATGCTAAAAATGTGATGCAAAATGAGGCTCAAAAGGTGCTATAACATGAAGTATATAAAATAATCACCAAACAGAAAAAAAGTGTTAATGAAACATGAAGTATAGGCCAAAATAAGGCCACTTTCAGTTCGGACCAAGGTCCAAAAACAGAAGCAAAGGGGGCTGCCAATTTATGCAAAAATGGGGCCAAATAAGGGATATAACTACAAGTGACACATGGAGGTACCAAACAATGTTGAGCCCTTCTCCAATGTTGAAGAGGGGCTCAAAATAAGCCTAATGTCAGTTTACAACATGCTCGAAAATAAATTGCTCATGGGCCAAAAATAGCATGCAAAATCATGACATATAAGAGGATCAATGAAGCAAGTGTATTATGGAGGGCTCAAACAGGGTTGAGCCCTTAATGAAACGTGAAGATGAGCTCAAAAGAGGGCCCTTTTCAGTTAGGGCCGGATCTTGAAATGAAAAGGAAGTGGGGCTTACAAATAGATCAAGAAAAAGGGTCAAAAGGGTAAAAGTATTACTTACCCTTGAAGACTCAAACTTTTGTTGCTTCTTGGATGAATTTGCAGCTTCTTTGGCCTTTGAGAAACCTTCCTTGTTTCTGGAAATGAGGTGGTGGTGGTAGAGCTTGGTGGTGTAGAAGGAATGATGGTTAGGGACTTAGGGTTTTTCAAAGAATTGAGAAGGATGGAGATGGAGTTGAGTATGGAGACTTGAAGAACAATTTTTCTAACCCTTGTAAGTGAAGCCACTAGCTGGTTATAAGGGTTCAAAAGGGGGTGTAAAGATGGGGGAAAGGGAGAGCAAAATTCCCCCACAAAATATCCCCCGGATAAATATCTTTTCTGGGGGATATTGCCCCACAGCTGTAAAGTGCACAGTGCAAGGAACACGGCCGGCCTATTACTTTTGCTCCAGGTGGCCGGCCGGCCACACCCCCTAGCCGGCCGGCTAGGGGTCAAAAGGTTCAATCATATTTTCTGGCCGGCCAGCAACTGGTGAGGTACTCCTATGTGTGTACAACACAACCATGTGGTTAAAAGTCCAAGAAAGTGGGTCCAAGGGGTTCAACATTAGCTCGGAAAGAGGGGGTCAAAAGGGTCAAGTTGAATTACTGGCCGGCCATGAACTTTTAGGGTCCTCTCATGTGTGTACATCACAAATATGTGGTTTAAAGTTCAAGAAAAAGGGTCCAAGGGGTTCAACATTAGCCCGGAAGGAGGGGGTCAAAAGGGTCAAGTTGAATTAATGGCCGGCCATGAACTTTTAGGGTCCTCTCATGTGTGTACATCACAAATATGTGGTTGAAAGTTGGCAACACTAACCCTAGGGTGTTCAACATTAGCCCGGAAGTTGGAAAAACGGGCGCCGAGAGGCTCCGGAGGAGAGATAACTGGTTGCTGCAACAATTGCTGGCCTCCCACCCTTCAGTGACCTCTCCAGTGATAAAACAGAGGTACCTGCCAAAAATGAACGAAAACCGTTGCAAAACGAATGCTCGGGGACCAAAACACGCAGTTCGGGGTCCCGAAAATGGGCTGTTAAGCACCAAAAGTGGCATTCGACCACGAAGTGGGTTTCTCAGACCCCAGTGTCCCTCAAAAGGGAGAAAATAAGATGTATGCCAAAAATCAGAGCAATAGGAGATGGTTAAGCGGTCCCGAACCGAGGCACACGGCCTGACGGCTCCGAAAACCGAGAACCGGACTCCGAAATGGGAAAAAAGGCCTACGGCAACCAAATGTAGCCTACAGACATTGAGAGTTGGTCTACAGGACCTCTCTCTTCCCTCAGGAAAAGAAACAGAGAAAACCGAGTTTGGTTCGCAAACCGAGGCAAGGTACGAAAGAGGGTTCGGGAGTCCGGAGGCAGGGCTCACGGCCGCAACTCTGAAACTTCTGAACAAGCACGATATGCAACATCACCAAGCGCTCAATCGGTGACGTCTGAGTCTTAAGGTCGGTCAAAAATGGGGTGTCTACAGTTGCCCCTCTTTGACAGAACTCGGAAGTCATAAGTGACGGGAGTGAATGTCAAAGCCCAGAGACCACCCATTTTTGACAAGGCCGAAGACTTAGACAAACAGACAGGATAAACAGAGATGTGCCCGCAGGCAGGGGGCAAAATGTAAATGATATGCAAGAAGCCGAACATAACTCAATGATCATGCAAATGCAGCAAGCTGTAATGAAGCAAGTATTCGCAAATAGATGCAACAGTTTTAAGCAAGAATGCAAAGCAACAACTACATTTCATGCAGTTAAGAATGCGGAGGATTATTCAATCCCCGCCACGTCTCACACGGAGAACATACGATACCTGCTCGATTCGTCTGGTCGCACCAGCCTCAATTGAACCGTACATACAATATCGTGCCTGCAAAAGAGAGAAACTCAACGAGCACAATATGGTAACAACATATATTTAATGTGATTTCGAAAGTTCGACACACGCAGCGTCGGTAAGTGGATGCATCGCAATGCAAGAGTGGAACATGTGTGACAACGCATGCTCAAACATGGAGGTATGCCAATATTAAGAAATGTGCACGTTGATGCAGGTATGCTCATGAGAATGCAAGTTATGTGCATGAAAGTACAAAATGAGCATGAATCAGGGTGCCATTTGTCATGAAACAACGAGTACGGAAATGCGTGTTTCGGCGAAGGTAACTCGATCACGGCCTCCGATCCGCTTCCTTGAAAGGTTACAACTCATTCAAAAAGGATACACTTTGATTTTGATGAGTGATGATGAGGCATATGTCAGAACTTGAAGCTGAAGTCTCGACGGAGCAATTTCGCGACCGGAAGTGTACTTTTCTTGAACTTTTTCAGGTCCCGGGAACTCCGATCTTCCTCAAAATTTGCAGAGAGCTAGGTGGGCATGTGGGGAACATGGCCGGCCATTTATCTTCCCAAGGGGGGGTGGCCAACCGGTTTCCAATAAAGCTAATGGCTGGCCGGCCATTTCTGCAAAAAGCAGATAGCTGGCCGGCCAGAAATAGGGGCCGGCCGGCCATGTGCTTTATCCGGGGGTATTTTGGTCTTTTTCCCTCCTTTTTGCATGCTTCTTCAACCAAGGCTTGAGGCCTATAAAAGGCAGCCGAGGCCCCTTCCTTTTCTTTCCTTCTACAACACTTTCCTCTCCAGATCTGAGTTTCACGCGCGTTTTCCAACGCCCCGCGCAAATTGTTTCCGCAAAAACACTCAGTTTCAAGCACTTTGAAGCGATTAAATTCCGGCTTCGGAGCTTCTTTTTGCATTTTCGCCACTTGAGGTAAGTTTGTCTCAATATTTGGAAGATTTTCTCGGGAGTTGACTTTTGTTGACTTTTTATTTCCCGAGAGTTGACTTTTGTTGACTTTTTCCGATTTTGGCTCATTTTGCTCATTTTTGCTCCCTTTTGCAGATTTTCTGAAAAATGGCGGGTAATTCTCCCCACGGCGGAGGTTTTCCAGGTGCCGGCGATGATTTCGATCCCATGACTCTACCTCCGAGGACCCGACCTTTTATTCCCGGGAGGTACCGTCCGCCAGCACATGTCCTCCCTCGTGCTGTCTTCCGTCATTTTACTAGCTTCGACGAGCGAGCACCCGTGGATCTGCTTCTCCGAGAGCCGGAGCACCACCTCTCTCACGAGGCCCGAGAGGTATTTACTTCATTTTCTGTATTTTTCCTGCATTTCGTACATTTGCCATGTTTGAACACGCAATTTAGCTTATGACATAGTACTTTGCTCGCATCTTGAACATGTAATTTCAACATTCGAATTTCTGAACACTCGGTTCATTAATTAATTGCGAACACACAGCCCACATTAGAACACACGGCTCAAACACTGATTTGTCGAACACACAGCCCGAATTCGAAAGTGAACACACAGCCCACACTTTAAATTTTCTGAACACGCAGCCCAGATTAGATAGTGAACACGCAGCCCACACTAGTTGAAATTTGAACACGCAGCCCAAACTTTAAATTTTCTGAACACGCAGCCCAGATAGATAGTGAACACGCAGCCCACAATTTAATTGAAAGTTGAACATGCAGCCCAAATTTCAAATTTTCTGAACACGCAGCCCAGGTAGATAGTGAACACGCAGCCCACAATTTAACTGAAAGTTGAACACGCAGCCCAAATTTCAAATTTTCTGAACACGCAGCCCAGGTAGATAGTGAACACGCAGCCCACAATTTAACTGAAACTTGAACACGCAGCCCAAATTTCAAATTTTCTGAACACGCAGCCCAGATAGATAGTGAACACGCAGCCCACAATTTAACTGAAAGTTGAACACGCAGCCCAAACTTCAAATTTTCTGAACACGCAGCCCAGATTAATAGTGAACACGCAGCCCACAATTTAACTGAAAGTTGAACACGCAGCCCAAACTTCAAATTTTCTGAACACACAGCCCAGATAGATAGTGAACACGCAGCCCACAATTTTACTGAAAGTTGAACACGCAGCCCAAACTTCAAATTTTCTGAACACGCAGCCCAGATTAATAGTGAACACGCAGCCCACAATTTTACTGAAAGTTGAACACGCAGCCCAAACTTCAAATTTTCTGAACACGCAGCCCAGATAGATAGTGAACACGCAGCCCACAATTTAACTGAAAGTTGAACACGCAGCCCAAATTTCGAATTTTCTGAACACGCAGCCCAGATAGATAGTGAACACGCAGCCCACAATTTAACTGAATGTGCATGTAGCTTATTCCACTTCATCGGCATACAGCCCATTTCATCTCATTGGCACACAGCCCATTCATTCCATTGGCACACAGCCCATTCATTTCATTATTGACACATGTATTCATTCTGAATGCAGGTTGGTTCCCGCAGTGTGCGGGGATATGGTTCCACCATTGCGCGGGATTGGTATGCCGAGCTCCCGGAGGGTGTTCGAGACTTAGTCGACTTGGCAGGGTTCGGGCCCTTCTGCGTCGGGTTGTCACGTTGTCCTGCCAGGAGGACACTGATGGCAGCCTTGGTAGAGAGATGGTGGGACACCACCAACTCCTTTCATTTCTCTGCTACCGGGGACATGACCATGACCCCTTTTGACTTCGCTGTATTGACCGGCCTTGACATCGGAGGTTGGTCCATCCCCTACGATGAGGATATGGGCGAGTGGGAGGCCGCCTGGATGTATCTATTGGGGGCTCACCCACCTGTTGACAGGGTCTCTGGGAGAGTCCGATACACTTGGTTCTCTTCCCATTTCCGGCGGGCGGAGATGGTGCCTGAGAGTCCCGAGGAGACGGAGCAGTATGCCCGTGGTTTCCTGATGTTCCTCTTCGGGACTACTCTGTTTGCCGACAGAGGGAACACAGTTGGGCTATATTTGCTGAGCGCTCTAGTCGACCTATCACAGTTGGGCTATATTTGCTGAAGGGCCGGTTGGCAGGGCATGGTTCCTGGGGGAACGCTTTCTGCGCCAGGTATGGGGGTATCTTTCTCAGGATATTCCCGCAGTACCTCCAGCCAGTATGCGGACTGCTGACAGGCTCTCTTACTCAGAGGTAGTCGGCGCCATGCTGGGTACTGATGCTTTATTATATGTTGAGGAGGGGGACTACGCCACTTACCGTCACATATATTTGATGCCTCCATTGACGGGAGCTCATATCCCGATGATGAGGCCTGCCGGTATGTCATCCTCGGACCAGGCTCGGGCTCGGGCTGCAGACGCCCTTCTACTAGCAGGGCCGGTACATCTAGAGGTGGGAGTAGACCGGTTCCTCCGGCTCCGTCGGTTCATCCTCATCCCGGATGGCCAGATATGCCTACTGAGTTGATGGCGTGGCAGTATGGGGCTAGCTCTCCGACTCCGATTCCACTAGAGCCTCCGATGCCCAGTGATCGATACGCCATTGATCCGGACTCACCGCCGGTATGCTCCACTTCTTTTCATTCATCATTCAGATGTTTAGACACTCTTCTGTTCACTAATGATTATGAGCTCATTTTTGCAGCCATCGCGAGGGTACATGGAGGAGGTGGTTGGACTGGTGGCCACACTCGAGGGCATGGTCCTACGTAGGGAGGCACAGTTGTCTGTCGCGGGCATCCAGGTACCCTTCAGTTTTCTGGCATTTATCATACTTCTGATGACATGCTGATTTCTACTGCATCGATAGACTACTTGTGTAGAGCACATCTGACACACACTCCGCTTATATTCTGTATTTACATGCACCCACTTCATGTAGCCTTTGCTTGTATCTGCATCTGATGTATATATTTGGACTGATGCATTTGAATTGAACTTTTTGTTTTCAGATGCCTTCATGGTCCGGTCAGCCGCAGGCCAGGCCACCCGGGCCTCCTTGGGGAGCTGGGCCATCTGGGCCTTTTCAGGGGGCGGGGCCATCTCGGCCTTCCCGAGGAGCCGGGCCTTCTAGGCCTTTTCGAGGAGCTCGAGGAGGGCCTGTCCGCAGACGCAGGGCTCACGTTGTGGAGGTGGAGCCTGATGAGGAGGAGGAGGATGCTGAGGAGGAGGAGGAGGCTACCGATCGTCAGTCAGAGACATCTGCTGAGGAGGGGGGCTCCGGTTTTGGCTCGGGGAATAGAGGTGAGGCTGAGGGGGATCCTGAGGATGACAGCTCCGACTCAGATGATGGTGCGGAGATTGTCCCGCAGAAGAGGATGAGGAGTGCTTCTCGTTCCCGCTCCCGAGGACTTTGATGTTGTTATTTCCTGCTTTATTTTTCTTTTTGCTAGTAGTTTGTAGCACTTTGCACATTGTTAGGCAGTTTTATTTTTTGTAAAACTTGTACCTTTGTTTGTTGTAAAGCATGATGAAATGAAATAGCTTTTGAAAAAGTGTTTGTATTTTAAACTTATAGCATCGTATCGCATCATTTATTTCGCACAAGAATGAAATTGAATGGTAATGCGCATTGTGTAATCACTAAGTCAGGTAGTGAACCGACGCAACAAACTAAGCAACTCAACTTATTAAGATATAACAGAATCTTTAGCAAGTTTACAACTCGATAAACAAAATGCAACAACGCAAATAAACTAGACTTTAACAAAAATTGCTTAAACAGAGAGCAATGACTCAAAAACACGAAACACGTCCGCTCGACAAACAACTCGATAAGCAAAACGACAACTCGATAAACAAAACTCAACAACAACAAAGTGTACTTCTGACGATCTGGGCACCGGAACGCATCCGAAACGGAGGGAGATGAAGGCCTTTGACTCCCCCGTTGCATGGAAATGTTTGGAACTTTCCCTCGAAGAGTAAAACAGGGCCAAGGAGATACACTGCAGCATTGCTGGCCATCCCTGGGAGCCGGCCGGCCATTTTTGTGGAGAGAGACAGCTGGCCGGCCAGAAAAGGTGGCTGGCCGGCCATTCAGTCCTGCAGCCTCCAGATTTTTGACACGTGTCCCCGTGAATAGTGTTTTCCCTTCTATAAAAGCCTCAACTTCGGGAACATTCATTTCATCTTAGTTTTAGACAAAGATGGAGGCGTATCTCGCAGAAAATGTCACATCTTGGATTTCTTCTCTAGATGGCTCGGAAAAGCTGAATTTCCGGGGTTTCGGCTTGAATGCACTATTCACGCTGAGCCGTACTCCGCTACAGCTTCCTTTTCTCCATGCCGCGGCAAGGTTCTGGAATCCAGTGACGCATGTTTTTAGCTTCGGCGGCCAAGAGATGTGCCCCACTTTCGAAGATTTTCAGGTTTTGATGGAGTCTGAATGCTCTGAAGTGATCTTGCCCCAGCTCCGTTTTGGTCACGCTCAGGCTTTAGGGCGGATGTGTGGGCTCACGGCGCATGATGCTCGATCTCTGATCTGCAGTGGGGAACTGGACATCCTCGGCTTGATCCATCGTTTTTCCGACGCCGGTGACCGCAGCAACCATTATTGGCAGGGTTTTCGGCAACACGCCCTCTGCTTATGTTTGTTGTCTCACTTTCTGCTTTCCTCGAGCTTCGGCGGGGCTAGCATTCGCCTGATTGAAGTCGCCCAAGGTTTGAGAGAAGGGAAGAGCTGTATTGCTATGACCTTGGCCGAGACACTGAGGGGCTTAGATTCTGTCTATCGCCGGGAGGCGACTAGGTTTGCTGGGAGTCCACTGCTGCTGCAGGTAATGTTTCCCACCCGACCTTACATATATATTTGCTCACATCACTCGACCCTCAGGCTCGTTTTTTTCTCACAAAACCCTTGTCTTACTTTTCTCTCATCGTACATCTCTCTGTTCTTTATTCTCTCATTTTCCATCCCTCCCCTAGGTATGGTTAATGGATAAGTTGCAGGTTGTGGACTCTTGCCCGGCCTATTCAGCTCGAGGCTACTTCTTTCGGCAGCGCCTAGTCAATGCTCTTGACGAAAGGTGGTGGTTCGATTGGATGTGCAATTTGTCCGCAGACAGCATTGCTTGGCGTTGCCCTTGGCTCAACCTCCCGGCAATGAGCTATAGTATGTCCCGGCTGATTGGGATCCAATTGATTGGTCTAACCCACTGCGTATTCTATTTTCCGTTCCGGTTCCTGCGTCAGTTTGGCCATGATCAGACCTGCCCACCGGAGGGGATTCAGTACCCAGCCGCTTTCCCGATCCGGGGTGCACAGCTTGCCCGATATGCCACGACATGGAGGACTAGAGAGCTCCTGGCCCCTGCTTCCACTTTCAGTTGCACCTTGTCCGATGAGTGCGTGGATTGGCTCAATGAGGAGGCACAGGTTGGGCCTAGCTTGGCATCAGATGCTCCGTCCAGCTCTGGGAGGGGACGTAGAGATACTTGATTCAACTATGCCCCAAATTTATTGCTTATTTAGCATTTTCAAGTTTTCTTTATGAATGTACCAAAAAAAGCAACCTCGATTGTAATGCAAGAGCAGGATAACTCAGTTTTGAAATCAATGAAATTGAAAGTTGTGGTACTGAAAATTTTCCGCTTAGGGTCCAAAAATGGTCTTAGTCGTAAAAAGATTGATTTGAACAAAGTCAACTTTTATTAAAACTTTTCAAAACTATTTTCGATATGGATCAGAATTGGACACGCCGAAAATCTGTCACTGAGATGCACAACCCCAGATCCCTGCAACTGGAAAGTTGCCCCTAGTCTGAAGAACAATGCGGCACTTCATAGCAACGGAAAGTTGCCCCTTGTCTGAAGAACAATGCGGCACTTCATAGCAACGGAAAGTTGCCCCTAGTCTGAGTAACTTTGCACCGTCACGGCAACGGAAAGTTGCCCCTAGTTTGAACAGCACTGTGCCGGAGATCACGATAAATGCTGATGGATAAAGATGATTGAGATGATCAAGATGGACAGAGTTGATCGGGGAAAAGTTATGGCTGAACTTCAAGGTGAAGTTGCCTACGTATCCCAAAGATGGGAATCAAGCCTTACGTAGTTCAGGCTAAGGTTCACTCGAGTATTTTCACTCTCCTTTTGCGCTCTAACTTTTGCCAAGGCCGCCCTTTGCGGGTTTTCAACCTTGCGAGCTCAGTTTTTATATTTTCTAATTTTTTGTGCTCTGAATTTTGCCTAGGTCGCCCTTTCGGGTTTTCGGCCTAGCGAGCCTCTCAAGGATAGTATTTCTTCAACTTGTCCATATTGATCGGTTGTGAGAACTCCAAGCCATCTAGATCCATCAGAACCACAGCCCCACCTGACCAGATAGCTTTGATGATGTAAGGACCAGTCCAATTTGGTTTGAACTTGCCCCTTGGGTCGTGGATGGGAGCTCGGTTGTCTTTGAGCACCAAATCTCCTTCTTTCAGATTCCTGGACTTAACCTTCTTGTTGAAAGCCCGGGCAATTCTGCGTTGATAGCCTTGGATGTGGTACAGTGCTTTCAGTCTTCTTTCATCAAAGAGCATGAGTTCTTCGAATCTGCTTTGCTGCCAATCTGCTTCGGCTATCTGGCATTCAGCCAATACTCGTAACGACGGAACCTCAATCTCAATGGGTAGAATAGCCTCCATTCCATAGACCAATGAATATGGAGTTGCTCCAGTAGAAGTTCTGATTGAAGTCCTGTAGCCCCACAGAGCAAATGGCAGCTTGTCTGGCCAATCTCGATAGGTTTCCACCATCTTCTGTAGTATATGCTTGATATTCTTGTTGGCGGCCTCAACCGCTCCGTTGGTCTGCGGCCGATATGTAGATGACTTATGGAAAGCCACATTGTATTTCTCCAACAAGTCTACCACTTCTTTCTTGAAGTGGGAACCATTATCTGAAATTATTTCGTTTGGCACCCCGTAGCGACAGATGATGTTGTTCCTGATGAACTTTGCGACATGCGACGCCTTCAAGACCGTGTATGATTGGGCCTCAACCCACTTTGTAAAATAATCTATTGCTACTAGGATAAACTCATGCCCGTTTGACCCTTTCGGGGTAACAGCTCCGATCACATCAATTCCCCAGACTGAAAAAGGCCATGGAGAAGTCATGTTCTACAGCTTTGACGGCGGGATGTTCATGCGGTTTGCATGAATTTGACACTTGTGGCATCGCCGAACAAAACTAATACAATCCTCCTCCATGGTTGACCAGTAGTAGCCCTGTCTGAGGATCTTTCTGGCCAGCATTACTCCATTCATGTGTGCACCGCACTCCCCCCCATGGATGGCTTCCATCAGGCGTTTCGACTCTTCAGCTTCTACACAGAGCTTATGCATTCCCAGATGACCCTTTTTGTACAAATTTCCCCCGCAGATAACGAACTGAGCAGCCATTCTTCTGACGGCCCTCTTATCTTTGGCATTTGCCCCTAGTGGATATGTCTCATTTTCCAAGAAGTTCCAGATGTCGTAGTACCAGGGGTTGCCGTCTTGAACCTCATCTATGGCGGAAATTGACTCGTATGCTGGCACGAACTTCTGATCAATAATGACTGGACGCATCCGGACTCCAGACGGGATGTCTATCATAGAAGATAGAGTTGCTAATGAATCTGCAAACCTGTTGTTCTCTCTCACGAGGTGGGTGAAATTTAGTTTCTCAAACCGAGGAATTAGCAGATCCAAGGTTTGGTGGTAGATTATCATCCTTTCCTCTTTGACCTTCCAATCTCCTTTTGCTTGAGACACAACAAGGTTTGAGTACCCAATGACGTCCAACCGTCTTGCCCCAAGTTCTAGGGCTGCTTCCAGGCCAGCAATACATGCCTCATACTCTGCTTCATTGTTAGAAACTTTGAACCGGAGCTTGATTGCTAAAGGGATACGGGAATCATCAGGCGCTATCAGCAACACCCCTATCCCATACCCATACTGGTTTGACGCTCCGTCAAAGTACATCGTCCAAGTTTCATCTTCGACGTGCAGAATGGATTCATCTGGGAATAGATACTCAACCGCTTCATCCCCCTCAACCGGGTGGTCGGCAAGGAACTCCGCTACCGCTCTCCCTTTTACTGACTTGCGCGTTATATACTTCAAATCAAATTCGGAGAGCAACAGCAGCCAACGAGCTAGCCTACCCGTAAGTGCTGGTTTCTCGAAAAGATATTTGATGGGATCCAAACGCAAAACCAACATTACTGAGTGAGCTAACAGGTAGTGCCGCAGCTTCCTGGTTGCCCATACCAAGGCCAAACAAGCCTTCTCCAACGGTGTATAGCGGGTCTTGTAATCCAGCATCTTTTTGCTCAGATAGTAGATGGCTCTTTCCACTTTGTCTTCTGACTCCTGCGCGAGCATGCAGCCCATGGTAGTCTCAGTTACCGAAAGGTACAATATCAACGGTCTCCCCGGCTCTGGCGGCGACAACACGGGCGGGTTCTGTAGATACTCTTTGATCTGCTCAAAAGCTGCTTGACATCGGCCGTCCCATTGGAATTTCTTTCCTTTCTTCAGGAGACCAAAAAAGTGGTTCACAAGTCATGGTTAATTTAGAAATAAACCGTCTTATGAATTGCACTTTACCCAGAAAGCCTCGCACCTCCTTTTCAGTCCTTGGTGGTGGCATTTCTAAGATGGCCTTGATTTTGGAAGGGTCGACCTCGATGCCCCTTTGTGTAATCAGAAACCCTAACATCTTCCCTGCCGTAACACCAAACGTGCATTTCTGGGGATTCAGTCGCAGCCGAAACTCTTTGATCCTTTGAAAGAATTTTTGTAAGGCGGTGTAGTGGCCTTCTCTATCCTTGGACTTGACAATCATGTCGTCTACATACACCTCGACCTCTTTATGGATCATATCATGCAATATTGTAGTTTCTGCCCGTTGATACGTAGCTCCAGCATTTTTCAACCCGAATGGCATCACTCTATAACAATATGTACCCCACGGGGTAGTAAACGCAGTCTTCTCCCGGTCTTCGGGTGCCATCACTATCTGATTATAGCCTGAGAAACCATCCATAAACGAAAGCAAGGCGTGTCCTGCCGTGAAATCCACCAATTCATCAATGTGTGGCAAGGGAAAGTCGTCCTTCGGACTGGCCCTGTTCAAATCTCTGAAGTCTACACAGACCCGAATTCTGCCGTCCTTTTTTGGCACCGGAACTATGTTGGCCAACCAAGTTGGATATTCAGATACCAGCAGGAACCCTGCGTCAATTTGCTTGGTGACCTCTTCCTTAATTTTGAGGGCCCAGTCCGGGCGAATCCTTCTGAGTTTCTGTTTGACAGGGCGGGCCTCGGGATCAAGAGGGATCCGGTGCTGTACAATCTCAGGATTGATTCCAGGCATGTCTTCATAGGACCACGCGAAAACATCTTTGAAATCTTTTAATAAAGCGACTAAGCGCTCGCGCTCCTCCGAAGACAACGTGGACCCGATCTGGACCAGCCGCGGGTCCTTCTCAGTACCAACATTCACAGTAGTGATTTCATCCATTAAAGGTTTAACAAATCGTTCCTGCTCTTGATCAATTAATCGTTGCAAAACTGGGGGAATTTCTTCCTCGCTGTTTTCATCAAAATTTTGAAAATCCTGATTTAAGCAATAAATCAAAGGCACAGAAAAATACTCAGAAACCACATCCACATCATTCTCATTAAATATTTCCAAGCCGTCAGATTCCTCTGTTACAACAGACTCAAAAGAAAATGAAAATGACGACCTAGACAGGACTGTGGCATCCGGGTTATCACCCCCAGGAATACCGGACTCAGACTCAGTCGAGCTGGAATCTGATTCTGACGCACAAGATTCGGTAGAATCAGATTCCGGCTCACTACCTGACCCGGAACTGCTAGATAAAAAGCCTTCTTCATATTGCCAGATGAGAGAAGGTGCGATAGATGCATCCAAGATCGGCGCTGGAAAGCCCGCAGCTATTTCATCTCCAATCATAGAAACCGAAGAGTTATCCCCCAAGCACTCTTGGCCGATCGGAGGATCTGATAGTAGACTCGCCAGTGCTACCCCCATTTCAAGCTCTGTGCTCTCAGGATCCACTGCTTCACATTGCTCAACCTCAGTTGGTGGGTCTGTCTGCGCTTCGGCAACGTCATCCCCAGATAATTGTATGTCGAAGAAGATTTCAAAACCAGGCACGCGCTTCCCCTCCGCGTTTTGCCATGGCTCCGGGAAGCCGCAGAATGGAAAATCTTCCCCCTCCCGGACGAAGCGTCCGTTTAAGGTACCCTATATGGGCTTGTGCATTAACTCAAATGGCTTCCCGGCCTTCTTTGTTCTGGCCCTTCCGGCCATTTCTTTCCCTTTTCTCACCCAGTCCTCCTTGGTGGGCAGATAACCCAGTCCAAAGGCGTGAGGGTTGTGTGGCACTTCGGCCAACACTGAGACGCCCTTCCGGCCACTTCTCCCTAATCCCATCCCAGGGGTATGTTTTAGCTTGTTCATGAGGTAGATAGATTGTGCACTAACATACATGCCCTCATTCATAGCCATGACATTCTGCACCACTTGAGCCTCGGCCAAAGTGAACCCCGACAAAAACACATCCTCCGTGCCGTGCTCAATTTCCAAGACAGGTGTAGACACTTCCAGCGGCGGATGGATTGATGAATTCCCAAAAACGATCGCTACCCCTTTCCCGTGAGGGTACTTTAGCATTTGATGTAGAGTGGAAGAGACTGCTTTGACCTGGTGCAACCACGGTCGCCCCAAAAGTAGGTTAAAGGTTGCGGGAACGTCCAAGATATGAAATTCGATATTGTGTTGTCCTGGACCAACCTTGGTTTGAATTTTAACAGTCCCCATCACTTCTCTGCTGGTATTGTCGTATGCTCTGATCACTTGGGTGGTTGGGACGAAGTCCACGGGTTTCAACCCGATTGCATATGCCGTTCTGGTCGGGCAGACATTAATCGCAGACCCGGTATCAACAAGTACCACCGGTATCCACTTATCTCTACATTCCACAGAAATATAGAGAGGTTTGTTATGACTTGTGCCCTCAGGCGGTAGCTCCTTGTCCGAAAAGGTTAATGCCGGGGAACCTCCTCCCGGAAAAACCAGCCCAACCAGCTGTTCAGGCGTGGTGTCTATGAAGAGTTTGGACTTGTCCATAGCAGATAGAACAGCCTCTCTGTGTACTCGTGATGCCATTAGCAGTCCCCAGATGGAGATGTCCGCTTGTATTTTCTTTAACTGTTTCAGCACAGCTTCATCTTCAATCTGCTTCTCCTTCTGTCTCTCCGCTTCTCTATCCTTCCCGGATGCCTCGGGTTGGTCCAGGTGTGGGGGCTTGAAGTGCCGCCCACTTCTTGTCATATGGTCAACCTCATCGAGGTACCAAGTATCATCCGGCTGGCCACTTCCCCAGTCTTCATCGGTGTGGGCAAGACACAAGTCGTCATCTTCCCACCACATTCCGCTGGCAGCCAACAGACACCTGTCTGGCTCCGGTTTAGTTGCTCTCTCAATATCCCCTGTCCATATGCTCGCAGCATTCTCCATTTTCGTGCGCGCAGCACTTTCGGTCCCCTCAGGGCCTTTAGCTTTTCTAATTCTCTCAGCCTCCTCAAACTTTCCTTGTTCCAGCTGCGTCAGTACAGCTGTTTGTTCAACAGTTCCCACATCCATAATGCCCATATCCCGAGCGGAATTCTTAACACTGGCGCTCTCCGGCGGTACAGCTTGACTTTCGGCCGTTCCGGCCACAATTGATATTTCTACCCTCCTTTGTGGATTCGGTAATGGCTTTGGTTCCAGGGGTTTTAAATGATTTTTTCTAATCAATATTCCCAGAACTTTGGTCAGAGGCATATATAGTGGGGTAAAGGTTCTTTGGCCTCGCGGTTGGAATCTGTTGGCTTGTGTGTTGCTTCCGGACGCGCCGGAGAAGGGTGTGGCAGTCATGGGCCTTGGAGGGGGAGGGGGAGTGGTGGTGACCATACTAACTTCCGAGGCTCTCGTATTTGCAGCGCCGCTCGGGCCCGCATTGTTGTTACGGTTAAACGTCCTCCTCGGTTGTTCTCTGTCATGGTCAAACATACCTTGTTTCATTGCGTCTTCGATTTGCACCCCCATATCATGTAAATCTGCGAAAGTAGGGAAGGGGACTACAATCATCCTCTGCATTAGCTTTGGGTGGAGATTGCGTACAATCATCCGGATTTGATCTTTGTCCATGGGCCTTAAAGTCATCATTGACGCCTTCGCCCTCCATCGGATCACAAAGTCCGAAAAAGATTCCTTGGGCTCTTGCCTTGTCGTTTCGAGATCACGAGTTGTGATCTCGATCTGAGTGTTGTATGAATATTGTGCGACAAAGGCCTCAGCCATTTCATCCCAGTTCCTTTTCACTTCATCTTGTAATCTTGCGTACCAATGAGAGGCTACACCCGACAGGGTTCGGCCGAATAATGAGAGCTTCTGTGGTCGTGTTAGGCCCATTGGCCGCAAGACGTCTGCAAACAGTCGGATATGGACCATGGGGTCGCCGGACCCATCAAAACGGTCGATTTGTGGCATTTTGAACCTATCGGGGAGTGTTACGGCCTCCTCGGTATATCCATCTTCGATATCCGGCATAGCCTTGACCCCTTGGGATTTCTTGAAAAGCTTCTCCAGTTTGCTCAACTTCAGAGCTGTGTGATCAACCTCGACCTCGAATGGAGAGTCTGGGTGATTGGATGTATGGACCTTGGACAGTTGTGGTGGAAGCGGGGGCGGAGCTGGCCCCGTTGGAAGATTCGTGTCCTCTTGTAAATTTTGGACATGCGGCAGGGTATTCTGGGCATTTGGTGGGGCGTTCTGAACAGTGGGTGCCTGCTCAGGTAACAGAGCCCCTGCCGGAGGAGGGATTTGGTGTGAAGCAGATGCTGTATTCTGCTGTTGCAATCTGGCGATTAGTTCGGCCTGTTGGGCCATGATCGCGGCCTGCTGTTTGGAGAACTCCGTTTGACGGGCGGCATCATCATGCATTTGCTTCATACTCTCCTGCATCTGGCGCATTAAGGCCTCCATCCCTGTTGTATTTTGCTGCTCCATTCGACTGACTGGTATGTCTACTCTTATAGCACTAATCAGGACTTCACCTCTGTTGTCCTCTGACGGGGTAACCCACTGCCCTGACAACCTCTGTTCTGATACACTGCGCCTTTTCGGCTTCCTTCTGGTAACAGGGGGTAGAGAATGGAACACTGGCTGTCCGTCGATTAGATCCTCAGATCGATGGAGTCGACGACCTCGTGTCCAAAGTGCTTAGGGAATGCCTGCTGGGTTGGAAGCAATCGTGCTAAAACTGACCTAGCAAAAGATAAATAAAGCGAAAAGGAAATAAATAAACAGATAAACGGACAGCACAACAGCTTAAAATAAAATGCATGACACACAGTCGGGCATAATCAACACACAGTCAATAAGCTGAATAACACACTGTCCTCAAACACTGATTATTATCCCTGTATCACTGTTTCCTAAAACAGAATCTGATATCCGTAGGTAACTCGTTCTCAAATACTGGTTGATGCCCGTAGGCCTGATACCCATAATACTGAACTGATGCCCGCAGGCCTGATGCTGACAATACTGAACTGATGCCCGCAGGCTTGATATTCAAACTCATATACTGATCTGATGCCCGCAGGCTTGATACTGTCAATACTGAACTGAAGCCCGCAGGCTTGATGCTAACAATACTGAACTGAAGCCCGCAGGCTTGATGCCCAAACTCATATACTGATACATGCATTCCTGCAGAGACGCACTCTAAAGCACATAACAGATAAGTGAGAGCCAAAACACCCCTATGTTGGGGTAGGGTTTCCCTGTCCTATTATGTCAGGAGCTAGGGTTTCATTACGCACGCAGCGGTTTCAAACAACCTATAAACGGGTAGGCAACCTGTCCTAATCTGGAATGGTCACTATGGATCCGAATATGCACTAGGTCGAATGGTCAAAGAGGGTGCCCCGGTGAAACCGGGGTTTGTGTTCCCATACTGGCAGAGCCCACAACCGGTCAGCCTTATGGTCATGCCTTGACAAGACAAGCCTCCGGCAAACCGTTCAGGAATAGCAGATGGCAAACACGGTGTCCTAGGCGCACCAATGCAAATGCAATGCAAAGAATCACACAAGTGTAGTAAAAAACAGATATCATGAGTTCGAGTCAAGTTCTTTAAATCCCCAGCGGAGTCGCCAGAAACTGTAGACGTCCCCGAACGCCCCGGGAGGGTTAAGCTCCCGTTCTGTTCATTTGGGGTCACTACAGCTCGGACTCTTGAATGTCACGGTTCCTAATCTGAACCAAAGAGTCCAAATCCGGCAAATCGTTTTGAGAAACTGATTTTTGAAAAAGTAGTGCCAAACATGGACTGCTTTGCCAGATACGGAGTCGCCACCTAAATATTTTATTTTGGGAAATTTAGGAAACCCTGACTCGGTGCCAAAAGGCCACGTGTCCGTCATCACCAAAGTTGCCTCGGCTCGGGAACTTGGGTACGATTGGGGAAGGTCACTTCGTGAGCACCCCCGCTCGCCCGGTCATAGGCCGGCCTCTACTAACCATGATATCTAGTTTTGAAAACATTGTGAGTTCTTATTCCGGTTTATTAGCCTAGGTTACTATGTGATGCGCACAACATATAAGTATAGACTGAGTTGCCTGAATTGGAACAAAACATTTCATGTTTGTTTATTTGAAAGTGGTTTGATGGTGCTACCCGCAAGTAGGCTAAGACGTGGATTTGCCACCCTCGGGTGGGCTTAGAAAACATGATTTTGCCACTATCTAGTGGGCTTAAAACAAACAGTTGATGATTTATTCCAATCCAAGTAACCCAACCTTCACCCACAGGCATTCAGGCAGTTATATCATATAAGCACATAGCCTCATGGTAAGCATGCTATTCATGGCAGTCACTCGCACGCATGCAAGGATGCTAAAGCATAAAACTTACCGAGTACTCCAAGCCAAAACAAGAACTGTATTAGAAATCATGCATGACCCTAAGTATACAGAAATGCCTAATGCAACACATGCAAAAATGCAAACTATAGCAGGCTCGGCTATTCAAAACATGGTATATGAGATGCTACAACTATCATGTATTCAATTTGGAATTGAAAATACAATGCAGTTAGTATGATGCGCCGAGCCCAGTGCATGCAATACAGATGAATGAATGCAAACATGCTGTCATACTGTATGCTAATTTAAATATGCCCTAATCTAACCATCATAAGCGGATAAATAAAAGGGAGAAAGACGTGGGGTTGGAAGACATACATCACACTCACGCACACTTATTACAGTTGTGCCCTCACTCGGAGGGTCCGAATAAATATACAGTCCAAAATATTACAGTCCCGAATAAAAGAGTATTACAGTTCAAAATATTACAAAATCCTAATTAATTGATGAATTAACTAAGAAAGCAAATAAAACTGGCATGCAAGCCAGGGACTGCCTTGCTTCTGGTGGATGATGCATGCCCGGATTGTCTTGCGCGGAAATCCACCGGAATGCCCCAATTAGCCTCTGTTTACACCTGTTCTTGAAATGCGTGCCAAGCCCCAAAAGGTTGCTGATTCTTCGTTTTGCTGCAACAGAGAGCAGGAAAGGGGCATAGCAATGTATTTGCACAGATATATGCATGTCTCGATCCTCGTGCCACCAATCACGCATATCGAGACATGATGGCCGAGGAGTCGAAATGCACAACTCAATATAGGATGAATGCACATGAAACTACAGCTAAAACCTAACTCCATCATGGGTAATCCGGAGTGTCGGTGACTGGGGAATTGAGACACATTCCGTCACTCGGAGTACGAAATGTACCTCGTTTCCCGTGCCCGGGCTAACTCCTATTCCGAACACGATGCAATATGCATGATATGCATGAAATGCAACTAAGATATAATCCTAACATACACAATGCTATGGAAATGAGATGCCTCGAAATACGTGCACGCAGGCACGTAAACCGAGAAAATGGCAGAATGCAATCTAAGATGCAACCTAGTACACATAATGCTATGAAAATGATATGCCTCGAAATGCGTGCACACGGGCACGTAAATCGAGAAAATGGCAGAATGCAATAAAAATGAGGTGCCTCGAAATACGTGCACACGGGCACGCAAACCGAGGCAATGACAAAATGTGATGAAATGAGATGCCTTGAAATGCGTGCACACGGGCACGCAAACCGAGGCGATGGTAAAATGCTATGTAATGAAAATGAAGTGTCTCGAAATGCGTGCACACAGGCACGCAAATCGAGGCGGTGGTAAAATGCTATGAAAATGAGGTGCCTCGAAATACGTGCACACAGGCACGCAAACCGAGGCGATGGTATATGCTATGAAAATGAGGTGCCTCAAAATGCGTGCACACAGGCACGCAAACCGAGGTGATGGTATATGTAATGAAATGACATAGAAACATGATATGGGCTTATACCAACATGAGTGAGCCTCAGCCACACTCACATAGGATGCCGGCGGATAAAAATGGAGTGCCTCGAAATGCGTGCACACGGGCACGCAAACCGAGGCGATGACAAAATATGATGAAATGACATAGAAATGATAAATGGGCTTATACCAACATGAGTGAGCCTCAGCCACACTCACATAGGATGCCGGCGGATAAAAATGGAGTGCCTCGAAATGCGTGCACACGGGCACGCAAACCGAGGCGATGACAAAATATGATGAAATGACATGGAAATGATAGCAATCATTCTAATGGAATTTCAGCAGTAAAATATGGGGGAAAACAGTCCCGAAATGAGGCGAAATGACATGAAATGCATGGAATTGTCCCGAAATGTGAATTTAGGCGCCCGAAATGGCCTATGGCTATGCCAAACATGCACAATATGGACATGCAATGCAAAGACAGAAGCTAGACAGTCCCGAAAAAGGCACTTTCACAGTTATAAACATGGCCAAACAGCAAGCATAGGTAGGGGAAAAATAGCATGCAAGAATAGGGGCCAAAAGAGGGGTAATGAAGCAAGTGGTATAAGAAAAACCCAAACTGAAAAATTTCCTTCTACAACACTGAAGAGGGACCAAAAATATGAATATTTACAGTATATGGAAGCCTCAAAATCAGTATACAAACATGCTAAAAATGTGATGCAAAATGAGGCTCAAAAGGTGCTATAACATGAAGTATATAAAATAATCACCAAACAGAAAAAAATTGTTAATGAAATATGAAGTATAGGCCAAAATAAGGCCACTTTCAGTTCGGACCAAGGTCCAAAAACAGAAGCAAAGGGGGCTGCCAATTTATGCAAAAATGGGGCCAAATAAGGGATATAACTACAAGTGACACATGGAGGTACCAAAAAATGTTGAGACCTTCTCCAATGTTGAAGAGGGGCTCAAAATAAGCCTAATGTCAGTTTACAACATGCTCGAAAATAAATTTCTCATGGGCCAAAAATAGAATGCAAAATCATGACATATAAGAGGATCAATGAAGCAAGTGTATTATGGAGGGCTCAAACAGGGTTGAGCCCTTAATGAAAAGTGAAGATGAGCTCAAAAGAGGGCCCTTTTAAGTTAGGGCCGGAGCTTGAAACAAAAAGGAAGTGGGGCTTACAAATAGATCAAGAAAAAGGGTCAAAAGGGTAAAAGTATTACTTACCTTTGAAGACTCAAACTTTTGTTGCTTCTTGGATGAATTTGCAGCTTCTTTGGCCTTTGAGAAACCTTCCTTATTGTTGGAAATGAGGTGGTGGTGGTAGAGCTTGGTGGTGTAGAAGGAATGATGGTTAGGGACTTAGGGTTTTTCAAAGAATTGAGAAGGATGAAGATGGAGTTGAGTATGGAGACTTGAAGAACAATTTTTCTAACCCTTGTAAGTGAAGCCACCAGCTGGTTATAAGGGTTCAAAAGGGGGTGTAAAGGTGGGGGAAAAGGAGAGCAAAATTCCCCCACAAAATATCCCCTGGATAAATATCTTTTCTGGGGGATATTGCCCCACAGCTGTAAAGTGCACAGTGCAAGGAACACGGCCGGCCTATTACTTTTGCTCCAGGTGGCCGGCCGGCCACACCCCCTAGCCGGCCGGCTAGGGGTCAAAAGGTTCAATCATATTTTCTGGCCGGCCAGCAACTGGTGAGGTACTCCTATGTGTGTACAACACAACCATGTGGTTAAAAGTCCAAGAAAGTGGGTCCAAGGGGTTCAACATTAGCTCGGAAAGAGGGGGTCAAAAGGGTCAAGTTGAATTACTGGCCGGCCATGAACTTTTAGGGTCCTCTCATGTGTGTACATCACAAATATGTGGTTCAAAGTTCAAGAAAAAGGGTCCAAGGGGTTCAACATTAGCCTGGAAGGAGGGGGTCAAAAGGGTCAAGTTGAATTAATGGCCGGCCATGAACTTTTAGGGTCCTCTCATGTGTGTACATCACAAATATGTGGTTGAAAGTTGGCAACACTAACCCTAGGGTGTTCAACATTAGCCCGGAAGTTGGAAAAACGGGCGCCGAGAGGCTCCAGAGGAGAGATAACTGGTTGCTGCAACAATTGCTGGCCTCCCACCCTTCAGTGACCTCTCCAGTGATAAAACAGAGGTACCTGCCAAAAATGAACGAAAACCGTTGCAAAACGAATGCTCGGGGACCAAAACACGCAGTTCGGGGTCCCGAAAATGGGCCGTTAAGCACCGAAAGTGGCATTCGACCACGAAGTGGGTTTCTCAGACCCCAGCGTCCCTCAAAAGGGAGAAAATAAGATGTATGCCAAAAATCAGAGCAATAGGAGATGGTTAAGCGGTCCCGAACCGAGGCACACGGCCTGACGGCTCCGAAAACCGGGAACCGGACTCCGAAATGGGAAAAAAGGCCTACGGCCACAAAATGTAGCCTACGGACATTGAGAGTTGGTCTACAAGACCTCTCTCTTCCCTCAGGAAAAGAAACAGAGAAAACCGAGTTTGGTTCGCAAACCGAGGCAAGGTACGAAAGAGGGTTCGGGAGTCCGGAGGCAGGGCTCACGGCCGCAACTCTGAAACTTCTGAACAAGCACGATATGCAACATCACCAAGCGCTCAATCGGTGACGTCTGAGTCTTAAGGTCGGTCAAAAATGGGGTGTCTACAGAGGCGCAGACCCGCTTATATACCTTCTGCGCTCCAAATCTACTCTCATTAGTCTCTCGACACCTGGTGCTGCTATCCCATCTGTCAGCACAAATCTCGCTGAACACCACCTAACCCAACTGCCAGCCCACTCTACTGGGAGCGCGGCAGCCGGGCTGCAGCTTCTCGGCTGCCAACAGCCATACTGCACTTCAAGACCAAGTGCTTCCAATAACCGAGCTTCGTTTCAGCCGTGCTCGACCACATTCCGGCAATGCCGAGCACGGGATTGGTCATTCCGGTCAACCAAAGGCCTTCCTGCCGAGCTTCAGGCACGAATCTTCATGCCGAGCTATGGGTGCGCGCCTTCCGACCGAGCAACGCACGAACCGTCATGCCCTTCTAGGCCGCGGACGTCTCAGCCGAGCTCTCACTTGACCGGCCTTCATACCAAAGAGCCCAAGTAGCTCGGCTCCGCAGGCCCTTTGCCATTACTGAGCAAAACCACGGCACAATCTTGAAGCCAAATACCTCGGCCCAATCTTGTTTAGCCGAAACTATATCATAAATCTCCTTCACAATTGCTCCTTAATTCCGTCCGCGCTAGCGTGACTGGGATTACATTACAAGGTCGGGCTAGGTTTTTTGCTCGGTGATCCACTTTCTTCGGCAAGGAATTCCAAGGAAGGTGAGCAAGGTCCGCTCGGCGACTTTCCTCTTCGCGAGCAAGATCAGCTCGGCCAAGGAACTCCAAAGAATGGGAGCAAGGTCCGCTCCGCGACTTCCTTCTTGGCGGACAAGATCAGCTCGGCCAAGGAACTCCAAAGAAGGCGAGCAAGGTCCGGTCCGCCACTTCTTTCTTGGCAGACAAGATCAGCTCGGCCAAGGAACTCCAAAGAAGGCGAGCAAGGTCCGCTCCGCGACTTCCTTCTTGGCGGACAAGATCAGCTCGGCCAATGAACTCCAAAGAAGGCGAGCAAGGTCCGCTCCGCGACTTCCTTCTTGGCGGACAAGATCAGCTCGGCCAAGGAACTCCAAAGAAGACGAGCAAGGTCCGCTCCGCCACTTCTTTCTTGGCGGACAAGATCAGCTCGGCCAAGGAACTCCAAAGAAGGCGTGCAAGGTCCGCTCCGCGACTTCCTTCTTGGCGGACAAGATCAGCTCGGCCAAGGAACTCCAAAGAAGGCGAGCAAGGTCCGCTCCGCCACTTCTTTCTTGGCGGACAAGATCAGCTCGGCCAAGGAACTCCAAAGAAGGCGAGCAAGGTCCGCTCCGTGACTTCCTTCTTGGCGGACAAGATCAGCTCGGCCAAGGAACTCCAAAGAAGGCAAGCAAGGTCCGCTCCGCGACTTCCTTCTTGGCGGACAAGGTCAGCTCGGCCAAGGAACTCCTAAGAAGGGGAGCAAGGTCCGCTCCGCGACTTCCTTTTTGGCGAGCAACATTAGCTCGGCTGAAACTTCGGAGTTGAACAAATCATCAACCCGTCAGCCGGAGTAAATCATCTCGGCTGGAACCTTGGAGTTGAACAAATCATCAACTCGCCAGCCGGAGTAAAACATCTCGGCTGGAACCTCGCAGTTGAGCAAATCATTAACTCTTCAGCCGGAGTAAATCATCTCGGCTGGAACCTCGCAGTTGAGCAAATCATCAACTCTTCAGCCGGAGTAAATCATCTCGGCTGGAACCTCGCAGTTGAGCAAATCATCAACTCTTCAGCTGGAGTAAATCATCTCGGCTGGAACCTCGCAGTTGAGCAAATCATCAACTCTTCAGCCGGAGTAAATCATCTCGGCTGGACCCTCAGAGTTGAGCAAATCATCAACCCATCAGCCGGAGTAAATCATCTCGGCTGGAACCTCGGAGTTGAGCAAATCATCAACTCTTCAGCCGGAATAAATCATCTCGGCTGGAACAGAAGAGCAGGCCCCTCATCCACTATTATTTCGGACACAACAAAGCACTTCAGCAAAAGTAATTCACTTATATTATATTGACAAAAAGAGTATTTGCATTCAGAAGTGTAGGGGAAACAAGTCCCTCAAAAAATTATATAAGGCCGCATTCCATGGCCGGGCTACGCCTTTGCCATCCAAATCTTCTAAGTGGTATGCCCCCTTGCCCAGTTATCTTGTAAGGCTCTTCCTAGTTTGCCCCTAGCTTGCCTTCACCCGGCACTAGTGCGTTGCCCATGACCTTCTTTAAAACCCAGTCGTCCACTTGCCAGTTGCCATCGAGGTTGTCTCCGCGGTGGACGTCGCTGCATCATCCTCTACTCGGATGTGCTCATTGATGCGCTGCATTAGGTGCCACATGGATGTCTGCTGGCTCATTGTAAGCGAATCCCTCAGCCTATGTCCGAGCGAGAGACCGCGCTTATATTGCGTGATTGCAAGGTTGACCGGGCAATCCAAGATCTCATTGAAGGTTTTCCAATACCTCGAGTTGTATGCCTTCAGTGTGTCGCTCGGTTCCATCTTGACACTAAGTAAATGATCGACTTCCTTTGGTGTTTTTGTGTTGGTTTTGAAGCGCGTCACAAAGGCTTCGGCCAACTGATGCCACCGTTGTATGCTCCCTTCTGGCAACCTCTCGAACCACTTCAAGCCTAGCTCGCCTAAACTTGACGGGAAGATCAGGCACATAAGTCCGTCATTTCGCCTATGTCCGGCCATAACCTGTCGGAAGTGGCTCACATGCATGTAAGGATCGGTTTTCCCGTCGTAAAGCGTGAACTTTGGCTGGTGGAAGCCTGCCGGAAGCGGTGTAGTTTCTATTTCCAGGGAGAAAGGGGTGGCACTCAACCTGGCCAAATCTGAATCCACTAGGAGTGGCGCTGCTTGGCGGGGTGGAGGCATTCCGACCTCCTCGCTGGCGTAAACCCCGTAGGATAGCCGCTGGAACGCCGGTATCCTCTGAGCTTCGCGCCGATGAGCCCGCTCCTTTAAGACCACCTGCAAATCCTCTAAATGAGCGGAGTAAGAGTACCTCGACGTCGTCACCGGACATGAGGGCCGGTAGGTACTGTCTTGCGTGCTAGACTTCTCTGCATGCACGTCGGAATCACCAACCTGGTAACTTCTGGTAATAGAAATGGATGGAGTGCGTCGCTGACTCTGATCGCCTGAACGGCGGGATGGGGTGCGCTCACTGTGGTCACCCACTCCAGCTACACCCTTCCCTTTGACATGCCGCTTGAGCTCCTCTATCTCCGCCGTCATTCGTCGGATGACAGCGTCTTGGTCCCTCAACTTGTGTTCCAGACGTCGGGTATGTGATTCTCTCCGCCGCCGATGACCGTCCGGACTTCGTGAATGACCATAACTTCTTCCGCGCTTATCTCGCGCGTCTCCTGACTGTCCTCCGGTGGGAGTCTCCAAGCCCGCCATTGGATGGATGGCGGGAGGTCCTTCTCTCATTCGGGTGAACTCCGGGGTGGCTCCGTCTATGGTAGACAACGGAAACTCGTCGTTGTTCGCCACGGACGGCGATCAGATGAACCTGGAAGACAAGGTTTTGTCTGTCAACTTTCCCACAGACGGCGCCAATTGTACGGGGAGCAAATATTCCAGCAAGCCCGTACTCCTTTCTTCTGAGCTCCGTTTCTATCCGATCACCTGCGAGCAAATAACGGTGAGCTACCCGGCGGTGTGTGGCCGGAAAAACCCTCCGACGATCAAGTTAGCACACACACAGGGGATAGATAGAGAGAAGGGAGAGAGTTTAGTGTTTAGTGTATGTCTCACCAAATGTTCATCCCCGGTATGGGAGGCGCAGACCCGCTTATATACCTTCTGCGCCCCAAATCTACTCTCATTAGTCTCTCGACACCTGGTGCTGCTATCCCATCTGTCAGTACAAATCTCGCTGAACACCACCTAACCCAACTGCCAGCCCACTCTACTGGGAGCTCGGCAGCCGGGCTGCAGCTTCTCGGCTGCCAACAGCCATACTGAACTTCAAGACCAAGTGCTTCCAATAACCGAGCTTCGTTTCATCCGTGCTCGACCACATTCCGGCAACGCCGAGCACGGGATTGGTCATTCCGGTCAACCAAAGGCCTTCCTGCCGAGCTTCAGGCACGAATCTTCATGCCGAGCTATGGGTGCGCGCCTTCCGACCGAGCAACGCACGAACCGTCATGCCCTTCTAGGCCGCGGACGTCTCAGCCGAGCTCTCACTTGACCGGCCTTCATACCAAAGAGCCCAAGTAGCTCGGCTCCGCAGGCCCTTTGCCATTACTGAGCAAAACCACGGCACAATCTTGAAGCCAAATACCTCGGCCCAATCTTGTTTAGCCGAAACTATATCATAAATCTCCCTCACATTTATCAAATAAAAACAAATAACTAAAGATAGTCTTCAAAATCCAAATCCTTCCAAGCTAAGTCCTTGGAGGTAGCTTATCACCTGGACCTGAAAATGATGTTCCCATAAAGGGTGAGCCACAGCCCAGTAGAAATATACTAAACCAAATATAAGCATTGATTAAAGGAATAGCATTCAATAGATGATTAACCAAGATAATCAATTACATCATTTTACAGTCTCATGACACTATTGTCTAAGACACGTTTTACTTTCCAATTTTATCAATATGGCTCAGAACTTGGCCAAACTTACAACAGTGAACTATATATATCATATTCACATTCTTCCAATGTCAACAAACAGATGAGACTCAGGCTCAAATCAAAACACTTCATACTTCCAGTTTGATACACATTTTAGTGCTGTATCAATAAAAACACTTCAATATAAATAAGCACACATAAAAGTGATGCTAATGGAGTCCATCCCCTATCTCCTCCCAAACAAAATCCGGTTTAGAGGTCCATCCCCTATCTTCCCCTAAACCGTGGAGTACATCCCCTATCTCCTCCTACACAAAACAATGTATGCAAACACATAATCAATACACATAATGTCTGTATTAATTCAGCAGTCAAAATTGATGACTTAATCAATGATTAGTTTCAGTTATCCCTAATCCACATGCAGTGTCTACAACAAGCACGGCTATCCTCCACCGATAGCCCAAAACAGTTATTTCTAAACTGAAAATAAATATATCAACAATTCAATAGGCGAGTGATTTAAATGATCCAACTACGCCATTTAATCAATGAATTCCCCAATTCCATGAATTAATTATACAAATTAATTTATTAATACAACTAGGGTTTTTCCCAAAATTACCAAAGTACCCCCAACATATCAAAATACTAAAACTTAGAACAAAACTTATAAGATGGAGTAGGAAATCCCTACCTCGAAGAAAATAACCCGAATGGAGAAGACAGAGATAAATACCCAAATTCCAATGTGCTCCAAATCACTAAATGTTCAAATTAAATGAAAGCCTTCGACTCACTCTATCTTTTTAATAAAGGATCTAAGGTAGAAACTCACTCTAAGTAGATCAATCCTAAGAGAGAAGGTGTGTAGAGGGAGAGAGAACTCGTAACTAGGGTTTTGGAATCTGAAAGTGTATGAAAAACTGATCTGAAACACGCTGCTGCCTATTTAAACCTGACAGGCTCGCTCAAGCGAATACTTGGTCGCTCGAGCGACCAGACACACGAAAACCTCGCTCGAGCGACCAACCAAAAAACTGGACAGCAACACTTGGTTTACGAACCCAACCAACCTGAAACAAACCTGCCCAACACATCCTATAACTCCAAATGAGAAAATAAAGGACGACAACAACAAATATACAATGACAGAATAAACGGAACCCAAGTCCGGATACAATAATCAAATGGGAAAAGACCGGGGTCGCTATAGTTTGGATCTTTCAAATCATAATTCTACACCCATTTCTCAAAACACAATTTAAAATAAAATTGTTACTTTTCAAAACTCATAACCAAACACATAATTCAAAACTTTTTTCAAAACTTAATTCAATTCAATATTTTAATATTTTAAATATTTAAATATTTTAAAAATATTTTAATTTTTTCAAGATTTTAAATATTTTAATATTTAAATATGTTATGCATTTTTTAATTTTTTTGAATATTTTAATTTCAAAATATTCCGATTCTCATTTTTAAAATTTTAAAATTTTAAAATATTCTATTAAAATAAATTCAAACTCTATTTTATAAAAATATTTTTAAATATTTTAATTTTTTTTTAATGTATTTGGTTACGATTTGGGTGTAGAGTTGTGAAAGTAGTATGGAGTTTCGAGTTATGCGTTTGGTTATGTGTCTTAAAAATAATTTCATAATTGACTTTTGTTTTATGTGTTTGGTCACAATTTGAGTGTAGAGTTGTTTTTAAATTTAAAATATTAATATTTGAAATTATTTAAATTTTTTGAATATTTAAATTATTTAAATTTTTACTATTTAAATTTTTTGAATATTTATTTTAATTTTTTACTTATTAAATTTTTTAGATTATTTAAATTATTTAAATATTTATGATTTTAATTTTTTGAATATTTATTTTGAAAAAAAATTAATTTCCTCTGTAGTATTTTCAATTAAAAAATTGATTAATGTTATTTTCTGTTAACAATATTTGTTTTTAATTGAATTTTAAAAAGAGTTTGGTTATTACTGTTGATCAGAATTTTCAATAGTGTGCATGTAGTATGTTTTGTTATGAGTTATAATCATTTGGATTAAGTTTTGAAAACTCTTTCCAAAACTCATAACCAAACAAATTTTCTTACTTCACATGTCAGATCAAACTTTCAAAACTCAATTCCACACTAAATTCAACACTCTATTCCAAAACTATAACCAAACAAATTTTCTACACTCAAATTTTAATTCCATAACTCACAAACTCAAAATACATCTCATACTTTCAAATCATATTTACAAAACTTTACCAAACGTAACCTAAAATTATATATCATTCAATACTCAAGATCTAAGGATAATTAAAACAAAAAATAAAAATTTAAAAATTTTGCCAAACGGGCCTTACGAAGTTGAAATCGAGACGTAATATAATTAGTTTTTATCAATTTAAATAGAATGGTTGACGACACTAGAACTATTATAAAACTACACAATTCAAAGGATTTGTAAATTCATACCAACTCAACTCGAGTCAATGCCCGAACCCACAAACAAATTAAGAATATTATTTAACAGATACCCAAAAAAATGATAAATAAATAAATAAACAAATTCAATTTGATTCCACACGTTACAAATATATTATTAACATCACAGTTATAAGAAGTATGCCATACAATGGTATTATTAAATTTTCAAAAATATCCCATGGCTTTTACTCAACCACCTTACTATAGAGACTAATAAATTGTGTGCGTGACATTAGTAAGGCCAATCATCTAGCCACACAAGATCTTATGTACCTATTTTTCCCTCCACATATTTCAAATTATTTATTTGTCATACGATAAGTTTGACCGTATAAAAAGAAATGATTTGAGACAATGGGTCAAGTCCGTGTGGTGATTTTTGGATCCAATGGGTCAAACCCATTTTGCCCATAACCTCCCTCTCTACAAAACTTGGGCACTCTTTGGGGCACACCCCAAGGTCCAATCCCATGCCTTATAAACCCACTCAAAACATCCCACCAAATCAATGTGGGACAAGCCAATTTCCAACGTTAAGGAATTTCCACCAAAACTCCATTTCCATGGAACTCACTTTGGCTTCAATTTCCCATTCACCCGTTAATGGTTTTGAGCAACCAAATATACCACGTGAATCACAACGCGGCATAGAACGCGTTACCGCTTAGACCCGCCAAAATAGACGTACGGGTCCCACCTAAATAATAGACTAAAGTTAGCAAAAAATTATGTTTTTACCCAGAATTTTTCAACCATTTCATACAAATTGTTATACAGTAGGGATTAGTTTTAGGTGTGAAAGTATTTTACGAAAAAACTTGAATGTTTGATTATGATGCTTGCATTTAGACAAGACCATGTGCATTGTGGTTACATGAAATATTATTGGCCATTCGGATTTGCCAACTCTAAGGTTGTGTTTTTCTATCCCGATCTGATCATGGTCGATTCTCATTATTGAATCTATTGATAACCGGAATAGTAAATCTATTTGTCCAAAAAAAATAGGTCAAAAAATTTATTGAGAATTTGATTATGCGGGCTTTCTTTTTTAATAAAAAGGCGCTTCTATGATGAAGGAGGTATTGTGAACTATCTTGTACATTATTTGTAGCGTTCATGGCGAGCACATAGCCCAACTACCACCTTGAGGCATGGACAACACATTGCCAAGCCAACACCTGGAAGTATTGTCCGCTTTGGCCTAAGCATGATAGCTGGCAAGCCGCATGGATTTATTCCTTTGATTTCCCAAGGACGCCTCCACAATGGAAGTGTCCAATGCTATCTTATAAGTCTATTCTAAATATTATATACAATCGATGTGGGATGGGCAACACATATTTGAAACAAGATAATTGAGAATATTATCCGCAATCGATGTGGGATGGCAACCCATATATTTGAAACAAATGATATAATAACAAATATATCGCTTGGACATGAACATTGAATACATCATATTAATATTTTTGCAAACTGGTGTCGTTGAATGGTCAATTTTATTGAATTATTTTAGAAAATTTGAAGTTATTTTCAAATTTTCAAAACTTTAATTTATATTTCTTTATTTATCTTGATGAAACTTTGTCCCACGAAAAAAAGAAAGGATAAAAATAATGTATTAATAAATGAAGTTTTCAAAGTAATTTTTAAATCAAAGAGGCTTGATGATTTAAACCAAAAAAGCATTTCGACGGTGGAGGTATTGCTAATCAAGAGTGATAAAAAGAATTTACTAAAAAATCTACGTCAATAAATTTTTATTTTAACTTCACAAATGGTTGATATATATATATATATATATATATATATATATTTAATAAACTTAAATAATTTGATAGGTATAGACTGTTAGTTTTTAAAATTATAATCATATAATATAATCTTATGAAATAAAATAGAAATCTAGACATAATCGATAAAAATTTTAATATTTAGAGCTTGTTTGGCATGAGGGTTTTTGATGAAAATAGTCAAAATGTCAAAACATCCAATCAGATCACTTTTTTACTTTTTATACATCTTTTCTTAAAACATAAAAAAAATCAATTAAAAGAATCAATTCCGAAATAACCTCTAATGTCTTTTTTCACCTCTCCATTTATTTATATTAATCATAACTAATAGATTAAAATTCTACAATACATATGGCACGTTTGTTTGTTTGGTGAGTGCTACATATGAACTTAATATTCATTTCATCAACTTTTTTCTATTATAATTTGAACTCACAAAATGATTACAGAGGTGCGAACCAAAATGATAAGCAAATAAGTCTAAAAAATTAAGGCTCCGTTTGGAAAGTCTCTCAAAATATGGTTCCACCCGTTGATTTGAGTGTGTTGTTTGTTTGGATCTTTCAAATCATAATTCTACACCCATTTCTCAAAACTCAATTTAAAACAGAATTTTTACTTTTCAAAACTCACAACCAAACACATAATTCAAAACTTTTTTCAAAACTTAATTCAAATTAATATTTTAATTTTTTTAAATATTTTAATATTTTAAAAATATTTTAATTTTGTTAAGATTTTAAATATTTTAATATTTAAATATGTTATGCTTTTTTTAATTTTTTTAACATTTTAAATATTTTAAATTCAAAATATTACGATTCACATTTTTTAAATTTTAAAATATTTTATTAAAATAAATTCACACTCTATTTTCTAAAAATATTTCTAAATATTTTAATTTTTTTTGTTATGTATTTGGTTACGATTTGGGTGTAGAGTTGTGAAAGTAGTATGGAGTTTCGAGTTATGCATTTGGTTATGAGTTTTAAAAATAATTTCATAATTGACTTTTGTTTTATGTGTTTGGTTACGATTTGAGTGTAGAGTTGTTTTTAAATTTGCAATATTAATATTTGAAAATATTTAAATTTTTTGAATATTTAAATTATTTAAATTTTTACGATTTAAATTTTTTGAATATTTATTTTAATTTTTTACTTATTAAATTTTTTAGATTATTTAAATTATTTAAATATTTATGATTTTAATTTTTTGAATATTTATTTTGAAAAAAATTTATTTCCTCTGTAGTATTTTCAATTAAAAAATTGATTAATGTTACTTTCTGTTAACAATAATTTTTTTTAATTGAATTTTAAAAAGAGTTTGGTTATTAGTGTTGATCAGAATTTTCAATAGTGTGAAAGTAGTATGTTTTGTTTTGAGTTATGATAATTTGAATTAAGTTTTGAAAACTCTTTCCAAAACTCATAACCAAACAAATTTTTTTACTTCACATGTCAGATCAAACTTTCAAAACTCAATTCCACACTCTATTCAAAAACTATAACCAAACAAATTTTCTACACTCAAATCATAATTCCACAACTCACAAACTCAAAATACAACTCATACTTTCAAATCATATTTACAAAACTCTACCAAACGTAACCTAAAATTGTATAGCATTCAATACTCAAGATCTAAGAATAATTAAAAGAAAAAACAAAAAATAAAAATTTAAAAATTTTGCGAAACGGGCCTTACGAAGTTGAAATCGAGACGTAATATAATTTGTTTTTATCAATTTAAATAGAATGGTTCACGACACTAGAACTATTATAAAACTACACAATTCAAAGGATTTGTAAATTCATACCAACTCAACTCGAGTCAATGCCCAAAGCCACAAACAAATTAAGAATATTATTTAACAGATACCCAAAAAAATGATAAATAAATAAATAAATTTAATTTGATTCAACTCGTTACAAATATATTATTAACATTACAGTTATAAGAAGTATGCCATACAATGGTATTATTAAATTTTCAAAAATATCCCATGGCTTTTACTCAACCACCTTACTATAGATGCTAATAAATTGTGTGCGTGACATTAGTAAGGCCAATCATCTAGCCACACAAGATCTTATGTCCCTATTTTTCCCTCCACATATTTCAAATTATATATTTGTCATACGATAAGTTTGACCGTATAAAAAAAATGATTTGAGACAATGGGTGAAGCCCGTGTGGTGATTTTTGGATCCAATGGGTCAAGCCCATTTTACCCATAACCTCCCTCTCTACAAAACTTGGGCACCCCTTGGGGCACACCCCAAGGTCCAATCCCGTGCCTTATAAACCCACTCAGAACATCCTACCAAATCAATGTGGGACAAGCCATTTTCCAACCTTAAGGAATTTCCGCCAAAACTCCATTTCCATGGAGCTCACTTTGGCTTCAATTTCCCATTCACCCGATAATGGTTTTGAGCAACCAAATATACCACGGGAATCACAACGCGGCATAGAACGCGTTTCTGCTTAGACCCGCCAAAATAGACGTACGGGTCCCACCTAAATAATAGACTAAACTTAGCAAAAAATTCTATTTTTACCCAGAATTTTTCAACCATTTCCAACAAATTGTTATACAGTAGGGATTAGTTTTAGGTGTGAAAGTATTTTATGAAAAAACTTGAATGTTTGATTATGATGCTTGCATTTAGACAAGACCATGTGCATTGTGGTTACATGAAATATTATTGGCCATTCAGATTTGCCAGCTCTAAGGTTGTGTTTTTCTATCCCGATCTGATCATGGTCGATTCTTATTATTGAATCTATTGATAACCGGACTAGTAAATCTATTTGTCCAAAAAAAAAAGGGTCAAAAAATTTATTGAGAATTTGATTATGCGGGCTTTCTTTTTTAATAAAAATGCGCTTCTATGATGAAGGAGGTATTGTGCACTGTTGTAGACACCCCATTTTTGACCGTCCTCAAGACTTGGACGTCACCGTTTGAACACCCGGTGATCATCCATGTTTGTGTTCGTTTGGAGTTCCCGGAGGTCTCGGCTACGCGCCTTGCCTCAGGATCTCCGAACTCGACTGTTTAGTGTTTGGTTTTGGCACCAAACACTTGTGTTTTTGCCTTGAAGGGCGGGGAATGGCTTGTGGGCCATCCCCACGTTCCACCGGCCTTCCTATAGCATCACCGGCTGTTTATGGGTGCCACCGGCCATGGTTTCTTAAAATCAATGGCCGATCGGCACTGTATTTGGCCGGCCGGCACTTTATTTTGCTGGAGACCCCTTTTGCTGGCCGGTGTGACTCCTTTGCACCCTTGAGGCATGGCGCATGCTAGCTGTGCCAGCTGGAATGCACCATCACTCCTTCCCGTGCAGTTTTTAACTAGTGTGAACCTTTGAACCCCCTTTCCTTCTAGAAGCTTGAACCCTTTGGCCAAGCTTCTTGGGGAAGCTTGGCCAGCTGTATTAGCTTCTCCAAGAAGCCAAGAACCCTTTTGCACCCTTTGCCCCTTTCATCTAGCTTCTTGGAGAAGCCTAGAACCTTGGCCTTTGCCTATATAAGCACCCATCCTCTCCCTTTGTTGAGGGTTAGAGCTTTTGAATAAAAAAACCAGAGCTTCTATATCTATACATCTGATATATCATCCTCTCTCTCTATATCTCCCTCTCTCTCATCCTTAGGGTGTGTTTGGAAGCCTAAAAGTGCATTTTGACCTTACTTTTGCACTAACACACACACCATTACACCTTGCTCCGAGATTGAGAGGCATTGAGGGTTACTTGTTGAGGTTTTGGACTAATTTTGATCAGTAGGGAGTGGCTGGATCATCTGTTCTTCAAGGTTTCTTCAAGGGTGAGACATTTGCTTTAGTTTCCCCAATCTTGCACTAGGTTTCTACCTGTCTTGCATGCTGATTTAGGCTTTGTGTATAACATGAAAAAGCCTTGTATTTTCCTTCTTAACATCTTTCATTAAGGGTGTTTTAGCATTGGGGGTCGAACTCCTCCCCTTAGGCCTCTTTTGGCCTATTTCGGTGCCATTTTCTTTAAGTTTTGTTTACTTGGTTGTGTTGGTGAGTGATTTTGAAGTCTTGTGTAGGGGAGGGACACCCCTCTCCCCTTTGTCCTCCTTTTACCTTTGTTTTGGCTTAAAAGGGCAACATGTATGCTTGGTTGTTGTTGGTCCCATTTCAGAGGTTTTTGGGTGCCTATTAGTCATGTTATATCTCTGTCTTTGGTCGGATTTGTAGCCCTTAGCATGCATCTTGTACTTGCTTTGTAATTCCTTATCTTGCCTAGAAATGTGCCATGTGTTTAGCCTAGCATATCTTCATGATTTGGCTTAGCTTATTAAAGCTTTTGGTCATGATTTGTCTTGCTTTAGGTCTGTTGGCCACTGTTTTTGTCATGTTCGTCGTGTTTTGCATAGCTCCTTTGCATTCTAGAACTTTGGCCTTAAGCAAATGAGTGACTAGCATGCTTTAGTTGGGTTGTTTCTATAATTTGGAGTCATTTCTCATGCTATTTCAGTCCCTATATCATGCTCGTATGACATCATCCTTTTATGCCTTGAGGTGTTGTAGTTTTGTGCCTTGAAATGGGCATTGTGCATGCTTGTATATTTAAATCACTTGGGCTGCCATATTAGTGGGTTTTGAGGGCCCTTTTGCATACTAGAACTCTGTTTTGCGTTGAAAAATTCATGCCATGTTTGCTTGGGATATGTATCGAGTGATGCTCCCTTTTGGTGGCCTTGAATGCCCTTGTTTTGGATTCATTCCTTGGCATGTTTTGACCTTGATCTATGCATGCTTTAGTCCTGTTTTGGAGTCCCTTGGGACTGTTTTAGTTCATTTTGGTCCTTTAAGGTTTGGTTGACATAGCTTTGGTTTGACCCCCTTTATCGCCTTCAAGTATGCTTAGAGTTGCCCCCTTTCATGCTTAGGTGATGGACCTTGACGTGTGTACACTTGCATGCATCATTTGTGCTCGTGTACATCATTTTGGCCTCTGTTTATGGCAAGGTTGAGGTCTGCCATTTATGGTTTAAGTCTACCATTGCATGCTTATCATATGCTTTTTACTTATTTGGCTCATTATATGTTGTCCCATGCTAGCCTTAGGGCATATTTGTCCATGTTTGCATTACATTCGCATCTCATATGATTAGCACTTTGCATACTTAACATGATAGGTTGCATCACTGTAAGAACCCACATTTTTCATCTTAATCATGTTCATGAGCATTTGTATGATTATGACTTGTTAAGCTTGCATGTGTATGTTGTGACTTGTTTTGCTTTAGCAAGTGAGATCCGTGCCTTGTTTTGAAGCCTTGTGATTTGTTTAAGTGTTGTGTGCTTGCCTAAGTTATGTTAGCCGACGTTATGCCTAGATCATTCCAAGCCGAGGTCATTCTCAGTCTAGAAGTATCTTGGAACCCCTTGTTGACCTCCGTCTTTGCCTTGACACATTAGCCGAGATGTTACCTTGCACCCAAGTGATCTCGTCCTGGAGTGGTATGACCCAGACCGAGGTGTGGCGCATCTAGGCCAAGATGTGGCACAGCTTAGTCAAGTGTTGTCCTTCCTAGCCGAGGTCATTGTCACCTTAGTTGCCGAAGTCCTTTGTTAGCCGATGTCACCCCTTGCCGGAGTGTCATTCTGTGTAGCTTGTTAGATACGCCTTGATGATTAGCCGATGTCATTACCCTGTCAGAGAGCCCATATCGCTTTGCTTGTTGAACACCCTTCCACCATGCTTTGTCTGGTCTGTCAGCCACCTTTTCAGGAAGAACCCAATCAGTCGCCGCCACGTGTCTCAGCAGAGGGTTAACCCCAGAACCGGGTATAGAAAACTATCATTTGGTATCATAAACTTGCCTTGTAGAGAGAGAGAGAAGCTCTAGAAGAGGGAGAAGAGTTCTTGAGAGAGAAGTAGATCTTCAAGCTTGATTCCTAGAGATCGAACCGTTAGATCCGTGTTCTAAGGTTAGATTCTTGATCTGCTCATGATGTTCCTTATGTTTATGTTATTGCATTGCATGATTGAAAATGATTTGTAAGCCATGCATCGTTTTGAAGCTCGATTCTAGAAAGAGGAAATGACATTCATGTGTTCTTCAAGAAAGTCTTGTTTTGATCCGAAAGCTTTTCGCCTAGACTCAAGTTTTGTGTTTGTTCTTGCATGATTTTCAACTACGGGTACCCAGGTCCATGTTTTCAAACTCCTAGCACGAAAATCCCAGATTTGTGATGGCAGATTATGATCAAACATTCGTATTTTTCATGTTTTCACACTCATGTTCTTCATGTTCATCAACAGAGGGAAACCCAGAGCTTCCCGACCTCTTTTCCTTGCATGTGGCCCTCGGGAACACACCTCGGCAAGGAGGTGTGGAACCTCGGCCTAGACCTGGTTGGTGCCCAGCATGTTTTCCGAAAACATTTGTGTACATGAGAGACTTGTTTGAAAGCGCATTCAATAGGCTTTGCCATGTGTTGTAGGACTTGGGCTTGTCTCGACCCCGACGTGTGAAGAAACGATGTGAGTGGTATTTTTAATAAAGCTATGTTACACTTGCTTTCATAAATCTCGTCTTGCCTTGTTTTGAAAAGTACTTGATCTAGCATGAATGACTATCCCTATTTTGTATATCAAATGCTATCTTGTTTTGATGACTGGTCTTGAAAGTCCTTAGTTGCAGGGGACTATAATGCAACTGCACTCTTGTCTTGACAGTCCTTAGTGCTAGAGGACTATAAACTTTCGCAGCACAGCTTGTCTTGAAAGTCCTTAGTTGCAGGGGACTATAATGCAACTGCACTCTTGTCTTGAAAGTCCTTAGTTGCAGGGGACTATAATGCAACTGCACTCTTGTCTTGAAAGTCCTTAGTTGCAGGGGACTATAATGCAACTGCACTCTTGTCTTGAAAGTCCTTAGTTGCAGGGGACTATAATGCAACTGCACTCTTGTCTTGAAAGTCCTTAGTTGCAGGGGACTATAATGCAACTGCACTCTTGTCTTGACAGTCCTTAGTGCTAGAGGACTATAAACTTTCGCAGCACAGCTTGTCTTGAAAGTCCTTAGTTGCAGGGGACTATAATGCAACTGCACTCTTGTCTTGATATGTCATCACCCCTTGAAATAAGTAGATGTTATTAACATCCAAGGAACTTGAAAGCCGGCAAATGAACTTGACTTTTCCCTTGATTGTAAAGTATACTATGTATTGTTTTGTAAGAAATCTTGGATATCAATCATGCAAACCTTTATTTCTAATATCATTCACTGAGTATCCAAGCTCACCCTCTCTATATATATATATGTAGGTGATGGACAAGAAGGCATTGAGGCCTAGGCGTGATGCCGATGTGTTTTGGGCGCTTAGCCGACATGTTTTGGATTTGCGTTTTGCATCGTCTTGAAGATTATGCTTCTCGGCTTATGTTTCTTTTGTTTGTTTTGGCATATGTCGGCTTGAGAAGCCTTTTGGTCAGGATGTACTTTGTATCTCATTCTTGTTGTATCTAAATTGTAAGACTTGTAAAGATGTTTGATGTATGACATTCCATTAGACATATGCACGGCTCTCATGGACTACTCAATTTTACATGTGTATTTTGCTTCCGCTCTTGTAAGCCCCATATTTCATACTCTGATTGTGTGTGATTTTTTTTTGTAAGACGGCCTTCGGTAACCTCGGGTTACTGGCCATCACGGCACCAAACTACTAGGGGCGGTTTGGGGGCGTGACAGATTGGTATCAAAGCACAAGATCCTTGTAGTACGTTAATCACACACCTTGAGTCCTAGAGAGCCTAGGATTTCCCTTAGAAGAATGTTAAGATTGCATCATATTGCTTGCTACTTGACTATGTGTGCATCGTTTTGGCTTAGACGCTCGTTACTTGCATATGTGTTATCTGTTTAGTTGTTTTAAAGTCTCATCTTGCATTCCCCCCCTAGCATCATGAGGAGAGGTAGACCCCCAGTTGGCCGAGATCGTTCAGAAGACAGGTTGGAGAGGTTGGAAAGGTTAGTCGAAGGCTTGGTTCGTGAGCAGAGACAACCTAGGCCGCAGGATACTGGTACCACTTCTACGCATGCCGAACAGACGAATGGCCGATATGCAGCTCCACCCCCTCCAGCACCACAAGTGCCTCCGCAGCAAGCGTTGTATGGGAACGACACGATAACCCTGATCAGAGAGTTCAAGAAGATGAAACCGCCGAGATTTCAGGGAGGTATAGAGCCAATGAAAGCCGAGGCATGGGTTTTAGAAATGGAGAAGTTGTTTGAAGTTTTCCCCAGTACAGACGCCCAGAAGGTATCTCTGGCAGCATTCACATTGGACGACGATGCTCGTAGGTGGTGGATGATGGTCCGAGAAAGCAATCCGGGTTTGACTTGGGCAAAATTTTTGGAGTTGTTCTACAACAAACATTTTCCCCTTAGCGTCCGAGACCGAAAGACCACGGAGTTCCAGAATCTGACACAGGGGAACAAGACAGTGGCAGAGTATGATCGTGCCTTTACCGAATTGGCGAGATATGCACCCCATATGGTCGACGAGGAATACCGAAAAGCGAGAAAGTTCGAAAGTGGGTTGCGCGGACCGATACAAGACAGGGTCAATATGCTCAATATGCCGACGTACGCTGGGGTACTGGACAAGGCTATCTTAGCTGAAGCTAACTTGAACCGATACCAGAGTTCAAGCGAGGGTCAGAGGAAGAGACAGAATTATGATAATCGCCGAGTTTCATTCAATGCCAAGAAGAAGATGAGTACGGACAGTTCCAGCAACTCCAATCAAGAGGGTAACGTTAAGCCGATGTACGCGAGTTGTGGAAAGCTACATTTCGGGGTTTGTCGTTGGGCAACAGGAGCTTGTTATGAGTGCGGCGAGATAGGCCATCGCGTGAAGGACTGCCCGAAAGCAAGGACCGATGATGGGAGGAGGAATGGAAGCGCCTCAGGCTCTGCACAGAAGAATAACGTCGGGGGAATACAGGCGAGGCAAGGCAGAGTTTTTGCATTAGTACCAGGAGATGCCCAGAATGCCGAGGCGGTAGTGTCAGGTACCCTCTCAATTTGTTCTCAAGATGCATACGTATTGATTGATTCGGGTTCTACGCATTCATTTGTGTCCACTATATTCGCCGAGAAGTTGGATAGAGAATTAGAACCCCTTGATTATGTATTAACTGTGTCTACTCCATCGGGGAGAAATATGATTGTTACATCCATTTATAGGGCGTGTATTGCTATGATTGAGAGTGTAGAATTGTTAGTTGATTTGATGCCATTAAACATGACTCACTTCGATGTTATATTGGGAATGGATTGGTTAGTGGCGAATCATGCATCCATTAATTGTGTTACTAAGAACGTCATATTGAAGACCCCAAGTCAAGCCGAGGTCATTTTCCAGGGTAAAGGAGTAGTACCCCCACCTTACTTAATCTCATCCATGAAGGCCTACAAGTTGATCCAAAAAGGATGTAAGGGTTATTTATGCAGTATACTAAGTGATCTGAATGGAAATGTTGAGTTAGCCGACATACCCGTTGTTGAGGAATTCCCCGACGTCTTTCCGAATGAGTTGCCTGGCCACCTTGTCGATAGAGAAATAGAGTTTACTGTGGACGTCTTGCCAGGAACACAACCTATCTCCAAAACACCCTACAGAATGGCTCTAGCTGAACTTAGAGAACTGAAATCACAATTACAGGAATTGTTGGATAAGGGATTCGTCAGGCCGAGCACTTCACCGTGGGGAGCACCCGTTCTATTTGTTAAGAAAAAGGATGGCACACTTCGTCTTTGCATCGACTACAGGGAACTTAATAAGGTGACCATTAAGAACAAGTATCCATTGCCGAGGATTGATGACTTACTTGATCAACTACGAGGAGCACGAGTCTTTTCCAAGATTGACCTCAGGTCAGGCTACCACCAGTTGAAGGTTAAGGCCGAAGATGTTGAGAAGACTGCCTTTCGGACAAGATATGGCCACTACGAATTTTTGGTAATGCCCTTCGGAGTAACCAATGCCCCAGCAGCATTCATGGACTTGATGAACAGAGTCTTTAAGCCGTACCTAGATGAGTTTGTCATTATTTTTATCGACGACATATTGATCTATTCCGGGAGCGCGAGCGAGCACGAGAATCATCTGAGACTTGCCCTGCAGACCTTGAGAAATAAGAAGTTGTACGCCAAGTTAAGTAAATGCGAGTTTTGGCTTTCCAGCATTTCATTTCTAGGACATGTGATTAATGAAGACGGTATATCAGTTGACCCCAGTAAGATTGAAGCCGTTGTGAATTGGCCGACGCCGACCAACGTGTCCGAGGTTCGTAGTTTCCTGGGTTTGGCAGGTTATTACAGAAAGTTTGTGAAGGATTTCTCGAGGATTGCAGTGCCATTGACACAACTAACGAAGAAGGGAACAGCTTATGAATGGACCGACGAAAGAGAATCAGCTTTCCAGGAGCTGAAGACGAGGTTAGTTACAGCACCAGTTCTGGTACTACCATCAGCTAATGAAGAATTTCAGATTTACAGCGATGCTTCACACAAAGGTTTGGGTTGCGTTTTAATGCAAAAAGGTAAAGTCATAGCGTACACGTCCCGTCAGTTGAAGCCCAATGAAAACAATTATCCTACCCATGACCTGGAGTTAGCTGCCGTGGTTTTTGCTCTGAAGATCTGGCGTCATTACCTGTACGGAACATCTTGCCAAGTTTTCACCGACCACAAGAGTCTGAAATACTTGTTCACCCAGAAAGAGTTAAATATGAGGCAGAGAAGATGGCTCGAGCTGTTGAAGGACTACGACATGCAGATTCAGTATCACCCAGGTAAGGCAAACTCCGTAGCCGACGCATTAAGCAGAAAACTAGTCGGAAATTTGGCGTGTCTGGCAACGGTCTCAGCGGAACCGACCATCGTTGAGGAAGTGAAGAACAGGCAGATGGAAGATAAGTTCCTAAGAAGGGTAATTGATGAATTCGTCTCCAAGCCGAGGCCAGGTTACACAGTGGAAAATCAGGTGCTTAGGTTCGAAGGAAGATTGTGTGTAGCCGACGTACCAGAGTTAAAAAGGAAGATTTTGCAAGAGGCCCATAGTTCCAAATTTGCCATTCATCCAGGGAGCACCAAGATGTATCGGGACGTAAAGCGGACCTTTTGGTGGCCAAACATGAAAAGAGAGATAGCCGAGTTTGTATCTCAGTGTCTGTGTTGTCAGCAAGTGAAGGCAGAACACCAGAGACCAGCAGGACTTCTTCAACCCTTGTCAATTCCTGAGTGGAAATGGGAGCACATCTCCATGGATTTCGTAGTGGGTTTGCCGAGGACGCAAAGAGGTATGGATTCCATTTGGGTTATAGTTGACAAGTTTACTAAGTCAGCTCACTTTTTGCCGGTCAAGACTACATTCAATGCCAACCGACTTGCCGAATTGTACATGAATGAGATAGTTAGGCTTCATGGTGTGCCGATGTCCATTGTGTCAGACCGAGACCCGAAGTTCATTTCTAGATTTTGGCAGAGTCTACAAGGAGCCTTGGGAACAGAGTTGAGATTTAGCACAGCCTTTCACCCCCAGACCGACGGACAGACAGAAAGAACGATTCAGACACTCGAAGACATGCTCAGACTGTGCGTGTTGGACTTCCAGGGAAGTTGGGAATCGCATTTGCCATTAGTAGAGTTCGCATACAACAACAGTTATCAAGCCAGCATAGGTATGGCGCCGTATGAAGCCTTGTATGGGAGGGAGTGCAGGTCGCCGATATGTTGGACTGAGGTGGGAGACAAAGCTCTAATTGGCCCCGAGTTGGTTCGAATGACAACTGAAAAGATCAAACTCATTCAACAGAGGATTAAAACCGCACAAAGTCGACAGAAGAGTTATGCTGATCAGAGAAGGAGAGAGTTGGAATTTGAAATTGGGGATCATGTATTTTTGAAGGTCTCGCCGATGACAGGAGTTACGAGATTTGGGAAGAAGGGCAAACTTGCACCCCGATACGTTGGACCATTTGAAATTCTTGAGAGGATTAACACCGTTGCTTACAGACTTGCCTTGCCACCAGAGTTGAGTCAAGTCCACAGCGTGTTCCATGTTTCGATGTTGAGGAAATACATCCGAGACTCACTGCATGTAATAGATTATTCCGGGGTTGTAGTTAATAAAGATCTAGGCTACGACGAGAGACCGATGAGGATTATTGACAGACAAGTGAGACAGTTGAGAAATAAGTCGATATCGATGGTAAAAATTGAATGGTTGGAGCATTATGGCAAGGAAGCCACGTGGGAAAAGGAAGAAGAAATGAAAATCTGTTATCCGGAGTTATTTGTGGGACAAGGTAACTTAAGTTTGGGGACCAAACTTCCTTAAGGAGGGTAGACTGTAAGAACCCACATTTTTCATCTTAATCATGTTCATGAGCATTTGTATGATTATGACTTGTTAAGCTTGCATGTGTATGTTGTGACTTGTTTTGCTTTAGCAAGTGAGATCCGTGCCTTGTTTTGAAGCCTTGTGATTTGTTTAAGTGTTGTGTGCTTGCCTAAGTTATGTTAGCCGACGTTATGCCTAGATCATTCCAAGCCGAGGTCATTCTCAGTCTAGAAGTATCTTGGAACCCCTTGTTGACCTCCGTCTTTGCCTTGACACATTAGCCGAGATGTTACCTTGCACCCAAGTGATCTCGTCCTGGAGTGGTATGACCCAGACCGAGGTGTGGCGCATCTAGGCCAAGATGTGGCACAGCTTAGTCAAGTGTTGTCCTTCCTAGCCGAGGTCATTGTCACCTTAGTTGCCGAAGTCCTTTGTTAGCCGATGTCACCCCTTGCCGGAGTGTCATTCTGTGTAGCTTGTTAGATACGCCTTGATGATTAGCCGATGTCATTACCCTGTCAGAGAGCCCATATCGCTTTGCTTGTTGAACACCCTTCCACCATGCTTTGTCTGGTCTGTCAGCCACCTTTTCAGGAAGAACCCAATCAGTCGCCGCCACGTGTCTCAGCAGAGGGTTAACCCCAGAACCGGGTATAGAAAACTATCATTTGGTATCATAAACTTGCCTTGTAGAGAGAGAGAGAAGCTCTAGAAGAGGGAGAAGAGTTCTTGAGAGAGAAGTAGATCTTCAAGCTTGATTCCTAGAGATCGAACCGTTAGATCCGTGTTCTAAGGTTAGATTCTTGATCTGCTCATGATGTTCCTTATGTTTATGTTATTGCATTGCATGATTGAAAATGATTTGTAAGCCATGCATCGTTTTGAAGCTCGATTCTAGAAAGAGGAAATGACATTCATGTGTTCTTCAAGAAAGTCTTGTTTTGATCCGAAAGCTTTTCGCCTAGACTCAAGTTTTGTGTTTGTTCTTGCATGATTTTCAACTACGGGTACCCAGGTCCATGTTTTCAAACTCCTAGCACGAAAATCCCAGATTTGTGATGGCAGATTATGATCAAACATTCGTATTTTTCATGTTTTCACACTCATGTTCTTCATGTTCATCAACAGAGGGAAACCCAGAGCTTCCCGACCTCTTTTCCTTGCATGTGGCCCTCGGGAACACACCTCGGCAAGGAGGTGTGGAACCTCGGCCTAGACCTGGTTGGTGCCCAGCATGTTTTCCGAAAACATTTGTGTACATGAGAGACTTGTTTGAAAGCGCATTCAATAGGCTTTGCCATGTGTTGTAGGACTTGGGCTTGTCTCGACCCCGACGTGTGAAGAAACGATGTGAGTGGTATTTTTAATAAAGCTATGTTACACTTGCTTTCATAAATCTCGTCTTGCCTTGTTTTGAAAAGTACTTGATCTAGCATGAATGACTATCCCTATTTTGTATATCAAATGCTATCTTGTTTTGATGACTGGTCTTGAAAGTCCTTAGTTGCAGGGGACTATAATGCAACTGCACTCTTGTCTTGACAGTCCTTAGTGCTAGAGGACTATAAACTTTCGCAGCACAGCTTGTCTTGAAAGTCCTTAGTTGCAGGGGACTATAATGCAACTGCACTCTTGTTTTGAAAGTCCTTAGTTGCAGGGGACTATAATGCAACTGCACTCTTGTCTTGAAAGTCCTTAGTTGCAGGGGACTATAATGCAACTGCACTCTTGTCTTGACAGTCCTTAGTGCTAGAGGACTATAAACTTTCGCAGCACAGCTTGTCTTGAAAGTCCTTAGTTGCAGGGGACTATAATGCAACTGCACTCTTGTCTTGATATGTCATCACCCCTTGAAATAAGTAGATGTTATTAACATCCAAGGAACTTGAAAGCCGGCAAATGAACTTGACTTTTCCCTTGATTGTAAAGTATACTATGTATTGTTTTGTAAGAAATCTTGGATATCAATCATGCAAACCTTTATTTCTAATATCATTCACTGAGTATCCAAGCTCACCCTCTCTATATATATATATGTAGGTGATGGACAAGAAGGCATTGAGGCCTAGGCGTGATGCCGATGTGTTTTGGGCGCTTAGCCGACATGTTTTGGATTTGCGTTTTGCATCGTCTTGAAGATTATGCTTCTCGGCTTATGTTTCTTTTGTTTGTTTTGGCATATGTCGGCTTGAGAAGCCTTTTGGTCAGGATGTACTTTGTATCTCATTCTTGTTGTATCTAAATTGTAAGACTTGTAAAGATGTTTGATGTATGACATTCCATTAGACATATGCACGGCTCTCATGGACTACTCAATTTTACATGTGTATTTTGCTTCCGCTCTTGTAAGCCCCATATTTCATACTCTGATTGTGTGTGATTTTTTTTTGTAAGACGGCCTTCGGTAACCTCGGGTTACTGGCCATCACGGCACCAAACTACTAGGGGCGGTTTGGGGGCGTGACAATCACGTTTGACATGTTTTGCATCTTAGCCTCATGTTGCATAACTTGAATCACAAGTGCATACATGCATTACATTGTTTGGTTTGGGGTGTCAACCAAACTTGAGGGATGAGGGGTGTTTGTACTTCGAGTGACAAAACACACCTCAACCCTCGGTCACCGAGGCCCTTGACTTTGGCATGATAGGACCTTGGTCCTCATTTGTGTGTTGCATGCATTTTTACATTGAATTGCAACCTTGGCTCCTTAGGCTATCATGCATCAAATGCACAATTGATAGCCTGAGGGTCAAGGGCCATACTCCCCTGAGTCCGTTACATGATTGGGAGAGTAGCCATGCATACACTTGCTTGAAATTCCATGCCATGCACTGTCTGTCTTTGTTGCTGTCAAAAACCAGATTCTGCAGGGATTTTTGGCCGACTGGCAGTATAGAGTGCCGACCGGCCATTGGTGAATGACCGATTACTTCATCAGCAGCCGATGGATATTTTCAATGGTCGGTGGACATTTCCTCCAGCCGATGGTGTTCTGCAGTGTTTAGGGGACCTGTCCCAGAACTTTGGCAATTTTCAGAGAAGCAGGGCAGTGTAAACAGAGGCGGCAGTGGTATGGTACAGACTTTCCGGGCGAGACGGGTTCGAGCATGCATCATTCGCGCATCCCGAGGCGGGGGCTGTGGCCACCTTTCTTTTTGCATTCATTCTGTTAATTAATTAGAGATTCTGTAATAATTAATGTATTATTTATTCGAACTGTAATATTTATTTGGACCGTCTGAGTGAGGGCAATTGTGTAATAAGTGTGGGTGAGTGTGTGTATGTCTTCCAACCCCACGTCTTTCTTCCCTTTTATTTACCCGCTTATGATGGTAGACTAGGGCATATCTAAATTAGCATGCCTTATGCTATGCATGCGTGCATTTATACATTTGTCTTGCATGCACCAGGCTCGGTACATCATGCTAACTGCACTTGTATTTCAATTCCAAGTTGAGTATTTGTTAGTTGCAGCATTTCACATGCCATGTTTAAGATAGCCGAGCCTGTTTAGATTGCATCTTTGCATGTGTTGCATTAGTCATTTCAAATATGAACTAGGATCACGCATGTGATTACTAACTGGTTTCTGTTTTGGCTTGGAGTACTAGGTGAGCTTTTATGCTTTAGCATGCCGCATGCGTGTGAGTGTTGCCATAATTGCATGATTACCATGAGGCTAGCTGCTTATGTGATATAACTGCTTGAATGCCTGTGGATGGAGGTCGAATTGCTCAAATTGGGATAACGCATTAAAACTGTGAATTATAAGCCCACTAGATAGTGGCAAAACCATCTTTTCTAAAAGCCCACTTGAGGGTGGCAAAACCTGCATTTTAGCCTACTTGCGAGTAGCAAACCATTTTCAAAACAAACATGAAATGTTTTGTTCCAATTTAGGCGATTTGGTCTATAACTTGTTTGCTGTACGCATAACATAGTAATTCTAGGCTAATAACTGGATTAAGAACACAAAATGTTTTCAAAACTTGATATCATGGTTAGTAGAGGCCGATCTTTGATCGGGCGAGCGGGGGTGCTCACGAAGTGACCTTCCCCAATCGTACCCAAGTTCCCGAGCCGAGGCAACTTTGGTGATGACGGACACGTGGCCTTAGGCAACGAGTTAGGGTTTCCTAAATTTCCCAAAATAAAATATTTAGGTGGCGACTCTGTATCTGGCAAAGCAGTTCATGTTTGGCACTTCTTTCAAAAATCTATTTTCTCAAAACGATTTGTCGGATTTGGACTCTTTGGTTCAAGATTAAGAACCGTGACACAAATCGAGTCCGAACTGTAGCGAGGTCCCCCCGCGGACTTGTCTACAACTATCTTGTACATTATTTGTAGCGTTCATGGCGAACACATAGCCCAACTACCATCTTGAGCCATGGACAACACATTGCCCAGCCAACACCTAGAAGTATTGTCCGCTTTGGCCTAAGCATGATAGCTGGCAAGCCGCACGGATTTATTCCTTTGATTTCCCAAGGACGCCTCCACAATGGATGTGTCCAATGCTATCTTATAAGTCTATTCTAAATATTATATACAATCGATGTGGGATGGCAACACATATTTGAAACACGATAATTGAGAATATTATCCGCAATCGATGTGGGATGGCAACCCATATATTTGAAACAAATGATATAATAACAAATATATAGCTTGGACATGAACATTGAATACATCATATTAATATTTTTCCAAACTGGTGTCCTTCAATGGTCAATTTTATTGAATTATTTTAGAAAATTTGAAGTTATTTTCAAATTTTCAAAACTTTATTTTATATTTCTTTATTTATCTTGATGAAACTTTGTCCCACGTAAAAAAGAAAGGATAAAAATAATGTATTAATAAACGAAGTTTTCAAAGTAATTTTTAAATCAAAGAGGTTTGATGATTTAAACCAAAAAAGCATTTTGACGGTGGAGGTATTGCTAATCAAGAGTGATAAAAAAAATTTATTAACAAATCTACGTCAATAAATTTTTATTTTAACTTCACAAATGGTTCATATATATATATATATATATATATTTAATAAACTTAAATAATTTGATAGGTATAGACTGTTAGTTTTTAAAATTATAATCATATAATATAATCTTATGAAATCAAATAGAAATCTCGGCATAATCGATCAAAATTCTAATATTTAGAGCTTGTTTGGCATGAGTGTTTTTGATGAAAATAGTCAAAATGTCAAAACATCCAATCAGATCACTTTTTTACTTTTTATACATCTTTTCTTAAAACATAAAAAAAATCAATTAAAAGAATCAATACCGAAATAAACCCTAATGCCATTTTTCACTTTTCCATTTATTTATATTAATCGTAACTAATAGATTAAAATTTTACAATACATATGGCACGTTTGTTTGTTTGGTGAGTGCTACATATGAACTTAATATTCATTTCATCAACTTGTTTCTATTATAATTTGAACTCACAAAATGATTACAGAGGTGCGAACCAAAATGATAAGCAAATAAGTCTCAAAAATTAAGGCTCCATTTGGAAAATCTCTCAAAATATGGTTCCACCCGTTGATTTGAGTGTGTTGTTTGTTTGGATCTTTCAAATCATAATTCTACACCCATTTCTCAAAACTCAATTTAAAACAGAATTGTTACTTTTCAAAACTCATAACAAAACACATAATTCAAAACTTTTTTCAAAACTTAGTTCAAATCAATATTTTAATATTTTAAATATTTAAATATTTTAAAAATGTTTTAATTTTGTAAAGGTTTTAAATATTTTAATATTTAAATATGTTATGCATTTTTTAATTTTTTTGAATATTTTAAATATTTTAATTTCAAAATATTACGATTCTCATTTTTTAAATTTTAAAATATTTTATTAAAATAAATTCAAACTCTAATTTATAAAAATATTTTTAAATAATTTAATTTTTTTTGTTATGTATTTGGTTACGATTTCGGTGTAGAGTTGTGAAAGTAGTATGGAGTTTCGAGTTATGCGTTTGGTTATGAGTTTTAAAAATAATTTCATAATTGACTTTTGTTTTATGTGTTTGGTTACTATTTGAGTGTAGAGTTGTTTTTAAATTTAAAATATTAATATTCAAAATTATTAAAATTTTTTGAATATTTAAATTATTTAAATTTTTACGATTTAAATTTTTTGAATATTTATTTTAATTTTTTACTTATTAAATTTTTTAGATTATTTAAATTATTTAAATATTTATGATTTTAATTTTTTGAATATTTATTTTGAAAAAAATTTATCTCCTCTGTAGTATTTTCAATTAAAAAATTAATTAATGTTATTTTCTGTTAACAATAATTTTTTTTAATTGAATTTTAAAAAGAGTTTGGTTATTAGTGTTGATCAGAATTTTCAATAGTGTGAAAATAGTATGTTTTGTTTTGAGTTATAATAATTTGAATTAAGTTTTGAAAACTCTTTCCAAAACTCATAACCAAACAAATTTTCTTACTTCACATGTCAGATCAAACTTTCAAAACTCAATTCCACACTCTATTCAAAAACAATAACCAAGCAAATTTTCTACACTCAAATCATAATTTCATAACTCACAAACTCAAAATACAACTCATACTTTCAAATCATATTTACAAAACTCTACCAAACGTAACCTAAAATTATATATCATTCAATACTCAAGATCCAAGAATAATTAAAACAAAAAAACAAAAAATAAAAATTTAAAAAATTTTCCAAACGGGCCTGACGAAGTTGAAATCGAGACGTAATATAATTTGTTTTTATCAATTTAAATAGAATGGTTCACGACACTAGAACTATTATAAAACTACACAATTCAAAGGATTTGTAAATTCATACCAACTCAACTCGATTCAATGCCCGAACCCACAAACAAATTAAGAATATTATTTAACAGATACCCAAAAAAATAATAAATAAATGAATAAATTTAATTTGATTCAACTCGTTACAAATATATTATTAACATCACAGTTATAAGAAGTATGCCATACAATGGTATTATTAAATTTTCAAAAATATGCCATGGCTTTTACTCAACCACCTTACTATAGAGGCTAATAAATTGTGTGCGTGACATTAGTAAGGCCAATCATCTAGCCACACAAGATCTTATGTCCCTATTTTTCCCTCCACATATTTCAAATTATTTATTTGTCATACGACTTGTAAGGCCAATCATCTAGCCACACAAGATCTTATGTCCCTATTTTTCCCTCCACATATTTCAAATTATTTATTTGTCATACGATAAGTTTGACCGTATAAAAAGAAATGATTTGAGACAATGGGTCAAGCCCGTGTGGTGATTTTTGGATCCAATGGGTCAAGCCCATTTTGCCCATAACCTCCCTCTCTACAAAACTTGGGCACCCCTTGGGGCGCACACCTTGGGGCACACCCCAAGGTCCAATCCCGTGCCTTATAAACCCACTCAAAACATCCCACCAAATCAATGTGGGACAAGCCATTTTTCAACCTTAAGGAATTTCCACCAAAACTCCATTTCCATGGAACTCACTTTGGCTTCAATTTCCCATTCACCCGATAATGGTTTTGAGCAACCAAATATACCACGTGAATCACAATGCGGCATAGACCGCGTTACCGCTTAGACCCGCCAAAATAGACGTACGAGTCCCACCTAAATAATAGACTAAACTTAGCAAAAAATTCTGTTTTTACCCAGAATTTTTCAACCATTTCCAACAAATTGTTATACAGTAGGGATTAGTTTTAGGTGTGAAAGTATTTTATGAAAAAACTTGAATGTTTGATTATGATGCTTGCATTTAGACAAGACCATGTGCATTGTGGTTACCTGAACTATTATTGGCCATTCAGATTTGCCAGCTCTAAGGTTGTGTTTTTCTATCCCGATCTGATCATGGTCGATTCTCATTATTGAATCTATTGATAACCGGACTAATAAATCTATTTGTCCAAAAAAAAAGGGTCAAAAAACTAATTGAGAATTTGATTATGCGGGCTTTCATTTTTAATAAAAAGGCGCTTCTATGATGAAGGAGGTATTGTGGACTATCTTGTACATTATTTGTAGCGTTCATGGCGAACACATAGCCCAACTACCACCTTGAGGCATGGACAACACATTGCCCAGCCAACACCTAGAAGTATTGTCCGCTTTGGCATAAGCATGATAGCTGGCAAGTCGCACGGATTTATTCCTTTGATTTCCCAAGGACGCCTCCACAATGGAAGTGTCCAATGCTATCTTATAAGTCTATTCTAAATATTATATACAATCGATGTGGGATGGCAACACATATTTGAAACACGATAATTGAGAATATTATCCGCAATCGATGTGGGATGGCAACCCATATATTTGAAACAAATGACATAATAACAAATATATAGCTTGGACATGAACATTGAATACATCATATTAATATTTTTCCAAACTGGTGTCGTTCGATGGTCAATTTTATTGAATTATTTTAGAAAATTTGAAGTTATTTTCAAATTTTCAAAACTTTAATTTATATTTCTTTATTCATCTTGATGAAACTTTGTCCCACGTAAAAAAGAAAGGATAAAAATAATGTATTAAAAAATGAAGTTTTCAAAGTAATTTTTAAATCAAAGAGGCTTGATGATTTAAACCAAAAAAGCATTTCGACGGTGGAGGTATTGCTAATCAAGAGGGATAAAAAAATTTATTAAAAAATCTACGTCAATAAATTTTTATTTTAACTTCACAAATGTTGATATATATATATATATATATATATATATATATTTAATAAACTTAAATAATTTGATAGGTATAGAGTGTCAGTTTTTAAAATTATAATCATATAATATAATCTTATGAAATCAAATAGAAATCTCGACATAATCTATCAAAATTCTATTATTTAGAGCCTGTTTGGCATGAGGGTTTTTGATGAAAATAGTCAAAATGTCAAAACATCAAATCAGATAACTTTTTTACTTTTTATACATCTTTTCTTAAAACATAAAAAAAATCAATTAAAAGAATCAATTCCGAAATAACCCCTAATGTCTTTTTTCACCTCTCCATTTATTTATATTAATCGTAACTAATAGATTAAAATTTTACAATACATATGGAACGTTTGTTTGTTTGGTGAGTGCTACATATGAACTTAATATTCATTTCATCAACTTTTTTCTATTATAATTTGAACTCACAAAATGATTACAGAGGTGCGAACCAAAATGATAAGCAAATAAGTCTCAAAAATTAAGGCTCCGTTTGGAAAGTCTATCGAAATATGGTTCCACCCGTTGATTTGAGTGTGTTGTTTGTTTGGATCTTTCAAATCATAATTCTACACCCATTTCTCAAAACGTAATTTAAAACAGAATTGTTACTTTTCAAAACTCATAACCAAACACATAATTCAAAACTTTTTTCAAAACTTAATTCAAATCAATATTTTAATTTTTTAAATATTTTAAATATTTAAATATTTAAATATTTTAAAAATATTTTAATGTTGTTAAGATTTTAAATATTTTAATATTTAAATATGTTGTGCCTTTTTTAATTTTTTTTAAATATTTTAATTTCAAAATACTACAATTCTCATTTTTTAAATTTTAAAATATTTTATTAAAATAAATTCAAACTCTATTTTATAAAAATATTTTTAAATATTTTATTTTTTTTGTTATGTATTTGGTTACGATTCGGGTGCAGAGTTGTGAAAGTAGTATGGAGTTTCGAGTTATGCGTTTGGTTATGAGTTTTAAAAATAATTTCATAATTGACTTTTGTTTTATGTGTTTGGTTACCATTTGAGTGTAGGGTTGTTTTTAAATTTAAAATATTAATATTCAAAATTATTTAAATTTTTTGAATATTTAAATTATTTAAATTTTTACGATTTAAATTTGTTGAATATTTATTTAAATTTTTTACTTATTAAATTTTTTAGAATATTTAAATTATTTAAATATTTATGATTTTAATTTTTTGAATATTTATTTTGAAAAAAATTTATTCCCTCTGTAGTATTTTCAATTAAAAAATTGATTAATGTTATTTTCTGTTAACAATAATTTTTTTTAATTGAATTTTAAAAAGAGTTTGGTTATTAGTGTTGATCAGAATTTTCAATTGTGTGAAAATAGTATGTTTTGTTTTGAGTTATAATAATTTGAATTCTGTTTTGAATACTCTTTCCAAAACTCATAACCAAACAAATTTTCTTACTTCACATGTCAGATCAAACTTTCAAAACTCAATTCCACACTCAATTCAAAAACTATAACCAAACAAATTTTCTACACTCAAATCATAATTCCATAACTCACAAACTCAAAATACAACTCATACTTTCAAATCATATTTACAAAACTCTACCAAACGTAACCTAAAATTATATATCATTCAATACTCAAGATCTAAGAATAATTAAAACAAAAAAAAAATAAAAATTTAAAAATTTTGCCAAACGGGCCTTACGAAGTTGAAATCGAGACGTAATATAATTTGTTTTTATCAATTTAAATAGAATGGTTCACGACACTAGAACTATTATAAAACTACACAATTCAAAGGATTTGTAAATTCATACCAACTCAACTCGAGTCAATGTCCGTACCCACAAACAAATTAAGAATATTATTTAACAGATAGCCAAAAAAAATAATAAATAAATAAATAATTTTAATTTGATTCAACTCGTTACAAATATATTATTAACATCACAGCTATAAAAAGTAAGCCATACAATGGTGTTATTAAATTTTCAAAAATATCCCATGGCTTTTACTCAACCACCTTACTATAGAGGCTAATAAATTGTGTGCGTGACATTAGTAAGGCCAATCATCTAGCCACACAAGATCTTATGTCGCTATTTTTCCCTCCACATATTTCAAATTATTTATTTGTCATACGATAAGTTTGACCGTATAAAAAGAAAAGATTTGAGACAATGGGTCAAGCCCGTGTGGTGATTTTTGGATCCAATGCGTCTGGCCCATTTTACCCATAACCTCCCTCTCTACAAAACTTGGGCACCGCTTGGGGCACACCCCAAAGTCCAATCCCGTGCCTTATAAACCCACTCAAAACATCCCACCAAATCAATGTGGGACAAGCCATTTTCCAACCTTAAGGAATTTCCACCAAAACTACATTTCCATGGAGCTCACTTTGGTTTCAATTTCACATTCACCCGATAATGGTTTTGAGCAACCAAATATATCATGTGAACCACAACGTGGCATAGAACGCATTACCGCTTAGACCCGCCAAAATAGACGTACGGGTCCCACCTAAATAATAGACTAAAGTTGGCAAAAAATTCTGTTTTCACCCAGAATTTTTCAACCATTTCCAACAAATTGTTATACAATAGGGATTAGTTTTAGGTGTGAAAGTATTTTAAGAAAAAACTTGATTGTTTGATTATGATGCTTTCATTTAGACAAGACCATGTGCATTGTGGTTACATGAAATTTTATTGGCCATTCAAAGTTGCCAGCTCTAAGGTTGTGTTTTTCTATCCTGATCTGATCATGGTCGATTCTCATTATTGAATCTATTGATAACCGGACTAGTAAATCTATTTGTCCAAAAAAAAAAGGTCAAAAAATTTATTGAGAATTTGATTATGCGGGCTTTCTTTTTTAAAAAAAAGGCGCTTCTATGATGAAGGAGGTATTATGGACTATCTTGTACATTATTTGTAGCGTTCATGGCGAACACATAGCCCAACTACCACCTTGAGGCATGGACAACACATTGCCCAGCCAACACCTAGAAGTATTGTCCGCTTTGGCCTAAGCATGATAGCTGGCAAGCCGCACGGATTTATTCCTTTGATTTCCCAAGGACGCCTCCACAATGGAAGTGCCCAATGCTATCTTATAAGTTTATTCTAAATATTATATACAATCGATGTGGGATGGCGACACATATTTGAAACAAGATAATTGAGAATATTATCCGCAATCGATATGGGATGGCAACCCGTATATTTGAAACAAATGATATAATAACAAATATATAGCTTGGACATGAACTTTGAATACATCATATTAATATTTTTCCAAACTGGTGTCGTTCAGTGGTCAATTTTATTTAATTATTTTAGAAAATTTGAAGTTATTTTCAAATTTTCAAAACATTAATTTATATTTCTTTATTTACCTTGATGAAACTTTGTCCCACGTAAAAAAGAAAGGATAAAAATAATGTATTAATAAATGAAGTTTTCAAAGTAATTTTTAAATCATAGAGACTTGGTGATTTAAACCAAAAAAGCATTTCGACGGTGGAGTATTGCTAATCAAGAGTGATAAAAAAAATTTATTAAAAAATCTACGTCAATAAATTTTTATTTTAACTTCACAAATGGTTGATATATATATATATATATATAAATATATATTTAATAAACTTAAATAATTTGATAGGTATAGACTGTTAGTTTTTAAAATTATAATCATATAATATAATCTTATGAAATCAAATAGAAATCTCGACATAATCGATCAAAATTCTAATATTTAGAGCTTGTTTGGCATGAGGGTTTTTGATGAAAATAGTCAAAATGTCAAAACATCCAATCAGATCACTTTTTAACTTTTTATACATCTTTTCTTAAAACATAAAAAAAATCAGTTAAAAGAATCAATTCTGAAATAATCCCTAATGTCTTTTTTCACCTCTCCATTGATTTATATTAATCGTAACTGATGGATTAAAATTTTACAATACATATGGCACGTTTGTTTGTTTGGTGAGTGCTACATATAAACTTAATATTCATTTCATCAACTTTTTTCTATTATAATTTGAACTTACAAAATGATTACAGAGGTGCGAACCAAAATGATAAGCAAATAAGTCTCAAAAATTAAGGCTCCGTTTGGAAAGTCTCTCAAAATATGGTTCCACCCGTTGATTTGAGTGTGTTGTTTGTTTGGATCTTTCAAATCATAATTCTACACCCATTTCTCAAAACTCAATTTAAAACATAATTATTACTTTTCAAAACTCATAACCAAACACATAATTCAAAACTTTTTTCAAAACTTAATTCAAATCAATATTTTAATTTTTTAAATATTTTAAAAATATTTTGATTTTGTTAAGATTTTAAATATTTTAATATTTAAATATGTTATGCATTTTTTAATTTTTTTAAATATTTTAATTTCAAGATACTACAATTCTCATTTTTTAAATTTTAAAATATTTTATTAAAATAAATTCAAACTCTATTTTATAAAAATATTTTTAAATATTTTATTTTTTTTGTTATGTATTTGGTTACGATTCGGGTGTAGAGTTGTGAAAGTAGTATGGAGTTTCGAGTTATGCGTTTGGTTAGGAGTTTTAAAAATAATTTCATAATTGACTTTTGTTTTATGTGTTTGGTTACCATTTGAGTGTAGAGTTGTTTTTAAATTTAAAATATTAATATTTGAAATTATTTAAATTTTTTGAATATTTAAATTATTTAAATTTTTACAATTTAAATTTTTTGAATATTTATTTTAATTTTTTACTTATTAAATTTTTTAGATTATTTAAATTATTTAAATATTTATGATTTTAATTTTTTGAATATTTATTTTGTAAAAAATTTATTCCTCTGTAGTATTTTCAATTAAAAAATTGATTAATGTTATTTTCTGTTAACAATAATTTTTTTGAATTGAATTTTAAAAAGAGTTTGGTTATTAGTGTTGATCAGAATTTTCAATAGTGTGAAAATAGTATGTTTTGTTTTGAGTTATAATAATTTGAATTATGTTTTGAATACTCTTTCCAAAACTCATAACCAAACAAATTTTCTTACTTCACATGTCAGATCAAACTTTCAAAACTCAATTCCACACTCAATTCAAAAACTATAACCAAACAAATTTTCTACACTCAAATCATAATTCCATAACTCACAAACTCAAAATACAACTCATACTTTCAAATCATATTTACAAAACTCTACCAAACGTAACCTAAAATTATATATCATTCAATACTCAAGATCTAAGAATAATTAAAACAAAAAAAAAAAAAAAATTTAAAAATTTTGCCAAACGGGCCTTACGAAGTTGAAATCGAGACGTAATATAATTTGTTTTTATCAATTTAAATAGAATGGTTCACGATACTAGGACTATTATAAAACTACACAATTCAAAGGATTTGTAAATTCATACCAACTCAACTCGAGTCAATGTCCGTACCCACAAACAAATTAAGAATATTATTTAGCAGATACCCAAAAAAATAATAAATAAATAAATAATTTTAATTTGATTCAACTCGTTACAAATATATTGTTAACATCACAGTTATAAGAAGTATGCCACACAATGGTATTACTAAATTTTCAAAAATATCCCATGGCTTTTACTCAACCACCTTACTATAGAGGCTAATAAATTGTGTGCGTGACATTAGTAAGGCCAATCATCTAGCCACATAAGATCTTATGTCGCTATTTTTCCCTCCACATATTTCAAATTATTTATTTGTCATACGATAAGTTTGACCGTATAAAAAGAAAAGATTTGAGACAATGGGTGAAGCCCGTGTGGTGATTTTTGGATCCAATGAGTCAAGCCCATTTACCCATAACCTCCCTCTCTACAAAACTTGGGCACCCCTTGGGGCACACCCCAAGGTCCAATCCCGTGCCTTATAAACCCACTCAAAACATCCCACCAAATCAATGTGGGACAAGCCATTTTCCAACCTTAAGGAATTTTCACCAAAACTCCATTTCCATGGAGCTCACTTTGGCTTCAATTTCCCATTCACCCGATAATGGTTTTGAGCAACCAAATATACCACGTGTGTCACAACGCGGCATAGAACACGTTACCGCTTAGACCCGCCAAAAAAGACGTACGGGTCCCACCTAAATAATAGACTAAACTTAGCAAAAAATTCTGTTTTTACCCAGAATTTTTCGACCATTTCCAACAAATTGTTATACAGTAGGGATTAGTTTTAGGTGTGAAAGTATTTTATGAAAAAACTTGAATGTTTGATTATGATGCTTGCAGTTAGACAAGACCATATGCATTGTGGTTACATGAAATATTATTGGCCATTCAGATTTGCCAGCTCTAAGGTTGTGTTTTTCTATCCCGATCTGATCATGGTCGATTCTCATTATTGAATCTATTGATAACCGGACTAGTAAATCTATTTGTCCAAAAAAAAAGGGTCAAAAAATTTATTGAGAATTTGATTATGCGGGCTTTCTTTTTTAATAAAAAGGCGCTTCTATGATGAAGGAGGTATTGTGGACTATCTTGTACATTATTTGTAGCGTTCATGGCGAACACATAGCCCAACTACCACCTTGAGGCATGGACAACACATTGCCCAGCCAACACCTAGAAGTATTGTCCGTTTTGGCCTAAGCATGATAGCTGGCAAGCCGCAAGGATTTATTCCTTTGATTTCCCAAGGACGCCTCCACAATGGAAGTGTCCAATGCTATCTTATAAGTCTATTCTAAATATTATATACAATCGATGTGGGATGGCAACACATATTTGAAACAAGATAATTGAGAATATTATCCGCAATCGATGTGGGATGGCGACCCATATATTTGGAACAAATGATATAATAACAAATATATAGTTTGGACATGAACATTGAATACATCATATTAATATTTTTCCAAACTGGTGTCGTTCAATGGTCCATTTTATTGAATTATTTTAGAAAATTTGAAGTTATTTTCAAATTTTCAAAACTTTATTTTATATTTCTTTATTTATCTTGATGAAACTTTGTCCCACGTAAAAAAGAAAGGATAAAAATAATGTATTAATAAATGAAGTTTTCAAAGTAATTTTTAAATCAAAGAGGCTTGATGATTTAAACCAAAAGAGCGTTTCAACGGTGGAGGTATTACTAATCAAGAGTGATAAAAAAATTTATTAAAAAATCTACGTCAATAAATTTTTATTTTAACTTCACAAATGGTTGATATATATATATATATATATAAATATATATTTAATATACTTAAATAATTTGATAGGTATAGACTGTTAGTTTTTAAAATTATAATCATATAATATAATCTTATGAAATCAAATAGAAATCTCGACATAATCGATCAAAATTCTAATATTTAGAGCTTGTTTGGCATGAGGGTTTTTGATGAAAATAGTCAAAATGTCAAAACATCCAATGATATCACTTTTTTACTTTTTATACATCTTTTCTTAAAACATAAAAAAAATCAGTTAAAAGAATCAATTCTGAAATAACCCCTAATGTCTTTTTTCACCTCTCCATTTATTTATATTAATCGTAACTAATAGATTAAAAATTTGCAATACATATGGCACGTTTGTTTGTTTGGTGAGTGCTACATATGAACTTAATATTCATTTCATCAACTTTTTTCTATTATAATTTGAACTCACAAAATGATTGCAGAGGTGCGAACCAAAATGACAAGGAAATAAGTCTCAAAAATTAAGGCTCCGTTTGGAAAGTCTCTCAAAATATGGTTCCACCCGTTAATTTGAGTGTGTTGTTTGTTTGGATCTTTCAAATCATAATTCTACACCCATTTCTCAAAACTCAATTTAAAACAGAATTGTTACTTTTCAAAACTCGTAACCAAACACATAATTCAAAAACTTTTTCAAAACTTAATTCAAATCAATATTTTAATTTTTAAAATATTTTAAATATTTAAATATTTAAATATTTTAAAAATATTTTAATGTTGTTAAGATTTTAAATATTTTAATATTTAAATATGTTGTGCCTTTTTTAATTTTTTAATTTTTTTGAATATTTTAAAACATTTTAATTTCAAAATATTACGATTCTCAGTTATTAAATTTTAAAATATTTTATTAAAATAAATTCAAACTCTATTTTATAAAAATATTTTTTAATATTTTAATTTTTTTTTTTATGTATTTGGTTACGATATGGGTGTAGAGTTGTGAAAGTAGTATGGAGTTTCGAGTTATGCGTTTGGTTATGTGTAATAACCCACATTCATGTCTTAGTCATGTTCATGTACATTTGCATGATTTTGTTTTGTTAAGCTTGCATTTGCAGACTTTGACTTGTTTTGCTTAAGTAAGTGAGATCCATGCCTTGTTTTGATGCCTTTGTGAAGTGTCTAAGTGTTGCTCGCATGATTTGCTCCTTCCTTGATGTGAAGCCTAGGTCACGCCTTGCCTAAGTTATGTTAGCCGATGTTATGCCAAGCCTAGGTTATGCTAAGCCTAGATCATTCCAAGCCGAGGTCATCTTCAGTTTAGAAGTATCTTGGAATCCCTTCGTTTGACCTCCACCTTTGCTTTGACATATTGGCCGAGATATCATTATCTAGGCCGAGGTGTGAATCGCCAAGGCCGAGATGTGTATTATCTAGGCTGAGATGTTACCTTTGCACCTGAGTGATCTTGTCCTGGAGTGGTATGACCTAGACCGAGGTGTGGCACATCTAGGCCAAGGTGTGGCACAGCTTAGTCAAGTGTTGTCCTTCCTAGCCGAGGTCATTGTCACCTTAGTTGCCGAAGTTTTGTTGTTAGCCGATGTCATCACTTGCCGGAGTGCCTTACCGATTAGCTTGTTAGATACGCTTTGTCAGAGTTTTGTCTTGTCAATCTATCACTTTTTCAGAGAGAACCAACCAGCCGTTGCCACGTGTCCGGGCTGAGAGTTAAGTCAGCCGATAGAGAGAGGAAACCTATCATTGTTGTATATTGTTTTGGAGAGTAGAGAGAGAAGCTCTAGAAGCGGGAGAAGAGTTCTTGAGAGAGAGTGGGTTTCCAAGCTTGATTTCCTAGGGATCGAACCGTTAGATCCGCATTCTAAGGTTAGATTCTTGATCCGCTCATGTTGTTCCTTATGTTTATGTTATTGCATTGCATGATTGAAAATGATTTGTAAGCCATGCATTGCTTTGAAGTTCGGTTTTAGAAAGAGAAAATGACATTCATGTGTTCTTCAAGAAAAGTCATGTTTTGATCCGAAAGCTCATGCCAAGATCCATGTTTTTGTGTTTGTTTTCACATGATTTTCAAGTATGGGTACCCAAGTCCATGTTTTCGAACTCATAGCATGAAATCCCAGATTTAGTAAATAAAGAAGTTATGATTTTGGCATTCGTGTTCTTCATGATCTTCATGTTCATGTTCTTCAAAGGGAAACCCAGGTTTTCCCGACCTTGCTTTTGAATGAGGCCGTTGGGACCACACCTCGGCAAGGAGGTGTAGGACCTCGGCTTAGACCTGGTTGGTACCCAGCATGTCTTCCTGACATGTAAAATAGTGTTTTGATTTCTAACATGTCTTCCCGAGATCATTTGCATGCTTGTAAGACTTGTTTTGAGATGTATGTTCAGTATGCTTTGCCATGTGTTTGTAGGACTTGGACCTTTGCCTTGACCCCGACGTCCCAAGAAGTAGTGTGAGTGGTATTTTTAATAAAGCTATGTTATACTGTTTTGATAAATCTTGCTTTGCTTTGTTTTGACGAAAAGTATTTGTTAAGCATGAATGATATCCCTATTTTATGAATCAAGTATAAGCTTTGTTTTGAATGGCAAGTTATCAAGTAAGCTTTGTTTTGATGTCAATCTTTGGAAGTCCGTACGTGCCAGGGGACTTTAAGCAATTGTGGCACAAGTCCGTACGTGCTAGGGGACTTTAAGCATTAGTAGCACATATGTGAAGTCCGTACGTGCCAGGGGACTTTAAGCAATTGTGGCACAAGTCCGTACGTGCTAGGGGACTTTAAGCATTAGTAGCACAAATGTGAAGTCCGTACGTGCCAGGGGACTTTAAGCAATTGTGGCACAAGTCCGTACGTACTAGGGGACTATAAGCATTAGTAGCACACATGTTAAGTATTGTAAGTTTTGCAAGATCAAGTTTGATGAACAAGATTTATATCATGTTTTGTACAAGCTATGATAAGTATGGTTTTGACAAGGATATACTATGTATTGTTTTGAAAAGACCTCGGGAATCATTCATTTAACCCCTTTATTATTTATGCCATTCATTCAGTATTCAAGCTCACCCTCCCTATGTATATATGTAGGTAACAAGCAAGAAGTCGGCTACGCCGAGATGTGTGTTTTGTATGCATGTTAGGTCGGCTGTAAGGATGTCGGCATTCCTGAAGATTATGTCCCATGATTTGTAACTCAAGTGTTTTTATTTACGCCGGCAAATTTTTGGAAGCTTATGTATTTTGAAAATTTCGGCTTGAGAAGCCTTTTAGTCAAGATGTAAAATGTATTTTATTTTGCTTATATTCAAGTTGTAAATCTACGTAAGGATGTATGTCATTTCATTTGACTTATGCACAGCTCTTATGGACTAATTAGATTTGTATATATTGCTTCCGCATTTGCAAGCCCCGTATATTATACTCTGATTGTGTGTGAATTTTGGAAGTTGGCCTTCAGTAATTACGGATTACTGGCCATCACGGCACCAATCTACTAGGGGCGGAATGGGGTCGTGACATTATGAGTTTTAAAAATAATTTCATAATTGACTTTTATTTTATGTGTTTGGTTACGATTTGAGTGTAGAGTTGTTTTTAAATTTAAAATATTAATATTTGAAATTATTTAAATTTTTTGAATATTTAAATTATTTAAATTTTTATGATTTAAATTATTTGAATATTTATTTGAATTTTTTACTTATTGAATTTTTTAGATTATTTAAATTATTTAAATATTTATGATTTTAATTTTTTGAATATTTATTTTGAAAAAAATTTATTTCCTCTGTAGTATTTTCAACTAAAAAATTGATTAATGTTATTTTCTGTTAAAAATAATTTTTTTTAATTGAATTTTAAAAAGAGTTTGGTTATTAGTGTTGATCAGAATTTTCAATAGTGTGAAAGTAGTATGTTTTGTTTTGAGTTATAATAATTTGAATTAAGTTTTGAAAACTCTTTCCAAAACTCATAAACAAACAAATTTTCTAACTTCACATGTCAGATCCAACTTTCAAAACTCAATTCCACACTCTATTCAAAAACTATAACCATCCAAATTTTCTACACTCAAATCATAATTCCATAACTCAGAAACTCAAAATACAACTCATACTTTCAAATCATATTTACAAAACTCTACCAAACGTAACCTAAAATTATATATCCTTAAATACTCAAGATCTAAGAATAATTAAAACAAAAAACAAAAAATAAAAATTTTAAAATTTTGCCAAACGGGTCTTACGAAGTTGAAATCGAGACTTAATATAATTTGTTTTTATCAATTTAAATAGAATGGTTCACGACACTAGAACTATTATAAAACTACACAATTCAAAGGATTTGTAAATTCATACCAACTCAACTCGAGTCAATGCCCGAACCCACAAACAAATTAAGAATATTATTTAACAGATACCCAAAAAAATAATAAATAAATAAATAAATTTATTTTGATTCAACTCGTTACAAATATATTATTAACATCACAGTTATAAGAAGTATGCTATACAATGGTACTGTTAAATTTTCAAAAATATCCCATGGCGTTTACTCAACCACCTTACTATAGAGGCTTATAAATTGTGTGCGTGACATTAGTAAGGCCAATCATCTAGCCACACAAGATCTTATGTCCCTATTTTTCCCTCCACATATTTCCAATCATCTAGCCACACAAGATCTTATGTCCCTGTTTTTCCCCCCACATATTTCAAATTATTTATTTGTCATACGATAAGTTTGACCGTAGAAAAAGAAAAGATTTGAGACAATGGGTCAAGCCCGTGTGGTGATTTTTGGATCCAATGGGTCAAGCCCATTTTGCCCATAACCTCCCTCTCTAAAAAACTTGGGCACCCCTTGGGGCACACCCCAAGGTCCAATCCCGTGCCTTATAAACCCACTCAAAACATGCCACCAAATCAATGTGGGACAAGTCGTTTTCCAACCTTAAGGAATTTCCGCCAAAACTCCATTTCCATGGAGCTCACTTTGGCTTCAATTTCCCATTCACCCGATAATGGTTTTGAGCAACCAAATATACCATGCGAATCACAACGCGGCATAAAACGCGTTACCGCTTAGACCCGCCAAAATAGACGTACGGGTCCCACCTAAATAATAGACAAAATTTAGCAAAAAAAATCTGTTTTTTATCCAGAATTTTTCAACCATATCCAACAAATTGTTATACAGTAGGGATTAGTTTTAGGTGTGAAAGTATTTTATGAAAAAACTTGAATGTTTGATTATGATGCTTGCATTTGGACAAGACCATGTGTATTGTGGTTACATGAAATATTATTGGCCATTTAGATTTGTCAGCTCTAAGGTTGTGTTTTTCTATCCCGATCTAATCATGGTCGATTCTCATTATTGAATCTATTGATAACCGAACTAGTAAATCTATTTGTCCAAAAAAAAAAAGGGTCAAAAAATTTATTGAGAATTTGATTATGCGGGCTTTCTTTTTTTAATAAAAAAGCGCTTCTATGATGAAGGTATTGTGGACTATCTTGTACATTATTTGTAGCGTTCATGGCGAACACATAGCCCAACTACCACCTTGAGGCATGGACAACACATTGCCCAGCCAACACCTAGAAGTATTGTCCGCTTTGGCCTAAGCATGATAGCTAGCAAGCCGCACGGATTTATTCCTTTGATTTCCCAAGGACGCCTCGACAATGGAAGTGTCCAATGCAATCTTATAAGTCTATTCAAAATATTATATACAATCGATGTAGGATGGCAACACATATTTGAAACAAGATAATTGAGAATATTATCCGCAATTGATGTGGGATGGCAACCCACATATTTGAAACAAATGATATAATAACAAATAAATAGCTTGGACATGAACATTGAATACATCATATTAATATTTTTCCAAACTGGTGTCGTTCAATGGTCAATTTTATTGAATTATTTTAGAAAATTTGAAGTTATTTTCAAATTTTCAAAACTTTAATTTATATTTCTTTATTTATCTTGATGAAACTTTGTCCCATGTAAAAAAGAAAGGATAAAAATAATGTATTAATAAATGAAGTTTTCAAAGTAATTTTTCAATCAAAGAGGCTTGATGATTTAAACCAAAAAAGCATTTCGACGGTGGAGGTATTGCTAATCAAGAGTGATAAAAAAAATATTTTAAAAAATCTACGTCAATAAATTTTTATTTTAACTTCACAAATGGTTGATATGTATATATATATATATATATTTTTAATAAGCTTAAATAATTTGATAGGTATAGACTGTTAGTTTTTAAAATTATAATCATATAACATAATCTTATGAAATCAAATAGAAATCTCGACATAATCGATCAAAATTCTAAAATTTATAGCTTGTTTGGCATGGGAGTTTTTGATGAAAATAGTCAAAATGTCAAAACATTCAATCAGATCACTTTTTTTATATTTATACATCTTTTCTTAAAACATAAAAAAAAAAAAAATTAAAAGAATCAATTCCGAAATAACCCCTAATGTCTTTTTTCACCTCTCCATTTATTTATATTAATCGTAACTAATGGATTAAAATTTTACAATACATATGGCACGTTTGTTTGTTTGGTGAGTGCTACATATGAACTTAATATTTATTTCATCAACTTTTTTCTATTATAATTTGAACTCACAAAATGATTACAGCGGTGCGAACCAAAATGGTAAGCAAATAAGTCTGAAAAATTAAGGCTCCGTTTGGAAAGTCTCTCAAAATATGGTTCCACCCGTTGATTTGAGTGTGTTGTTTGTTTGGATCTTTCAAATAATAATTCTACACCCATTTCTCAAAACTCAATTTAAAACAGAATTGTTACTTTTCAAAACTCATAACCAAACACATAATTCAAAACTTAATTCAAATCAATATTTTAATTTTTTAAATATTTTAAATATTTAAATATTTAAATATGATATGCATTTTTTAATTTTTTTTGAATATTTTTAAATATTTTAATTTCAAAATATTACGATTCTCATTTTTTAAATTTTAAAATATTTTATTAAAATAAATTCAAACTCTATTTTATAAAAATATTTTTAAATATTTTAATTTTTTTGTTATGTATTTGGTTACGATTTGGGTGTAGAGTTGTGAAAGTAGTATGGAGTTTCGAGTTATGCGTTTGGTTATGAGCTTTAAAAATAATTTCATAATTGACTTTTGTTTTATGTGTTTGGTTACGATTTGAGTGTAGAGTTGTTTTTAAATTTAAAATATTAATATTTGAAATTATTTAAATTTTTTGAATATTTAAATTATTTAAATTTTTACGATTTAAATTTTTTGAATATTTATTTTAATGTTTTACTTATTAAATTTTTTAGATTATTTAAATTATTTAAATATTTGTGATTTTAATTTTTTGAATATTTATTTTGAAAAAAATTTATTTCCTCTGTAGTATTTTCAATTAAAAAATGGATTAATGTTATATTCTGCTAACAATAATTTTTTTTAATTGAATTTTAAAAAGAGTTTGGTTATTATTGTTGATCAGAATTTTCAATAGTGTGAAAGTAGTATGTTTTGTTTTGAGTTATAATAATTTGAATTAAGTTTTGAAAACTCTTTCCAAAACTCATATCCAAACAAATTTTCTTACTTCACATGTCAGATCAAACATTCAAAACTCAATTCCACACTCAATTCAACACTCTATTCAAAAACTATAACCAAACAAATTTTCTACACTCAAATCATAATTCCGTAACTCACAAACGCAAAATACAACTCATACTTTCAAATCATATATCATTCAATACTCAAGATCTAAGAATAATTAAAAGAAAAAATAAAAAAATAAAAAATTTAAAATTTTGCCAAACGGGCCTTACGAAGTTGAAATCAAGACGTAATATAATTTGTTTTTATCAATTTAAATAGAATGGTTCACGATACTAGAACTATTATAAAACTACACAATTCAAAGGATTTGTAAATTCATACCAACTCAACTCGAGTCAATGCCCGAACCCACAAACAAATTAAGAATATTATTTAACAGATACCCAAAAAAATAACAAATAAATAAATAAATTTAATTTGATTCAACTCGTTACAAATATATTATTAACATCACAGTTATAAGAAGTATGCCATGCAATGGTATTATTAAATTTTCAAAAATATCCCATGGCTTTTACTCAACCACCTTACTATAGAGGCTAATAAATTGTGGGCGTGACATTAGTAAGGCCAATCATCTTGCCACACAAGATCTTATGTCGCTATTTTTCCCTCCACATATTTCAAATTATTTATTTGCATACGATAAGTTTGACCGTATAAAAAGAAATGATTTGAGACAATGTGTCAAACCCGTGTGGTGATTTTTGGATCCAATGGGTCAAGCCCATTTTGCCCATAACCTCCCTCTCTACAAAACTTGGGCACCCCTTGGGGCACACCCCAAGGTCCAATCCCGTGCCTTATAAACCCACTCAAAACATCCCAACAAATCAATATGGGACAAGCCATTTTCCAACCTTAAGGAATTTCCACCAAAACTCCATTTCCATGGAGCTCACTTTGGCTTCAATTTCCCATTCACCCGATAATGGTTTTGAGCAACCAAATATACCACACGAATCACAACGCGGCATAGAACGCGTTACCGCTTAGACCCGCCAAAATAGACGTACGGGTCTCACCTAAAAAATAGACAAAAGTTAGCAAAAAAATCTGTTTTTACCCAGAATTTTTCAACCATTTCCAACAAATTGTTATACAGTAGGGAATAATTTTAGGTGTGAAAGTATTTTATGAAAAAATTTGAATGTTTGATTATGATGCTAGCATTTAGACAAGACCATGTGCATTGTGGTTACATGAAATATTATTGGCCATTCAGATTTGCCAGCTCTAAGGTTTTGTTTTTCTATCCTGATCTGATCATGGTCGATTCTCATTATTGAATCCATTGATAACCGGACTAGTAAATCTATTTGTCCAAAAAAAAAAGGGTCTTGTACATTATTTGTAGCGTTCATGGCGAACACATAGCCCAACTACCACCTTGAGGCATGGACAACACATTGCCCAGCCAACACCTAGAAGTATTGTCCGCTTTGGCATGAGCATGACAGCTGGCAAGCCGCACGGATTTATTCCTTTGATTTCCCAAGGACGCCTCCACAATGGAAGTGTCCAATGCTATCTTATAAGTCTATTCTAAATATTATATACAATCGATGTGGGATGGCAACACATATTTGAAACAAAATAATTGAGAATATTATCCGCAATCGATGTGGGATGGCAACCCATATATTTGAAACAAATGATATAATAACAAATATATAGCTTGGACATGAACATTGAATACATCATATTAATATTTTTCCAAGCTGGTGTCGTTCAATGGTCAATTTTATTGAATTATTTTAGAAAATTTGAAGTTATTTTCAAATTTTCAAAACTTTAATTTATATTTCTTTATTTATCTTGATGAAACTTTGTCCCACGTAAAAAAGAAAGGATAAAAATAATGTATTAATAAATGAAGTTTTCAAAATAATTTTTAAATCAAAGAGGCTTGATGATTTAAACCAAAAAAGCATTTCGACGGTGGAGGTATTGCTAATCAAGAGTGATAAAAAAAATTTATTAAAAAATCTACGTCAATAAATTTTTATTTTAACTTCACAATTGGTTGATGTATATATATATATATATTTTTAATAAACTTAAATAATTTGATAGGTATAGACTGTTTGTTTTTAAAATTATAATCATATAATATAATCTTATGAAATCAAATAGAAATCTCGACATAATCGATGAAAATTCTAATATTTAGAGCTTGTTTGGCATGAGGGTTTTTGATGAAAATAGTCAAAATGTCAAAACATCCAATCAGATCACTTTTTTTATTTTTTATACATCTTTTCTTAAAACATAAAAAAAAATCAATTAAAAGAATCAATTCCGAAATAACCCCTAATGTCTTTTTTCACCTCTCCATTTATTTATATTAATCGTAACCAATAGATTAAAATTTTACAATACATATGGCACGTTTGTTTGTTTGGTGAGTGCTACATATGAACTTAATATTCATTTCATCAACTTTTTTCTATTATAATTTGAACTCACAAAATGATTACAGAGGTGCGAACCAAAATGATAAGCAAATAAGTCTCAAAAATTAAGGCTCCGTTTGGAAAGTCTCTCAAAATATGGTTCCACCCGTTGATTTGAGTGTGCTGTTTGTTTGGATCTTTCAAATCATAATTCTACACCCATTTCTCAAAACTCAATTTAAAACAAAATTGTTACTTTTCAAAACTCATAACCAAACACATAATTCAAAACTTTTTTCAAAACTTAATTCAAAGCAATATTTTAATTTTTTAAATATTTTAATATTTTAAAAATATTTTAATTTTGTTAAGAGTTTAAATATTTCAATATTTAAATATGTTATGCATTTTTTAATTTTTTTGAATATTATTAAATATTTTAATTTCAAAATATTACGATTCTCATTTTTTAAATTTAAAAATATTTTATTAAAATAAATTCAAACTCTATTTTATAAAAATAATTTTAAATATTTTAATTTTTTTTGTTATGTATTTGGTTACGATTTGGGTGTAGAGTTGTGAAAGTAGTATGGAGTTTCAAGTTATGCTTTTGGTTATGAGTTTTAAAAATAATTTCATAATTGACTTTTGTTTTTTGTGTTTGGTTACGATTTGAGTGTAGAGTTGTTTTTAAATTTAAAATGTTAATATTTGAAATTATTTAAATTTTTTGAATATTTAAATTATTTAAATTTTTATCATTTAAATTTTTTGAATATTTATTTTAATTTTTTACTTGTTAAATTTTTTAGATTATTTAAATATTTATGATTTTAATTTTTTGAATATTTATGTTGAAAAAAATTTATTTCCTCTGTAGTATTTTCAATTAAAAAATTGATTAACATTATTTTCTGTTAACAATAATTTTTTTTAATTGAATTTTAAAAAGAGTTTGGTTATTAGTGCTGATTAGAATTTTCAATAGTGTCAAACCAGTATGTTTTGTTTTGAGTTATAATAATTTGAATTAAGTTTTGAAAATTCTTTCCAAAACTAATAACCAAACAAATTTTTTTACTTCATATGTCAGATCAAACTTTCAGAACTCAATTCCACACTCTATTCAAAAACTATAACCAAACAAATCTTCTACACTCAAATCATAATTCCATAACTCACAAACTCAAAATACAACTCATACTTTCAAATCATATTTACAAAACTCTACCAAACGTCACCTAAAATTATATATCATTCAATACTCAAGATCTAAGAATAATTAAAACAAAAAACAAAAAATAAAAATTTAAAAATTTTGCAAAACGGGCCTTACGAAGTTGAAATCGAGACGTAATATAATTTGTTTTTATCAATTTAAATAGAATGGTTCACGACACTAGAACTATTATAAAACTACACAATTCAAAGGATTTGTAAATTCATACCAACTCAACTCGAGTTAATGCCCGAACCCACCAACAAATTAAGAATATTATTTAACAGATACCCAAAAAAATAATAAATAAATAAATAAATTTAATTTGATTCAACTCGTTACAAATATATTATTAACATCACAATTATAAGAAGTATGCCATACAATGGTATTATTAAATTTTCAAAAATATCCCATGGCTTTTACTCAACCACCTTACTATAGAGGCTAATAAATTGTGTGCTTGACATTAGTAAGGCCAATCATCTAGCCACACAAGATCTTATGTCCCCATTTTTCCCTCCACATATTTCAAATTATTTATTTGTCATACGATAAGTTTGACCGTATATAAAGAAATGATTTGAGACAATGGGTCAAGCCCGTGTGGTGATTTTTGGATCCAAGGGGTCAAGCCCATTTTGCCCATAACCTCCCTCTCTACAAAACTTGGGCACCCCTTGGGGCACACCCCAAGGTCCAATCCCGTGCCTTATAAACCCACTCAAAACATCCCACCAAATCAATGTGCGACAAGCCATTTTCCAACCTTAAGGAATTTCCACCAAAACTCCATTTCCATGGAGCTCACTTTGGCTTCAATTTCCCATTCACCCGATAATGGTTTTGAGCAACCAAATATACCACGCGAATCACAACGCGGCATAGAACGCGTTACCGCTTAGACCCGCCAATAGACTAAAGTTAGCAAAAAATTCTATTTTTACCCATAATTTTTCAACCATTTCCAACAAATTGTTATACAGTAGGGATTAGTTTTAGGTGTGAAAGTATTTTATGAAAAAACTTGAATGTTTGATTATGATGCTTGCATTTAGACAAGACCATGTGCATTGTGGTTACAGGAAATATTATTGGCCATTCAGATTTGCCAGCTCTAAGGTTGTGTTTTTCTATCCCGATCTGATCATGGTCGATTCTCATTATTGAATCTATTGATAACCGGACTAGTAAATCTATTTGTCCAAAAAAGAAGGTTCAAAAAAATTATTGAGAATTTGATTATCCGGGCTTTCTTTTTTAATAAAATTTTCTTCTATGATGAAGGAGGTATTGTGGACTATCTTGTACATTATTTGTAGCGTTCATGGCGAACACATAGCCCAACTACCACCTTGAGGCATGGACAACACATTGCTCAGCCAACACCTAGAAGTATTGTCCGCTTTGGCCTAAGCATGATAGCTGGCAAGCCGCATTTATTTATTCCTCTGATTTCCCAAGGACGCCTCCACAACGGAAGTTTCCAATGCTATCTTATAAGTCTATTCTAAATATTATATACAATCGATGTTGGATGGCAACACATATTTGAAACAAGATAATTGAGAATATTATCCGCAATCGATGTGGGATGGCAACCCATATATTTGAAACAAATGATATAATAACAAATATATAGCTTGGACATGAACATTGAATACATCATATTAATATTTTTCCAAGCTGGTGTCGTTCAATGGTCAATTTTATTGGATTATTTTAGAAAATTTGAAGTTGTTTTCAAATTTTCAAAACTTTAATTTATATTTCTTTATTTATCTTGATGAAACTTTGTCCCACGTAAAAAAGAAAGGATAAAAATAATGTATTAATAAATGAAGTTTTGAAAGTAATTTTTAAATCAAAGAGGCTTGATGATTTAAACCAAAAAAGCATTTCAACGGTGGAGGCATTGCTAATCAAGAGTGATAAAAAAAATTTATTAAAAAATCTACGTCAATAAATTTTTATTTTAACTTCACAAATGGTTGATATATATATATATTTAATAAACATAAATAATTTGATAGGTATGGACTGTTAGTTTTTAAAATTATAATCATATAATATAATCTTATGAAATCAAATAGAAATCTCGACACAATCGATCAAAATTCTAATATTTAGAGATTGTTTGGCATGAGGGTTTTTTTTTTCTGAAAATAGTCAAAATGTCAAAACATCCAATCAGATCACTTTTTTGTTTTTTATACATCTTTTCTTAAAACATAAAAAAAATCAATTAAAAGAATCAATTCCGAAATAACCCCTAATGTCTTTTTTCACCTCTCCATTTATTTATATTAATCGTAACTAATAGATTAAAATTTTACAATACATATGGCACGTTTGTTTGTTTGGTGAGTGCTACATATGAACTTAATATTCACTTCATCAACTTTTTTCTATTATAATTTGAACTCACAAAATGATTACAGAGGTGCGAACCAAAATGATAAGCAAATGAGTTTCAAAAATTAAGGCTCCGTTTGGAAAGTCTCTCAAAATATGGTTCCACCCGTTGATTTGAGTGTGTTGTTTGTTTGGATCTTTCAAATCATAATTCTACACCCATTTCTCAGAACTCAATTTAAAACAGAATTGTTACTTTTCAAAACTCATAACCAAACACATAATTCAAAACTTTTTTCAAAACTTAATTCAACAATATTTTAATTTTTTAAATTTTTTAAATATTCAAATATTTCAAAAATATTTTAATTTTGTTAAGAGTTTAAATATTTCAATATTTAAATATGTTATGCATTTTTTAATTTTTTTTGAATATTTTTAACTATTTTAATTTCAAAATATTACGATTCTCATTTTTTAAATTTTAAAATATTTTATTAAAATAAATTCAGACTTTATTTTATAAAAATATTTTTAAATATTTTAATTTTTTTTGTCATGTATTTGGTTACGATTTGGGTGTAGAGTTGTGAAAGTAGTATATAGAGTTTTGAGTTATGCATTTGGTTATGAGTTTTAAAAATAATTTCATAATTGACTATTGTTTTATGTGTTTGGTTACAATTTGAGTGTAGAGTTGTTTGTAAATTTAAAATATTAATATTTGAAATTATTTAAATTTTTACGATTTAAATTTTTTGAATATTTATTTTAATTTTTTACTTATTAAATTTTTTAGATTATTTAAATTATTTAAATATTTATGATTTTAATTTCTTGAATATTTATTTTGAAAAAAATTTATTTCCTCTGTAGTATTTTCAATTAAAAAATTGATTAATGTTGTTTTCTGTTAGCAATAATTTTTTTTAATTGAATTTTAAAAAGAGTTTGGTTATTAGTGTCGATCAGAATTTTCAATAGTGTGAAACTAGTATGTTTTGTTTTGAGTTATAATAATTTGAATTAAGTTTTGAAAACTCTTTCCAAAACTCATAACCAGACAAATTTTCTTACATCACATGTCAGATTAAACTTTCAAAACTCAATTAAACACTCAATTCAAAAACTATAACCAAACAAATTTTCTACACTCAAATCATAATTCCATAACTCACAAACACAAAATACAACTCATACTTTCAAATCATATTAACAAAACTCAACCAAACATAACTTAAAATTATATATTATTCAATACTCAAGATCTATGAATAATTAAAACAAAAAATAAAAATTTAAAAATTTTGCCAAACGGGCCTTACGTAGTTGAAATCGACACGTAATATAACTTGTTTTTATCAATTTAAATAGAATGCTTCACGACACTATTATAAAACTACACAATTCAAAGGATTTGTAAATTCATACCAACTCAACTCGAGTCAATGCCCGAACCCACAAACAAATTAAGAATATTATTTAACAGATACCCAAAAAAATAATAAATAAATAAATAAATTTAATTTGATTCAACTCGTTACAAATAAATTATTAACATCACAGTTATAAGAAGTATGCCATACAATGGTATTATTAAATTTTCAAAAATATCCCATGGCTTTTACTCAACCACCTTACTATAGAGGCTAATAAATTGTGTGCGTGACATTAGTAAGGCCAATCATCTAGCCACACAAGATCTTATGTCCCTATTCTTCTCTCCACATATTTCAAATTATTTATTCGTCATACGATAAGTTTGATCGTATAAAAAGAAATGATTTGAGACAATGGGTCAAGCCCGTGTGGTGATTTTTGGATCTAATGGGTCAAGTCCATTTTGCCCATAACCTCCCTCTCTACAAAACTTGGGCACCCCTTGGGGCGCACACCTTGGGGCACACCCCAAGGGCCAATCCCGTGCCTTATAAACCCACTCAAAACATCCCACCAAATCAATGTGGGACAAGCCATTTTCCAACTGTAGACACCCCATTTTTGACCGACCTTGAGACTCAGACGTCACCAATTGAGCACTTGGTGATATTGCATAATGTGCTTGTTCAGAAGTTTCAGAGTCGCGGCCGTGAGCCCCGCCTCCGGACTTCCGAACCCTCTTCTGTGCCTTGCCTCGGTTTGCGAACCAGACTCGGTTTTCTCTGTGTCTTTTCCTGAGGGGAGGGAGAGGTCTTGTAGACCATCTCTCAGTGGCCGCGGGCTACATTTTGTGGCCGTAGGCCATTTTTCCCATTTCGGAGCCCGGTTTCCGATTTTTCGGGACCGTTGGCCGTGCGCCTCGGTTCGGGACCGCTTAACCATCTCCGTTTGCTCTAAATTTTGGCATACACCTTATTTACTCCCTTTTGAGGGACGCTGGGGACTGAGAAACCCACTTCGTGGCCGAACGCCACTTTCGATGCTTAACAGCCCATTTTCGGGACCCCGAAGTGCGCGTTTTGGCCCCCGAACTTTCGTTTTGCATCGGTTTTTGTTCATTTTTGGTAGGTGCCTCTGTTTTATCACCAGGGAGGTCACTGAAGGGTGGGAGGCCAGCAATTATCTTGGCAACCAGTTATATTCTATTTTCGCCCTCCGACACCCGTTTTTCGCACTTCCGGGCCAATGTTGAACACCTTGGAGCCATTTTCTTCAAACCCAAACCACATATTTGTGATGTACACACATGGGAGGACCCTAAAAGTTCATGGCCAGCCACTAATGTTTATTGACCCTTTTGAACCCCTCCTTCCGAGCCAATGTTGAACACCCTTGGGCCACTTTCTTGAACTTTGAACCACATATTTGTGATGTACACACATGGGAGGACCCTAAAAGTTTATGGCCGGCCATTAATTCCATTTGAACCTTTTGAACCCCTCCTCAAAATGGCTTGTTCTCTCTCCTGTTTTAGAGTTTCCAAATTCGAACCACAGGGTTGTGAAGAGGAGACCTGGGAGGCCACCAATATGTGGTGGCCGGCCATTAAAGCAACTTGGCCTTTTTGACCCTTGGCCGGCCGGCTAGGGGAGGTGGCCGGCCGGCCACATGCAAGCCCAAAAATGGGCCGGCCATGATCCTCACCAAACACACTTTACAGCTGTATGGCTGTTTCCCCCAGAAAATATCCCAATCCGGGGGATATTTTGTGGGGAAAGCTTGCCTACTTTTCCTCCACCTTTTGCCTCCCTTTGCTCCCTCTTTTTTGTTCATATAACCAGCAGGTGGCATTGGGGATGGGGGTTAGAAAATTTGCTCCTCAAGCTTGAATACAAAACTCCCTCTCCATCTCCCTCATTTCCTTGAAAACCTTCAAGTTCTACACTACCATTTCTTCTACACCACCAAGCTCTGCCACCACCACTCCAATCCAGCAGCAAGGGGAGGAATTCCAGCAGCTAAGAGGCAACAAATTTGGTCCAAGAAGCAACAAAAGCATTGGTCTTCAAGGGTGAGTAGCATTTCCCCCTTTTTGGTCCATTTCTTGCACCTTTTGTAAGCCATACATGCTTATTGATTTGAGCTCCGACCAAAACTGAAAAGGTCATTTTTTTGAGCTCATTTTCTTCTTTCATTAAGGGCTCAACCCGGTTTGATCCCTCCATATTGCACTTGCTTCAATATCCTCCTTGAATGCCATTTTCTTGCATGCTTTGGCAGCCTATCATGCTTCTGTTTTTGGTCTGTTTACAGGCCTAGAAATAGTCTTATTTTGACCTTCTTAACATGTTTCATTAAGGGTCATTGGCTGTTTGATGAATACTTTGCATACTTTGTGTTATAGCCACTTTTGAGCCTCATTTTGCATTGCATTTCTAGCATGTTTGTATACTATTTTGGAGTTTTTACAGTTCTGTAAATAGTCATATTTTTTATCCCTCTTCAATGTTGTAGAAGGGAATTTTTCAGTTTGGGCTTTGAATATACCACTTGCCTCTTTGGCCACCTTTTGGCCCTTTTTCTTGCATGGGAGTGCAGCCATACTTGTGTTTGTTTTTGGGGTTTTTACAGTTCTGGAAAACATCATATTTTGGGCCTTTCTTCAACTTTCTGAAGGGCCCTAACCTGTTTGAGGACAGCAGTTGTGAGTTGCTTCTTAATCCCATGTTTAGGGCCATTTCTTGCATGCTAGTTTTGCACTGTTTTTGCTTGCTATTTGGCCATGTTTTGAACTGGAAAAATGCTTATCTTGGGATTTCCTTGCTTCTGTATTTTCATTGCATGTCCATATTGTGCATGTTTGGTATAGCTGTAGGCCATTTTGGGTGCCAAAATTCATATTTCGGGACTATTCCCTGCATCGAGTGTGTTTTCGCCTCATTTCGGGGCTGTTTTCCCCCACTTTTCATTGCTGAAAATCCATTAGCATGTTTGCATATCATTTTCATGCATTTGCATTGCATATACCATCGCCTCGGTTTGCGTGCCCGTGTGCACGCATTTCGAGGCACTTCATTTTCATCTATTGGCCTCTTATGTGAGTGTGGCTGAGGCTCTCTCATGTTAGTATAAGTCCATGTTGCATTCTATATGCCATTCTAGCCATATTGCATTGCGTATGCCATTGCCTCGGTGTGCGTGCCCGTGTGCACGCATTTCGAGGCACTTCTTTTTCATCCATCGGCCTCTTATGTGAGTGTGGTTGAGGCTCTCTCATGTTAGTATAAGTCCATTTTGCATTCTATATGACGTTTCCATGCCATTGCATTGCGTATGCCATTGCCTTGGTTTGCGTGCCCGTGTGCACGCATTTCGAGGCACTTCTTTTTCATCTATCGGCCTCTTATGTGAGTGTGGCTGAGTCTCTCTCATGTTAGTGCAAGCCCATATCATATTTCCGTGTCACTTGCATTGCATTCTGTCATTTTCTCGGTTTGCGTGCCCGTGTGCACGCATTTCGAGGCATCTCATTTTTACAGCATAGTGCATACTAGGTTGTATCTTAGATCGCGTTCTGTCATTTTCTCAGTTTGCGTGCCCGTGTGCATGCATTTCGAGGCATCTCTTTTTTTACAGCATAGTGCATACTAGGTTGTATCTTAGATCGCGTTCTGTCATTTTTTTGATTTGCGTGCCCGTGTGCACGCATTTCGAGGCATCTCATTTTTACAGCATAGTGCATACTAGGTTGTATCGTAGATCACATTCTGTCATTTTCTCGGTTTGCGTGCCTGTGTGTACGCATTTCGAGGCATGTCATTCCATAGCATTGTGTATGTTAGGATTGTATCTTAGTTGCATTTCATGCATGTCATGCATATTGCATCGTGTTCGGGATAGGAGTTAGCCCGGGCACGGGAAACGAGGTGCATTTCGTACTCCGAGTGACGAAATGTGTCTCAATTCCCCAGTCACCGACACTCCGGATCATCCATGATGGAGTTAGGTTTTGTTGTGTTGATACGTGCATTCATTCTATATTGAATTGTGCAATTCGACTCCTCGGCCATCATGCCTCGATATGCTTGATTGGTGGCACGAGGATCGAGGCATGCATATATTTGTGAAAATACATTGCTATGCCCCTTTCCTGCTCTCTGTTGCAACAAAATGAAGAATCAGCAACTTTTCGGGGCTTGGCACGCTTTTCAAGAACAGGTGTAAACAGAGGCTAATTGGGGCATCCCAGTGGATTTCCGCGCAAGGAAGCCCAGACATGCATCATTCATCAGGAGCAAGGCAGTCCCTGGCTTGCACGCCAGTTTTATTTACTTTCTTAGTTAATTTGTTAATTAATTAGGAATTTGTATATTATTTGGACTGTAATATTCTTTTATTCGGGACTGTATTATTTATTCGGACCCTCCGCGCGAGGGCAAAACTGTAATAAGTGTGCGTGTGTGTGTTGTATGTCTTCCAACCCCACGTCTTTCTCCCTTTTATTTATCTGCTTTTGATGGTTAGATTAGGGCATGTTTAAATTAGCATACAGTATGACAGCATGTTTGCATCATTCATCTGTATTGCATGCACCGGGCTCGGCGCATCATACTAACTGCATTGTATTTTTCAATTCTAAATTGAATACATGATAGTTATAGCATCTCATATGCCATGTTTAGAATAGCCGAGCCTGCTATAGTTGCATTTTGCATGTGTTGCATTAGGCATTTCTGTATACTTAGGATCATGCATGATTTCTAATGTAGTTTCTATTTTGGCTTGGAGTACTCGGTAAGTTTTATGCTTTAGCATCCTTGCATGCGTGTGAGTGATTGCCATAAATAGCATGCTTACCATGAGGCTATGTGCTTATATGATATAACTGCCTGAATGCCTGTGGGTGAAGGTTGGGTTATTTGAATTGGAATAATTCATCAAATGTTTGTTTTAAGCCCACTAGATAGTGGCAAAACCATCTTTTCTAAGCCCACCCGAGGGTGGCAAAATCTGCATTTTAAGCCTACTTGCGAGTAGCAAACCATCTTTCAAATAAACAAACATGAAATGTTTTGTTCCAATTCAGGCAACTCAGTCTATACTTATATGCTGTGTGCATCACATAGTAACCTAGGCTAATAACCGGAATAAGGACACACAAAGTTTTCAAAAATTGATATCATGGTTAGTAGAGGCCGATCTTTGATCGGGCGAGCGGGGGTGCTCACGAAGTGACCTTCCCCAATCGTACCCAAGTTCCCGAGCCGAGGCAACTTTGGTGATGACGGACACGTGGCCTTTTGGCACCGAGTCAGGGTTTCCTAAATTTCCCATTAAAAAAACATTTAGGTGGCGACTCTGTATCTGGCAAAGCAGTCCATGTTTGGCACTTCTTTCAAAAATCTGTTTTTTCTCAAAACGATTTGCCGGATTTGGACTCTTTGGTTCAGACTTAGAACCGTGACAAATTTGAGAGTCCTAAGCTGTAATGACCCCAATATGAACAGAACGGGAGCTCGTTCCTCCCGGGGCATTCGGGGACGTCTACAGTTTCTGGCGACTCTGCTGGGGATTTAGAGAACTTGACTCGAACTCTTGATATCTGTTTTTGACTACACTTGTGTGTTTCTTTGCATTACATTTGCATTGGTGCGCCTAGGACACCGTGTTTGCCATCTGCTATTCCTGAACGGTTTGCCGGAGGCTTGTCTTGTCAAGGCATGACCATAAGGCTGACCGGTTGTGGGCTCTGCCAGTATGGGAACATGAACCCCGGTTTTACCGGGGCACCCTCTTTGACCATTCGACCTAGTGCATATTCGGATCCATAGTGACCATTCCAAACTAGGACAGGTTGCTTACCCGTTTATAGGTTGTTTGAAACCGCTGCGTGCGTAGTGAAACCCTAGCTCCTGACAAAATAGGACAGGGAAACCCTACCCCTTCATAGGGGTGTTTTGGCTCTCACTTATCTGTTATGTGCTTTAGAGTGCGTCTCTACAGGAATGCATGTATCAGTGTATGAGTTTGGGCATCAGGTCTGCGGGCACCAGTTTGCGAATTTTGGCATCAGGCCTGCGGGCATTACTATCAGTATTTGGGAGTCAACTTTACCCGTGGGTATCAGACTCAGTTTAGGGTAGAATTTTGGGGCAGAATTCAGTAGAGAGCACACTCATTCAAATAGGCTCGTATCTATTCAGGTGGAATCAGGCTGAGATGCTGTCTGTTTTCTCTTTTGCTAGGGGTAGTCTGGGAACCATAGCTTCAGAAGGCCCCGATATCCCCCGAGGTTCATCAAACTTGTGCTAATAGACTTTGTCTGGTCAGAAATTCAATTCAAGGGCAACCAGTGTTCTTTCGCTGAGGCAAGGTAAAGAAAAGCCGGTCAGGGCTCATCTGTTCATCTAATCTGTCAGTCGCCAGTCACATCACCTTTGTTCGGACTCAGCAGACCGTGATGGCACAAGGTTCGAAAGAATTTGCGGCCGTGACAGCAGCGCTAAATCGGGGAATTGCCATGCAAGCTGAGACCAGTATTGAAACGCAGCGCCCATCTGGGGCATCTGCCTCACATCTAGCTTTGGGACCCCAGCCGAACTTTGACCCAATTCCGCCAGTTGAAGATTTGCAGTGTCTGAATCCTCAAGAAGGGTTGGCTCAAGCTCAGGTGCTCAGACCCCTGGTGCAGCCTAATGAGAGAACTCAACCCTTTCATGTTGATGAGTTCAATCTGACTGCAGTGAAAATTGCAAACCTTGAGAAGCAATTCAAAAAGGGACAGGGCCTTAACTCCATTCCTGGCATTGAGGATGGGCACACCGAGGCTTCCATCCGGCTCCCAGACAGATTCAAAATGCCATATATCGACCGTTTCGACGGGTCTGGAGATCCAATGGTACATATCCGACTTTTCTTAGATGTCCTGAAGCCGATGGGTCTGACTAAGCCACAGAAACTCTCTCTGTATGGAAGAACCCTGTCGGGTGTAGCAGCCACTTGGTATGCCAAATTGGAGGATACAGTGAAGCAAAACTGGGAAGAACTGGCTGAGGCCTTTGTCGATCAGTATTCTTACAATACCCAAGTTGAAATGACCATCCAAGAGCTTGAAGCAACCCGCCAGAACCCAACAGAGTCTTTTGTGGAATTTGTTGCGAGGTGGAGAGCAAAGGCAGCACAGATGACAGATCGCCGTCCTTCTGAGAGGGATCAAGTGCAGATGATGGTGCGAAACCTCGAGCATGATATGTTGCAAAAATTGATAGTCACTCCATTATTCACTTTCAAAAGCTTGCATGAACTAGGGGTTCAGGTCGAGAATGCGTTCAACAGCGGGATCATTCCCAGAACAAGGGAACTGACAAGGAAGGTGATTTCAGGGAGTACCAACGCTGGTAGTAGCGCTATTCCCAAACCCACCGAAATCAATACAGTCGCCACAGCCGACCCTTTTGCCAAACCAAGCCTACAAACAGCCGGCCCAGTCCGAGCTCAGGGTAGAACTTTCACCCCCCTCTATATGAGCCTGACTAGCACACTAAAAGCCTTGATGGAAAAAGGGCATCTCAAACCCCTCGATCCTCAACCTCTTCCCAACCCACTCCCAGCCAGACATAACCCCGCCAAGTACTGCATGTACCATCAGCAGCGCGGTCATGGCACCGACCGTTGCTACCGCCTTCGTCATGAGGTCCAAAATCTCATCGACAACTGGACGATAGCTCCACCTTCAGACCCCAATGACCAAACATCTCCTGCCTACCTCAATCACATCCACATACTGCCATCCACCTTTGACCCCAGCATATACATCACCCCGGCCCATCTACCCAAGCCTGAGGTGTTTATCCCAGAAAGCATGGACTTATGCATGATGGGTGCACCTGAACCTCAACCATCTCAAACCCGTGAACCCACTGCTTCTGAGTTGATGGGAATGATTAAAGATCTTCAAAAAACCGTGACAGATCTGGCCTCCGGGACATTGGCTCCATCATCGACCACACCACATACCGGGAACTTCATGTCGAAAGACTCCCCGATGTTGGGACGGGCTGCATTTGAGGAAAGCCAATCTCTTGACAAAGTGGAAGCGACTAGTAGGAGCAAGGTAGGGGCAGGCATTGGTCCCCATAAACACCTTCGGTGGGATATTGAGGCTTTGAAAGCTGAGGGACTGAACAAAGAGCAAGTCCTCGCAGTTGTTGCAAAAGCTGTGGATGACACTTTCGCTGCTCAAGTTGGGGGCGGTCTGAATCAAAGGGAACATCGGGAGAAGGACTGTCATACTAGAGACGATCCTGCTATCTCTAATCCTCCACTCGGAAGAGATCGGCAAACCAAGCTAGCACCTGCCAATCCCTTTGCTGGTGCGCCCAGTAAAAATCCACAAGCCTTGAAGTACCAACCCCGAGGTCGGAGGGTCTTCCATGCCCTCTATATGCCTTTGTCCAAAGCTCTCCAAATCCTTGTTGGACAAGGCCATCTCAAACCCCTTGAGCCTCGGCCTCTCCCGAACCCTCTTCCGGCTACACATGATACTACCCAGTACTGCGCGTACCATCAACAAACTGGCCATACTACCAACGCCTGCTTCCGTCTTCGCCATGAAGTACAGGATCTATTTGACAATGGAGTCATCCCCGCACCAGGTCCTGCAAAGTCTATCAGCACTTGATCAGTGAACTTGTAGGGGATAATGTGATGTGATCGAGGGATGAACCACCTGAGGACGGCGTTCAGTTTATTTCAGATATGGTGTATGGCACGCACTGTTTTGAGCATTTGTGAATGCTGGTTTTTGTACTGTCTGACTTGGGTATTGGGTCAGTCTTGTTGTTTTGTACAGAGTCAGTCTTTTCTTACTGAGTCAGTAGGGTCTGTCTTGTTGTATCGAGTCAGTCCTGTTGTACAGAAGTCGGATGATTCCGGGGGTGTTACCTCGGATATCATTATTTTGTTTTGCGTCTGTCTTTTCGCTTCCTTGTGAGTCTGTTTCTGCCTTGGAGCCAGTTGTACCAATAGATTTGAATGAAACAGCAGCGGTTTTTCATGCTTTGTGCCAGCTGTGCTAGAAAGTTTGAATGAAACAACAGTACTTTTCGCCTACTCTTCTGCACCCCAAAATCATTCCATTGACCTAAGTTTTTTTCAAAGTTTTTGATCACCGCGGTGAAAACGAAGAGGAAGGAATTCCTCGGGATTTGCAAAACTTTGATCATTTGAGAGAAGCTTTCTTAACGTGAAATCATGTTTGTTAACGTGAGTACTGGGAAGGATCCTGGCTTGATCCAGATTGGTTCTACACTATCTTCAGCGCGAGCGATTTGTCGCTTTCTTAAAAATTTTCAAAAACAAAATGTTTTGCGCGGTCCTGTGAAGACTTGTGTGGAATCGCTCTTGAGATTGTGCAGCCTAGGATCGCTCTCAGCCTCAAAATTCAATCCATTTGTTTTTGAACCTTGGACCCATTCAGAACGTTCAACGGTCAACCGCCATGTAAGGCCTGTGTGGCCAGATTTGAAGCAGCCCTCGAACAAGAGGCACCCAAAGTCAGGTCAAGAAGATCAGATCTCATCAGAAGAAGCTTACAAAGCAAAACAGCAGCCATTCTCCTGGATTCAGATGACTTCAGGATCTCAAAACCATTTGACATGGACAAAGCTACACTTTTACCCTTGAGAGGCTCGCTGGGCCGAAAACCCAGAAGGGCGGCCCAGGCAAAAGTTAGAGCAAGAAAAAAGAAAGAATGCAAGAAAAAAGAAAATCAAAAAAGAAATGAAAAGAAAAGAAAAGAACACAAAAATTGAAAAGAAGAAAAACAAAGCTCGCAAGGTCAAAAACCCGCAACAGGCGCCTTGGCAAAAGTTAGAGCCTAAAAAGGAGAGGTTAATACCCGAGTGTACCTTAACCCCGAACTACGTGAGGCTTGATTCCCATCTTTGGGATACGTAGGCAACTTCATTCTGAAGTCCAGCCCTAAAACACTTCAAATTCGATCATGTCCATGTAATGGTTCTGATAATCTTTGCCTTCTCGGTATCCGAGTGTTCGGTTGCAATCATCACTTCGAGGACTGATTATAATGCGCCGCGGTGCCATTCAGACAAGGGGCAACTTTCCGTTGCCGTTCAACGCACTGCGATGCCGTTCAAACAAGGGGCAACTTTCCGTTGCCATTCAATGCGCCGTGGCGCCTTTCAAACAAGGGGCAACTTTCCATTGCCATGCAGCTCTCTTCGAGCAAGGGGGCAATTTTCGTCCAAATCCGAGGTTGTACGTCTCAAGAGTAAGTTCCGCGCTTGTTAAGCATCGGCCATTTGCGAAAATAGTATTTGAGAATTTTTACTGAGGTTGACTGATTTTCTCGAAAATTGTTTCATCTTTTCCAAAAACTGGACCATTTCTTGGACCAAAAAAGGAAAATTTTCAGTGCTCATAGCCTGACTTGCATGATTTTCAAATAAAAAATTGAACAAGCATGTTAATCTAACTTTCATGTTGGTCAAAATTGTTTTAAAACCAAAATAAAAATGGTCAAAATGATGAAATAGGGGCACAGTTGAGTCAGATGTCCTATCTTCCTCCTGTTGTCAACTTACTTGCCAGAAAGGGAACTCTACTTGCCGAAAGGGCACCATATTCGCCAGAAAAGGGCACCACTGAGGCTGATCACAAAACGGCTGAAGGTTCCCTCATCCTCCAAGCAGCAAGGTATCAAGCCGAGTGCGAAGCACGAATTGGAATGGATCAAGATACCCCATTCCCTCATCCGGCGCATCGACAGATGTTACCAAAGGAAATAGCCGCGAGCTGATTATGTTGGGTGTGAGCCTGCAACTTCCTATTCATCCATCAACCACCCAGGGGAGGGATTGAAAAAAATGAGAGATTGAAGAATAGAGAGATGTGCGATGAGAGAAAAAGTGAGAAGAGGGCTTTTTTTCAGAAAAATAGAGCTTGAGGGCCGAGTGATGTGAGGGTCACAAATAAGAAAGGGTGGGAAACAATACCCGGGGAAACAGGCTCCATGTGCGCATTTGAGTCTTGTGTTTTATTTTGTCTGTCTCGATTCTTGTTGTGAGTCGCTTCGAGTGTTACTCGATGTGTTTAGGTTGTTTACCTTTTTGTTTTCTGTTGCTGAGTCTTTTTCACTGTGTGCAGTCGTAGGCTCAATACCCGGTTAAGAACTCATTTCCCAATTTCCATAAATCTTTTTTGTGCCCAGAGTGCTGTGCCATTCTCCACATTTGTACAAAACAAGATTCGTTCTTTCATAAAATCGCAGGGTTCAACCCAGGTCATGCAAGAACAGTAAAACAAGGACCTATTTGAAGCTATATGGGTTCCCGACTACAAAGCAAAAGAAAAGAGGGAAAATCGAAGCATCTGAGTGTGTTTCACCTTCTTCAAACTCCATGATTGTGCTCCGGATGTACCTCTTCAGGCCTTGCCAGTGCCCTGAAGAATGAGCGTGCCTCTACTCCAAGCTTAAGCATGCTTCAAGCCAGAACGGCAATTAAAGCAGCAGTAGCAGATGTTATCTCTCGCCAATATGAACAGGGTGTGCCCTTTTTGAGCTGAGTGTATTGCAAAGTCCTCTAAGAGATAAATCAGAGGCACCAGGGTACATGTTTGATGCTCCTCTACTACATAGAATGTGCACTTTCGTATACACTTCTGTGGCATGCGTGCCGCGCATCGTTGTGATTCATGCATAGAATATGCTTACTTTCAATATTGCATAGAAAATGCACTCTTCCATACTTGCATAGAAAATGCACCTCATTTGCATGGAACATGCATTCACTCGCACTATCTTGTGCACTTACACTTTGTATCTCACTCGCACTATTTTGTGCATTGCATTTCAATCGCGCTGTTTAGCGTATCGCACTGTTTAGTGCATTTCAATCGCGCTGTTTAGCGTATCGCACTGTCTAGTGCATTTCAAAATCAATCGCGCTGTTTAGCGTATCGCACTGTTTAGTGCATTTCAATCGCGCTGTTTAGCGTATTGCACTGTTTAGTGCATTTCAATCGCGCTGTTTAGCGTATCGCACTGTTTAGTGCATTTCAATCGCGCTGTTTAGCGTATCGCACTGTCTAGTTCATTTCAAAATCAATCGCGCTGTTTAGCGTATCGCACTGTCTAGTGCATTTCAAAATCAATCGCGCTGTTTAGCGTATCGCACTGTTTAGTGCATTTCAATCGCGCTATTTAGCGTATCGCACTGTTTAGTGCATTTCAAAATCACTCGCGCTATTTTGCGCATCGCACTGTTTTGTGCAGTTTATCATTCGTGCTATTTTGTGCATCGCACTGTTTCGTGCAGTTTACATTTCGCACATCACTCGCACTGTTTAGTGCATTTCAAAATCACTCGCGCTTTCTTGCGCATTGCACTGTTTTGTGCGCCTTACTTGCATTTTGCACGCATTCCATCGCGCTATCTTGCACATCTTACCTGTACTTGTTAGTGCATTGTATCGCGCTATCTCGCGCACCTTATCTGTTTAGCACTATTTTGTGCATTCACTCTGCATCGCACTATCTTGTGCACTCCCCGGTCTAGGAGACCTTAAATCCTTTAAAGGTGCAATTCCTTTGGTGTTTGTCGTGCCCGAACGATTTCCGGTGGTCTGGTATAGCCACCTGCCTGTGTTCGCGTTGAGTTCCTAGGAGACCAACTGAGACGGTAGAAACTAGAGTTCGAATGGCTTATGCCTAGAACGCAAAGGTTCGGGATCTCCGAGACTAAAGTCTGGTTTAAATACCCAGAGGCGTGTCCTCGGCTTGAAATCTGTATGGAAGCCCCATAGGTTGAGATAGCGTGTATGCACCTCAATTCTGGATACTGAACCAACCTAGTCTGTCACCTCCTTGGAGAATAGGGAAAGCTGCGACCTTGGTCAGGAAGAAAAGTAGTACCTGTAGTTCAACTGAGAAGAAGCGGGGGACCCCCAGCAGCATGAGGTAAGTCATTGCCAATGCCCCTGTGAGGTACCTTCATTTCCTAGCTATTACATTGCATTTCAAGTTATTACATTACAGTGCATTGCATGAATCCCCAATTGTCAAATCGGCTTCGCGTAGCGTATAAGTCCAACTTTCAAAATCGGCTTCGCGTAGCGTATAAGTCCAACTTTCAAAACCGGCTTCGCGTAGCGTATAAGTCCAACTTTCAAAACCGGCTTCGCGTAGCGTATAAGTCCAACTTTCAAAACCGGCTTCGTGTAGCGTATAAGTCCAACTTTCAAAACCGGCCTCGCGTAGTGTATAAGTCCAATCTTCAAAATCTTCTTGCATATCATTTTGCATCTTGCCCCCCTGCCTGCGGGCACGCCTGCGGGCGCATCTCTGTTTATCTCGTATGTTTGTCTAAGTCTTCGGCCTTGTCAAAAATGGGTCGTCTCAGGGCTTTGACATTCACTCCCGTCACTTGTGACTTTCGAGTTCTGTCAAAGAGGGGCAAATGTAGACACCCCATTTTTGACCGACCTTGAGACTCAGACGTCACCAATTGAGCACTTGGTGATATTGCATAATGTGCTTGTTCAGAAGTTTCAGAGTCGCGGCTGTGAGCCCCGCCTCCGGACTTCCGAACCCTCTTCTGTGCCTTGCTTCGGTTTGCGAACCAGACTCGGTTTTCTCTGTTTCTTTTCCTGAGGGGAGGGAGAGGTCCTGTAGACCATCTCTCAGTGGCCGCGGGCTACATTTTGTGGCCGTAGGCCATTTTTCCCATTTCGGAGCCCGGTTTCCGATTTTTCGGGACCGTTGGCCGTGCGCCTCGGTTCGGGACCGCTTAACCATCTCCGTTTGCTCTAAATTTTGGCATACATCTTATCTACTCCCTTTTGAGGGACGCTGGGTTCTGAGAAACCCACTTCGTGGCCGAACGCCACTTTCGATGCTTAACAGCCCATTTTCGGGATCCCGAACTGCGCGTTTTGGCCCCCGAACTTTCGTTTTGCATCGGTTTTTGTTCATTTTTGGCAGGTGCCTCTGTTTTATCACCAGGGAGGTCACTGAAGGGTGGGAGGCCAGCAATTATCTTGGCAACCAGTTATATTCCATTTTCGCCCTCCGACACCCGTTTTTCGCACTTCCGGGCCAATGTTGAACACCTTGGAGCCATTTTCTTCAAACCCAAACCACATATTTGTGATGTACACACATGGGAGGACCCTAAAATTTCATGGCCGACCACTAATGTTTATTGACCCTTTTGAACCCCTCCTTCCGAGCCAATGTTGAACACCCTTGGGCCACTTTCTTGAACTTTGAACCACATATTTGTGATGTACACACATGGGAGGACCCTAAAAGTTTATGGCCGGCCATTAATTCCATTTGAACCTTTTGAACCCCTCCTCAAAATGGCTTGTTCTCTCTCCTGTTTTAGAGTTTCCAAATTCGAACCACAGGGTTGTGAAGAGGAGACCTGGGAGGCCACCAATATGTGGTGGCTGGCCATTAAAGCAACTTGGCCTTTTTGACCCTTGGCCGGCCGGCTAGGGGAGGTGGCCGGCCGGCCACATGCAAGCCCAAAAATGGGCCGGCCATGATCCTCACCAAACACACTTTACAGCTGTATGGCTGTTTCCCCCAGAAAATATCCCAATCCGGGGGATATGTTGTGGGGAAAGCTTGCCTACTTTTCCTCCACCTTTTGCCTCCCTTTGCTCCCTCTTTTTTGTTCATATAACCAGCAGGTGGCATTGGGGATGGGGGTTAGAAAATTTGCTCCTGAAGCTTGAATACAAAACTCCCTCTCCATCTCCCTCATTTCCTTGAAAACCTTCAAGTTCTACACTACCATTTCTTCTACACCACCAAGCTCTGCCACCACCACTCCAATCCAGCAGCAAGGGGAGGAATTCCAGCAGCTAAGAGGCAACAAATTTGGTCCAAGAAGCAACAAAAGCATTGGTCTTCAAGGGTGAGTAGCATTTCCCCCTTTTTGGTCCATTTCTTGCACCTTTTGTAAGCCATACATGCTTATTGATTTGAGCTCCAACCAAAACTGAAAAGGTCATTTTTTTGAGCTCATTTTCTTCTTTCATTAAGGGCTCAACCCGGTTTGAGCCCTCCATATTGCACTTGCTTCAATATCCTCCTTGAATGCCATTTTCTTGCATGCTTTGGCAGCCTATCATGCTTCTGTTTTTGGTCGGTTTACAGGCCTAGAAATAGTCTTATTTTGACCTTCTTAACATGTTTCATTAAGGGTCTTTGGCTGTTTGATGAATACTTTGCATACTTTGTGTTATAGCCACTTTTGAGCCTCATTTTGCATTGCATTTCTAGCATGTTTGTATACTGTTTTGGAGTTTTTACAGTTCTTTAAATAGTCATATTTTTGATCCCTCTTCAATGTTGTAGAAGGGAATTTTTCAGTTTGGGCTTTGCATATACCACTTGCCTCTTTGGCCACCTTTTGGCCCTTTTTCTTGCATGGGAGTGCAGCCATTTGTTTTGGGGGTTTTTACAGTTCTGGAAAACATCATATTTTGGGCCTTTCTTCAACTTTCTGAAGGGCCCTAACCTGTTTGAGGACAGTAGCTGTGAGTTGCTTCTTAATCCCATGTTTAGGGCCATTTCTTGCATGCTAGTTTTGCACTGTTTTTGCTTGCTATTTGGCCATGTTTTGAACTGGAAAAATGCTTATCTTGGGATTTCCTTGCTTCTGTATTTTCATTGCATGTCCATATTGTGCATGTTTGGTATAGCTGTAGGCCATTTTGGGTGCCAAAATTCATATTTCGGGACTATTCCCTGCATCGGGTGTGTTTTCGCCTCATTTCGGGGCTGTTTTCCCCCACTTTTCATTGCTGAAAATCCATTAGCATGTTTGCATATCATTTTCATGCATTTGCATTGCATATACCATCGCCTCGGTTTGCGTGCCCGTGTGCACGCATTTCGAGGCACTTCATTTTCATCTATCGGCCTCTTATGTGAGTGTGGCTGAGGCTCTCTCATGTTAGTATAAGTCCATGTTGCATTCTATATGCCATTCTAGCCATATTGCATTGCGTATGCCATTGCCTCGGTTTGCGTGCCCGTGTGCACGCATTTCGAGGCACTTCTTTTTCATCCATCGGCCTCTTATGTGAGTGTGGCTGAGGCTCTCTCATGTTAGTATAAGTCCATGTTGCATTCTATATGACATTTCCATGCCATTGCATTGCGTATGCCATTGCCTCGGTTTGCGTGCCCGTGTGCACGCATTTCGAGGCACTTCTTTTTCATCTATCGGCCTCTTATGTGAGTGTGGCTGAGTCTCTCTCATGTTAGTGCAAGCCCATATCATATTTCCGTGTCACTTGCATTGCATTCTGTCATTTTCTCGGTTTGCGTGCCCGTGTGCACGCATTTCGAGGCATCTCATTTTTACAGCATAGTGCATACTAGGTTGTATCTTAGATCGCGTTCTGTCATTTTCTCAGTTTGCGTGCTCGTGTGCATGCATTTCGAGGCATCTCTTTTTTTACAGCATAGTGCATACTAGGTTGTATCTTAGATCGCGTTCTGTCATTTTCTCGGTTTGCGTGCCCGTGTGCACGCATTTCGAGGCATCTCATTTTTACAGCATAGTGCATACTAGGTTGTATCGTAGATCGCATTCTGTCATTTTCTCGGTTTACGTGCCCGTGTGCACGCATTTCGAGGCATGTCATTCCATAGCATTGTGTATGTTAGGATTGTATCTTAGTTGCATTTCATGCATGTCATGCATATTGCATCGTGTTCGGGATAGGAGTTAGCCCGGGCACGGGAAACGAGGTGCATTTCGTACTCTGAGTGACGAAATGTGTCTCAATTCCCCAGTCACCGACACTCCGGATCATCCATGATGGAGTTAGGTTTTGTTGTGTTGATACGTGCATTCATTCTATATTGAATTGTGCAATTCGACTCCTCAGCCATCATGCCTCGATATGCGTGATTGGTGGCACGAGGATCGAGGCATGCATATATTTGTGAAAATACATTGCTATGCCCCTTTCCTGCTCTCTGTTGTAGCAAAATGAAGAATCAACAACTTTTCGGGGCTTGGCACGCTTTTCAAGAACAGGTGTAAACAGAGGCTAATTGGGGCATCCCAATGGATTTTCGCGCAAGGCAGCCCAGACATGCATCATTCATCAGGAGCAAGGCAGTCCCTGGCTTGCACGCCAGTTTTATTTACTTTCTTAGTTAATTTGTTAATTAATTAGGAATTTGTATATTATTTGGACTGTAATATTTGGACTGTAATATTCTTTTATTCGGGACTGTATTATTTATTCGGACCCTCCGCGCGAGGGCAAAACTGTAATAAGTGTGCGTGTGTGTGTTGTATGTCTTCCAACCCCACGTCTTTCTCCCTTTTATTTATCCGCTTTTGATGGTTAGATTAGGGCATGTTTAAATTAGCATACAGTATGACAGCATGTTTGCATCATTCATCTGTATTGCATGCACCGGGCTCGGCGCATCATACTAACTGCATTGTATTTTTCAATTCTAAATTGAATACATGATAGTTGTAGCATCTCATATGCCATGTTTAGAATAGCCGAGCCTGCTATAGTTGCATTTTGCATGTGTTGCATTAGGCATTTCTGTATACTTAGGATCATGCATGATTTCTAATGTAGTTTCTATTTTGGCTTGGAGTACTCGGTAAGTTTTATGCTATAGCATCCTTGCATGCGTGTGAGTGATTGCCATGAATAGCATGCTTACCATGAGGCTATGTGCTTATATGATATAACTGCCTGAATGCCTGTGGGTGAAGGTTGGGTTATTTGAATTGGAATAATTCATCAAATGTTTGTTTTAAGCCCACTAGATAGTGGCAAAACCATCTTTTCTAAGCCCACCCGAGGGTGGCAAAATCTGCATTTTAAGCCTACTTGCGAGTAGCAAACCATCTTTCAAATAAACAAACATGAAATGTTTTGTTCCAATTCAGGCAACTCAGTCTATACTTATATGCTGTGTGTATCACATAGTAACCTAGGCTAATAACCGGAATAAGGACACACAAAGTTTTCAAAAATTGATATCATGGTTAGTAGAGGCCGATCTTTGATCGGGCGAGCGGGGGTGCTCACGAAGTGACCTTCCCCAATCGTACCCAAGTTCCCGAGCCGAGGCAACTTTGGTGATGACGGACACGTGGCCTTTTGGCACCGAGTCAGGGTTTCCTAAATTTCCTATTAAAAAAACATTTAGGTGGCGACTCTGTATCTGGCAAAGCAGTCCATGTTTGGCACTTCTTTCAAAAATCTGTTTTTTCTCAAAACGATTTGCCGGATTTGGACTCTTTGGTTCAGACTTAGAACCGTGACAAATTTGAGAGTCCTGAGCTGTAGTGACCCCAATATGAACAGAACGGGAGCTCGTTCCTCCCGGGGCGTTCGGGGACGTCTAGACCAACCTTAAGGAATTTCCACCAAAACTCCATTTCCATGGAGCTCACTTTGGCTTCAACTTCCCATTCACCTAATAATGGTTTTGAGCAACCAAATATATCACGTGAATCACAACGCGGCATAGAACGCGTTACCGCTTAGACCAGCCAAAATAGACGTACGGGTCCCACCAAAATAATAGACTAAAGTTAGCAAAAAATTCTATTTTTACCCATAATTTTCCAACCATTTCCAACAAATTGTTATACAGTAGGGATTAAATTTAGGTGTGAAAGTATTTTATGAAAAAACTTGAATGTTTGATTATCATGCTTGCATTTAGACAAGACCATGTGCATTGTGGTTACATGAAATATTATTGGCCATTCAGATTTGCCAGCTCTAAGGTTGTGTTTTTCTATCCCGATCTGATCATGGTCGATTCTCATTATTGAATCTAATGATAACCGGACTAGTAAATCTATTTGTCCAAAAAAAAAAAGGGTCAAAAAATTTATTGAGAATTTCATTATGCAGGCTTTCTTTTTTAATAAAAAGGCGCTTCTATGATGAAGGAGGTATTGTGGACTATCTTGTACATTATTTGTAGCGTTCATGGCGAACACATAGCCCAACTACCACCTTGAGGCATGGACAACACATTGCCCAGCCAACACCTAGAAGTATTGTCCGCTTTGGCCTAAGCATGATAGCTGGCAAGCCGCACGGATTTATTCCTTTGATTTCCCAAGGACGCCTCCACAATGGAAGTGTCCACTGCTATCTTATAAGTCTATTCTAAATATTAAATACAACCGATGTGGGATGGCAACACATATTTGAAACAAGATAATTGAGAATATTATCCGCAATCGATGTGGGATGGCAACCCATATATTTGAAACAAATAATATAATAACAAATATATAGCATGGACATGAACATTGAATACATCATATTAATATTTTTCCAAGCTGGTGTCGTTCAATGGTCAATTTTATTGAATTATTTTAGAAAATTTGAAGTTATTTTCAAATTTTCAAACCTTTAATTTATATTTCTTTATTTATCTTGATTAAACTTTGTCCCACGTAAAAAAGATAGGATAAAAATAATGTATTAATAAATGAAGTTTTCAAAGTAATTTTTAAATCAAAGAGGCTTGACGATTTAAACCAAAAAAACATTTCGACGGTGGAGGTATTGCTAATCAAGAGTGATAAAAAAAATTTATTAAAAAATCTACGTCAATAAATTTTTTTTTAACTTCACAAATGGTTGATATATATATATATATATATATTTAATAAACTTAAATAATTTGATAGGTATGGAGTGTTAGTTTTTAAAATTATAATCATATAATATAATCTTATGAAATCAAATAGAAATTGCGACATAATCGATCAAAATTCTAATATTTAGAGCTTGTTTGGCATGTGGGTTTTTGATGAAAATAGTCAAAATGTCAAAACATCCAATCAGATCACTTTTTTACTTTTTATACATCTTTTCATAAAACATTAAAAAAATCAATTAAAAGAATCAATTCCGAAATAACCCCTAATGTCTTTTTTCACCTCTCCATATATTTATATTAATCGTAACTAATAGATTAAAATTTTACAATACATATGGCACGTTTGTTTGTTTGGTGAGTGCTACATATGAACTTAATATTCATTTCATCAACTTTTTTCTATTGTAATTTGAACTCACAAAATGATTACAGAGGTGCGAACCAAAATGATAAGCAAATAAGTCTCAAAAATTAAGGCTACGTTTGGAAAGTCTATCAAAATATGGTTCCACCCGTTGATTTGAGTGTGTTGATCGTTTGGATCTTTCAAATCATAATTCTACACACATTTCTCAAAACTCAATTTAAAACAGAATTGTTACTTTTCAAAACTCATAACCAAACACATAATTCAAAACTTTTTTCAAAACTTAATTCAAATCAATATTTTAATTTTTTTAAATATTTTAAATATTTAAATATTTTAAAAATATTTTAATTCTTTTAATAAATTTTCAAAAATATCCCACGGCTTTTACTCAACCACCATACTATAGAGGCTAATAAATTGTGTCCGTGACATTAGTAAGGCCAATCATCTAGCCACACAAGATCTTATGTCCCTATTTTTCCCTCCACATATTTCAAATTATTTATTTGTCGTACGATAAGTTTGACCGCATAAAAAGAAATGATTTGAGACAATGGGTCAAGCCCGTGTGGTGATTTTTGGATCCAATGGGTCAAGCCCATTTTGCCCATAACCTCCCTCTCTACAAAACTTGGGCACCCCTTGGGGCACACCCCGAGGTCCAATCCCGTGCCTTATAAACCCACTCAAAACATCCCACCAAATCAATGTGGGACAAGCCATTTTCCAACCTTAAGGAATTTCCATCAAAACTCCATTTCCATGGAGCTCACTTTGGCTTCAATTTCCCATTCACCTGATAATGGTTTTGAGCAACCAAATATACCACGTGAATCACAATGCGGTATAGAACGCGTTACCGCTTAGACCCGCCAAAATAGACGTACGGTTCCCACCTAAATAATAGACTAAAGTTAGCAAAAAATTTTGTTTTTACCCAGAATTTTTCAACCATTTCCAACATATTGTTATACAGTAGGGATTAGTATTAGGTGTGAAAGTATTTTATGAAAAAACTTGAATGTTTGATTATGATGCTTGCTTTTAGACAAGACCATGTGCATTGTGGTTACATGAAATATTATTGGCCATTCAGATTTGCCAGCTCTAAGGTTGCGTTTTTCTATCCCGATGTAATCATGGTCGATTCTCATTATTGAATCTATTGATAACCGGACTAATAAATCTATTTGTCCAAAAAAAAGGGTCAAAAAATTTATTGAGAATTTGATTATGCGGGATTTCTTTTTTAATAAAAAGGCGCTTCTTTGATGAAGGAGGTATTGTGGACTATCTTGTACATTATTTGTAGCGTTTATGGCGAACACATAGCCTAACTACCACCTTGAGGCATGGACAACACATTGCCCAGCCAACACCTAGAAGTATTGTCCGCTTTGGCCTAACCATGATAGCTGGCAAGCCGCACGGATTTATTCCTTTGATTTCCCTAGGACGCCTCCACAATGGAAGTGTCCAATGCTATCTTATAAGTCTATTCTAAATATGATATACAATCGATGTGGGGTGGCAACACATATTTGAAACAAGATAATTGAGAATATTATCCGCAATCGATGTGGGATGGCAACCCATATATTTGAAACAAATGATATAATAACAAATATATAGCTTGGACATGAACATTGAATACATCATATTAATATTTTTCCAAACTGGTGTCGTTCAATGGTCAATTTTATTGGATTATTTTAGAAAATTTGAAGTTATTTTCAAATTTTCAAAACTTTAATTTATATTTCTTTATTTATCTTGATGAAACTTTGTCCCACGTAAAAAAGAAAGGATAAAAATAATGTATTAATAAATGAAGTTTTCAAAGTAATTTTTAAATCAAAGAGGCTTGATGATTTAAACTAAAAAAACATTTCGACGGTGGAGGTATTGCTAATCAAGAGTGATAAAAAAGCTTTATTAAAAAATCTACGTCAATAAATTTTTATTTTAACTTCACAAATGGTTGATATATATATATATATATATTTTTAATAAACTTAAATAATTTGATAGGTATAGACTGTTAGTTTTTAAAATTATAATCACATAATATAATCTTATGAAATCAAATAGAAATCTCGACATAATCGATCAAAATTCTAATATTTAGAGCTTGTTTGGCATGAGGGTTTTTGATGAAAATAGTCAAAATGTCAAAACATCCAATCAGATCACTTTTTTACTTTTTATACATCTTTTCTTAAAACATAAAAAAAAAATCAATTAAAAGAATCGATTCCAAAATAACCCCTAATGTCTTTTTTCACCTCTCCATTTATTTTTATTAATCGTAACTAATAGATTAAAATTTTACAATACATATGGCACGTTTGTTTATTTGGTGAGTGCTACATATGAACTTAAATAGAATGGTTCAATAATTCTGTTAACAATAATTTTTTTTAATTGAATTTTAAAAAGAGTTTGGTTATTAGTGTTGATTAGAATTTTCAATAGTGTGAAAGTAGTATGTTTTGTTTTGAGTTATGATAATTTGAATTAAGTTTTGAAAACTCTTTCTAAAACTCATAACCAAACAAATTTTCTTACTTCACATGTCAGATCAAACTTTCAAAACTCAATTCTACACTCTATTCAAAAACTATAACCAAACAAATTTTCTACACTCAAATCATAATTCCATAACTCACAAACTCAAAATACAACTCACACTTTCAAATCATATTTACAAAATTCTACCAAACGTAACCTAAAATTATATATCATTCAATACTCAAGATCCAAGAATAATTAAAACAAAAAACAAAAAATAAAAATTTAAAAATTTTGCCAAACGGGCCTTACGAAGTTGAAATCGAGACGTAATATAATTTGTTTTTATCAATTTAAATAGAATGGTTCACAACACTAGAAGTATTATAAAACTACACAATTCAAAGGATTTTTAAATTCATACCAACTCAACTCGAGTCAATGCCCGAACCCACAAACAAATTAAGAATATTATTTAATAGATACCCAAAAAAATAATAAATAAATAAATAAATTTAATTTCATTCAACTCGTTACAAATATATCATTAACATCAGAGTTATAAGAAGTATGCCATACAATGGTATTATTAAATTTTCAAAAATATCCTATGGCTTTTACTCAACCACCTTACTATAGAGGCTAATAAATTGTGTGCGTGACATTAGTAAGGCCAATCAGCTAGCCACACAAGATCTTATGTCCTTATTTTTCCCTCCGCATATTTCAAATTATTTATTTGTCATACGATTAGTAAGGCCAATCATCTAGCCACACAAGATCTTATGTCCGTATTTTTCCCTCCACATATTTCAAATTATTTATTTGTCATACGATAAGTTTGACCGTATAAAAATAAATGAATTGAGACAATGGGTCAAGCCCGTGTGTTGATTTTTGAATCCAATGGGTCAAGCCCATTTTGCCCATAACCCCCCTCTCTACAAAACTTGGGCACCCCTTGGGGCACACCCCGAGGTCCAATCCCGTGCCTTATAAACCCACTCAAAACATCCCATCAAATCAATGTGGGACAAGCCATTTTCCAACCTTAAGGAATTTCCACCAAAACTTCATTTCCATGGAGCTCACTTTGGCTTCAATTTCCCATTCACCCGATAATGGTTTTGAGCAACCAAATATACCACGTGAATCACAACGCGGCATAGAACGCGTTACCGCCTAGACCCGCCAAAATAGACGTACGGGTCCCACCTAAATAATAGACTAAAGTTAGCAAAAAATTTTGTTTTTACCCAGAATTTTTCAACCATTTCCAACAAATTGTTATACAGTAGGGATTAGTTTTAGGTGTGAAAGTAATTTATGAAAAAACTTCAATGTTTGATTATGATGCTTGCATTTAGACAAGACCATGTGCATTGTGGTTACATGAAATATTATTGGCCATTCAGATTTGCCAGCTCTAAGGTTGTGTTTTTCTATCCCGATCTGATCATGGTCGATTCTCGTTATTGAATCTACTGATAACCGGACTAGTAAATCTATTTGTCCAAAAAAAAAAGGGTCAAAAAATTTATTGAGAATTTGATTATGCGGGCTTTCTTTTTTAATAAAAAGGCGCTTCTATGGTGAAGGACGTATTGTGGACTATCTTGTACATTATTTGTAGCGTTCATGGCGAACACATAGCCCAACTACCACCTTGAGGTATGGACAGCACATTGCCCAGCCAACACCTGGAAGTATTGTCCGCTTTGGCCTAAGCATGATAGCTGGCAAGCCGCACGGATTTATTCCTTTGATTTTCCAAGGACGCCTCCACAATGGAAGTGTCCAATGCTATCTTATAAGTCTATTCTAAATATTATATACAATCGATGTGGGATGGCAACACATATTTGAAACAAGATAATTGAGAATATTATCCGCAATCGATGTGGGATGGCAACCCATATATTTGAAACAAATGATATAATAACAAATATATAGCTTGGACATGAATATTGAATACATCATATTAATATTTTTCCAAACTGGTGTCGTTCAATGGTCAATTTTATTGAATTATTTTAGAAAATTTGAAGTTATTTTCAAATTTTCAAAACTTTAATTTATATTTCTTTATTTATCTTGATGAAACTTTGTCCCACGTAAAAAAGAAAGGATAAAAATAATGTATTAATAAATGAAGTTTTCAAAGTAATTTTTAAATCAATGCAGCTTGATGATTTAAACCAAAAAAGCATTTCGACGGTGGAGGTATTGCTAATCAAGGGTGATAAAAAAAAATTATTAAAAAATCTACATCAATAAATTTTTATTTTAACTTCACAAATGGTTGATATATACATATATATATTTAATAAACTTAAATAATTTGATAGGTATAGACTGTTAGGTTTTAAAATTATAATCATATAATATAATCTTATGAAATCAAATAGAAATCTCGACATAATCGATCAAAATTCTAATATTTAGAGGTTGTTTGGCATGAGGGTTTTTGATGAAAATAGTCAAAATGTCAAAACATCCAATCAGATCACTTTTTTACTTTTTATACATATTTTCTTAAAACATAAAAAAAATCAATTAAAAGAATCAATTCCGAAATAACCCCTAATGTCTTTTTTAACCTCTCCATTTATTTATATTAATCGTAACTAATAGATTAAAATTTTACAATACATATGGCACGTTTGTTTGTTTGGTGAGTGCTACATATGAACTTAATATTCATTTCATCAACTTTTTTGTATTATAATTTGAACTCACAAAATGATTACGGAGGTGCGTACCACAATGATAAGCAAATAAGTCTCAAAAATTAAGGCTCCGTTTGGAAAGTCTCTCAAAATATGGTTCCACCCGTTGATTTGAGTGTGTTGTTTGTTTGGATCTTTCAAATCATAATTCTACACCCATTTCTCAAAACTCAATTTAAAATAGAATTGTTACTTTTCAAAACTCATAACCAAACACATAATTCAAAACTTTTTTCAAAACTTAATTCAAATCAATATTTTAATTTTTTAAATATTTTAATATTTTAAAAATATTTTAATTTTGTTAAGATTTAAATATTTTAATATTTAAATATGTTATGCATTTTTTAATTTTTTTGAATATTTTTAAATATTTGAATTTCAAAATATTACTATTCTCGTTTTTTAAATTTTAAAATATTTTATTAAAATAAATTCAAACTCTATTTTATAAAAATATTTTTAAATATTTTAATTTTTTTGTTATGTATTTTGTTACGAATTGGGTGTAGAGTTGTGAAAGTAGTATAGAGTTTCGAGTTATGTGTTTGGTTACGATTTGAGTGTAGAGTTGTTTTTAAATTTAAAATATTAATATTTGAAATTATTTAAATTTTTTGAATATTTAAATTATTTAAATTTTTACGATTTAAATTTTTTGAATATTTATTTTAATTTCTTACTTATTAAATTTTTTAGATTATTTAAATTATTTGAATATTTATGATTTTAAATTTTTGAATATTTATTTCGAAAAAAATTTATTTCCTCTGTAGTATTTTCAATTAAAAAATTGATTAATGTTATTTTCTGGTAACAGTAATTCTTTTAATTGAATTTTAGAAAGAGTTTGGTTATTAGTGTTGATCAGAATTTTCAATAGTGTGAAAGTAGTATGTTTTGTTTTGAGTTATAATAATTTGAATCAAGTTTTGAAAACTCTTTCCAAAACTCATAACCAAACAAATTTTCTTACTTCACATGTTAAATCAAACTTTCAAAACTCAATTCCACACTCTATTCAAAAACTATAACCAAACAAATTTTCTACACTCAAATCATAATTCCATAACTCACAAACTCAAAATATAACTCATACTTTCAAATCATATTTACAAAACTTTAAGAAACGTAACCGAAAATTATATATCATTCAATAATCAAGATCTAAAAATAATTAAAACAAAAAACAAAAAATAAAAATTTAAAAATTTTGCCAAACGGGCCTTACGAAGTTGAAATCGAGACGTAATACAATTTGTTTTTATCAATTTAAATAGAATGGTTCACGACACTAGAACTATTATAAAACTACACAATTCAAAGGATTTGTAAATTCATACCAACTCAACTCGAGTCAATGCCCGAACCCACAAACAAATTAAGAATATTATTTAACAGATACCCAAAAAAATAATAAATAAATAAATAAATTTTATTTGATTCAAGACGTTACAAATATATTATTAACATCACAGTTATAAGAAGTATGCCATACAATGGTATTATTAAATTTTCAAAAATATCCCATGGCTTTTACTCAACCACCTTACTATAGAGGCTAATAAATTGTGTGCGTGACATTAGTAAGGCCAATCATCTAGCCACACAAGATCTTATGTCCCTATTTTTCCCTCCACATATTTCAAATTATTTATTTGTCATACGATAAGTTTGACCGTATAAAAAGAAATGAATTGAGACAATGGGTCATGCCCGTGTGTTGATTTTTGAATCCAATGGGTCAAGCCCATTTTGCCCATAACCCCCCTCTCTACAAAACTTGGGCACCCCTTGGGGCACACCCCGAGGTCCAATCCCGTGCCTTATAAACCCACTCAAAACATCCCATCAAATCAATGTGGGACAAGCCATTTTCCAACCTTAAGGAATTTCCATCAAAACTTTATTTCCATGGAGCTCACTTTGGCTTCAATTTCCCATTCACCCGATAATGGTTTTGAGCAACCAAATATACAACGTGAATCACAACGCGGCATAGAACGCGTTACCGCTTAGACCCGCCAAAATAGACGTACGGGTCCCACCTAAATAATAGACTAAAGTTAGCAAAAAATTCTGTTTTTACCCAGAATTTTTCAACCATTTCCAACAAATTGTTATACAGTAGGGATTAGTTTTAGGTGTGAAAGTATTTTATGAAAAAACTTGAATGTTTGATTATGATGCTTGCATTTAGGCAAGACCATGTGCATTGTGGTTACATGAAATATTATTGTCCATTCAGATTTGCCAGCTCTAAGGTTGTGTTTTTCTATCCCGATCTGATCATGGTCGATTCTCATTATTGAATCTATTGATAACCGGACTAGTAAATCTATTTGTCCAAAAAAAAAAAGTCAAAAAATTTATTGAGAATTTGATTATGCGGACTTTCTTTTTTAATAAAAAGGCGCTTCTATGATGAAGGAGGTATTGTGGGCTATCTTGTACATTATTTGTAGCGTTCATGGCGAACACATAGCCTAACTACCACCTTAGGCATGGACAACACATTGCCCAGCCAACACCTAGAAGTATTGTCCGCTTTGGCCTAAGCATGATAGCTGGCAAGCCGCACGGATTTATTCCTTTGATTTCCCAAGGACGCCTCCACAATGGAAGTGTCCAATGCTATCTTATAAGTCTATTCTAAATATTATATACAATCGATGTGGGATGGCAACACATATTTGAAACAAGATAATTGAGAATATTATCCGCAATCGATCTGGGATGGCAACCCATATATTTGAAACAAATGATATAATAACAAATATATAGCTTGGACATGAACATTGAATACATCATATTAATATTTTTCCAAACTGGTGTCGTTCAATGGTCAATTTTATTGAATTATTTTAGAAAATTTGAAGTTATTTTCAAATTTTCAAAACTTTAGTATATATTTCTTTATTTATCTTGATGAAACTTTGTCCCACGTAAAAAAGAAAGGATAAAAATAATGTATTAATAAATGAAGTTTTCAAAGTAATTTTTAAATCAAAGAGGCTTGATGATTTAAACCAAAAAAGCATTTCGACAGTGGAGGTATTGCAAATCAAGAGTGATAAAAAAAATTTATTAAAAAATCTACGTCAATAAATTTTTATTTTAACTTCACAAATGGTTGATATATATATATATATATATATATATATTTTTAATAAACTTAAATAATTTGATAGGTATAGACCGTTAGTTTTTAAAATTATAATCATATAATATAATCTTATGAAATCAAATAGAAATCTCGACATAATCGATCAAAATTCTAATATTTAGAGCTTGTTTGGCATGAGGGTTTTTGAAGAAAAGAGTCAAAATGTGAAAACATCCAATCAGATCACTTTTTTACTTTTTATACATATTTTCTTAAAACATAAAAAAAATCAATTAAAAGAATCAATTCTGAAATAACCCCTAATGTCTTTTTTCACCACTCCGTTTATTTATATTAATCGTAACTAATAGATTAAAATTTTACAATACATATGGCACGTTCATTTGTTTGGTGTGTGCTACATATGAACCTAATATTCATTTCATCAACTTTTTTCTATTATAATTTGAACTCACAAAATGATTATAGAGATGCGAACCAAAATGATAAGCAAATAAGTCTCAAAAATTAAGGCTCCGTTTGGAAAGTCTCTCAAAATATGGTTCCACCCGTTGATTTGATTGTGTTGTTTGTTTGGATCTTTCAAATCATAATTCTACACCCATTTCTCAAAACTCAATTTAAAACAGAATTGTTGCTTTTCAAAACTCATTACCAAACACAGAATTCAAAACTTTTTTCAAAACTTAATTCAAATCAATATTTTAATTTTTTAAATATTTTAAATATTTAAATATTTTAAAAATATTTTAATTTTGTTAAGATTTTAGATATTTTAATATTTAAATATGTTATGCATTTTTTAATTTTTTTGAATATTTTTAAATATTTTAATTTCAAAATATTACGATTCTCATTTTTTAAATTTTAAAATATTTTATTAAAATAAATTCAAACTCTATTTTATAAAAATATTTTTAAATATTTAAATTTTTTTGTTTTGTATTTGGTTACGATTTGGGTGTAGAGTTATGAAAATAGTATGGAGTTTCGAGTTATGTGTTTGGTTGTGTTATAAAAATAATTTCATAATTGACTTTTGTTTTATGTGTTTGGTTACGATTTGAGTGTAGAATTGTTTTTAAATTTAAAATATTAATATTTGAAATTATTTAATTTTTTTGAATATTTAAATTATTTAAATTTTTACGATTTACGTTTTTTGAATATTTATTTTAATTTTTTACTCATTAAATTTTTTAGATTATTTAAATTATTTTAATATTTATGATTTTAAGTTTTTGAATATTTATTTTTAAAAAAATTTATTTCCTCTGTAGTATTTTCGATTAAAAAATTGATTAATGTTATTTTCTGTTAACAATAATTTTTTTTAATTGAATTTTAAAAAGAGTTTGGCTATTTGTGTTGATCAGAATTTTCAATAGTGTGAAAGTAGTATGTTTTGCTTTGACTTATAATAATTGGAATTAAGTTTTGAAAACTTTTTCCAAAACTCATAACCAAACAAATTTTCTTACTTCACATGTCAGATCAAACTTTCAAAACTCAATTCCACACTCAATTCAACACTCTATTCAAAAACTATAACCAAACAAATTTTCTACGCTCAAATCATAATTCCATAACTCACAAACTCAAAATACAACTCATACTTTCAAATCATATTTACAAAACTCTACCAAACGTAACCTAAAATTATACATCATTCAATACTCAAGATCTAAGAATAATTAAAACAAAAAACAAAAAATAAAAATTTAAAAATTTTGCCAAACGGGCCTTACGAAGTTGAAATCGAGACGTAATATAATTTGTTTTTATCAATTTAAATAGAATGGTTCACGACACTAGAACTATTATAAAACAACACAATTCAAAGGATTTGTAAATTCATACCAACTCAACTCGAGTCAATGCCCGAACCCACAAACAAATTAAGAATATTATTTAACAGATACCCAAAAAAATAATAAATAAATAAACAAATTTAATTTGATTCAACTCGTTACAAATATATTATTAACATCACAATTATTAGAAGTATGCCATACAATGGTATTATTAAATTTTCAAAAATATCCCATTGCTTTTACTCAACCACCTTACAATAGAGGCTAATAAATTGTGTGCGTGACATTAGTAAGGCCAATCATCTAGCCACACAAGATCTAATGTCCCTATTTTTCCCTCCACATATTTCAAATTATTTATTTGTCATACGATAAGTTTGACCGTATAAAAAGAAATGATTTGAGACAATGGGTCAAGCCCGTGTGGTGATTTTTGGATCGAATAGCTCAAGCCCATTTTGCCCATAAACCCACTCAAAACATCCCACCAAATCAATGTGGGACAAGCCATTTTCCAACCTTAAGGAATTTCCACCAAAACTCCATTTCCATGGAACTCAATTTGGCTTCAATTTTCCATTCACCCGATAATGGTTTTGAGCAACCAAATATACCACGTGAATCACAACGCGGCATAAAACGCGTTACCGGTTAGACCCGCCAAAATAGACGTACAGGTCCCACAAACATAATAGACTGAAGTTAGCAAAAAAATCTATTTTTACCAAGAATGTTTCAACCATTTCCAACCAATTGTTATACAGTAGGGATTAGTTTTAGGTGTGAAAGTATTTTATGAAAAAACTTCAATGGTTGATTACGATGCTTGCATTTAGACAAGACCATGTGCATTGTGGTTAAATGAAATATTATTGGCCATTCAGATTTGCCAGCTCTAAGGTTGTGTTTTTCTATCCCGATCTGATCATGGTCGATTCTCATTATTGAATCTATTGATAACCGGACAAGTAAATCAATTTGTCCAAAAAAAAAACGGTCAACAAATTTATTGAGAATTTGATTATGCGGGCTTTCTTTTTTAATAAATAGGCGCTTCTATGATTAAGGAGGTATTATGGACTATCCTGTACATTATTTGTAGCGTTCATGGCGAACACATAGCCCAACTACCACCTTGAGGCATGGACAACACATTGCCCATCCAACACCTAGAAGTATTGTCCGCTTTGGTCTAAGCATGATAGCTGGCAAGCTGCACGGATTTATTCCTTTGATTTCCCAAGGACGCCTCCACAATGGAAGTGTCCAATGCTATCTTATAAGTCCATTCTAAATATTATATACAATCGATGTGGGATGACAACACATATTTGAAACAAGATAATTGAGAATATTATCCGCAATCGATGTGGGATGGCAACCCATATATTTGAAACAAATGATAGAATAACAAATATATAGCTTGGAGATGAACATTGAATACATCATATTAATATTTTTCCAAACTGGTGTCGTTCAATGGTCAATTTTATTGAATTATTTTAGAAAATTTGAAGTTATTTTCAAATTTTCAAAACTTTAATTTATATTTCTTTATTTATCTTGATGAAACTTTGTCCCATGTAAAAAAGAGAGGATAAAAATAATGTATTAATAAATGAAGTTTTCAAAGTAATTTTTAAATCAAAGAGGCTTGATGATTTAAACCAAAAAAACATTTCGACGGTGGAGGTATTGTTAATCAAGAGTGATAAAAAAATTATTTGAAAATGTACATCAATAAATTTTTATTTTAACTTCACAAATGGTTGATATATATATATTTTTTTAATAAACTTAAATAATTTGATAGGTATAGACTGTTAGTTTTTAAAATTATTATCACATAATACAATCTTATGAAATCAAATAGAAATCTCGACATAATCGATCAAAATTCTAATATTTAGAGCTTGTTTGGCATGAGGGTTTTTGATGAAAATAGTCAAAATGTCAAAACATCCAATCATATCACTTTTTTACTTTTTATACATCTTTTCTTAAAACATAAAAAAAAAATCAATTAAAAGAATCAATTCCGAAATAACCCCTAATATCTTTTTTCACATCTCCATTTATTTATATTAATCGTAACTAACAGATTAAAATTTTACAATACATATGGCACGTTTGTTTGTTTGGTGAGTGCTACATATGAACTTAATATTCATTTCATCAACTTTTTCGATTATAATTTGAACTCTCAAAATGATTACAGAGGTGCGAACCAAAATGATAAGCAAATAAGTCTCAAAAATCTAGGCTCCGTTTGGAAAGTCTATCAAAATATGGTTTCACCCGTTGATTTGAGTGTGTTGTTTGTTTGGATCTTTCAAATCATAATTCTACACCCATTTCTCAAAACTCAATTTAAAACAGAATTGTTACTTTTCAAAACTCATAACCAAACACATAATTCAAAACTTTTTTCAAAACTTAATTCAAATCAATATTTTAATTTTTTTAATATTTAAATATTTTAAAAATATTTTAATTTTGTTAAGATTTTAAATATTTTAATATTTAAATATGTTATGCATTTTTTAATTTTTTAATTTTTTTGGATATTTTTAAATATTTTTATTTTCAAAATATTACGATTCTCATTTTGTACATTTTAAAATATTTTATTAAAATAAATTAAAACTCAAATATTTTAAAATATTTTAATTTTTTTGTTATGTATTTGGTTACGATTTGGGTGTAGAGTTGTGAAAGTACTATGGAGTTTCGAGTTATGTGTTTGGTTGTGTTTTAAAAATAATTTCATAATTGACTTTTGTTTTATGTGTTTGGTTACGATTTGAGTGTAGAGTTATTTTTAAATTTAAAATATTAATATTTAAAATTATTTAAATTTTTTGAATATTTAAATTATTTAAATTTTTACGATTTAAATTTTTTGAATATTTATTTTAATTTTTTACTCATTAAATTTTTTTAGATTATTTAAACTATTTCAATATTTATGATTTTAATTTTTTGAATATTTATTTTGAAAAAAATTTATTTCCACTATAGTACTTTCAATTAAAAAATTGATTAATGTTATTTTCGGTTAACAATAATTTTTTTCAATTGAATTTTTAAAAAAGTTTGGTTATTAGTGTTGATCAGAATTTTCAATAATTTGAATTAAGTTTTGAAAACACTTTCCTAAAATCATAACCAAACAAATTTTCTTACTTCACATGTCAGGTCAAACTTTCAAAACTCAATTCTACACTCTATTCAAAAACTATAACCAAACAAATTTTCTACACTCAAATCATATTTCCATAACTCACAAACTCAAAACACAACTCATACTTTCAAATCATATTTACAAAACTCTACCAAACGTAACCTAAAATTATATATCATTCAATACTCAAGATCCTAGAATAATTAAAACAAAAAACAAAAAATAAAAATTTAAAAATTTAAAAAACGGGCCTTACGAAGTTGAAATCGAGACGTAATACAATTTTTTTTTATCAATTTAAATAGAATGGTTCACGACACTAGAACTATTATAAAACTACACAATTCAAAGGATTTGTAAATTCATACCAACTCAACTCGAGTCAATGCCCGAACCCACAAACAAATTAAGAATATTATTTAACAGATACCCAAAAAAATAATAAATAAATAAATAAATTTAATTTGATTCAACTCGTTACAAATATATTATTAACATCACAGTTATAAGAAGTATGCCATACAATGGTATTATTAAATTTTCAAAAATATCCCATGGCTTTTACTCAACCACCGTACTATAGAGGCTAATAAATTGTGTGCATGACATTAGTAAGGCCAATTATCTAGCCACACAAGATCTTATGTCCCTATTTTTCCCTCCACATATTTCAAATTATTTATTTGTCATACGATAAGTTTGACCGTATAAATAGAAATGATTTAAGACAATGGGTCAAGCCCGTGTGGTGATTCTTGGATCCAATGGGTTAAGCCCATTTTGCCCATAACCTCCCTCTCTACAAAACTTGGGCACCCCTTGGGGCACACCCCAAGGTCCAATCCCGTGCCTTATAAACCCACTCAGAACATCCCACCAAATCAACACCAAAACTCCATACTCACTTTGGCTTCAATTTCCCATTCACCCGATAATGGTTTTGAGCAACCAAATATACCACGTGAATCACAGCGCGGCATAGAACGCGTTACCGCTTAGACCCGCCAAAATAGACGTACAGGTCCCACCTAAATAATAGACTAAAGTTAGAAAAAAATTCTGTTTTTACCCAGAATTTTTCAACCATTTCCAACAAATTGTTATACAGTAGGGATTAGTTTTAGCTGTGAAAGTATTTTATGAAAAAACTTCAATGTTTGATTATGATGCTTGCATTTAGACAAGACCATGTGCATTGTGGTTACATGAAATATTATTGGCCATTCAGATTTGTCAGCTCCAAGGTTGTGTTTTTCTATCCCGATCTAATCATGGTCGATTCTCATTATTGAATCTATTGATAACCGGACTAGTAAATCTATTTGTCCAAAAAAAAACGGTCAAAAAATTTATTGAGAATTTGATTATGCGGACTTTCTTTTTTAATAAAAAGGCGCTTCTATGATGAAGGAGGTATTGTGGGCTATCTTGTACATTATTTATAGCGTTCATGGCGAATACATAGCCCAACTACCACCTTAGGCACGGACAACACATTGCCCAGCCAACACCTAGAAGTATTGTCCGCTTTGGCCTAAGCATGATAGCTGGCAAGCCGCACGGATTTATTCATTTGATTTCCCAAGGACGCCTCCACAATGGAAGTGTCCAATGCTATCTTATAAGTCTATTCTAAATATTATATACAATCGATGTGGGATGGCAACACATAGTTGAAACAAGATAATTGAGAATATTATCCGCAATCGATGTGGGATGGCAACCCATATATTTGAAACAAATGATATAATAACAAATATATAGCTTGGACATGAACATTGAATACATCATATTAATATTTTTCCAAACTGGTGTCGTTCAATGGTCAATTTTATTTAATTATTTTAGAAAATTTGAAGTTATTTTCAAATTTTCAAAACTTTAATTTATGTTTCTTTAGTTATCTTGATGAAACTTTGTCCCACGTAAAAAAGAAAGGATAAAAATAATTTATTAATAAATGAAGTTTTCAAAGTAATTTTTAAATCAAAGAGGCCTGCTGATTTAAACCAAAAAAGCATTTCGACGGTGGAGGTATTTCTAATCAAGAGTGATAAAAAAAATTTATTAAAAAATCTACGTCAATAAATTTTTATTTTAACTTCACAAATGGTTGATATATATATATATATATATATTTAATAAAATTAAATAATTTGATAGGTATAGACTGTTAGTTTTTAAAATTATAATCATATAATATAATCTTATGAAATCAAATAGAAATCTCGACATAATCGATCAAAATTTTAATATTTAGAGCATTTTTGGCATGAGGGTTTTTGATGAAAATAGTCAAAATGTCAAAACATCCAATCAGATCTATTTTTTACTTTTTATACATCTTTTTTTAAAACATAAAAAAAATCAATTAAAAGAATCAATTCCGAAATAACCCCTAATGTCTTTTTTCACCTCTCTATTTATTTACATTAATCGTAACTAATAGATTAAAATTTTACAATACATATGGCACGTATTTTTGTTTGGTGAGTGCTACATATGAACTTAATATTCATTTCATCAACTTTTTTCTATTATAGTTTGAACTCACAAAATGATTACAGAAGTGCGAACCAAAATGATAAGCAAATAAGTCTCAAAAATTAAGGCTCCGTTTGGAAAGTCTCTCAAAATATGGTTCCACCCGTTGATTTGAGTGAGTTGTTTGTTTGGATCTTTCAAATCATAATTCTACACCCATTTCTCAAAACTCAATTTAAAACAGAATTGTTACTTTTCAAAACTCATAACCAAACACATAATTCAAAACTTTTTTCAAAACTTAATTCAAATCAATATTTTAATTTTTTGAATATTTTTTGAATATTTTAATTTTGTTAAGATTTTAAATATTTTAATATTTAAATATGTTATGCATTTTTTAATTTTTTTGAAAATTTTTAAATATTTTAATTTCAAAATATTACGATTCTCATTTTTTAAATTTTAAAATATTTTATTAACATAAATTCAAACTCTATTTTATAAAAATATTTTTCAATATTTTAATTTTTTTTGTTATGTATTTGGTTACAGTTTGGGTGTAGAGTTGCGAAATTTTTATGAAGTTTCGAGTTATGCGTTTGGTTATGAGTTTTAAAAATAATTTCACAATTGACTTTTGTTTTATGTGTTTGGTTACCATTTGAGTGTAGAGTTGTTTTTAAATTTAAAATATTAATATTTGAAATTATTTAAATTTTTTGAATATTTAAATTATTTAAATTTTTACGATTTAAATTTTTTGAATATTTATTTTAATTTTTTACTTATTAAATTTTTTAGATTATTTAAATTATTTAAATATTTATTATTTTAATTTTTTAAATATTTACTTTGAAAAAATTTTATTTCCTCTATAGTATTTTCAATTAAAAAATTGATTAATGTTATTCTGTTAACAATAATTTTTTTTAATTGAATTTTAAGAAGAGTTTGGTTATTAGTGTTGATTAGAATTTTCAATAGTGTGAAAGTAGTATGTTTTGTTTTGACTTATAATAATTTGAATTAAGTTTTGAAAACTCTTTCCAAAACTCATAACCATACAAATTTTCTTACTTCACGTGCCAGATCAAACTTTCAAAACTCAATTCCACACTCTATTCAAAAACTATAACCAAACAAATTTTCTACACCCAAATCATAATTCCATAACTCACAAACTCAAAATACAACTCATACTTTCAAATCATATTTACAAAACTCTACCAAACGTAACATAAAATTATATATAATTCAGTACTCAAGATCTAAGAATAATTAAAACAAAAAACAAAAAAAATAAAAATTTAAAAATTTTGCCAAACGGGCCTTACGAAGTTGAAATCGCGACGTAATATAATTTGTTTTTATTAATTTAAATAGAATGGTTCACGACACTAGAAGTATTATTAAACTACACAATTCAAAGGATTTGTAAATTCATACCAACTCAACTTGAGTCAATGCCCGAACCCACAAACAAATTAAGAATATTATTTAACAGATTCCCAAAAAAACAATAAATATATAAATAAATTTAATTTGATTCAACTCGTTACAAATATATTATTAACATCACAGTTATAAGAAGTATGCCATACAATGGTATTATTAAATTTTCAAAAATATCCCATGGCTTTTACTCAACCACCTTACTATAGAGGCTAATAAATTGTGTGTGTGACATTAGTAAGGCCAATCATCTAGCCACACAAGATCTTATGTCCCTATTTTTCCCTCCACATATTTCAAATTATTTATTTGTCATGAGATGTATAAAAAGAAATGATTTGAGACAATGGGTCAAGCCCGTGTGGTGATTTTTGCATCCAATGGGTCAAGCCCATTTTGCCCATTACCTCCCTCTCTACAAAACTTGTGTACCCCTTGGGGCACACCGCAAGGTCCAATCCCGTGCCTTATAAACCCACTCAAAACATCCCACCAAATCAATGTGGGACAAGCCATTTTCCAACCTTAAGGAATTTCCACCAAAACTCCATTTCCATGGAGCTCACTTTGGCTTTAATTTTCCATTCACCCGATAATGGTTTTGAGCAACCAAATATACCACGCGAATCACAACGAGGCATAGAACGCGTTACCGCTTAGACCCGCCAAAATAGACGTACGGGTCCCACCTAAATAACAGACTAAAGTTAGCAAAAAATTCTGTTTTTACCCAGAATTTTTCAAACATTTCCTACAAATTGTTATACAGTAGGGATTAGTTTTAGGTGTGAAAGTATTTTATGAAAAAACTTGAATGTTTGATTATGATGCTTGCATTTACACAAGACCATGTGCATTGTGGTTACGTGAAATATTATTGGCCATTCAGATTTGCCAGCTCTAAGGTTGTGTTTTTCTATCCCGATCTGATCATGGTCGATTCTCATTATTGAATCTATTGATAACAGGACTAGTAAATCTATTTGTCCAAAAAAAAAAAGGTCAAAAAATCTATTGAGAATTTGATTATGCGGGCTTTCATTTTTAATAAAAAGGCGCTTCTATGATGAAGGAGGTATTGTGGACTATCTTGTACATTATTTGTAGCGTTCATGGCGAACACATAGCCCAACTACCACCTTGAGGCATGGACAACACATTGCCCAGCCAACACCTAGAAGTATTGTCCGCTTTGGCCTAAGCATGATAGCTGGCAAGCCGCACGGATTTATTCCTTTGATTTCCCAAGGACGCCTCCACAATGGAAGTGTCCAATGCTATCTTATAAGTCTATTCTAAATATTATATACAATCGATGTGGGATGGCAACACATATTTGAAACAAGATAATTGAGAATATTATCCGCAATCGATGTGGGATGGCAACCCATATATTTGAAACAAATGATGTAATAACAAATATATAGCTTGGACATGAACATTGAATACATCATATTAATATTTTTCCAAACTTGTGTCGTTCAATGGTCAATTTTATTGAATTATTTTAGAAAATTTGAAGTTATTTTCAAATTTTCAAAACTTTAATTTATATTTCATTATTTATCTTGATGAAACTTTGTCCCACGTAAAGAAGAAAGGATAAAAATAATGTATTAATAAATGAAGTTTTCAAAGTAATTTTTAAATCTAAGAGGCTTGATGATTTAAACCAAAAAAGCATTTCGACGGTGGAGGTATTACTAATCAAGAGTGATAAAAAAAATTTATTAAAAAATCTGCTTCAATAAATTTTTATTTTAACTTCACAAATGGTTGATATATATATATATATAATAAACTTAAATAATTTGATAGGTATAGACTGTTAGTTTTTAAAATTATAATCATATGATATAATCTTATGAAATCAAATAGAAATCTCGACATAATCGATCAAAATTCTAATATTTAGAGCTTGTTTGGCATGAGGGTTTTTGATGAAAATAGTCAAAATGTCAAAACATCCAATCTGATCACTTTTTTACTTTTTATACATCTTTTCTTAAAACATAAAAAAAATCAATTAAAAGAATCAATTCCGAAATAACCCCTAATGTCTTTTTTAACCTCTCTATTTATTTATATTAATCGTAACTAATAGATTAAAATTTTACAATACATATGGCACGTTTGTTTGTTTGGTGAGTGCTACATTTGAACTTAATATTCATTTCATCAACTTTTTTCTGTTATAATTTTAACTCACAAAATGATTACAGAGGTGCGAACCAAAATGATAAGCAAATAAGTCTCAAAAATTAAGGCTCCGTTTGGAAAGTCTCTCAAAATATGGTTCCACCCATGGATTTGAGTGTGTTGTTTGTTTGGATCTTTCAAATCATAATTCTACACCCATTTCTCAAAACTCAATTTAAAACAAAATTGTTACTTTTCAAAACTCATAACCAAACACATAATTCAAAACCTTTTTCAACACTTAATTCAAATCAATATTTTAATTTTTTAAATATTTTAAAAATATTTTAATTTTTTTAAGCTTTTAAATATTTTAATATTTCAATATGTTATGCATTTTTTAATTTTTTTTGAATATTTTTAAATATTTTAATTTCAAAATATTACGATTCTCATTTTTTAAATTTTAAAATATTTTGTTAAAATAAATTCAAACTCTATTTTATAAAAATATTTTTAAATATTTTAATTTTTTTGTTATGTATTTGGTTACGATTTGGGTGTAGAGTTGTGAAACTAGTATGGAGTTTCGAGTTATGCGTTTGGTTATGAGTTTTAAAAATAATTTCATAATTGACTTTTGTTTTATGTGTTTGGTTACGATTTGAGTGTAGAGTTGTTTTTAAATTTAAAATATTAATATTTGAAATTATTTAAATTTTTTGAATATTTAAATCATTTAAATTTTTACGATTTAAATTTTTTAAATATTTATTTTAATTTTTTACGTATTAAATTTTTTAGATTATTTAAATTATTTAAATATTGATGATTTTAATTTTTTGAATATTTATTTTGAAAAAAATTTATTTCCTCCGTAGTATTTTCAATTAGCAAATTGATTAATGTTATTTTCTGTTAACAATAATTTTTTTTAATTGAATTTTAAAAGGAGTTTGGTTATTAGTGTTGATCAGAATTTTCAATAGTGTGAAAATAGTATGTTTTTTTTTTTAGTTATAATAATTTGAATTAAGTTTTGAAAACTCTTTCCAAAACTCATAACCAAACAAATTTTCTTACTTCACATGTCAGATCAAACTTTCAAAACTCAATTCCACACTCAATTCAAAAACTATAACCAAACAAATTTTCCACACTCAAATCATAATTCCATAACTCACAAACTCAAAATACAACTCATACTTTCAAATCATATTTACAAAACTCTACCAAACGTAACCTAAAATTATATATCATTCAATACTCAAGATCTAAGAATAATTAAAAAAAAAATTTAAAAATTTCGCCAAACAGGCCTTACGAATTTGAAATCGAGACGTAATATAATTTGTTTTTATCAATTTAAATAGAATGGTTCATGACACTAGAACTATTATAAAACCACACAATTCAAAGGATTTGTAAATTCATGCCAACTCAACTCGAGTCAATGCCCGAACCCACAAACAAATTAAGAATATTATTTAACAGATACCCAAAAAAATAATAAATAAATAAATAAATTTAATTTGATTCAACTCGTTACAAATATATTATTAACATCACAGTTATAAGAAGTATGCCATACAATGGTATTATTAAATTTTCAAAAATATCCTATGGCTTTTTCTCAACCACCTTACTATAGAGGCTAATAAATTGTGTGCGTGACATTAGTAAGGCCAATCATCTAGCCACACAAGATCTTATGTCCCTATTTTTCCCTCCACATATTTCAAATTATTTATTTGTCATACGATAAGTTTGACCGTATAAAAAGAAATGATTTGAGACAATGGGTCAAGCCCGTGTGGTGATTTTTGGATCCAATGGGTCAAGCCCATTTTGCCCATGTCCTCCCTCTCTACAAAACTTGGGCAACCCTTGGGGCACACCCCGAGGTCCAATCCCGTGCCTTATAAACCCACTCAAAACATCCCACCAAATCAATGTGGGACAACCCATTTTCCAACCTTAAGGAATTTCCACCAAAACTCCATTTCCATGGAGCTCACTTTGGCTTCAATTTCCCATTCACCCGATAATGGTTTTGAGCAACCAAATATACCACGTGAGTCACAACGCGGCATAGAACGTGTTACCGCTTAGACTCGCCAAAATAGACGTACAGGTCCCACCTAAATAATAGACTAAAGTTAGCAAAAAATTCTGTTTTTACCCAGAATTTTTCAACCATCTCCAACAAATTGTTATACAGTAGGGATTAGTTTTAGGTGTGAAAGTATTTTATGAAAAAACTTGAATGTTTGATTATGATGCTTGCATTTACACAAGACCGTGTGCATTGTGGTTACATGAAATATTATTGGCCATTCAGATTTGCTAGCTCTAAGGTTGGGTTTTTCTATCCGGATCTGATCATGGTCGATTCTCATTATTGAATCTATTGATAACCGGACTAGTAAATCTATTTGTCCAAAAAAAAAAAGGGTCAAAAAATTTATTGAGAATTTAATTATGCGGGCTTTCTTTTTTAATAAAAAGGCGCTTCTATGATGAAGGAGGTATTGTGGACTATCTTGTACATTATTTGTAGCGTTCATGGCGAACACATAGCCCAACTACCACCTTGAGTCATGGACAACACATTCCCCAGCCAACACCTAGAAGTATTGTCCGCCTTGGCCTAAGCATGATAGCTGGCAAGCCGCACGAATTTATTCCTTTGATTTCCCAAGGACGCCTCCACAATGGAAGTGTCCAATGCTATCTTATAAGTCTATTATAAATATTATATACAATCGATGTGGGATGGCAACACATATTTGAAACAAGGTAATTGAGAATATTATCCGCAATCGATGTGGGATGGCAACCCATATATTTGAAACAAATGATATAATAACAAATATATAGCTTGGACATGAACATTGAATACATCATATTAATATTTTTCCAAACTGGTGTCGTTCAATGGTCAATTTTATTGAATTATTTTAGAAAATTTGAAGTTATTTTCAAATTTTCAAAACTTTAATTTATATTTCTTTATTTATCTTGATGAAACTTTGTCCCACGTAAAAAAGAAAGGATAAAAATAATGTATTAATAAATGAAGTTTTCAAAGTAATTTTTAAATCAAAGAGGCTTGATGATTTAAACCAAAAAAGCATTTCGGCGGTGGAGGTATTGCTAATCAAGAGTGATAAAGAAAATTTATTAAAAAATCTACATCAATAAATTTTTATTTTAACTTCACAAATGGTTGACATATATATATATTTAATAAACTTCAATAATTTGATAGGTATAGACTGTTAGTTTTTAAAATTATAATCATATAATATAATCTTATGAAATCAAATAGAAATCTCGACATAATCGATCAAAATTCTAATATTTAGAGCTTGTTTGGCATGAGGGTTTTTGATGAAAATAGTCAAAATGTCAAAACATCCAATCAGATCACTTTTTTACTTTTTATACATCTTTTCTTAAAACATAAAAAAAATCAATTAAAAGAATCAATTCCGAAATAACCCCTAATGTCTTTTTTCACCTCTCCATTTATTTATATTAATCGTAACTAATAGATTAAAATTTTACAATACGTATGGCACGTTTGTTTGTTTGGTGAGTGCTACATATAAACTTAATATTCATTTCATCAACTTTTTTCTATTATAATTTGAAATCACAAAATGATTACACAAGTGCGAACCAAAATGATAAGCAAATAACTCTCAAAAATTAAGGCTCCGTTTGGAAAGTCTCTCAAAATATGGTTCCACCCATTGATTTGAGTGTGTTGTTTGTTTGGATCTTTCAAATCATAATTCTACACCCATTTCTCAAAACTCAATTTAAAACAGAATTGTTATTTTTCAAAACTCATAACCAAACACATAATTCAAAACTTTTTCAAAACTTAATTCAAATCAATATTTTAATTTTTTTAATATTTTAAATATTTAAATATTTTAAAAATATTTTAATTTTGTTAAGATTTTAAATATTTTAATATTTTAATATGTTATGCATTTTTTAATTTTTTTGAATATTTTTAAATATTTTAATTTCAAAATATTACGATTCTCATTTTTTAAATTTTAAAATATTTTGTTAAAATAAATTCAAACTCTATTTTATAAAAATATTTTTAAATATTTTAATTTTTTTTGTTATGTATTTGGTTACGATTTGGGTGTAGAGTTGTGAAAGTAGTATAGAGTTTCGAGTTATGCGTTTGGTTATGAGTTTTAAAAATAATTTCATAATTGACTTTTGTTTTATGTGTTTGGTTACCATTTGAGTGTAGAGTTGTTTTTAAATTTAAAATATTAATATTTGAAATTATTTAAATTTTTTGAATATTTAAATTATTTAAATTTTTACAATTTAAATTTTTTGAATATTTATTTTAATTTTTTACTTATTAATTTTTTTAGATTATTTAAATTATTTAAATATTTATGATTTTAATTTTTTGAATATTTATTTTGAAAAAGATTTATTTCCTCTGCAGTATTTCAATTAAAAAATTGATTAATGTTATTTTTTGTTAACAATAATTTTTTTTAATTGAATTTTAAAAAGAGTTTAGTTATTAGTGTTGATCAGAATTTTCAATAATGTAAAAATAATATGTTTTGTTTTGAGTTATAATAATTTGAATTAAGTTTTGAAAACTCTTTCCAAAACTCATAACCAAACAAATTTTCTTACTTCACATGTCAGATCAAACTTTCAAAACTCAATTCCACACTCAATTCAACACTCAATTCAAAAACTATAACCAAACAAATTTTCTACACTCAAATCATAATTCCATAACTCACAAACTCAAAATACAACTCATACTTTCAAATCATATTTACAACACTCTACCAAACGCAACCTAAAATTATATATCATTCAATACTCAAGATGAAAGAATAATTAAAACAAAAAATAAAAATTTAAAAATTTTGCCAAACGGGCCTTACGAAGTTGAAATCGAGACGTAATATAATTTGTTTTTATCAATTTAAATAGAATGGTTCACGACACTAGAACTATTATAAAACTACACAATTCAAAGGATTTGTAAATTTATACCAACTCAACTCGAGTCATTGCCCGAACCCACAAACAAATTAAGAATATTATTTAACAGATACCCAAAAAAATAATAAATAAATAAATAAATTTAATTTTATTCAACTCGTTACAAATATATTATTAACATCACAGTTATAAGAAGTATGCTATACAATGGTATTATTAAATTTTCAAAAATATCCCATGGCTTTTACTCAACCACCTTACTGTAGAGGCTAATAGATTCTGTGCATGAGATTAGTATGGCCAATCATCTAGCCACACAAGATTTTATGTCCCTATTTTTCCCTCCACATATTTCAAATTATTTATTTGTCATACGATAAGTTTGACCGTATTCAAAGAAATGATTTGAGACAATGGGTCAAGCCCGTGTGGTGTTTTTTGGATCTAATGGATCAAGCCCATTTTGCCCATAACCTCCCTCTCTACAAAACTTGGGCACCCCTTGGGGCATATCCCAAGGTCCAATCCCATGCCTTATAAACCCACTCAAAACATCCCACCAAATCAATGTGGGACAACCCATTTTCCAACCTTAAGGAATTTCCACCAAAACTCCATTTCCATGGAGCTCACTTTGGCTTCAATTTTCCATTCACCCGATAATGGTTTTGAGCAACCAAATATACCACGTGAATCACAACGCGGCATAGAACGCGTTACCGCTTAGACCGCCAAAATAGACGCGTGGGTCCCACCTAAATAATGGACTAAAGTTAGCAAAAAATTCTATTTTTACCCAGAATTTTTCAACCATTTCCAACAAATTGTTATACAGTAGGGATTAGTTTTATGTGTGAAAGTATTTTATGGAAAAACTTGAATGTTTGATTATGATGCTTTCATTTAGAGAAGACCATGTGCCTTGAGGTACATGAAATATTATTGGGCATTCAGATTTGCCAGCTCTGTGGTTGTGTTTTTCTATCCCGATCTAATCATGGTCGATTCTCATTATTGAATCTATTGATAACCTGACTAGTAAATCTATTTGACCAAAAAAAGAAAAAAGGGTCAGAAAATTTATTGAGAATTTGATTATGTAGGCTATCTCTTTTAGTAAAAAGGCGCTTCTATAATGAAGAAGGTATTGTGGACTATCTTGTACATTATTTGTAGTCATCCGTTCATGTCGAACACATAGCCCAACTACCATCTTGAGGCATGGACAACACATAGCCCAGCCAACACCTGAAGTATTGTCCGCTTTGGCCTAAGCATGATAGCTGGCAAGCCGCATGGATTTATTCCTTTGATTTTCCATGGACGCCTCCACAATGGAAGTGTCCAACACTATCTTATAAGTCTATTCTAAATATTATCTACAATCGATGTGGGATGGAAACACATATTTGAAACAAGATAATTGAGAATATTATCCGCAATCGATGTGGGATGGCAACCCATATATTTGAAATAAATGATATAATAACAAATATATAGCTTGGACATGAACTTTGAATACATCATATTAATATTTTTCCAAACTGGTGTCGTTCAATGGCCAATTTTATTAAATTATTTCAGAAAATTTGAAGTTATTTTCAAATTTTCAAAACTTTAATTTATATTTCTTTATTTATCTTGGTGAAACTTTGTCCCACGTAAAAAAGAAAGGATAAAAATAATGTATTAATAATTGAAGTTTTCAAAGTAATTTTTAAATCAAAGTGGCTTGATGATTTAAACCAAAAAAGCATTTCGACGGTGAAGGTATTGCTAATCAGGAGTGATAAAAAAAAATTTATAAAGAAATCTACGTCAATAAATTTTTATTTTAACTTCACAAATGGTTGATATATGTATATATATATATTTAATAAACTTTAATAATTTGATAGGTATAGACTGTTAGTTTTTAAAATTTTAATCATATAATATAATCTTATGAAATCAAATAGAAATCTCGACATGATCGATCAAAATTCTAATATTTAGAGTTTGTTTGGCATGAGGGTTTTGATAAAAATAGTCAAAATGTCAAAACATCCAATCACATCACTTTCTTTACTTTTTACACATCTTTTCTTAAAACATAAGAAAATCAATTAAAATAATCAATTCCGAAATAACCCCTAATGTCTTTTTTCACCTCTCCGTTTATTTATATTAATCATAACTAATAGATTAAAATTTTACAATGCACATGGCACGTTTGTTTGTCTGGTGAGTGCTACATATGAACTTAATATTCATTTCATCAACTTTTTTCTATTATAATTTGAACTCACAAAATGATTACAATGGTGTGAACCAAAATGATAAGCAAATAAGTCTCACAAATTAAATTTAGATGTCATTCAATACTCAAGATCCGAGAATAATTAAAACAAAAAATAAAAACTAAAAAATTTTGTCAAACGGGCCTTACGAAGTTGAAATCGAGGCGTAATATAATTTGTTTTTATCAATTTAAATAGAATAGTTCACGACACTACAACGATAATAAATCTATACAATTCAAAGGATTTGTAAGTTCATACCAACCCAACTCAAGTCAATGCCCGAACCCACAAACAAATTAAGAATATTATTTAACAGATACCCAAAAAAATAATAAATAAATAAATAAATTTAATTTGATTCAACTCGTTACAAATATATTATTAACATCACAGTTATAAGAAGTATGTCATACAATGGTATTATTAAATTTTCAAAAATATCCTATGGCTTTTACTCAACCACCTTACTATAGAGGCTAATAAATTGTGTGCATGACATTAGTAAGGCCAATCATCTAGCCACACAAGATCTTATGTCGCTATTTTTCCCTCCACATATTTCAAATTATTTATTTGTCATACGATAAGTTTGACCGTATAAAAAGAAATGATTTGAGACAATGAGTCAAGCCCATTTTGTCCAATGGGTCAAGCCCATGTGGTGATTTTTGGATCCAATGGGTCAAGCCCATTTTGTCCATTACCTCCCTCTCTACAAACTTGGGCACCCCTTGGGGCATACCCCAAGGTCCAATCCCATGCCTTATAAACCCACTCAAAACTTCCCACCAAATCAATGTGGGACAAGCCATTTTCTAATCTTAAGGAATTTCCACCAAAACTCCATTTCCATGGAGCTCACTTTGGCTTCAATTTCCCATTCACCCGATAATGGTTTTGAGCAACCAAATATACCACGTGAATCACAACGCAGCAAAAAACGCGTTACCACTTAGACCCGCCGAAATAGATGCACGGGTCCCACCTAAATAATAGACTAAAATTAGGAAAAAATTCTGTTTTTACCCAGAATTTTTCAACCATTTCCAACAAATTGTTATATAGTAGGGATTAGTTTAGGTGTGAAAGTATTTTATGGAAAAACTTGAATGTTTGATTATAATGCTTGCATTTAAACAAGACCCTGTGCATTGAGGTACATGAAATATTATTGGCCATTTAGATTTGCCAGCTCTAAGGTTGTGTTTTTCTATCCCGATCTAATCATGGTCGATTCTCATAATTGAATCTATTGATAACCGGACTAGTAAATCTATTTGTCCAAAAAAAAAAATGGGTCAAAAAATTTATTGAGAATTTGATTATGCGGGCTGTCTTTTTTAATAAAAATGCGCTTCTATGATGAAGGAGGTATTGTGGACTATCTTGTACATTATTTGTAACGTTCATGTCGAACACATAGCCCAACTACCACCTTGAGGCAAGGACAACACATTGCCCAGTCAACACCTAGAAGTATTGTCCGCTTTGGCCTAAGCATGATAGCTGGCAAGCCGCACGGATTTATTCCTTTGATTTTCCAAGGACGTCTCCACAATGGAAGTGTCCAATGCTATCTTATAAGTCTATTCTAAATATTATATACAATCAATGTGGGATGGCAACACATATTTGAAACAAGATAATTGAGAATATTATCTGCAATTGATGTGGGATGGCAACCCATATATTTGAAACAAATGATATAATAACAAATATATAGCTTGGACATGAACTTTGAATTCATCATATTAATATTTTTCCGAACTAGTGTCGTACAATGGTCAATTTTATTGAGTTATTTTAGAAAATTTGAAGTTATTTTCAAATTTTCAAAACTTTAATTTATATTTCTTTATTTATCTTGATGAAACTTTGTCCCACATAAAAAAGAAAGGATAAAAATAATGTATTAATAAATGAAGTTTTCAAAGTAATTTTTAAATCAAAGAGGCTTGATGATTTAAACCAAAAAAGCATTTCGACGGTGGAGGTATTGCTAATCAAGAGTGACAAAAAAATTTATTAAAAAATCCACGTCAATGAATTTTTATTTTAACTTCACAAATGGTTGATATATATATATATATATATATTTAATAAACTTAAATAATTTGATAGGTATAGACTGTTAGTTTTTAAAATTATAATCATATAATATAATCTTATGAAATCAAATAGAAATCTCGGCATGATCGATCAAATTCTAATATTTAGAGCTTGTTTGGCATGAGGGTTTTTGATGAAAATAGTCAAAATGTCAAACATCCAATCAGATCACTTTTTTACTTTTCATACATCTTTTCTTAAAACATGAGAAAATCAATTAAAAGAATTAATTCCGAAATAACCCCTAATGTCTTTTTTCACCTCTCCATTCATTTATATTAATCGTAACTAATAAATTAAAATTTTACAATACATATGGCACGTTTGTTTGTTTGGTGAGTGCTACATATGAACTTAATATTCATTTCATCAACTTTTTTCTATTATAATTTGAACTCACAAAATGATTACAGTGGTGTGAACCAAAATGATAAGCAAATAAGTCTCAAAAATTAGGGCTCCATTTGGAAAGCCTCTCAAAATCTGGGTCCACCTATTGATTTGAGTGTGTTGTTTGTTTGGAGTTTTCAAATCATAATTCTACACCCATTTCTCAAAACTCAATTTAAAACATAATTATTACTTTTCAAAACTCATAACCAAACACATAATTCAAAACTCTTTTCAAAACTCAATTCAAATCAATATTTTAATTTTTTAAGTAATTTAAATATTTAAATATTTTAAAAATATTTTAATGTTGTTAAGATTTTAAATATTTTAATATTTAAAAATGTTATGCTCTTTTTAATTTTTTAATTTTTTGAATATTTTTAAATATTTTAATTTCAAAATATTACGATTCTCATTTTTTAAATTCTAAAAATTTTGTAAAAACAAATTCAAACTCTATTTTATAAAAATATTTTTAAATATTTTATTTTTTTTTTTTTTGTATTTGGTTACGATTTGGGTGTAGAGTTGTGAAAGTAGTATGTAGTTTCGTGTTATGTGTTTGGTTATGAGTTTTAAAAATAATTTCTTATTTGACTTTTTTTTTATATATTTGGTTACGATTTGAGTGTAGATATAGCGATCCCGGTTTTTCCGTCCTTTGTATACTGTATTCTGGACTTGGTTCCGTGGACTTGTTTTTGTATCATTATCACTTCTAGCCTTTCCTCTTTGTATTTGAATCTTGGGTTGTGATGGGCAGGTTTGAAACAGGTTGGTTGCACTTTGAAACCAAAAGGTGATGTCCAGATTTTGGCCTTCACGCTCGAGCGGAAGTTTTAACGCTCGAGCGGGCTCTTCGTTGTTGCTTATACACTCGAGCGGGAGTTTTGACGCTCGAGCGTGTTTTTCCATCTCCCAGTACTTTACTCTGCAGTCCCTCTCGAGCGGAGAGTTTGGCGCTCGAGCGGGTACCATCGCCTGCAAAACTTCTGGAAGTGTGCAATCGACGCTCGAGCGGCTCTTTTCACGCTCAAGCGTGAGTCTGTGTCTGACGCTCGAGCGGGGATTTTCACGCTTGAGCGGGGAGTCGACTACATCAGTCCGAGATTTCACTTTTTTGATCACTTTTTGACCTACTTTTCTTTCTTAACTTTTAGAAAACCGTCCCTTGAGAGTCTCTCTCTCTTTTTCTCTCTCTAAACCTGCCTTCTCTCTAAGAATCGATCTACCTAGAGTGAGTATCTAACCTTGGTCCTTTATTAAAAAGATAGAGTGAGTCAAGGGCTTTCATTCAATCTGAACGTTTGGTGGTTTGGAGCACTTTGGAATTTGGGTATTCATCTTCGTCTTCTCCATTCGGGTTATTTTCTTCGAGGTAGGGATTTCCTACTCCATCCTATAAGTTTTGTTCTAAGTTTTGGTATTTTGATATGTTGGGAGTACTTTGGTAATTTTGGGAAAAACCCTAGTTGTATTAATAAATTAATTTGTATAATTAATTTAAGGAAATTGGGGAAATTGGTTAAATGCATGAAATTGAGGAATTCATTGATTAAATGGTGTAGTTGGATAATTAAAATCACTCGCCTATTGAATTGTTGATATATTTATTTCCAGTCTAGAAATAACTGTTTTGGGCTATCGGTGGAGGATAGTCGTGTTTGTTGTAGACATTGCATGTGGATTAGGGAAAATTGAAACTAATCAATTTGTTTAAGTCATAAATTTAGACTATTGAATTAATACAGAAAATACATGTATTGATTGAGCATTGCATATGCATATTGTTTGGGAGGAGATAGGGGATGTACTCCACGGTTTAGGAGAAGATAGGGGATGGACCTCTAAACCGGATTTTTGTTTGGGAGGAGATAGGGGATGGACTCCATTAGCATCACTATTATGTGTGCTTATTATATTGAAGTGTTTTTACATGTTATTGATACAGCACTAAAATGTGTATCAAATGAGAAGTACGAAGTGTTTTGATATGAGCCTGAGTCTCATCTGTGTTGTTGATATTGGAAGTAATGTGAATGTGATATATAGTTCACTGTTGTGAGTTTGACCAGGTTCTGAGCCATATTGATAATAATGGGAATTGAAACATGTCATAGACATTAGTGTCATGAGACAGTATCAAGTTATAATTGATTATCTTGGTTAACCATCTATTGAATGCTATAGCTTTATCCAATGCTTATATTTGGTTTCGTATTTTTCTACTGGGTTGTGGCTCACCCTTTATGGGAACATCATTTTCAGGTTCAGGTGATAAGCTACCTCCAAGGAACTAGCTTGGAAGGAATTGGAGTTGAAGACTCTGTTTAGTTTAGTTGTTATTTATTTATTTGATATTACATGTAAACATTCAAGCCTAGGGCTTTGTTTGTATTTGAGTTAGAACTCATATTCTGTGTCCAAGTGTTGGCTTGGAAAGATGTTAGCCCGTAGGGCATTTAATTTGATGTTACATGTAACGCTTTTATTTAGTAATACTCTGATGAATGAATTAATGAATTGTTTTCTTTAAGTATTGCATGTCAATGATATATATATGATGGGTTAATTTTGAGGGCGTTACAACTTGGTATCAGAGCGTACCGGGTTTGAATACTTTGGGTACGTGGGAAGTGATTAGTATCACAATGGGTTCGTCTCGTTTGATAGAGACTTAGTGAAATGTTATATGCTTATATGATAACATGTTTATGTGATTATGTGGGCATGGAATGTAGTTTCTAGGATGTTAATTGGACCCTTGAGTTTCTAGTAGTCTTGTTGGAAAGGCACTTGATCAATGCTGCTTCCAACTGGAACTATAGTGACGCTTCGGGACTAGTATCATCCAGGAATGAAATTCGTAGGTGCTTATGTGGAATGAATTATTGTTATTCAATGCATTAGGACGCAAGTGTTTAGCTTCGGCACATTTATTAATGTACTAACGTCTTTGTTTCCTTTATTAGGATGTCAGGACGAGGACGAGGGCGCGGTAGGCGTGGTAGGCCGGGTAGGCAGGAGGTGCCTGTGCCAGAGGAGGTTCCGGCAGTACAGGAGGGAGTTAGCCAGGCCAATGTGGCCGAGCCAGTAGGCCAGCAGGCTATGGGCGCTTTAGCTCGAGAAATAGCAGGGGCATTCAGGAAGTCAGTAGGCATTCTCAGAGCTGAGAATCAAGCTCAGGTTGTTGTTGCGGATGCAGGACCTTCCTTTCTGAAGAGGGAGTTTTTCGGGTCTAACCCGGATGAATTTGTGGGTGATCCTAAAGAGCCGCTTAAGGCAGATGAATGGCTCAAACAGACAACGAAGACGTTTGAGATGCTTGGCATCGAAGACGAGGGGTTGAAAGTGACCTTCACATCTTTCCAGCTGAAGGGGGATGCGGGTCAGTGGTGGAGGTTCACTAAGGGTCGTATAGGAGGTACATGGGAGGCTTTTGTAAATGCTTTCCAGGAGAGGTTCTTATCTCCAGCAGTTAGGGAGAAGCTGAGAGACCAGTTCTGCCAGCTTAAGCAGTCGAGTTCTTCAGTGGCCGAGTTTGAGGCTGCATTTACTAGCTTGTCCAGGTTTGCACCTGAGTTAGTGGCGTCTGAGGAACGCCGTTGTATCGAGTTTGAGAATAAGTTGAGGCATGGTCTCAAGCTGCGAGTTGGGGGAACTATGATTCGGGATTATGGGCGTATGGTTGATGTTGCAGCCCACATGGAAATCATGATGCAGGAGGAGGAGGAAGGACAGAAGGGCTCCAAGAGGAGTCAGGATGGCCAGAGTGATGGTAGAAGACAGAAGGGTTTTAATCCTCAGCAGTCTCAGGGTAGCTTTTCTAGATCGACTTTTCCTGTGCCGAGCGCTAGTTCGGGGAAAGGCAGTCAGGGAGTCATTACCTGTTTCAAGTGTGGCCAGCTGGGCCACAAGTCTCCAGTTTGTCCTCAGAGGGGAGGAGTGCAGAGAGCAGCATCATCTTCGGCTCGATCTCAGAGCCAGAGTAAGGGTAGAGGCCAGCCACTCTCGTGTTATCAGTGTGGTCAGCCAGGGCATATGAAGAGGTATTGCCCGCAGTTGAGTGGCACACCTGGTGCATCTGGTTTGAGGCAGATTCAGAGTCATCAGCCAGCACAGTCGGGTCAGGCCTCGAGGGCCAATCAGGGGGCTTCATCGTCCCAGTCGGTGCAGCAATCTTATGCTCCTAGGGGTGAGCAGGTTGATCAGAGGTCGTCTGGGCGCATGTACGCTGTTACTGCGCAGGATCTTGTGCCAGCACCATCAGTGTGAGAGGTACCTTCTTGTTTTGCAACTCGGTTGCTAGTGTTTTGATTGATACGGGTGCATCTCATTCCTTTGTGTCTGCTGCATTTGCATCTGTTTTGGAGTTGGAGTTAGCACAGTTAGCATCTCCTATTTGTGTAGTGTCACCTCTTGGGGGTGAGTTGATCTTGAAACAAGGTGTTAGGGGTTGTGATATAGAGGTCGACTATCATAGGCTTCCGTTTCCTTTTGTGGTTATGCCCATGAAGGGCTTCGATGTTATTTTGGGTATGGACTGGTTATCGTCATACCGAGCAGTTATTGATTGCTACCGCCAGAGGGTCACTTGTTGTACCGTGAGCGGGGAATGTTTTCATTTTCTGGGGGACCGGGTTGGTAGTGTTTTGCCACCGGGGTATGATTCATGAGGGCGGGGTGAGCTTAGTGGTCTACTTGCTAGCTTTTTGAGTAGTGAGTGTGATGAGACCCAGATTGTGTTGCCACGGGTGGTTTGTGAGTTCTGGGATGTCTTTCCCGAGGACCTTGTTGGTTTCCCACCTCACAGAGAGATTGAGTTCTCTATTGACTTAGTGCCCGGCACGGCGCCGATTTCTATGTCACCTTATCGTTTTGCCCCAGCCGAGTTAGTTGAGTTGAAGATCCAACTCCAGGAGTTGCTAGATAAGGGCTATATACGTCCTAGTGTTTTGCCATGGGGAGCACCGGCCCTCTTTGTTAAAAAGAAAGGTGGTGCTTTGAGACTTTGTATAGATTATCGGAAATTGAATCGGGCTACGGTTAAGAATAAGTACCCTATGCCTCGTATAGATGATCTGTTCGATCAGTTGAAGGGCTCCCGTTGTTTCTCGAAGATAGACTTGAGATCGGGTTATCATCAGTTGAGAGTCAGGGAGGAGGATATTCCGAAGACGACATTCCGTACGCGGTATGGTCACTATGAATTTTTGGTGATGCCATTTGGGCTCACCAATGCACCGGCAGTTTTTATGGATTTGATGAACCGGATATTCCGGGAATTTTTAGATCGTTTTGTAGTCGTCTTCGTGGACGACATCCTTATCTATTCACCTTCTGAGGAGAAGCACAAGGAACACTTGAGAGTGGTGCTTGAGTTACTTAGAGCCCATAAGCTTTATGCTAAGTTTAGGAAGTGTGAATTCTGGCTAGAAGAGGTCAAGTTCTTAGGCCATGTAGTTTCTGGGGAAGGAGTGTCTGTTGATACATCCAAGACTGAGGCAGTGCAAGATTGGGCACAGCCTAAGAGTGTGTTTGAGATCCGCAGTTTTCTGGGGTTAGCTGGGTATTATCGCCGGTTTGTGAAGGATTTCTCCAAGTTAGCTTCACCTTTGACTAGTTTGACTCGGAAGGGAGTTAAGTTTGTATGGAGTGAGACTTGTGAAAAGTCATTCCAGGAGTTGAAAGTTAGACTGACCACCGCTCCAGTATTGATTATTCCGGAGAGAGGGTTGGGTTATGCAGTCTATTGTGACGCCTCACGAGAGGGTCTGGGTTGTGTGTTGATGCAAGAAGGGAAAGTGGTTGCCTATGGCTCACGTCAGTTGAAAATTCACGAGAAGAATTACCCTACACATGATTTAGAGTTAGCAGCTGTGATATTTGCCTTGAAGATTTGGAGGCATTATCTTTACGGTGAGAGGTTCGAGGTATTCTCGGATCATAAGAGTCTGAAATATCTGTTCACACAGAAAGACTTGAACTTGAGGCAGAGGAGGTGGATGGAGTTCATTGAGGATTATGACTTCGAGTTGCATTATCATCCGAGAAAGTCCAATGTGGTGGCCGACGCCCTTAGCAGGAAACCTGTTGGTGACATAGCTAGTATAGCCATTCGGGAGTGGAAGATGTTTGGTGCACATGGGGAGTTCGATTTACTTCTGAGCGAATCCGTTGAGGCTGCGGCCTTGTTTTCTGTTGTTGCACAGCCTACACTTGTGACTCGAGTGTTAGAGGCTCAGGGGGGTGAACTTGAGGTAGAATCCCTCCGTGAGAAGATTTCCAGTGGGAAGGTCGAGAAGGGTTTAACGGTGTATCCCGACCTCAGTGTGAGATACCGAGACTGTCTGTTTGTGCCGGAGTCTTGTCGAGAGGAGGTACTCCGAGAGTTCCATCATTCACGCCTTGCAGTGCATCCGGGAGGCACTAAGATGTATCGGGATTTAGGTCGCTAGTTTTGGTGGCGGGGTATGAAGAGAGATGTGGCAGTTTTCGTGTCTAGGTGCCTTACTTGTCAGCAAGTGAAGGCCGAGCATCAGAGGCCAGTGGGTTTGTTACAACCCTTGCCTATTGTCGAGTGGAAGTGGGAGCATGTCACTATGGACTTCGTTGTAGGCCTTCCGAGGACTCAGCGGGGTAGTGACGCCATTTGGGTGGTTGTGGACCGGTTGACTAAGTCGGCGCACTTCATTCCTATGCGCGTGAGAGATTCGGTAGACCATCTTGCCGACTTGTATATTCGAGACATAGTGAGATTGCACGGGGTCCCAGTGACGATCGTCTCAGATAGAGATCCTCGTTTTACTGCCAGGTTGTGGCAGAGTTTGTAGAGTGCCTTAGGCACTAAGTTGACCTTTAGCACGGCTTATCATCCGCAGACTGACGGGCAGTCCGAGCGTACTATTCAGATCCTTGAGGATATGCTTCGGGGTTGTGTCCTTGACTTCAGTGGGACGTGGGAGAGGCACTTACCATTGGTGGAGTTTGCCTACAACAATAGTTTTCAGTCTAGTATCGGTATGGCACCGTTTGAGGCCTTGTATGGCCGACCGTGTAGGTCTCCAGTTTGTTGGGCCGAGGTGGGTGATGCACCTTTGTTGGGCCCGGAGTTGGTTAGGGAGACGACAGAGAAGGTTGAGCTTATCCGTAGGAGGCTTGTTACAGCCCAGAGTCGCCAAAGGAGTTATGCTGACCGTAGGAGGAGACCTTTGGTGTTTGAAGTGGGTGATCATGTCTTCCTGAAAATATCACCTAGGCGGGGGTTAATGAGGTTTGGGAAGAGTGGGAAGTTATCCCCTCGGTTTATTGGTCCTTTTGAGATCCTTGAGAGGATTGGCGAGGTTGCTTATCGGTTAGCTTTACCGCCGTAGTTGTCCGGAGTTCATGACGTGTTTCATGTGAGTATGCTTCGGAAGTATGAGCCAGATCCATCACATGTATTGGATTGGACCGATTTAGAGGTAGATGAGGATGCCTCGTATGAGGAGAGACCGGTCCGATTCTTGGATAGGCGGGATCAAGTCTTGCGAGGCAAGACCATTCCTTTGGTAAAAGTTTTGTGGAAATATCACGGAGTGGAGGAAGCCACTTGGGAACGTGAGTTGGAAGTCCGCGAAAAATATCCGGACATGTTTATCGATTTGCAATTTTGTATTTAGATTTGGTCACATTGTTAAACTTTAGAGCTTTATATATGTCTTAAGCTGTAAAACATTGAGAATGTTTTGGTTAATGGAAATATGTTGGAACTTGTCTCGAAATGGAAGTTTAATGGAACACTGCATATGTTGAATTTATTGAAAATTGTTGAAATTGCAAGAAAATTGCATAGTGTTAATGCAGGTGAAAATATATGTTATTTTACATATTGTAAAATGCCTCTTGATAAGAGATGAAATGGCCGGTGTTGGGTCAAGTTGCTTATTTTGAGTTATCATATTGTTGGAATTTGAGAAAAACTTGTTTTCAAAACCTTATGCTTAATTTCGGGGATGAAATTCTTTTAAGGGGGGAGGTTATAGCGATCCCGGTTTTTCCGTCCTTTGTATACTGTATTCTGGACTTGGTTCCGTGGACTTGTTTTTGTATCATTATCACTTCTAGCCTTTCCTCTTTGTATTTGAATCTTGGGTTGTGATGGGCAGGTTTAAAACAGGTTGGTTGCACTTTGAAACCAAAAGGTGATGTCCAGATTTTGGCCTTCACGCTCGAGCGGAAGTTTTAACGCTCGAGCGGGCTCTTCGTTGTTGCTTATACGCTCGAGCGGGAGTTTTGACGCTCGAGCGTGTTTTTCCATCTCCCAGTACTTTACTCTGCAGTCCCTCTCGAGCGGAGAGTTTGGCGCTCGAGCGGGTACCATCGCCTGCAAAACTTCTGGAAGTGTGCAATCGACGCTCGAGCGGCTCTTTTCACGCTCAAGCGTGAGTCTGTGTCTGACGCTCGAGCGGGGATTTTCACGCTCGAGCGGGGAGTCGACTACATCAGTCCAAGATTTCACTTTTTTGATCACTTTTTGACCTACTTTTCTTTCTTAACTTTTAGAAAACCGTCCCTTGAGAGTCTCTCTCTCTTTTTCTCTCTCTAAACCTGCCTTCTCTCTAAGAATCGATCTACCTAGAGTGAGTATCTAACCTTGGTCCTTTATTAAAAAGATAGAGTGAGTCAAGGGCTTTCATTCAATCTGAACGTTTGGTGGTTTGGAGCACTTTGGAATTTGGGTATTCATCTTCGTCTTCTCCATTCGGGTTATTTTCTTCGAGGTAGGGATTTCCTACTCCATCCTATAAGTTTTGTTCTAAGTTTTGGTATTTTGATATGTTGGGAGTACTTTGGTAATTTTGGGAAAAACCCTAGTTGTATTAATAAATTAATTTGTATAATTAATTTAAGGAAATTGGGGAAATTGGTTAAATGCATGAAATTGAGGAATTCATTGATTAAATGGTGTAGTTGGATAACTAAAATCACTCACCTATTGAATTGTTGATATATTTATTTCCAGTCTAGAAATAACTGTTTTGGGCTATCGGTGGAGGATAGTCGTGTTTGTTGTAGACATTGCATGTGGATTAGGGAAAATTGAAACTAATCAATTTGTTTAAGTCATAAATTTAGACTATTGAATTAATACAGAAAATACATGTATTGATTGAGCATTGCATATGCATATTGTTTGGGAGGAGATAGGGGATGTACTCCACGGTTTAGGAGAAGATAGGGGATGGACCTCTAAACCGGATTTTTGTTTGGGAGGAGATAGGGGATGGACTCCATTAGCATCACTATTATGTGTGCTTATTATATTGAAGTGTTTTTACATGTTATTGATACAGCACTAAAATGTGTATCAAATGAGAAGTACGAAGTGTTTTGATATGAGCCTGAGTCTCATCTGTGTTGTTGATATTGGAAGTAATGTGAATGTGATATATAGTTCACTGTTGTGAGTTTGACCAGGTTCTGAGCCATATTGATAATAATGGGAATTGAAACATGTCATAGACATTAGTGTCATGAGACAGTATCAAGTTATAATTGATTATCTTGGTTAACCATCTATTGAATGCTATAGCTTTATCCAATGCTTATATTTGGTTTAGTATTTTTCTACTGGGCTGTGGCTCACCCTTTATGGGAACATCATTTTCAGGTTCAGGTGATAAGCTACCTCCAAGGAACTAGCTTGGAAGGAATTGGAGTTGAAGACTCTGTTTAGTTTAGTTGTTATTTATTTATTTGATATTACATGTAAACATTCAAGCCTAGGGCTTTGTTTGTATTTGAGTTAGAACTCATATTCTGTATTCAAGCCTTGGGCTTTGTTTGTATTTGAGTTAGAACTCATATTTTGTGTCCAAGTGTTGGCTTGGAAAGATGTTAGCCCATAGGGCATTTAATTTGATGTTACATGTAACGCTTTTATTTAGTAATACTCTGATGAATGAATTAATGAATTGTTTTCTTTAAATATTGCATGTCAATGATATATATATAATGGGTTAATTTTGAGGGCGTTACAGTAGAGTTGTTTTTAAATTTAAAATATTAACATTTGAAATTATTTAAATTTTTTGAATATTTAAATTATTTAAATTTTTACAATTTAAATTTTTTGAATATTTATTTTAATTTTTTATTTATTAATTTTTTTAGATTATTTAAATTATTTAAATATTTATGATTTTAATTTTTTGAATATTTACTTTGAAAAAAAATTATTTCCTCTGTAGTATTTTAAATTAAAAAATTGATTAATGTTATTTTCTGTTGACAATAACTCTTTTTAATTGAATTTTAAAAAGAGTTTGTTTATTAGTGTTGATCAGAATTTTCAATAGTGTGAAAGTAGTATTTTTGTTTTGAGTTATAATAATTTGAATTAAGTTTTGAAAACTCTTTCCAAAACTCATAGCCAAACAAATTTTATTACTTCACATGTCAGATCAAACTTTAAAAACTCAATTCAACACTCTATTCAAAAACTATAACCAAACAAATTTTCTACACTCAAATCGTAATTCCATAACTCACAAACTCAAAATACAACTCATACTTTCAAATCATATTTACAAAACTCTACCAAACGCAACCTAAAATTATATATCATTCAATACTCAAGATGCAAGAATAATTAAAACAAAAAATAAAAATTTAAAAATTTTGCCAAACGGGCCTTACGAAGTTGAAATCGAGACGTAATGTAATTTGTTTTTATCAATTTAAATAGATTGGTTCACGACACTAGAACTATTATAAAACCACACAATTCAAAGGATTTGTAAATTCATACCAACTCAAGTCGAGTCAATACCCGAACCCACAAACAAATTAAGAATATTATTTAACAGATACCCAAAATAATAATAAATAAATAAATAAATTTAATTTGATTCAACTCATTACAAATATATTATTAACATCACAGTTATAAGAAGTATGCCATACAATGGTATTATTAAATTTTCAAAAATATCCCATGGCTTTTACTCAACCACCTTACTATAGAGGTTAATAAATTGTGTGCGTGACATTAGTAAGGTCAATCATCCAGCCATACAAGATCTTATGTTGCTATTTTTCCCTCAACATTTTTCAAATTATTTATTTGTCGTACAATAAGTTTGACCGTATTAAAAGAAATGATTTGAAACAATGGGTCAAGCCCGTGTGGTGATTTTTGGATCCAATGGGTCAAGCCCATTTTGCCCATAACATCCCTCTCTACAAAACTTGGGCACCCCTTGGGGCATACCCCAAGGCCCAATCCCATGCCTTATAAACCCACTCAAAACTTCCCACCAAATCAATGTGGGACAAACCATTTTCCAACCTTAAGGAATTTCCACCAAAACTTCATTTCCATGGAGCTCACTTTGGCTTCAATTTTCCATTCACCCGATAATGGTTTTGAGCAACCAAATATACCACGTGAATCACAACGCGGCATAGAACGCGTTACTGCTTAGACCCGACAAAATAGACGCACGGGTCCCACCTAAATAATAAACTAAAGTTAGCAAAAAATTCTATTTTTACCCAGAATTTTTCAACCATTTCCAACAAATTATTATACAGTAGGGATTAGTTTTAGGTGTGAAAGTATTTTATGGAAAAACTTGAATGTTTGATTATGATGCTTGCATTTAGACAAGACCATGTGCATTGAGGTACATGAAATATTATTGGGCATTCAGATTTGCCAGCTCTAAGGTTGTGTTTTTCTATCCCGATCTAATCATGGTCGATTCTCATTATTGAATCTATTGATAACCTGACTAGTAAATCTATTTGTCCAAAAAAAAAAGGGTCAAAAAATTTGTTGAGAATTTGATTATGCGGGCTGTCTTTTTTAATAAAAAGGCGCTTCTATGATGAAGGAGGTATTGTGCACTATCTTGTACATTATTTGTAGTCGTCCGTTCTTGTTGAACACATAGCCTAACTACCACCTTGAGGCATGGACAACACATAGCCCAGCCAACACCTAGAAGTATTGTCCGATTTGGCCTAAGCATGATAGCTGGCAAGCCGCACGGATTTATTCCTTTGATTTTCCAAGGACGCCTCCACAATGGAAGTGTCCAATGCTATCTTATAAGTCTATTTTAAATATTATCTACAATGGATGTGGGATGGAAACACATATTTGAAACAAGATAATTGAGAATGTTATCCACAATCGATGTGGGGTGGCAACCCATATATTTGAAATAAATGATATAATAACAAATATATAGCATGGACATGAACTTTGAATACATCATATTAATATGTTTCCAAACTGGTGTCGTTCAGTGGTCAATTTTATTGAATTATTTTAGAAAATTTGAAGTTATTTTCAAATTTTCAAAACTTTAATTTATATTTCTTTATTTATCTTGGTGAAACTTTGTCCCACGTAAAAAAGAAAGGATAAAAATAATGTATTAATAAATGAAGTTTTCAAAGTAATTTTTAAATCAAAGAGGCTTCATGATTTAAACCAAAAAAGCATTTCGACGGCGCAGGTATTGCTAATCAAGATTGACAAAAAAAAATTTATAAAAAAATCTACGTCAATAAATTTTTATTTTAACTTCACAAATGGTTGATATATATATATATATATATATATATATATATATATATATATATTATTTAATAAATTTAAATAATTTGATAGGTATAGACTGTTAGTTTTTAAAATTTTAATCATATAATATAATCTTATGAAATCAAATAGAAATCTCGGCATGATCGATCAAAATTCTAATATTTAGAGCTTGCTTGGCCTGAGAGTTTTTGATGAAAATAGTCAAAATGTCAAAACATCCAATCACATCACTTTTTTACTTTTTACACATCTTTTCTTAAAACATAAAAAAATCAATTAAAAGAATCAATTCCGAAATAACCCCTAATGTCTTTTTTCACCTCTCCATTTATTTATATTAATCGTAACTAATAGATTAAAATTTTACAATACACATGGCACGTTTGTTTGTCTGGTGAGTGCTACATATGAACTTAATATTCATTTTATCAACTTTTTTTTATTATAATTTGAACTCACAAAATGATTACAGAGGTGTGAACCAAAATGATAAGCAAATAAGTCTCAAAAATTAAATTTATATATCATTCAATACTCAAGATCCAAGAATAATTAAAACAAAAAATAAAAACTAGAAAATTTTGCCAAACGGGCTTTACGAAGTTGAAATCGAGGCGTAATATAATTTGGTTTTATAAATTTAAATAGAATGGTTCACGAAACTACAACTATAATAAATCTACACAATTCAAAGGATTTGTAAATTCATACCAACCCAACTCAAGCCAATGCCCGAACCCACAAACAAATTAAGAATATTATTTAATAGATACCCAAAAAATAATAAATAAATAAATTCAATTTGATTCAACTCGTTACAAATATATTATTAACATCACAATTAAAAGAAGTATGCCATACAATGGTATTATTAAATTTTCAAAAATATCCGATGGCTTTTACTTAACCACCTTACTATAGAGGCTAATAAATTATGTGCATGACATTAGTAAGGCCAATCATCTAGCCACAAAAGATCTTATGTCGCTATTTTTCCTTCCACATATTTCAAATTATTTATTTGTCATATGATAAGTTTGACTGTATAAAAAGAAATGATTTGAGACAATGACTCAAGCCCATTTTGCCCAATGGGTCAAGCCCATGTGGTGATTTTTGGATCCAATGGGTCAAGCCCATTTTGCCCATAACCTCCCTCTCTACAAAACTTGGGCACCCCTTGGGGCATACCCCAAGGTTCAATCCCATGCCTTATAAACCCACACAAAACTTCTCACCAAATCAATGTGGGACAAGCCATTTAAGGAATTTCCATCAAAACTCCATTTCCATGGAGCTCACTTTGGCTTCAATTTCCCATTCACCCGATAATGGAGTTGAGCAACCAAATATACCACGTGAATCACAACACAGCATAGAATGCGTTACCACTTAGACCCGCCAAAATAGACGCACGGGTCCCACCTAAATAATAGACTAAAATTAGGAAAAAATTCTGTTTTTACCCAGAATTTTTCAACCATTTCCAACAAATTGTTATGCAGTAGGGATTAGTTTTAGGTGTGAAAGTATTTTATGGAAAAACTTGAATGTTTGATTATGATGCTTGCATTTAGACAAGACCCTGTGCATTGAGGTACATGAAATATTATTGGCCATTCAGATTTGCTAGCTCTAAGGTTGTGTTTTTCTATCCCAATCTAATCATGGTCGAGTCTCATTATTGAATTTATTGATAACCGGACTAGTAAATCTATTTGACCAAAACAAAAAAAGGGTCAAAAAATTTATTGAGAATTTGATTATGCAAGCTGTCTTTTTTAATAAAAAGGTGTTTCTATGATGAAGGAGGTATTGTGGACTATCTTGTACATTATTTGTAGCGTTCATGTCGAACACATAGCCCAACTACCACCTTGTGGCATGGACAACACATTGCCCAGCCAACACCTAGAAGTATTGTCCGCTTTGGCCTAAGCATGATAGCTAGCAAGCCGCACGGATTTATTCCTTTGATTTTCCAAGGACGCCTCCGCAATGGAAGGGTCCAATGCTATCTTATAAGTCTATTCTAAATATTATATACAATCGATGTGGGATGGCAACACATATTTGAAACAAGATAATTGAGAATATTATCCGCAATCGATGTGGGATGGCAACCCATATATTTAAAACAAATGATATAATAACAAATATATAGCTTGGACATGAACTTTGAATACATCATATTAATATTTTTCCAAACTGGTGTTGTTCAATGGTCAATTTTATTGAATTATTTTAGAAAATTCGAAGTTATTTTCAAATTTTCAAAACTTTAATTTATATTTCTTTATTTATCTTGGTGAAACTTTGTCCCACGTAAAAAAGAAAGGATAAAAATAATGTATTAATAAATGAAGTTTTCAAAGTAATTTTTAAATCAAAGAAGCTTCATGATTTAAACCAAAAAAGCATTTATATTGTGGAGGTATTGCTAATCAAGAGTGATAAAAAAAATTTATTAAAAAAATCTACGTCAATAAATTTTTATTTTAACTTCACAAATGGTTGATATATATATATATATATATTAATAAACGTAAATAATTTGATAGGTATAAATTGTTAGTTTTTAAAATTTTAATCATATAATATAATCTTATGAAATCAAATAGAAATCTCGACATGATCGATCAAAATTCTAATATTTAGAGCTTGTTTGGCATGAGGGTTTTGATAAAAATAGTCAAAATGTCAAAACATCCAATCACATCACTTTCTTTACATTTTACACATCTTTTCTTAAAACATAAAAAAATCAATTAAAATAATCAATTCCCAAATAACCCTTAATGTCTTTCTTCACCTCTCCATTTATTTATATTAATCGTAACTAATAGATTAAAATTTTACAATACACATGGCACGTTTGTTTGTCTGGTGAGTGCTACATATGAACTTAATATTCATTTTATCAACTTTTTTCTATTATAATTTGAACTCACAAAATGATTACAGAGGTGTGAACCAAAATGATAAGCAAATAAGTCTAAAAAATTAAGGCTCCGTTTGGAAAGCCTCTCAAAATATGGTTCCACCAATTGATTTGAGTGTGTTGTTTGTTTGAAGCTTTCAAATCATAATTCTACACCCATTTCTCAAAACTCAATTTAAAACATAATTATTACTTTTCAAAACTCATAACCAAACACATGATTCAAAAACTCTTTTCAAAACTCAATTCAAATCAATATTTTAATTTTTTAAATATTTTATTTTTTTAAAGATTTTAAATATTTTAACATTTAAATATGTTATGTTTTTTTTAATTTTTTAATATTTTAATTTCAAAATATTATGATTCTCATTTTTTAAATTTTAAAATATTTTATAAAAATAACTTCAAACTTTATTTTATAAAAATATTTTTAAATATTTTAATTTTTTTGTTATGTATTTGGTTACGATTTGGGTGTAGAGTTGTGAAAGTAGTATGGAGTTTCGAGTTATGCGTTTGGTTATGAGTTTTAAAAATAATTTCTTAATTGACTTTTGCTTTATGTGTTTGGTTACCATTTGAGTGTAGAGTTGTTTTTAAATTTAAAATATTACCATTTTAAATTATTTAAAATTTTTGAATATTTAAATTATTTAAATTTTTACGATTTTAAATTTTTTGAATAATTATTTTAATTTTTTACTTATTAAATTTTTTAGATTATTTAAATTATTTATATATTTATGATTTAAATTTTTTGAATATTTATTTTGAAAAAAGTTTATTTCCTTTGTAGTATTTTCAATTAAAAAATTGATTAATGTTATTTTCTGTTAATAATAATTTTTTTTAATTAAATTTTAAAAAGAGTTTGGTTATTAGTGTTGATCAGAATTTTCAACAGTGTGAAAGTAGTATGTTTTGTTATGAGTTATAATAATTTGAATTAAGTTTTGAAAACTCTTTTCAAAATTTATAACCAAACAAATTTTCTTACTTCACATGTCAAATCAAACTTTAAAAACTCAATTCCACACTCAATTCAACACTCTATTAAAAAACCATAACCAAACTAATTTTCTACACTCAAATCATAATTCCACAACTCACAAACTCAAAATACAACTCATACTTTCAAATCATATTTACAAAACTCTACCAAGCGCAACCTTAATTTTTTGAAATGTGAATTTAGAAAACTCAAACCAAACAAGTTGAATAGTTTTTGAAGATAAAATAAGGGAACAGAGAAAGACGTAGCAAAGGGGAAGAGAAAGACGCAGGAAAGACAATGAGTGGAGCCTATAACGAAGTGCTTAATCGGTCACACAGTGCTAAACAATTTACATTCCTCTGGTGTTGTGTTGTCAGAAAAAATAGATTTCTCCATCATTTTGTTACTATACATTTACAGAGTCTCTTCCAAACAATGATTTTTAAATTTGTGTCGGGCATGCTTTGTAATACAATGCTAATGAGTTTGAATTAATCTAGTGCCATATTACCGGACAAACTTTTTTTTCCTAGCAATATGTTGCCGTTCGATTGGATGATAATAAGAAATCAATTTGGGGCCACTTGTGAAATGCCTGTTCAATGATACATTGCTATACAAATTAGATTACTCTAGTGTTATATTGCTAAACTATAATAGATTTGTCTAGTCACCTGTCACTGTACGTTAAAAGATTTACCTTTTCTTTCAAGCATCCATAAATCAAACACGTATCCCTAAAATCATACATAAAAAGTATTCATAAAAATATCAAGTGTACGAACATCCATAATGCATCCATAAAATCTGTCATTGTTTGCATCCATCAATTAAACATGTTATCTAGTCACCTGTCGCTGTACGTTGAAAGATTTACTTTTTCTTTGAAACATCCATAAATCAAACACACATCCATAAAATCATACATAAAAAATATTCATAAAAATATCAAGTGTACGAACATCCATAAAATCTGTTATTGTTTGCATCCATCAATTAAACATGTTATCATAATTTGTCTATATCGATAGTTTCGGTAGCTACTACACCAAGGCTGACAAGATACGAAATTGATGAATATGGATAATATATGCTTTCTTCCATCCACTAGCATGCGGGTGATAAAAACGAATCTAATTATTTGTCATCTGATGTTTTTATAACAATGATAAATCCAATCTTCTTCCCAATGTCAAAAGCCCATTTAGTTAATTTTTTTTTTAAACAATTTTAATTAATGCTTGACGACTATTAAAAATATAAAAATAATACATACATTTATACTTTAAATTATTAATAAAACTCAATACAAATTTAAAATAAAAAAAAAAATTTGTATTCATAAAAAAACTTAACAAATCTCGTCTGTAATGAATTCATGACTGGAGTTCACTAATAATATAGTATTTGCATTGTTGCAATGAGTAGAAAAATAAAAAATATAAAAAAATAAAATTGGAAATACACAACAATGAGTAGCCGAACAAATTAAAAGCAGTTGGCATTGGATTACCGAAAATGTATCTTGTATTTGGTAGTTGGTTACCATACATATTTTTTGTTCGGCAATATAATGCCGGATGATTTTATTTTGTTCAATTTTGAAACACCGAACAAAAGTCAAAGAACAATCCAGAAAAATGAAACAAAAAACCTACCAAATAAATAAAAAAAACTCACAATTTCACAGTTTTTAGGGTTCTTCACCACCGTTTTTTCATCTATTGCTTTGTTCTATTATCAACACACCATAATTCTCACTTTTTGAAAAGAAATGTGTAAGAAAAAAGAAAAATTGAGAAAGGAAGAAGAGGAGTAGGAATTGTAGACTAAGGGGGTATAAGGAGATAACAAAATATATTTAATTTTTGTATTTTATCCTTAAAGGTAGTTTCACACATAGGTAAAATTGGAAAAAAAAATCTCATATAGAGGGTGTAAAAAGATAAAGTAATATATAAGTAGAATCACTTATGATAAATGCTTAAAAAGCCATTTTATCATTTTCAATTATTTACTAAGTAATAGTAATATATTAAACTTGTCTTTAATATTTTAATTCTTTTTGGCTAGGTTAAATAAAATTTTATTTTATTTTTTTTAAAATTAAATAAATAAAATATCAATAAAATTTTATTTTATTTTTTAAAATAAAAATTTTAATAAATTTATTTTAAAAAGTAATAATGATTAAATAAAATATCAATAAAACATCTATAAAAATCTATTTTAAAAAAAATTAAATAAATAATGTATCAATAAAAATTAAATAAAATTATTTTATTTTTAAATTGAGACATTTAAATTTTATTTAATTTTACTAAATATAATACATGATTAAGTTAAATACTTGGAGGGTAAATATGCCATTTTACCATTTAATTTCATGGGATAATTTGGAAGACTTACTGTCACGCCCCAAAATTCGGACAATTAAATATTAAATTAAGACTAACCCCAAGAATATTCTATCATCCAAATCTTAGGGGTGAAAAAAAAAAAAAAAAAAAAAAAAAAAAAAAAAAAAAAAACTAAACGCCAACCAAACCATCCATCATAATTTCATAACTAACCAACACCTCAACATTCAGGTAGCAACAACCAGTCAAAACAACTTAAATAATATACGGTTACAAATCATGCCAAATTATTCTAATACTAAAGTCATTAAAAAAAAATAATAAATACATAAACTAATATCAACTCTAAGCTCAAGAAAACAAAAGAGGTCCAAACGACAAGTCCAACACTAAAGTAATTTCACGTCACCACCGTAGCTCTCAACTAATCCTGCAAAGGAAGCTTAACTGCGCTCAAACAGAACGCACTCGAGTTGCCAAAAGACAAAACAGGTCAATATATAGGTATATTGGTATGAATACAAAATATAACTCCCACATGTCCACCAGACACAAACAAAAATACATTAAATTCTTGTTACGAAACAAGACAAGTAGTTCCATCCACACCGAAATGAATGAGTAGTTTCTCGAGATACGGTGGCATTTAGTTTCTTTCCCGTACAAACGAAATATAAATTGATTATAAAGTAAACAAAATAGAAATAAAAATATGGTAGGTCAACCCTGCATAAAAAAAAGTTAGTATAATTTAATCATAAATAACTTGCTACAGAAGTATAAAAATACACCGTTTCATGCTTAAATAATTCGAATTAACCAAAACTCAAAGAAAGAAAGTTGTACATAATCAAATTTTCTAAAGACAATGCAAACAAATTTAACAGAAACTGAACAGGTTGAGAGAAAAGCTTGATAGCAAAACCTAAATAGAATTCCATCGAAAAATCTGAAGCTGAAAACGAACAAAAACTACCCTAAGATGATTTTTTTCGAAAAAGTTCAAAACACGAAAAATGTGCAGAATAATGTTTTACTTCAGTTTTCGCGAAATCAATAAAAATGAACTCGTTTTGTGGTTAAAACAGCCTCTAAAATCTTCATTGCTAAAATGAATCAAACTGACAATAACCAAGATTATCTGATTATAAGTTCTAATCGATTTTTTTAATAACAAGCTAAAACACAAAAGTTGTCTAGAATCAAGTATACATGCCTCTGCTCAAATTTCATAATTTATCGAGATCATTTACTATTTTTCAAGATGTACAAATTAATACAATTCACACTATAACAATAAACTCGTAATTAAATTCTTTGTACCTTAACTCCACCACTTCAGCCTCCACTTCCGGCCTACACATATATCCCATGTGCCTCTCGTATACCTAACACGACTCCGAAGCCAAACTTGCACGGGGATATCGTCCCGAGTTTGACCCACACTCCTCGGATGGTTAGCATATACGTACGCGTGTAAATCAAAGCATTCGTCTACTCATGAGAACGAGACAACAATATACATATATAAAACATCTCACTCATGAGAACAACATAATAATGCCAAGCCTAAGACATTCAAATAAATCTCATAATCCTCACTTTTTTTTTATACACTCTTTCTCACAACAATCAAATAAAACAACAGTCCATGGAGTCATGGTGGAGTGTAAGAAATTTATCTATAGGTTTCTAATTTATTTTAATTTCATATATCCATGAGGGTGATTACAACCATAAAATAAATCTATATAAAAATCCTAAACTTGGCATACACAACTAATCAAAATAATTAAAATCCATCAAACATCTAAAAATCATAAACCTTACATACACAACTAATCAAAATAATTAAAATCAATCTATCATCTTTATGTAAAAACATAATCAAACTAACATCAAATAAATAAAAATAAATAAATAAAAACAACGAATTAAACATAAATCAAGGAAAGTGGAATTTGTACTCACTATATTTTTTTAAAGACCAAAGAATTATTTGAAAAATTAATGGAGTCACCAAAATAAAAACCTAATCTTTTTATTTTTTTCCTCCTTTCCTCTTCCCACGGATTCTCTTTCTGCTTCCTCAAATATTGATCACTCTTGGTTGATTAATCTCTCTCTCTCTCTCTCTCACTCACGGCTTGCACAGCCGCACACAACACCTCGCTTCCTTATTTTATTTTTTTTTCTTTCTTTCTTCTAACTTCTAAGGTGTTGTTTGGCAAGTTGATTTGTGGCTAAAATAGTCATAAAAGACAAAATATGTTATTTTAGCCACAACAAACAAAATATTGCATCTAATTCATAATCATTACACTCTTATCTCACAAAAAAAAGTCAAAAAAGTCAAAAAGTCTTTCCCAAACCAAGCTTTTTAGCCCAGACTAAAATAGTCAAAAAAGCCAAAAAGTCAACCCACTTCCCAAATTGAGGCTAAACCTAATCCCTATTCTAATCTAATTTGACTATTATATTATATTATATTATACATATATTAACCTAATAAACTACTATATAATATTATATTATATAATACAACATAATTATAATATATATAAATATAAATATAAGATAAAATATATATATATATATATATATGTATATATATAACACCTCTTTTTTTTTAATATAACAAATATAAATATATAAATATTTGGATTAATTATATATATATATATTATATATAATTAAATAACACATTAAATTCATTAAATATCACATTAAATTCTCCTGTGACCACACAATTAATAAAGTCAAAAATAAAATAAGATAATAATAATCATAATAATAAATAAATGACTTAACAAAATTAGGGTCGCTACACTTACGTGCCGGTTCTAATAAGTGAATTTATTATTCAATATGTACTATGATAATTAATATCATTTTTCATCAAATACTATTAAAAAAATCATTAATTATTAATTTTCAGCGACGGTTTAAAAATGTTACAAAAAATGTTATGAATTATAAATTTTAGTGACAATTTAAAAAAAGTCACAAAAAGTCACTAATTTTCAATTTTTAGTGATATTTTGAAAATTTTATTATAAAAAAGGTCACTAATTGTAAGTTTAGTTGACGTTTTATAAAAATCGTGACAAAAAAAATCACTAATTATTAGTTTTTAATAAAATGTAAAAAATCGACAGAAAAAATTATTTTTAACGATAATTTTATTAAAATATATTTTTGATAAGACACCAGAAGAATTCTAATCCGACCCATTAATTTATAATTAAAGAATAAACTCTATAATTCAATTGACATAGAAGTCCAATCCCTTTTCCAATCTCTCCACACAACCATACTGGAGGAAGAGAAGACTCGGAGGGGGTGGGACGGTGCCGGCCATGCTTCCCGTCTGATTTCAAAGTTTGACAAGTTCCTTTAAATTTTAGAAAACCCCGCCACCTATATGAGGTTCCAACCTTAAAATAATCTCTTAATTTATTAATTAAAAAATGTTTAAAATAATCTCTCTCTTCCCTCTCCTTTTTTTTTTTCTTTTCCCCTTTACTTAATAGAATATACATATATAAAAGTCTATGAACCTTCAAAAGTCAAAGGTTAGCTAGTAATATTAGAGAAACTAATAATAAGATATTTGGCCAAAGGCAACATATAGCAGTTGACTCTGCAACTTCAGTCCCTATATAAAGGGACGGCTGGCTCTGCTAATCCTTGCCTCATATTTTACGAACCACTCCTCGCCACGCTGCAAACCAAAAAAAAAAAAAAAAAAAAAGCAACTCTAGAGAGTGAGAGAGAGAAGCAAAAAAATGAATTGTCTGGTATACCCTCAATGCGGTGTCTGCACTGTTATCATTATCTTCTTCTATACTTGTATATGGATTCCATTCCTTGAAATAAAAAAGGCTGTCCACATGATCATTGGCATCGTATTTTGCGCATCTCATGCTGATGTTGCATACCAAGAAGAAGGAATGTGCTGGGCAGATCTTCCGGCATCTAGGTTTGAAGATTTGGACTTGAGCAGCAATAGCAATAGCAAGAGCAAGAGCAAGAAGAGAGTTGATGATGATGATGATGATGAAGAGGGGGAAATGTGCTCGGTTTGCTTGATGGAATTCGAGAGGGAAGACGTGGTGAGCCAACTCCCCAGGTGCGGGCACATATTCCACATGGGTTGCATCGAGAGTTGGCTATACCGGAATAACTTCACCTGCCCTCTCTGCAGGTCTTTACTCCTCCTGCGCTCTACCCAGGACGATAATGCTGTGCCCTGCAAAATGCACCCTTCCTCATAGGATCAATGTACATACTACTCTCTCTACCACCTGAATATACACCCCAGTATGTACACTACTTGCACCCGCACACATTCACCTAATTAATTGCTAGTTAGTTCTCCTCAATTTAGGTTCTCACCAAAGACCCAAAGATGAGTTCTTGTAATTTTTAGGGAAGTGATTAACATTCTCCAGAGAAAAATTACTCATAAAGTTATCACCTTTCCGTTCTTCTTCTTATGTGTATATATATATATATATATAAAGAAAGAAAGATAGAATTTACTTTCTATAATGTGGGCGGTTGATTTTATTTATTTATCTTCTTTTTTCACATGTGATTTTGATGCATAACTTGCCATTGTTGATTTGTGCTGGGTGGATGCGTGCATCACATCACCACTAATTTTGTATTCTTCTTCAAATTTCTTACTAAATTGATAATTACTTAATTTTTTATTTATCTTTTCTACAATTATGAATATTTTTCAAAATAATGTCTTCAACATAATTAAGCTGAGCCCACCATTATTACAATAGCTTTAATACGCAATTATTAAGCTGATGTCAATGGCTTTTAATATAGAAATCAAGGCACAGGCCCAAAATAAAGAAAGTTTGGCATGGCATATACATCACAAGATGAAATCAATACGTAGGCGCTAATAAACTAAAAAAATACAATTTTAGTTTTTACAAAAAAGTGTTAAAAAAGTTCCTTTAGAATCAATTTGGTGGGTGATTTATCATATAGTTTATGCAAAGGACAGCCCAGCCACGGCTTATTTAACTGCACCAAATAATTCCTCCTTTGTATCATAGCCATAAAATACAACGCAGTCAGAATGCCATTTCACCACAAAGATTGGGGAGACAGGAGGACACCCCATCATGGTATTCACCAATTACATACCATCATCAGCAGCTAAGGGAAACTAAAATAACATGCTAAGAAAAGTCATCTGATAGCTTAATCAAAGAGAAGTTTAACAGCTAATAAGGCCTATAGCTCAAAAATCTCCAAACAACAGGATAAAAACAAAAAGGCAAAAATTGCTATCAACCCCATTCTGTCATGTACAATCTGAAATTCCTTCCTTCCTGCTAATCACACAAGCACTGCATTTTGAGTAAAGCGCATGACCCAGGTGTGGTCCATCTATACAGATGTGTACTCTCGCTTACACTTACACGGCACACAGATAGCCTGCCTGCAACATCAATAGTTTAAAACTAAAGAAGAATTATAAACGAAAAAAGAGACTGTTCTGGTAAAATATAACTTGGTACTTATGTCAGAAAAAACAACTACTCTTGGTTCACCATGAAAGATCCACAAGCAAAAATCAATTGCTATAACCATATCAACAATACAATCGGTTGCAAGAACTTAGCAGACGTTTGCAGTAATGGCGGGAAAATAATTCAAATAGCCAGCAATTAGATGTAAGTTTGATCCATCTTGATAAAAGTAATGAATGATTAAATTAAACTAATGAATGCAAACCTTCAGAAAAATTCCATGGAATGACCAGGCACTCCCTCATCCTCCCACAGTAAATCTTTTGCCTTGGGATCTTTTCCAATTAATTGAAGAGGGACATCTAATGGTGGTGGACTCTGCATAAAAAAGACAAACATGACGCAACTGCATATCTTATTTTCTTTGATGCATTCTTTGGAAATACCATTTTATCATAATCCTCGCAAAGAGTTGTAAACCACTCAATGTTTCTGCTGGAAATTGTGTTCATGCATATAATATGATAGTGGTGTTGGTGGTAGATAGTGGCATGTATAGAATATGATAGTGGTGTTGGTGGTAGATAGTGGTGTGTATAGAATATGATAGTGGTGTTGGTTGTAGATAGTGGCATGTATAGAATATGATAGTGGTGTTGGTGGTAGATAGTGGCATGTATATAATATGATAGTGGTAGATAGTGGTAATATATAATATGTAAGTGGCATATAATGGGTTATGATGATGTTTGTAATATCTCCTATATAAGGAGTGTCATTTGGTCTTGTAAGATAAGAAGTTTTGAATATAACAGAAATATATTCCTTCTTCCTCATATTTTTCGGAGTTCTTCTTCTTCATATTTTCTAAGTTGGTATCAGAGCAACAAAAAACACAGCAGCCCTAAAACCGTCATAGCCATGTCGGAAGTCACGTCCGGAACCACTTCAACCCCTGCCGCTGCCATTCCGATGAAAACGTCCAACTCTCACTCTGTCCAAATCACCACCATCCGCCTAAATGGTGATAATTTTCTCCGCTGGTCACAATCTGTCCGGATGTATATCCGTGGGCAAGGAAAGATCGGTTACATCACTGGTGACAAGAAGGCTCCTGCTGTTAATGATCCGCTGTTTGACAATTGGGACGCTGAAAACTCCATGGTTATGACATGGTTGGTCAATTCCATGGAGGAGGATATAAGCTCTAATTACATGTGCTATACTACTGCACAAGAATTGTGGGATAATGTTAGTCAGATGTATTCTGACCTAGGAAATCAATCTCAAGTTTTCGAATTAACTTTGAAGTTGGGAGAGATTCGTCAAGGAGATGATTCCGTCACCAAATATTTCAATTCGTTGAAAAGGTTGTGGCAGGATCTTGACATCTTCAACACATACGAATGGAAATCGGTTGACGACTGCAACCACCACAAGAAAACTGTGGAAGACAGCCGTATTTACAAGTTTCTTGCCGGCCTCAACATTGAGTTCGATGAAGTGCGAGGAAGAATTATTGGCAGACCTCCTCTCCCATCCATTGGCGAAGTATTTGCCGAAGTCAGAAGGGAAGAGAGCCGAAGGAGCGTCATGCTTAAGAAAAAAGGTAATGGTGAATCAATTGAAATTTCTGCTTTAATTAGCGATGCTGCGGCCAACAAGGCTGCAAATTACCAGCGCAGGTTTGATGATAAGCCACGGGTCTGGTGTGATTTTTGCAACAAGCCTCGCCATACACGCGAAACGTGTTGGAAGATTCATGGCAAACCTGTCAACTGGAAAAGCAGCAAACAAGGAGAGAAGAATCGTGGCTTTCCTACCGCTAATGAAGCCGATTCAGGTCCCTTCAACAAAGAGCAGATTGATCAACTCTTAAAGCTGATAAAATCCAACTCCTCAACCGGTACTCCTAGTGTTTTGTTGGCACAAACAGGTAGAAATCCTAAAGCCTTCTCTTGCCTAAACTTCTCTCCGTGGATCATAGATTCCGGTGCCTCCGATCACATGACTAGTTTTTCCCATTTATTTAGTACCTATTTCCCTTGTTCTGGTCATGACAAAATCAGAATAGCCGATGGTAGTTTTTCACCTATTGCAGGAAAAGGATTTATTAAACTAACTGAGAAAATTAATCTCAATGCTGTTCTTCACGTCCCCAACTTAGCCTGTAACCTTTTGTCTGTCAGTAAACTATCTAAGGATTCTAATTGTCGTGTTACATTTTTTGAATCCCATTGTGAATTTCAGGACCAGAACTCGGGGATGATGATTGGGCGTGCTAGGATGCTTGAAGGTCTTTACTACTTTGATGAAGTACCTGTTAGTAATAAAAAAGCTCAGAGCTTTAATAGTACCAGTTCAATCTCTGTTCGAGAAAAAATAATGCTATGGCACTATAGGCTAGGACATCCTAGTTTTCTTTATCTGAAACATTTATTTCCAGAATTATTTAAAGGGATTGATTGTTCTTCTTTTCATTGTGAAAGTTGCATTTTTGCAAAATTTCATCGCTCTACTTATTTGCCAAAACCTTACCAGGCTTCAAAACCTTTTTATTTGATTCATAGTGATGTTTGGGGCCCTTCTAAAATCACTACTCTTTCTGGTAAAAGATGGTTTGTTACATTTATTGATGACCATACCCGCTTATGTTGGATTTATTTGATGAATAAAAAATCTGACGTGAAAAATTTATTCACAAATTTTTACAATATGATTGAAAACCAATTTCAAACCAAAATTGGTATTTTACATTCTGATAATGGAACAGAATATTTCAATGAGCAGTTGGGTGAGTTTTTGGAAAAAAAGGGGATTTTTCATCAATCTACATGTCGGGATACCCCTCAACAAAATGGCATTGCAGAACGAAAAAATAAACATCTACTTGAAGTAGCACGTGCTATAATGTTTTACATGCATGTTCCTAAATATTTATGGGGTGAAGCAATTTTAACAGCCTCTTATTTGATAAACAGGATGCCTACAAAGGTGTTAACATACAGAACACCTTTTGATTGTCTCAAAACTTTTTTTCCTGACACGAGGTTGTTTTCTGATTTACCCGCCAAAGTTTTTGGATGTACTGCCTATGTTCATGTTCCCAGTCAATTTCGTTCAAAACTTGACCCCCGTGCTATAAAATGTGTTTTTTTGGGTTATTCCTCAAACAAAAAGGGGTATAAGTGCTTCGATCCTCAAAACAAGAAATTTCATATAAGTATGGATGTGTCATTTGTGGAAACAAAATCCTATTTCCCCAACACTTCTCTTCAGGGGGAGACAAGTGGAGTAGAAGACCGTTTTTGGGATATTTCTATCCCGCTCCCCAATGTCATTTATCCTACACAAAAACCACATCTGTCTGATAATGATCACTTAGGAGAACCAAGTTCTATGGTGCCTAGTCAAGAAGATTCTTGTTTAGGGAGAGAAGTACTACAAAATGATCTAAATCCTGAGCTTCAGGTTTATACTAGGAAGCGATTTCATCTGAGGAATAATGACCCGAATGTCCATCCTAATGACCCGAATGTCCACCCGAGTTCTGGCATCGAAATTTTAGGTAATCCTATTCCTTCTATTTCCGACCTTGATGTACCTATAGCAATTAGGAAAGGTGTCCGAAATTGCATTAAAAATCCTATTGCAAATTACCTCTCCTATCAAAGACTGTCTAAAAACCATAGAGCTTTCACATCTAGGATTTCACACTTGTTTGTTCCAAGGAATATACAGGAAGCATTGGATGATCCGAATTGGAAATTAGCAGTCATGGAGGAGATGAATGCTTTAAGGAGAAGTGGTACTTGGGAGATAGTTGATCTACCCAAAGACAAGAAAACAGTTGGGTGTAAATGGGTGTTTACGATAAAATGTAACGCAGATGGAAGCGTTGAGAGATACAAGGCGAGACTGGTAGCTAAAGGCTTCACTCAAACTTATGGGATCGACTATCAGGAGACGTTTGCTCCTGTTGCTAAAATAAATTCCATCAGAATACTGTTATCTCTTGCAGTAAATTCAGATTGGCCTCTACATCAACTTGACATTAAAAATGCATTTCTCAATGGTGATCTTGAAGAGGAGGTGTTCATGAGCCTACCGCCGGGATTTGAGCGGAGACTTGGAAGTGACAGAGTATGCAGATTGAACAAGTCATTATACGGACTCAAACAATCACCAAGAGCGTGGTTTGAACGCTTTGGGAAGGCAGTTATCAGTTGTGGCTTCTCGCAGAGTCAAGCAGATCACACAATATTTTATAAACATTCAAAAAACAGTAAAATTGCAATTTTGATTGTTTATGTTGATGACATCATTTTAACTGGTAATGATGAAGCAGAGTTAGCAGCTCTCAAAGAGAAACTCGCAAAAGAATTTCACATTAAGGATCTGGGAGCCCTCAAGTATTTCCTCGGAATGGAATTTGCAAGATCCAAGGAAGGTATATTCGTTAATCAGAGAAAATATGTTCTTGATCTCCTTGGAGAAACAGGTATGCTTGGTTGTAAGATGGCGGAGACTCCGATCGAGCCTAACTTGAAGTTACAAGCTGCTAAGGCTGAAGAAGTCAAAGAGAGAGAACAATATCAGCGACTTGTAGGGAAATTGATTTACTTGTCTCATACGCGGCCTGATATTGCCTTTGCAGTCAGCATGGTAAGTCAGTTCATGCACTCACCAGGGGCAGAGCACTTTGAGGCCGTTTATAAGATCTTAAGATATTTGAAAGGAACTCCAGGGAGAGGCTTACTATTCAAGAAACATGGACATCTTCAAGTTGAAGTATACACAGATGCAGACTGGGCAGGAAGTGTTACAGACAGGAGATCAACATCCGGATACTGCTCCTTTGTAGGTGGGAACCTAGTTACATGGCGGAGTAAAAAACAGAATGTGGTAGCTAGAAGTAGTGCAGAAGCAGAGTTCAGAGCTGTTGCCCATGGAATCTGTGAAGTAATGTGGATTAAAAGAATTCTTGAAGAATTAAAGTTTTCTCACCCGACACCTATGAAGGTCTATTGTGACAACAAAGCAGCTATATCTATAGCTCATAATCCAGTTCTACATGATCGCACAAAACATATAGAAGTGGATAAACATTTCATCAAGGAGAAAATCAATGTTGGCATAATCTGTATGACCTACCTTCCAACAGGTGAACAATTAGCTGATGTGCTAACGAAGGGACTACACAAGAAGCAATTTGATAAACTGACTAGCAAGCTGGCTATGGAAGATATCTTCAAACCAGCTTGAGGGGGAGTGCTGGAAATTGTGTTCATGCATATAATATGATAGTGGTGTTGGTGGTAGATAGTGGCATGTATAGAATATGATAGTGGTGTTGGTGGTAGATAGTGGTGTGTATAGAATATGATAGTGGTGTTGGTTGTAGATAGTGGCATGTATAGAATATGATAGTGGTGTTGGTGGTAGATAGTGGCATGTATATAATATGATAGTGGTAGATAGTGGTAATATATAATATGTAAGTGGCATATAATGGGTTATGATGATGTTTGTAATATCTCCTATATAAGGAGTGTCATTTGGTCTTGTAAGATAAGAAGTTTTGAATATAACAGAAATATATTCCTTCTTCCTCATATTTTTCGGAGTTCTTCTTCTTCATATTTTCTAAGTGTTTCTAAGACCAAGGTTAAATAAGAAGATTCAAGTGTACGCCTAGACAGTAGAACTCAGCTCTATAGTGCATAATAACACGCATAGGTAAAAGTGTTTTCCTTGAACAGTTATTACCATGCAGCGGATCAGAGGCCAATTAATTCCACGGAAAAAAGGATGTTGTTTTATGTCATTGGCACCACTGCTTGATCCTAAACGGCTGACAGGGTCTCTATTTAACAATGCATGAATCAATTGCCTGCCTGCAAGACTTACCTGCAATATCCACAAAATATTAGTAACTACAAATTCAACTTAATAAAAGCTCTGGTACAGGTTTCATGCAAAAGACATCCCTTTTAAAATTGATCACAATTAGGAGATGCTAATCCTTGCCATTTCCAGGATGCATTAGTAGTATTAAACTATTAAACACCACAAGAGAAAGGTTCAATTAATATATCTAACTATAGTGGTGAAATTTTAACTTCTTAAAAGATTCAATTATGGGCCACCAATTTAAATAATATTTACTTGAACCTTCTACACTCTAAAATATTTACTTGAATCTTATTTAAATAACATTTAAATAAGATTCGTGCTCCCTCAGCAACAATGGTTTAGGCTGCAAAGACCTCTTATGTAACTGTATAAACATCGTTTCAAGTATTATAAGATGGCAAGTAAAACTGCCTCCAAACATGTCATCTTTAATTGACGCTCCAGCTGATGATGGATACATTCCAAATTACCCACCCAAAAGATCAGCAGCAATAAATATGATATAGTTAAACTGGAATGTAAGAATAAGTTATGTGACGTCACCGGAATGCTACTTGGAAAGGTGAGGTCCTTGTGCAAGATGTTGGCGAATGTCTTTTGTCTATTTTTCCCCCTGAAAGGCGTACGGCCATAAAGCATCTCATACAGAAAAATACCTAAATTCCAAACAAAAAAATGAGTATCAACTCAGAACAAATAAAAACTACGTGAACAGCAGAAGCCTTCTATCTTTAAAAAAATAATAATAATAAATGAAGTGAATAACATGCTCAATTTTTGCACCAAAAAAAATTGTTTTACTTGCTCAAAATATTCTTTGTATATAATTCCACAAGTGGGACACACATATCTTCCCAAGATAGGTTTATGAATTCAATATTTTAGGAAATGATTGAGAAGGTAAACCATACACATGCGTGTTGATGAACATAGAGTTAACATTAAGAATTGCAACACATGCAACACATTGTGACACTGGTTAAGATTAACACTTCGGAAAATCATTACCTTTACCTTGTCATTTAAGAGATTATACAAGCCATCAAGCCAACATGTTAATGAACACAAGTTAACATTAAGAATTGCGACACATTATGACAACAATTAAGATTCAAATCTACGGAACATCATTACTTCATCATTCAAGAGATTATACAAGCCACCACGCTCTGTTTTCACTGCAACTACAAACCAGTTCACCATTCCAGTGCTACAACTATTACAACATGACCACTATTGTGATTCATGTTAGCTCTAACACCTTATTATTGTTATATTAGCAAAATTTTGAAAGCATTCTACCATGAGAGTTATCATCAATTGATAAGCTAAATTAGATTGATAATATAAAATCATTGACAAGACCACATCTGTCGTGAGTTGTTGTTGGAGGAAGAAGAGCTATACTTCACTTTATTGAAACAATTAGGAAGATAATTAGAGGGAAACTATAACTCTTTCATTCGCTCATACTTTAAATGGCTAGATTATAAGGCTATATATATAGTTCAAAATTAATTTGGATAATAGAAAAACACTATGGGGTATGTTTTTTGGGTACTTTGGTAATTTCCTATTTGCTTCTGCACTCCCCTAATTCTATAGTTATAAATAGATGAAGGGGGCGCCTCTTGTATGGTAGAGAGTTGTATCGTTTTATGATCACAATGAAAATCGTAGTAGCCGTGGATGTAGTCCTATTCTGGAATGAATCACGCAAATTTTTGTATTCTTGTATGTGTGTGATTTCTTCTATTCGTTTTATCTTTCTTGTTTGTTATTTTGTGTCTTACTGATCTTGGTTAGAAAGAGACGATTTCCAAACACATACCACTCCTCCCCTACTTGCAAATTTATCACACCACTACATGCATGAACTAAATGTAGGAAAAACGTAACTCTCAAATTATAATGAAAATAAGTTTATTTTTCAATAGTAGCAACACGTATCATTAAATTCACAGTTAAACCACCCCAAATAAATAAACAAACAATAACATGAACACATCACACAAACATACGCATAAAAGTACCACAAACACAAGTCATGACATCATGAATTCACCAAGTGCTTACCAAGAGCCCACCAATCAATAGCACTACTATGCCCGTCACCTGTGATGATCTCCTGTAGTCAAGTCATTATGTAAGTATTTTGAAGAAATAGGAAGAAGCATGTATTGTTCATATAAATATTAGGAAGGATTACGTATAGATCCTAATAGGTGGATTTATTGCTTAATAGGTCCTATGATAATTAGTAGTGTTTTTCATCAAACACTATTAAAAAATGTCACTAATTGTTAATTTCAGCGACAGTTTAAAAATTGCCACAAAAATGTCACTAATTATAAGTTTTAGCAACAGTTTAAAAAAATCGACACAAAAGTCACTAATTTTCAACTTTCAATGACAGTTTGAAAATTTCTTCACAAAACGTCACTAATTGTAAATTTTAGTGACAATTCATAAATATCGTGACAAAAAAAAGTCACTGATTGTCAATTTTTAGCAACATGCAAAAAATTGTCACAAAAAATTATTTTTAGCGACGATTTTACTAGAACTTATTTTCAATAGGACTTATTTGAAGTTTATCCTAACTATAACTATTATCAGTGACATTTTTGTTCTTAGGCCCATATGTCAAATTACAGTTGAGATAGTATGCCACCTCTTACCAATCATGAAAAGTAGCTCAAATAAAAATAAGAAACATCAAGGTGCAAATTTATATCATGAATAAATCTATATAAGGATTTACTACACTACTCGCATCTGCGAGAAAAAAGATGATATGTACTGCTTCATCAAATAATAAATTTTGACAAATTGTTAAAATTTTACTGTCTTAAATAATATTTTTTTTAATAGATAAAATTTTACCCACAAGAATGATTAGCAGCAAAATAGAACCAGGTCACACCCCTATTTATGCACATTAGCATAAAAAACTAGTTTGACATGAAATAAGGTCAAAATGTGAAATAAAGTATGAAATGGTGGGTGAATTCCCATTTATAAAATGTTACTAACAAAACAGAACCAGGACCCACATTTGAAGACTATACAGTACAGAATATTGTTTGGAACTGTTGTGTATGGGAAAGAATGGTTTTATGTAAGCGGTCGGGAGAAGGGTGAATATTTCCAAAAGGGCCATAAAAAAAACCCCCACTAGAAAGAATGGGGGGGGGGGGGGGGGGGGGTTCATCCACTCTATCGCTGGGGAGTCAACTTCATCCAAACTATGCATACAAGATTTTCAGGATCAAGAAACTTGCAAAGAAATATGTTCAATTACATTCTCTTCTTGTATGCCAGGATCCACATGTTTTAGTACAACCCAACTTGCTGCAAAATTGCATTTTGAAAGTCAAATCAGTCGCAAAGGTTATTTGATGCTGAGTTTGGATTGCATTTTCGTCTGCTATATGCATTTTCTAATGTTGTAAGATCTTGTAATTTTTCATTGGACACTAAAGACCACCCACAAATCCAGGGTCAAAGCTCAAAATTGATAACCTTGTACTCAACAATCCAGTAATACAAAATTGTAGTTATAAATATAAAACCAAAAAGAATCAAATACTCCAACCTTTCCAAATAGTTCTTCCAACTTTCATCTCTAGAACATTAACATATAGATATAGCTAATAAAGAAAGAGCGCAACGCTCTACATAGGTGAACATCCACTTATAAAAACCCAAACAAAATGCAACAAGTAAAGTAAATCTGCTCAGAAAAGTAACACTAACTAATGAGTTGGAAGGTGCATGGGTTAAAATCTACCAAAGGAAGATTCATCATACCGGAGCAATGTATTCTTCAGTTCCAACAAATGAATTTGATTGTGTAACAGGTTCTGCAACAAAAATTGGTGGTGGTTGACTCCTAGACCTTCTCTTCTTAGGCAAAGGATGCTTTATAATCTGCAGTACAATATTAAAACATTCAAAATAATTAATTGTAGAATAACAAGAGAGCATCCTAAGAACAAGGAACAAAATTTTGTTCTGTTTCAGATGGAATGGCTGAAACTTTTCCATTTTCTAGTAAACCTACAGTAAACATGAGTGAAAAACCAAAATTACAGTGTTTTCACCAAACACAACGAAGCTCACTAAAACAGAACAAAAAAATTCAAAATAATTAGTTGTTTTGACACATATTAGGAATATCTAATGCAATTATTTCTATTTACCTTTTTTTGTTAAAAGAAAACATTTCAGAACGAAGAAAAATCTTATATTTAATAAAAAGACAGAGAAACTAGAAAGGAGAGGAGAGATAGCAAGAGAAAAAAAATGGACATAGTCAAGTTATTTATTATTTTTCTTTACTATTATAGGTACAATTTTTTTATAAATATTATCATCAGTACTTCAACTAGAATCTAGCATTTCATATGAAGCCCCTTCTCCAACTAACTGTTTTAAACCTTTTGTTTACAACTTTCTAACATTCAGTGACCTTCATTGAACCTTTCTATTAATCTTTCTATAAATCATATTCTGACAAAGGACCTCCCACACCTTGAGAAACCTTTGACCTTTGTTTGTTATTAATATTGTAAATATTATTATTTTTGATAATTTTATTTGGATGGAACCTTATGCACATTTAGAATTATACAAACTTGCGCTTCCAAAAATTGATTTATTTGACATTAATTGAATGACTACTGGTTTGCACTGAATTTACTTCCAAATAGTTTATTGTGCTCTTCATGTAAAGACGTGCAAACCTCAAACATGCTAACTTAATAAATTATGATGTACAAAAATTTATGTAGATTTTAATTTTTATTTCCAAACATTTCCATATGTTTCCTTTTTTTTTTTTTTTTTTGTCTTTCCCCTTATGTTTTTGAAACATTTATGAAATATTTCCATTTCCAAACTAACCAAAAAAAACACATCAAACATAAATTTTGATCCTTACCCAACAAACACTTCCCCCACAACATAAATAGCAAGCTACATTTATTGCATGGCTCAGAAGACATGATGCATTTGTCATGATATACAAGTATTAGTAGCAGACATAAAATGAGTACTAAATTCAAGTAATGAATGAAAGAATGAGTATCTACTTCATCTAGGCTTTGATTATTCATAGAGTGGGAGTCTGAGAGATTAGAGATGATATCACTCATAGGATTAATTCAGGATTGTTAAGCAAACAACTTTTACCATGTGTTGTGTGATTGACTTATCCTATGAAGCTGAAAGAAAATTTCAGTAAAGCAACCATAACCTTCACCATGCTTTACAAGACATAATGCTAAGGTGCTACAAAACAACATTTCATAAAATAAGGAAGACCAATGCAAATGTTGAGATGGATGTGTGGTAAGACAAGAAAGAATGAAATTACAAATAAACATATGCTTGATATTGTAGAAGTGGCAATTAATTGGAGATGAAATGAAGAACAACCAACAAGGATGGTGTGTGTGTGTGTGTAAAGAAGACAAATAATTGCAACAATAAGGAATAATAATATGATTCACAATTTTTTCTTTGAATTACATCATGCAGTCCACATCAATGTAATGCCAAGGGAAGAGGAAGACCATAATTTATGTGGCTTGTGGGTATGAGGAAAGGAAAGACATAGCAATGTGGAGTTTAACTCAAATCATTACCCCAATCAATGGAATTGCGAAACAAGATTCATATCCAACGCCGAACAGTTGGGATAATGTTGTGAAAGTGTGAGAAAACAGGGTTGATTGGAATCAAGGTAAAAAATGGAAGACACTAGATTAAACCAAAACAAATCTCATTGGTTGGGACCTAAGCTAACACACTTAAACAAGCCATAGGCATTGGGTGCTTCCAACTCTAATTGAAAAATGGTACCATCATCCAGCTAATTAAATACAAGAAAGCAAATAATCTTCTAATGGAAGTTGGTAGCATACTTGAGGTTTACATGACGTCATAAATGACAGGTCAAAGTCAGTTAACACAATGTGCCCATCCTTTTGAAGCAGCACATTCTCTGGCTTCAGGTCCCGGTAAATTATTCCTGTACCATGTCAATGCAAGAAATAATAAGGTTCACATACATGCTTACCTAGCATGCAGCAAAATAGTCACTTTTTTCATTTGAAGCACATCTTAAAGCCAAAGAATTAAGAACTAAAACTCCAACTATTTTTAATCACAAATGTGAAAATAGGAGACATGCTACTCAATGGATCTCAAATCTTGGACCGGGAAAAAAATATAAATTCAAACAGCATAAAATAAATATTTATTCAATGAGTGACTCATATTGATTATAATCATGCAGTCAAGTTTGGGACTGGGACACCAAAAATTGAATTTTAACATGATAAAGCGATTTCAAACTCAGGGCAGGTGCACCCTTCTGCCCCCCTAACCCAAAATAAAGCTCTTGTACAAACAAAAAGGGTAAAAGGAAAAGAGAGAATGGAAACAAAAAATTACACACAGACTATAATTCATCAGAAACAATGTGTATGGACCAACACCAAATTTAAACTATTCCAATATAACAATATTTTGACCAACTAAAATCACACAACTAGAGGCAACATCCTTAACATATATATCTTTCAAAAGAAAAGTGAGAGCAAACTAAGACTTCTGAAACAACCCCGCAGTGCGGAATTTAATTGTAATTCAATTTCCATTAATTATTTCACATGAAGCTTTAAATCAAAATCAAAAGGGAAATAGGACTTGTATCAAAACTTAAAACTCAAGTTCTATTGAAAGTCATATCCTCTTTAAAATCCTTGGTTGTCTACTCTCACTATCTTGGTCCACATGATTTTTGTTCTACCATATCTCCTTTTATACTTTCAGCTTTAATCAAATTACTCCATGCTGGTATATGTACTAATTTTCACTGAAGATGGCCATCTCAAAAACCTTTCATACACCTTTTCCAGTTGTTGCCACCTATAACTACTCATATGTACATCCAGTTCTAAACTATCTTCATAAGGTATTGCTGTAAGATTTCTGAATAAACTCGTATATTCAATTGTGTAGGTAATACAAGAATACATTGGTTTATATAACAATCTAACCCTAGAACTAAAAAGGAAATACGAATTATTTCAATCCCTAATACATATAAAATATATATACTACCATATATACATAAAATCCCTAATATATTCTCACACCTCCGCTCAAACTCAAGGTGTTTTAGCAGAAAATACTGAGAGTTTGCCAAGAAGAAACTAAAACCAAGTAGTAGTGTGAGTCTTAGTGAAGAAGTCCGCAAGTTGCAAAGCCGAAAAGACGAAAGGAAGGGAAATAGAGCTAGACTACCGATGTTGTCGGACAAAGTGACAATCAATCTCAATATGCTTCTTCTGCTCATGGAAGACAGTGTTATGGGAAATCTGAATAGCACTACGGTTGTAGCAATAGAGAGAGGTCGGAGAAGACTGAGGTATAACCAAATCAGATAGAAGACAACGAAGCTAAACAATCTCAACAATAGCACGAGCCATAGCACGGTACTCAGCTTCGACAGTAGAGTGAGCAACAACAGTTTGTTTCTTGCTTTTCCAAGATATCAATGAATCGCTAAGAAACATACAAAAACCAGATGTAGACTTGCAATCAGTGACATCAACAGCCCAATCAGAATCAACATAAGCCACTAAATCCAAAGAGGAAGTAGAAGACAACAGTAAGCCCAAAAGATAGTACCCTGAAGATAACGAAGAATCCGAACTAAAACAACCCAATGCGTAAAACGAGGAGTAGAAACAAATTGACTAACCACATGAACAACATAAGTAGGATCAAGACGAGTAACCGTCAGATAGACTAAACAACCCACAAGCTCTCAATATAAAGTAGGATCATCCAAAGGAATACCATCAGTAGTGTTGAACTTTACATTAAGTTCAATGAGGGTAAAGCTTAGTGTCAGTAAGACCGGCTCGATGAATAACCTCATTGACATATTTGGCCTGAGATAAAAAGTAGCCCTTAGGAGAAAAAGTGACCTCAATACCAAGAAAATACCTCAAAGGGCCCAGATCTTTCATTTCAAAGGTGCGAAAGAGGTGCTGCTTGACCTCAGAGATAGTAGAACAGTCAGAGCCAGGGATGATCATATCATCTACATACAATAATAAGGCAACAAAACCAGTAAAGGTGTGAAAGAGAAACAAAGCGGAGTCATGGGCACAAGGATGAAACTTAAGCTCAATAATAGCTATTTGAAAATGATCATACCAAGCACGAGGAGATTATTTCAAACCATACAGAGCATGCCGTAGATGACAAACTTGTCTAGAGGAATGAGGAAGGTCAGGGGGAGGACGCATATACACCTCCTTAGTGAGATGGGCATTAAGAAAAGCATTCTTAACATCCATCTGATAAGGAGGCCAATGACGAACAACAGTGATAGAGATCAAAGTATGGGCAGTAGTTATTTTAGCAACAGGGGCAAATGTCTCCTCATAATCAATACGATACTCCTGCGAGAAATCTTTTGCAACCAGGAGACTTTTGTAACGCTCGAGAGAACCATCAGAATGAGTCTTGACTTTATAGACCCATTTGCAACCAACCAGATTCTTGCCAGCAGACAAAGGAACCAGCTCCCAAGTAGTAGTCTTCTGCAAGGCAGACAACTCATCCTTTATAACTCTAATCCAATTAGGATCCTGACAGGCTTCCTTGTAAGACTGGGGTTCTAAAAAAGAGTGAATAGTAGACAAAAAGGTGCAATATGAAGGAGAAAAACATGTTTTTCAAAACCAAGTTTGTCTACCTGTTTACGGATGCAGAGGGGATACTTACGATTGGCAAGGTCAGAGTCGTCAGAGGCAGGAGGGTTAGCAGTAAGGGCAGAGATAACTGATGGAGGGGAAGCCAGGTGACGAGAATAGATTAACAACGGAAGAGGAGACGGAAAGAGAAGAAGGAGGAAGAGAAAAGGGAATAGACTCATGGGGGTCACTGGAAAAAGACTCAGCAGAGGGGTGGTAGAAGGAATAAGCTCATGGGAAACAAGAGAGATGTACTCATCCGAAGGGACCTCAGAAGGAAATGGATCAATGTGAACCAAATCCTCTTTGAAAACTAGAGCAGTGATAAGGGGAAGCTGAAAGTAAGACAGACGTTTGAGAAAGGCAACATGGTGGGAGACATAAAGGTGACGAGAATTAGGGTCATAATAGCGATAGCCTTTCTAGGTAAGATTGTAGCCTAAAAAGGCACACATAACAGACCGAGCACTAAGTTTGGTCCTATCTTTATGTGGAAGAAGGACAAAACAAGCAGACCCAAAAACACACAAAAGGGAGTAATTGGAAAGTTAGGAGAATAAAGCCTTATAAGGAGAACGACCAGAGAGTAAGGGAGTAGGCATACGGTTTAGAAGAAAAACAGTAGTGAGAACTGTTTCACCCCAAAAAGGAGCCGGAACAGAGGCAGAGAGAAGGAGAGACCTAGTTATTTCAAGGAGATGATAGTGTTTACGCTCAGTGCGACCATTTTGGGTGGGTGTATTAGTGCAAAAGGTTTGGTGAATGGCACCCAAATTGGCTAAATACTCACAGAACTCAGTTTTAAAATATTCCTTACCCAAGTCAGATCGTAACAATTTAATGGTAACCCCAAACTGCGTAGTGATCATAGACTGAAAGGTACGATAAATTTAGTAGAAGTCAAATTTATGAGTCAAAAGATAAATCCCAGTATAACGGGGTGCAATCATCAACAAAAGACACATAATAAGCGAAACCCCTTTTAGTGAGAACAGGAGAGGGTCCCCAAACATCAATATGCACAAAAGAAAATGGAGAAACAGAAACAAAAGTACAAAAGTACTTTTTATTAAATGGTAAAGCTGATATTTTGGTAAGTTTACACTCGACATTCATCAATTTGACTAGGAGAAACTTTACCCAATAATCTTAACTAAGCTAAAGACCGTAAGCAATCAACAAACAAATGACCTAAGCAAGAATGCCACAAATAAAATTGACTCAACTGAGAATCTAATTGAAAAGAAGAAAAGGCAACTGGAGAGGTGGATAGAGGGAGATGCAAGCTTTCTACCACATAGAGATCTCCAACTTTACGGCCGGTCCCAATCTGCTTCTTTGACACCCGATCCTGCACACAACAGATAAAAGAGGAAAAGCTAACATCAAAACCAAAAGCATCAAATTGACTGATAGATAATAAACTGACAGATAGCTGAGGAAAATAAAGAACAGAGGGAATAGTAACAACAGACATGACAGAGGCTAAGACAGACCCAATAGATAGAACAGGTATACTAGACCCATTAGCAATATTAATAGTAATAGGAGGGCGACGGGGGATATAGTTTTGAAGTAAGGAAAGATGAGGAGTCATATGATGAGAGGTACCAGAGTCAAAAAGTCAGACAGAAGAGGAGATACTTGAAGAGGACCCAAACAAACCTGAATAAAAAGAAGTGAGAGCAAAAGCAGATTGGGATGGTTGGGAGATGGACAAGAGATGCTGAAACTGAGCAATCTAGGCACTCAAGGAAGCCAAGTCAGTATCAGGAACCAGAGCAGTTGTAATATAAGCAGTAAGAGGCCCAAAAGTACTCGGAGCAGGACCTCAGAACTGTTTCTGAGGTGGTTGAGAAGACTAGGCAGACTGACGTCCCTTCCAGGGACAATTGTACTTCTAATGGCCCTTCTGATGGCAAAAGGCACACTCATCAGAGGCTAGTGGCCCCTTCTTAGGCTTCGCAGTGGCCTGAAGCTGACAAGGTAGTGAAGTCGTCAACAGAGGAAGCTAAGTAAGAGCCAAGAAGAAAGATGGAGACAAAGTCTGACTGGTCGTCTTAAGACAGGATTCCTGGGAGAGGAGCTCATGAACAATAGCATCTACAGAGGGAAAAGGAGACCGATGAAGGATGCCACCACAGATAGCCTCGTACTAAGGGGAGAGAGCTGTTAAGAACTGCACTAAATGATCCTTCTCCCGAAACTCAACATAAGCATCTAGTGCCTTGAGGCTAGATGGTTCCATGAGAGCCAACTGATCCCAAAGACCTATCATCTCAATGTAGAAGTCTTGAATAGATTGATCGTGCTGACGAGCACTCTGAATAGTTGTTTCCAACTCATACCGCTAGGCAAAGTTGGACTGTTGATACACACCCAATAAATAGTCCCACACCTCATTGGCAGTACTCTATTTGGAAAACATCATTCCAATATGGTCATCCATAGAATTATGAAACCAGGTCAGAACTTAGAAATTACCACAATTCCAAGTGTCACAGGAAGTCACATATCCTTTTACTTTCAAGTCCAATAGACGAGGTGTTAAAATAAATTGATGTATATTATTGATTGATATAATATTGTGTTTACAATGAGTCCTATATATAGAAGATTAGAGGAGGTAGGTATGTAGTAGGTGGAGTAGTAGGTGGAGTAGGTGAAGTGGGTGGAGTAGGTGTAGTGGTAGGTTTTGGTGAAGTGGGTGGAGTAGGTGTAGTGGTAGGTTTTGGTACATTTTAACAGCCCCCCGCAAACTCAAGGGGGATAGGAACTAACCAACTTGAGTTTGGAGAGAGTAACAAAACAAGAAAATAGACTAATACATAAAATAAAAGAGGATAGGAGACACTGTATGGTCGTGTCAGACCGTTGGTGAAGACACTGGATGGTGGTGTCATAACGTGGTAGAGGACACTGGATGGTTGTGTCATAACGTTGCAGAGGACACTGGATGGTTGTGGCAGACCGTTGTAGCAGATAATGTTGTGACAGTTGTTGTGACAGTTTACGGAGTCTTGCTGGACCCTTGTAGAAACTAACCAGAATCAATGTCGGGACAGTTTACAGAGTCTTGTCGGACCCATGAAGGAGTGAACCGGAATCAATGTCAGGACAGTTTACAGAGTCTTGTCGGACCCCTAAAAAGTCGCACCCTCAAAAGGTGTCGGGACAGTTTACAGAGTCTTGTCGGACCCATGAAGGAGCTAACCGGAATCAAAGTCGGGACAGTTTACAGAGTCTTGTCGGACCCATGAAGGAGCTAACCGGAATCAATGTCGGGACAGTTTACAGAGTCTTGTCGGACCCATAAAAAGTCGCACCCTCAAAAGGTGTGCCCAATCTGTCAAAAGGCATGCCATCAAAAGGCGTGCCCAATCCATAAAAAGGCGTGCCATCAAAAGGCGTGCCTATCAAAAGGAGCGCCCATGTTGTCGGCGAGCACCGAGAGGCGCATGATGCGCGTGTCTGCCTCGGCTATTTAACCAAGGTTGAGGCGGAGGCTGTGCAAACCAGTCTGAAACCGCCGAAAATCCTTTGAAAAAACTCTTCCGTTTCTGAGAAAGAGATTCTGGAACACTCTGTTGCCATTCTGTAACCAACCGTTCTCTGAAACACTCAGCAACCCATAACATGGCCTCGTCTTCCCGTTCAGCTACCCAGAATATGGCCTCTTCGTCCCGTGGTCTGCTCACTCTCTTTCCCGACCTCAACGAGTCAACAAGAGAGATAACTGGTGCGGTGGCCAGTGAACCTCAACCAAGCGCCTCTGGTTTTGCTCCGTTGAACTTTCCGATGCGGTCGGTGGAGCAAAAAATGGCAGTGCAAACTGATATTGAGGCCAATCAGTATACTTTGAAGTCATGTGTGGAGACCATGACGGCGGTCACAAACCTGTCGCACCGGCTGCAGAGTAGGACAAATGAGGCGCAGCAGTTAAACGCCCAACTGGCTCTGCTCCAACGCATGTATAAGGATGCGCGAGCAGAGATAAGTGTGCTAAAGGCGAAAAATATGGAGCTGAAGCGGAAGGCCACCGTGATGTTCCGATTTGGAGGGCCGCCATATGCTGCAGTGGAGGAGCAGGGAGTAGTGATCATGCCCAGTGGAGTGGGAAACACGGAGGCAACACCGGCAAGGGCCGTCCAGGACGGAGGCAAGAAGAAGAGACCGGCGGCAGAGTAGAGAAGAAAAATCCTGCCTGTGGGTGGGTGTTTGTGGGTGATGTTTGTTTTTTTTTTTTTTTTGTGTGTAAAATTGTGATCGGGGTTGATCCCGGAGATGAATAAAATATGGGTGTTGTGCAAATTTGTAAATTGTTTGGTTTGGTTTTGTTTGTTTTTTTTTTTTTGAAAGAGAGGGAACACGCCCATGTGATAATAATAAAAATAATGAGAATGAGAATGTGCACATTGTCCAGCAAAGTGATGATGAAAATAAAATAAATCCAGTGGGGGGTTTCGGAACCTGTGGGCTAGGATAGTGGAAGTTAATATGTTAAAATGGGTTGGTATAGTGCAAGTGTGTTGGTAATATATTAAAATAAAATAAAAGAAATCCAGTGGGTTGAATAAAAAAAAAAAAAGGTAGTGGGTTTGAAAGTGGAAAGATGAGAGAGATGAAGGAATTAGGGCGAGGAGAGTAGAGTTCAGATCCATTCTGTGTGTTCTCGCTCTCTCTCTCTAGACCGTTGCAGCGGTAATGGAGACGAGTGCCGTCAGATAAGATTACGCCTGGAACAAGCTTTCCGGGTATAATGGATCCAGCAATTGCCAAATAAGCAAAGAATCCAAGTAGCATAGTAACAGAGGTCGATGTAGTCGGGAGAGACGGCGCCGGAGCTCCAGTAGGCGGCGTCGGAGGACTCAGTAGTGGAGACAGCGCCGGAGATGTCGGCTTCTTGCTTGGAGCCGGCGCCGGAACCAGAGCAGGTGGAACAGCTGGCGTAGGCGACGGTGCGGGAGGCGGAGGAGATGGTGGTGGAGTTGCCGGTGGAGCGGACACCACAGGAGGTGGCGCCGCTGTGGGGCTGGTGGTCGGAGCAGGAGTTGTTGGTGGTGCTGGATTTGAAGTAGGAGGTGCCGGAGTTGCAGTCGGAAAAGTGGCCGAAGGTGAGAGAGGCTTGTGATCAAGCACTTGGTAGCAAAAGAATACACCAAGATGGTGGTAGTGAATCGAACGGAGGAGAGAGTGGCTGCCATCCGTGAGGAGTGAAGGTATGTGTAAAAAATTCCAGCGGGCAGCGAAGACAAGGTTGCCGGCCGGCTGCCCGCAGGTGAGAAAAAAATACAAGCCTAAATCTTATAGCTCTGATACCATGTTAAAATAAATTGATGTATATTATTGATTGATATAATATTGTGTTTACAATGAGTCCTATATATAGAAGATTAGAGGAGGTAGGTATGTAGTAGGTGGAGTAGTAGGTGGAGTAGGTGAAGTGGGTGGAGTAGGTGTAGTGGTAGGTTTTGGTGAAGTGGGTGGAGTAGGTGTAGTGGTAGGTTTTGGTACATTTTAACACGAGGAACAGAACCAGAAACATAGCCCCATTTTTTTTGACCAAGAAGAAAATTCTACGTAACACTAGCCCAACAAGCCTAATTGGCACCAGTGAGTTTACATCTGATGGCTTGGATTTTGGTGTCCGTCATTGTAATAAACCAAAAATTAATAAGTTAAAGTATAATAATCAAATAACAACCAAATAACAGTACTGAGAGAATCAAAATCCCCAACACACACACACACACACAGAGCAGCTCGCAGAAGTCGATCGAGAGGGACAGATTCAAACAACTCTTCAATCGCGTGACCTAGAGCTAAAGAGAGAGTTCAGTCGAACCATGATCTTGATTCTAGAGAGAGAGAGAGAGAAGCTTTTGATGATCACGAACCAGAGTCGATCGACCTAGGAAGACCAAACCACTCGACTTCAACCAGCGAAGACGAGGCACAACTTCGACTGAGGGACTAAATCAACGATTGAACTTATGTCGTGATGATGTCGAGAACCAGAGAGAGACCAGTCAAGAACCTGTTTCAATATCGCGATTAGGGGAGAAGATCACCCACTACTCACAACTGAGAGAGCAACAGTTTCTAGGGTTTTTGGCTCTAATACCATGTAAGATTTCTGAATAACTCGTATATTCAATTGTGTAGGTAATACAAGAATACATTAGTTTATATAACAATCTAACCCTAGAACGGCAAAGGAAATACGAATTATTTCAATCCCTAATATATACAAAATATATATATATTAATCTTAGAGTTCTCAATACAGTTGCTATCATTTTATGTCCATGTTGTATAATAATTAAGTTTCACACTTTGGCCTTAAAGCTAGCGGTGCAAGTTAGTCCATGTAAACCAATTACCGAACCAATCTGTATCCCTCTAGGTTCAGGTTGGTTTTGTTATTTAGGGTTAATAGTCAACTCCAACTCAATTAACCCAATCCACTAACCTTAATGAATGCATACATAAGCCACATGCTAGAAAAATGACCAATCCAATTTTGTGGTTTTCCCTCTCACTAGAATAGTGCCCCCTAGATCTTGTATAGTAAAGAAGCACCTTTTTCAAGATGACTAATTTACTCATGCAACGATAAAGCGATTAAATGAGAGATGTGAATGCCAATCAAATACGAAGAGAAGGGGCTAAGTTTATCATCAGCTGGGACATAAGAGGTTGCCTTTCTCCTCTCTTTAAAGCTATCACATAGAAATTTCTCTTGATAAGTCATACTACCAATTATCAAAATCTCGTTTCAATATGTTGTTTTAGTTAGCTCGGAAACAAAAACACTTCAGAAACACAAGAGAAACGACAAAAGAATTTGGAAATGTATGAAAGTATTAGGAAACAAAACATTCAACATATATAAATGTTAAAACATTCTCAATAATTAAACAATTGAACATGTTGAGGTATATAATATTAGAAGCTCATAAACCAAAGGTTTAAAGGCCTAGTTGAGAGGGTGTTTTCTATTGTAACAAAACATATAAAAAGTAAAAAAAAATCTAGCAGTAGTAGAGATAAAACGAAGAAAAAATTATGAAAAAGGTAATTTGCAGTAACAAAGAAAGTGAATAAGTGACTTAATCATGCTTTTTTTAATTTCTCCTCTCTCCTCCTTTCTAGCTTCTCAGATTCTCTAAACTTTTATACATTCTCAAATATTTTCTTTTAACAAAAAGTGGCAAATAGTGTAGAAATTTAATGTATAAAGAGAAATAGAGAATTGTATTATTGATTGATTTATATTGATATCTATTACAATGATTCATGATTCCTATATATAGAAGAGGGTGAGTGTGTAGTAGGTAAGGAGTAGGTGAAGTGGAGGTGGTAGTCGTGTAGTGGGTTAGGTTTAGTGGAGTAGGTGAGGTGGTAGTAGAAATTTAATGTATAAAGAGAAATAGAGAATTGTATTATTGATTGATTTATATTGATATCTATTACAATGATTCATGATTCCTATATATAGAAGAGGGTGAGTGTGTAGTAGGTAAGAAGTAGGTGAAGTGGAGGTGGTAGTGGTGTAGTGGGTTAGGTTTAGTGGAGTAGGTGAGGTGGTAGTGGTGTAATGGGTTAGGTTTAGTGGAGTAGGTTTAAGTGGGTGAAGTAGGTGGAGAGTAGGTGGATTTTAACAGCCCCCCGCAAACTCAAGGGGGATAGGAACTAACCAACTTGAGTTTGGAGAGAGTAACAAAACAAGAAAATACATAAAAATAAAAGAGGATAAGAGACACTGTATGGTCGTGTCAGACCATTGGTGAAGACACTGGATGGTGGTGTCATAACGTTGTAGAGGACACTGTATGGGGGTGTCATAACCATGTAGAGGACACTGTATGGTGGTGTCATAACGGTGTAGAGGACACTGGATGGCGGTGTCAGACCGATGTAGAAGACAATTTATGGGGTCATGTCGGACCATTGTAGCAGACAATGTTGTGACAGTTGTGGTGACAGTTTACGGAGTCTTGCTGGACCCTTGTAGAAACTAACCGGAATCAATGTCGGGACAGTTTGCAGAGTCTTGTCGGACCCATAAAGGAGCTAACCGGAATCAATGTCGGGACAGTTTACAGAGTCTTGTCGGACCCATGAAGGAGCTAACCGGAATCAATGTCGGGACAGTTTACAGAGTCTTGTCGGACCCTTAAAAAGTCGCACCCTCAAAAGGTGTGCCCAATCTTTCAAAAGGCGTGCCATCAAAAGGCGTGCCCAATCCATAAAAAGGCGTGCCATCAAAAGGTGCGCCCTCAAAAGGCGCGCCCACTTCATCAAAAGTCGTGCCCGACAGAAAGCGTCGAGCCATCAAAAGGTGAGCCGGAGACGCGGCGAGGCACGTGAGCGACAGAGCGGCGTGTCGGCCGCGTCGTCTGTGTCAATATAAACCAATGCGGAGGCGGAGGAAACCAAACCAGACTGAAACCTCTGAACTTGTTATTCTGAAACAATCTGTAAATACTCTGTATCCAACCCTTCTCGGAAACACTCAGCAACCCAAAAACATGGCTTCTTCTTCCCGTTCAGCTACCCAGAACATAGCCTCTTCTTCCCGTGGTCTGCTCACTCTCTTTCCCGACCTCAACGAGTCAACAAGAGAGATAACTGGTGCGGTGGCCTGTGAACCTCAACCAAACACCTCTGGTTTTGCTCCGTTGAACTTTCCGATGCGGTCGGTGGAGCAAAAAATGGCAGTGCAAACGGATATTGAAGCTAATCAGTATACATTGAAGTCCTGTGTTGAAACTATGACTGCGGTCACAAACTTGTCGCACCGGCTGCAGAGTAGGACAAATGAGGTGCAGCAGTTAAACGCCCAACTGGCTCTGCTCCAACGCATGTATAAGGATGCGCGAGCAGAGATAAGTGTGCTAAAGGCGGAAAATAAGGAGCTGAAGCGGAAGGCCACCGTTATGTTCCGATTTGGAGGTCCGCCATATGCTGTAGTGGAGGAGCAGGGTGGAGTGATCGTGCCCAGTGGAGTGGGAAACACGGAGGCAACACCGTCAAGGGCCGCCCAGGACGGAGGCAAGAAGAAAAGACCGGCGGAATAGGCGAAAAAGTGAGGTCGGTGGGTGGCCGTCTGCAGAAAAGAAAACAAATCTTGTGGTGTTGTGGTTGGTGTTGTTGTGGTTGTTTTTTTTTTTTTTTTGTTAAAATTGTGATCGGGGTTGATCCCTGAGATGAATAAAAGATGGTTTGGTGTGCAAAGCTATATGGTATGAATGGAATTTGAAAAAGATTAAAAAATAATGTGAAAGAAAAATAAAGAAAGAAATAATAAAAATATATTTGAAATCAAAATGAAAGATGGGGGAAATAAGGAAAGTGGTTTGAAGAAAATAAATAAAAATAATGGATTTTGAAATCAAACGGAGGAGAGAGAGGGGACAAGCCCATGTGAGAGAAAGAGGGGAAAAATGATAGCCGATGCACCCAAAAATAATCTAGCTGCTATCCACAGGCGCTTAGGGGAAGGAAATGGTAGCAAGAGACGGCCAACACCATATATGGCTATAGCAAAGAAATGGAGTATCAAGCTCAATGGGCTAGGATTTAGACCAGAGAGTAAAGCCACTGGTCCCGTTGAACACACACCTCCAAGGCTCAAATAATCAAAACATGCTTCACGCATTTCCTTCCTTGCTTGATCAGGAGATGCACAAAACACCTTATACAGGGCTCCAGTCATTCCTCCACCAGTTAAAGGATGACGCATGTTGAAAGCATCACCTATTAATAGTGCTCCAGGAGTAGGGTAAGGAGCAGTTGGCATACTTCTATTGGGCATTGTTCTAATACTTCCCTTATCAATTGCAGCTATAAATGAATCATGCAGCTCAGGTGGAACCTGGGGAGCCACCAGAGGGAAGCAAAGCCGAAGGCTGTAAAAGCGAAAAAGGAAAAGAAGGCTCCGGCTAAGACAAAAGCTGCTGCGCCAAAAGCTAAAACCGCTGTGAAGCCCAAGCCAGCGGCAAAGGCCAAGCCAGCTGCGAAGCCAAAAGCTGCTGTGAAACCGAAGGCTGCCGTGAAGCTGAAAGCTGCAGTGAAGCTCAAGGCTGTGGCGAAGCCCAAACCAAAGCCGAAGGCGAAGGATCCTAACAAGAGGCAAATGAGCATGGAGGAGAAGCATAGATTGAGTGTTGGGTTGCAGAGTTTGCCCCAGGAAAAGATGCCACAGTTAGTGCAGATTATGAAGAAGAGGAATTCACATTGGCCTCAAGAGAGAGGATTTAGGCAGTGATGGGAAGGTATGTGTAGAAAATAAGCGGAATAGGTTGAGGTTCGGCGGGCGGCCAAGGCGAGGTTGCCGCCCGCCGGTGAAACGAAAAATACTAAGTGCTTAACCTTGCTCTGATACCATGTAGAAATTTAATGTATAAAGAGAAATAGAGAATTGTATTATTGATTGATTTATATTGATATCTATTACAATGATTCATGATTCCTATATATAGAAGAGGGTGAGTGTGTAGTAGGTAAGGAGTAGGTGAAGTGGAGGTGGTAGTGGTGTAGTGGGTTAGGTTTAGTGGAGTAGGTGAGGTGGTAGTGGTGTAGTGGGTTAGGTTTAGTGGAGTAGGTTTAAGTGGGTGAAGTAGGTGGAGAGTAGGTGGATTTTAACAAATAGCAATAACCTTTGTTGGATATTCCTAATAGGTTTCAAAACAACTTATTGTTTTAGTATGCTTTATAGTTCATTGGTGGGAACATTAGAATTTTGGTATTCCACTCATGTTTCGTTTTAGTTTTCTAGGCAATAGAAATGTATCAACCATTTTGATGAAAAAATAAATAAAAAAATTGTTCCTTGCATATGACATGACACTGTGAAGCCGCTGCTCCAATTCATCCATTCAGCTCAAATCTCATGAGGAAACATCTTTAATTTCCATTTCTTTCTCGAGAAAGGATCCAAGATAGCTGAATTGGTCACTTGTGGACTAAGAAGCACAAACACTTCTAATAAGGTGATGTGTTGGGGTCGGACATGTGTTAGACACCGATACTTGTTGGACATTTCTTGACACATGTTGAAAAAACATTCAAATGTGTACATTTTTCCGCTGAACACTTGGGGGACACGTGTTTATCATCTAGACACACATGAAACACCTTTTTGAAAAAAAAAACTTGGGACCCACTAGTAAAATGGAAACAATGTAGGTTTCTATTAATCTCCCTCCATTAAATTGTAGAAATTAGTGTTATGTGGTTTTTTTTTTGTTATTATCTTTGAATGAAAATATGACAAATAATGAATATATAAAAAGCGTGTGTTCCCTATGTGTCGTGTGCTGCATTTTTTTTTTTAAATTTGTGCCGGCGTGTCACTACCATGACCATGTTGTGTCGTGTCTGTATCCATACTTCTTAGCTTGTGGAAGTCATTCAAACATGTTTAACGTATGAAAATAAAATTTAAAAGAAATAGTTAAAGGGAAAAAGCAATTGAGTCCTCAGTTGATAAGATACCTAAACAGTGAAGATATTCCAAGCCGACCACAACTTCTGCTACGTAGAATCTGTAGATGTATAGCAGTCAAAATTAAGTACGGATGAATTTCTGGGTTGGAGACATAACTATGCATATTATATATATATATATATATATATATTGTGATTTGTCTTGATGATTCTCTCAGAAACAGAAAGAAATCTACAACCAATGAGTCAATCACCTTCTTGCATGACTCATGAAACAGTAGATCAAATATAATAGAATCAATCATAGCAGACCATACTTGAATCATGAAGATATGTCTACTTCATATGCTATGAAAAATTTCAGGTCATACACCCAGCAATGAATCATTCGTAGGTCAATCCACCAAATGCAACATTGATGTGATGTACTTCAACCACCCAATATTTCTAGTGCAAGCACGAATAACAACTTGCAACAACTAAATATATTTATGGCAATTGCAGATTTTTAGTGAATGGTAAGGTTAAGGAGCAAAATTCTGTTTCATTTTCATCAAAACAGCTGAAACATTTATGTTTCCTTAGTAAAGACATGAAACATTAGTGGAAAACGAAAATTCCAGACTGTTTTTTGAGAAGCTCTCCAAACACATTTTCACCCCTTGTTTTAAGTGTCTTGTTTGTTTACAGTTTTCAAAAATTAATTCCACACCCACTGTTGAAAACTCTGTCCAAATAGGGAAAATTTGGGCTAACCGGTCGTCCTCCCGAATGTCTGGCTGGTTGACCGGAACAATGCTATTTATTTTTATTTTTTTTGGAAACATGTTATGTTTTATATTTTAAATTAAAAAAAAAATGGAATTTTTAAATTTTTTTTATGAGCTTTGAATAGAATTTTGAGTTGTGTGTTTGGTTATGAGTTGTAAGTTTTTGTATCAAATATCATATGTCACATCAAAAAAATTTCGCTCAATTCAAAATTCTTTTCAAAACTCATTCACCAAACAAATTTTTCACACTCAAATCATAATTCCAAACTCACAAACTCAAAATACAACTCTATTCTCAAATCATATTTAGAAAACTCTAACAAACACTACCCCAATGTTTCCACCAAAACTAACCTAAATTTCCATCAAAACTAACTAAAATACTACAAAATATTTGGAAACAATGAGTTGTTTCAACACCCATTAAGAATATATAGAAAAATTTATTTTATTTATCATTTTTTTTTTAAAAAAAAAATTTACGAGAACAAAGAAAATTCTTTAATATATTAAAAAAGTTGATAAAGTATAAAGGAGAGGAGAGATAGAGAGGTCAAGAAAAAATGAACATAGATAACTTACTTTTCTTTTCTTTTTTTTGTTATTATTAAAGGAACTTTTTTTTTTTTTGGTTCAAACATATGCTTCCATTTTTTTCGTCCCTACTACTAAAATCTAGTATTTCTTATGAACCCCCTTCCCTAACAAACTGATTGAACATTTTGTTTATGAGTTTATGACATTCATTGACTTTTATTAAACCTTGTTTATATTACAAGACACTTTAACCATGTTCACATGAAAGACCTCCTACACCTTGCGAATCCTTTGACCTTTGTTTACCATTAATATTGTAATTTTATTTGGCTGGAACTTGATGCACATTTAGAATTGGATAATGCTACAATGACCATGTCTGTCATAATGGCCTTGGTTGAATGGGTCCCACCACTCATGTCTATTACGAATACAATAATGACACATCCATGTGGTAAACTAAATGTGGTGGCATACAACCAGGGTCATTGTAGCATTACTGTTTAGAATTGTATATGCTTGTACTTGATAAGATTGATTTGTATAACTAATTTAACGATTCCTGGTTCACTTACCTCCAAATTACTTATTTGGGCCTTTTATGTAAAGAGATGTGTAGACCTCAAACATGTTCATTTATTTAATTATTGAGCTTGTATAAGCATTTATATAGCTTTAGTTTAATTTTTCTTTTTGTTGTTTCTCTAATGTTTCTAAAACAAAACTAAAATATTTTTGTTTCAAGGTTAACGTATCAAAACGAAATTTTGATCCTAGGTTAGGAGTAGTTTTTGTTTATTTAGGTGAAATCAAACTTAAGGTATGATAATGATAGCACACCCTTTTATATTAATCAACCAAAATTGTTACAAAGAAAGCCCTAAGGCATTAATTAAGGAATCACAATATAATCTAAATGAGAAAACAAATAATAGAATAATTCTAAAATATATTCTAACCACCCCCCTCAAGTTGGTGCAATGATATCTCTCATACTCAGTTTATCAAGAATATCATGAAAAGGTTTACTCCTAACTCCTTTAGTGAGGATGTTTGCAAATTATTCACCAGATTTCACAAATGGAGTACATATTGTGCCACTAGTGAGCTTCTCTTCAATGAAGTGACGATCAATCTCAACATGTTTTGTCCTGTCATGTTGAACCAAATTGTGAGTTATGTTAATGGCAACCTTATTATTACAATATAGCCATATGGAGTTTGTCTAGCCAATTCTCAGATCACTCAATAACAAACTTGATCCACAAGAGCTCACACACACTTTGTGCTATAGCTCTCAACTCAGTTTCTGCATTAGACCTGGCAACCACATATTGTTTCTTATTTCTCCAGGTAACCAAATTGCCTCCAACAAATGTACAATACCGTGAAGTGGACCTTCTATCAGTTACTGACCGTGTCCAATCAACATCTGTATAAGCTTCCACACTAAGATGATCATGTTTGGAAAAATAAAAACTTTTTCCAGGAAAAGATTTCAAGTATCTCAAGATTCTTATAACTACATCCAAGTGTATTTCATGAGGAGTATGCATAAACTGGCTAACCACACTAACAACAATAACAATATTAGGACGAGAATGGGATAAGCAAATGAACTTACCCACTAGTCTCTAATAACTCCCCTTATCAACCGCTGGTCCTCCACTATCATCACTAAGTTTCTGATTAGGCTCCAGTGGTGGTGTGTCACAGGCTTTGCTTCCAAACATCCATGTTTCCTTCAACAAGTCAAGGATATATTTTATTTGATAGATGAAAATTCCATCTTTGAACCTAGCCACTTCAATCCCCAGAAAGTACTTTAGGTTTCCCAAGTCTTTGATTTCAAACTCATTTGTCAAATACTTCTTCAACAAAGGAATTTTCTCAACATCATCTCCTATAAGCACTATGTCATCCACATATACAATGAGAGCTGTAATCTTACAATGAGAGGAATGTTTAACAAATAGAGTATGATTAGCCTGACTTTGTTTGAAGCCAAATTTCAGTATTGCCTAAGTGAACCTCTCAAACCAAGCTCTAGGGGACTGTTTGAGGCCATATAATGACTTTCGAAATTGACGCACCTTACCCTTAGTTTGAAGAGTTTCAAAGCCAAGAGGAATGCCCATATACACCTCTTCTTCTAGGTCACCATGCAGGAAAACATTTTTCACATCAAATTGATGAAGTGGCCAATCTAGATTAACTGCCAGAGAGAGAAGTACTCTGACTGAATTCATCTTTGCAACTGGAGCAAATGTCTCTTGGTAGTCCACCCCATAAAACCCTTTGCCACAAGTCAAGCCTTATACTGCTCAATTGAACCATCTTCCTTGTGCTTCACAGTATACACCTATTCGCATCCCACAGTTCATTTGCCCCTAGGTATTGCCATAATTTGGCAGCTCCAGCACTCCAATGGCCATAAATAGCAGCTACTATATTTGAGAAATACCAAAGCTTGTGTCAAATTTGACACAAACTTTGGCAGCTGCTATTTGTCCCAAATTATCCATAAACATCTCCCTCTTTCCCTCCCTCCTTCCAACAAATCATCCCTTCCTTCCGCTCGTCATTTTTGCAGAAGAAACACAGAAACTGGTGTTTTCGGAGGACCGGCCGGACGTCCAAAAACACCAGTTTCTGTGGCAAAATCGCAAAAATGGCAGCTGAACCATTGGAGCACCATTGCTATTTTTCATCCATTTTCTACTATTCATTGCCATAATTTGGCAATGGCAATGCTATTAACTCAGTCAAATCCCAAGTGCCACTCTTACAAAATGCTTTCATTTACTCTACCATGGCAAGTTTTTACTCAGAGATAGCAAGAGCATCCTGAAAATGATTACGTATACTAAGAGAGAAAATTTCGACACAAAGGTTTTATATGAGGAAGACAAATGAGAATAGGTTACAAAATTAGAAATAGGATGATGAGTACAAGATCTTATACCCTTTCGTTTGTCAATAGGTATATCAAGATTAATAGGCTCAGGAATAGTAATACCAGTGGACTCAAGGAGAACACGAGGGTTACTTGGACTCTCATCAGGAGGGTTACCTAGACTCTCATCAGGAGAAGGAGACAACATTGGATGATCAAAAATGGTCTCTTGCATCCACGTAATTTTTTTCCTTTCTTTGTCCCTGACATAGACTTACTCTTCCTTGTCCTTGATGACATTGGATTCTATATTGCTAGTAACATTTGGTTCACCCTGGATAGTCTCCACAACTGGTAATGATCTAGAAGCAACAGGAACAATAAGAATCTCTTCATACCAAGGCACCCCCTGAAGGGATGACAGTGACACTGACAGGATAAGAAGTAGGACTGTGACTCGAAGAAGGTGACATCCATGGAGATAAACCATTTACAAGTTGGAGGGTGATAACACTTGTATCCCTTTTGAGTTGGCGAGTATCCCAGGAAAACACACTTGAGAGAGTGAGATCTAACTTACCCCAAGTAGGGGAATGATTATAGACAAAACAGACACAACCAAAGATTTTAGGAAAAATAGAAAACAGAGACTCAGAACTTAAGAGAACTTAGAAAGGAACTTGTTTATGCAATACTTGGATAGGAAGACGATTTATGAGATATGCAATAGTGAGAACAGCCTCCCCCCAGTAGGACCGATGCACACCTATAGAGAAACACGTGTAGCACGCCATATCAAGAAGATGACGATTCTTGTGCTCGGCAACCCCATTTTGCTAAGGGGTGTCGGTGCAAGAAGTCTGATGGATAATGCTATGTGTAGAAAAATATCTTGCTAACTCTGAATCAATGTATCACCCCCGTAATCAAAAAGCAATATTTGTAGAACTGCACAAAATTGAGTACCAGAAGGGTGGACTTGGCGTAGCAGTAAAGCTACCCCTTGGTGACTTGGTGGTCATGGGTTCGAGTCACGGAAACAGCCACTCCGTTTGTGGGAATAAGGCTACGTACATCAACCCTTCCCAAGACCTCACTTAAGCGAGAACTTCGTGCACTAGGTACGCCTTTTACCAAATTGAGTACCAATCATTTTATGAAAATTTTAGAATACAGAAAAAACCTCACTATTTTCTTTCATGTGATCCACCCAAGTAGTGCAAGAAAAGTCATCTATAAAAGTGACAAACCATCTACGACCTTTCAAAGACACAACACAAGATGGGCTCCGAACATCAGAATGTATTAAGGAAAAAGGTACTAATCTTTTATCAAGACTAGGAGCAAAAGAAGCTCTGTATTGTTTGCCAAGTTGACACGACTCACAATATTATTTTTGGTAAAAATAAAGGGAAATAAATGCCTAAGTAATAAAAAAGATGGATACCCAAGACACCGATGCCACAACCATAAGTCTTCCTTGGTGGTTGAAAACTGGATGGAATGATGAGCCAACTTGTTTGTCTGATCTAGGATATAGAGACCATGTTCCATTTTATCACTGCTAATCGTCCTCATGAAAAGGTCCTGAAACAAACAATGATCAGGGAAAAAAGTCACACTACAGTTCGAATCCCGAGTAAGACAACTCAATGATAAAAGATTAACAGAGAAATTTGGAATATGTAATACAGATGACAAAGGTATAGAAGGAGTGGCACGGATTAAACATTTCTGAGAAACAAAAGAAATAGTACCAACTACAATCCTAACTTTGTCTTGAGCAGAAATAGGCATATAGTTCGAGAACATATCAGATAACCCAAACATATGATATGAGGTACCAAAATCAATAATCCATGGTAAAGACTTACGGGAGAGTAAAGCACTAGAAGAAGAGACTAAGTTACCTAAGCAGGCAAACAAAGAGGAAAATGCACCTGTAGGAGTAGTGGAAAACCGATGGTCTAGCAAGTGACGCAAAACATCCTCAAGCTCAGAAGTAAACATGATGAACACTCGAAGCAGAGTCATGTGAGTCAACTGCACTAGATTGATGGGCATAGTCCTCTAGACTTACCTAATCTATCTCTTCTATTACCAGAGCGATCACTACGACCCCCTGATAGAGCACCATGAAGCTTCCAACATGTTTCGCGAGTATGTCTCGACCGGCGCCAATATTGGTCCCATCCCTAGGAGGAGGGTAGAGCGTTCTATAGAAATAGATGGCATCATAGCAGAATGACGACTCTCCTTATTCTATATATAAGCAAAGGCCTCCTGAAGAGAGGGAAGAGTATACATACCAAGGATACGACTTTGAACCGGATCAAACTCTAAGTTGAGACCTTCCAAAAATTGAATACTCGTTCCTGTGCAACAAACTTTCGGTATGCAACTGAATTAGTTGTGCAGATTGGTTTATAATCCTATAAGTGATCAAGGTGTTTTCAGCCATTATTTAGAAAAGTAAAGCACTGAAGAACAATCTGCTCCCCCTGCATTGAACGCTCAATAGATTGGCGCAACTCAAAGGTCTGTAAAAAATTCCCCTTCTGGGAATATGTAGTGGCCACAACATCCCAAACATCCTGAACAGTCTCCATAGACAAGTAACCCTCGCCAATATCCGGGACCATGGAATAGATGAGTCATCCCATAATCAAGGAGTTGGTAATCTTCCATTGGTCATAACCAAGATCAGTGATTCTTGGTGCTTGGACTCGCCCATCAATATAACCTATCTTCCCCTTACTCTTCAGAAAGTGTTAGAGACTGCGCCACGCAAGGTAATTCTGACCATTAAATAAAGAGGTGGTGATTTTGAGGCGGTGATTTTGAGGCAGTTCCAAGATGTAGTAGTCACAATGGGACTCTCCCCTTTGGGTGGGTGAGAAGTAGCGGTAGATTTACTAGATGGGTCAGCCATTTATACTCGACTATCACAACCAAAAAATTCTGCACGAATCACAATGACGGGAAGATGGAATGGACTGAATTGAAACAAGCAATATCAAACAGAGGCCACTATGGGAGCATAACAATCAAAATCATGGGGCCATATAATGACCCAAAAAAATAAATTAAATTAAAGGAGAACAGAACCTCCAATCAAAACAGCAGTCTGAATAAAACCCAAGAAGTCAACAACAACACCAAATGGAACAAGTGCACAACAGGTCAGTCAAGGCATTGGTGGAAGGCGTCGGGAGTGAGAGATGTCACAGAGAATGATCACGATGGCTGGGTGAGCCTTAGGAGATGTCGCGACACACAGCTAAGGCCGTAGATGAGGTACGACATGCAACAGAGGGTCGTGGGTGACTGACGAACCCTAGGTTGGCATGAGACAGCCCGACACAACCTGTGGATGAGTCGAAAGTTGATGGGTAGCTCCAATAAGGTAGTTGATGTTGTCCGACTACTAAAATGGTAATGGGTAAGAGGGTAGGTGTGTCGAAAGTGGTTGCGTAGGTCAAATTGGCTCCGATACCATATTTAGGTGAAATCAAACTCAAGGGATGATAATGATGGTCCGTTTGGTAGAGCTGTGGGAAAGTGATTATAAGAATAAGTTGATTTTTAATTTACAAAAATTATAAGCTGTATTGTTAAGTTGAACCAAACACATCAAAATAGCTTAAATTAAGTTAAAAGTTGAAATAAGCTGAAAATAAGTCCTACCAATATCACACCCTTTTATATTAATCAACCAAAACTGTTAAAAAAAACCCATAAGGCACTAATTAAGGAATGATAATATACTCTAAATAAAGAAACAAATAATAGAATAATTTTGACATATATTCTATCAGTTTTGTCAACATAAAATAATAGAAGGATACAATACCTTGCAGATTCCTCTTTAAATAGTTTCATCGGTTGCTTGTCAAGCAAGGCAAATAGCTCTCCTCCAGGGCAAAAGTCCGTAATCAAGCAAACATGCGTAGAAGTCTGAGGAGACGAAGATGTACCAGTAAACCTTACTTCAATAGGTAGTTTGGTACTCGAATAAAAAAGATAGATATCTTTATACCAACATCAATGAGAAATGTGAAAATACATTAACAATGGAAATATGCAGTGAAGTTTAACTATTAATGAGCTTTGATAAATGAGAAAGGAGAGTAAACGAGCACCCATGCCTATTTTACATTTTAATAAATAAAACGTCTCAAACACTTGCCCTTGTAAGTTTTTCGAGTATGTGTTACCAGATTGTAGACTTCACATCTTGCACCAGATGTAAAACTTACACTCACTCGGGTTTCATCAATGATTAGAGAAGAAATTAGTTCAACACTATCAAAAAATAATCTAAAGCTTCTTTGATTTGATCAATCTCTACTTAGTGGTTTGAAAATGGTTTTGAAGCATAAATAGACTTAAAGACATGGCCTCACATTTAATCAATTGATCAAGTTGCCAATGGCCTCGTTTGGCAACAGGTTTTTTTAGTAACTTTTTGACATTTTGGCTAAAATGTGATGTAAAAAAAACTAGTATGTTTGGAATGACTTTTTGGCTTTTTACGAAAAGATGTGCAAAAAGTAGAGAGAAAATGGAATCTTTGACTTTTTGGTATGGGTTGTTAGCTTTTTGATTTTTTTTAATAACTTTTTGACTTTTTGGCTAAACCGGCCGCTTCCCAAATAACAAAAAAGCTAACTAATTTGACCTCACATTTTTGTGACCTTCATTACAACAAAAAATCAGTGTCACTTTTAGCATTAAAGACTAAGTTCAAAAGGGATTTCTATTGATACATAATGGGCCTGAATAAGCAAATTAAAAATGTGTGCCTAATCTGACCACCTTAAGGAACGGTGTCCATGTATCAGAAAAATACTTGATTTCATTGGTCCAAAATAATCTTAAATGAAAATAGAACTTTCTAAGCTTTCCAACAATAGGCACGCCATAAACTATCAAGGTCAAATGAAACAGGAATGAATTTTCAAAACAAAAACAAAAGAAAGAAATATTTAGTGAAATTTTAGAAAAATAAGAAAAGGTTCAAGAACATGAAGAATAAGACTCAAATGCCACCCCTCATTGCCTCCAAAGACCAAAAAAACATGGCTCACCTCATCATCAATACCAAAAGTTTTAGGTGAGGTGGCTGTGAAGCAAAATTAATGTGCAAATATATAAGTGTGAGCGTGAGGGCACCCTCACATCAACAAGTAGCTTTTGGGATTGAATTCTACCCAAGACCATGTAATAGTGATAAGGTCATCCACCCCTCAACCAACTAATATTGTAACGAAGGAACTTTGTTCTCAAGTAATGACGGGACTGGTCCTTTTCATGAAGTCAACGGGAGGAAGTTTCTTAGTGTGCTATAACTAATTGGCAGCAAAAATCAAATCACAGGTATATGATTATGTGGCCATTTTGAAATTGGTTATAGTTGTTATGGTTCCTTGTGTATCCTGTTATACAATCACGATGGGCCCTTACAGGCATAGGTATATAAACTCCTCTAATCTGTGTTTATAAGTGGAACCATGACTTGTTAACTTCAGTTTTATGGCAAATGATTATGGACTCTTAAGTGGGCTTCAATATGGGAATTATTTTGGCTTGAAGGGTAAATTGAGTGCGAGACCACTAAGAACCGCTTCACTCTACGGAGCCCCCTAACCTACCGCCTATAATATACACAACAACATAACTTTCTTCATTAACATCATGTCATAAATGAGTTATTTTCATGCTATTTCTTCATTTTACCTATTCATAAAATCTGCAAAAGTAGAACTAAAACCAGAATTGGGAAATTATCTACTCTAGTAACTCATTCTTCACAAATGCTCAGTTAAAGAAAATAAATTCCAATCATTTTTTACTATTACATCCCATAACAATTTAGGTCTTCCCCTACCCTTAGCATTCCCATGTCTGGTGATCATATCACTCTTCCTTCTAATTAGAGTTATGTAATATGTAAGCATACATGTTCCACCTCAAATAGTATATTATGTAAAAACAATATTGAACAACGGAAAACTTATGTAAACATCCAAAATGATGTCTCATGCACACTCAAATATTATCAGCATGAAAAATATTCCCTCTGAAGCAACTGTGAACAAAGTACTAAAAAGAGCTCATGTGAATCACAGAACAGAAATATTGTTGCATATTTTCCGTATTAGAAATTATACAATTGTTTGCTACCACTGCTGCATTATGCACATCAATTACCAACATGTACACATGCATACAGAGGATTAAAGGCAATTGTAAAGTTGAGTATATGTGTGTGCACATGGGGGTGTCTGTCATTAAAATTTTGATGAAAATATGTAAAACCTGAAATGATGTGTATAGAGTCGGTAGGAAAGGATGATCCAATAGAGAAATGATTTCCCTTTCAATGCATGCTCGGTGTACCTGCATAACTTTTCATGGCTGGCTTAATAATAAGAAGTGATATGACATGATTATCTCTTTTGCACAAATCAACAAACGTATATGACTGCACCAAACTGCAAGGTTCCTAGAGTACAACACAATAAGAAATCTACAATTCATATTATATGTTTTACAATATGAATTACACAGCGAGTGAAAGAATAATGCAGGTGTTGATACAAAAACAGTCAAAAAGTCATATAGTTAAAATTACAAGCACAAGTTTAAGAGTGAGAAAAGAGGAGGAAAATGCAAGAGAGAGATATTACTAGGAAGAGGCACAAAACCTCATCTTAGGGTTTCCCTCGATAACACTATGTATTTATACTAGGAGCAATAAGTACATAAAGACAACAATACCCTTCATCCAACTTAACACTCCCCTTCAAGTTGGTGCATAGATATCTCTCATGCCCAACTTGCACACAATGGGATGAAAAACCTTGCTACCTAACCCTTTAGTAAAAACATCGGCTAACTGATCTTTGGATTGCACAAAAGGCATACAAATCACACCACTACTTATTTTCTTCTTGATAAAATGTCTGTCAATCTCAATGTGTTTGGTCCTATCATGCTGGACAGGATTATGAGCGATGCCAATAGCAGCCTTATTATCACAATACAACCGCATTGTTCCACCATTTAACAATCCTAAGTTAGCCAATAACACTTGAAGCCATAGGAGCTCACAAATGCCATTTGCTATTGCCCGGTACTCTGCTTCTACACTTGATCTAGCCACAACAACTTGCTTCTTACTCCGCCAAGTCACTAGATAAATGGAGGGGGTGATGATCGGAGGGGGTGGTGGCCAGTGGTGTAAGTGTTTAGGGTTAGGGTTTGTTGGAGAATATGAGGTTAATATGGTATTGGTGGTATGTATTGAGACAAAATCAACATATTCAATTTGTGTGTGGTGTGAACTGAATAAATAGTGAGCAGATGGTGTGTATTGAGACAAATATGGTGTGTAAGTATAATTTCCCTTCTTTTAATCTTTGCCCTTCTCTATTCTCTTCATATATCTTCTCTTTCTATTTTTGTCTTCTTTCTCTGCTATTAATTGAAAAGCTCAACTCACATTTCTCCTTAAAACCCAGGTATTAAGAAGAGAGAAACGGAAACCTTATAACTAGCATAGATAGGGCAACTCCAGGCGAAGTGGGACACATTCCAACACACCCTCTTGGACCACATCATACACTAGCCGGACAAACAGCACACCAGTTACAGGCCCAACCAAGCTTTGATACCAAATTGAAAAGCGCAGCCCACATCTCCTTAAAATCCAGGTATTAAGGAGAGGGAAATTGAAACCTTATAACTAGCACAGATAGGGTAACTCCAGACGATGTGAGACACATTCTAACATTATTCTCTATATTTCTCTTTTGTCTTGTCTATGATTTTTAATCAATATATAACAAGAATGGATCAACATGTTTTCGTTGCCCACCATGCATTCAATGGAAGTCTCACTAGAGCTCATGCCACATCACTACCTAAATGGCATCAAGTTTACTTCAATGAGCTTTCTAGGAAAAGATTCATGCAAGGATATAAAAGTGTTTTGGATAGTTTCATAGCTTTCTTATTGTTGAAAAACTTTATATACATTGTTGGGTTTATTTCCTACAACTTAAGCTTCTGGGACAATTGATAATCTAATATGGTATCAAAGCTCAAGTTGGGAAAAGTTTTGAGTTCCAATCTCTCTATTTGCATTGGTCTCATTTGCAGTATACTTCTCTTTGTGTACGTTGATTTGCATCTCCACATGTAAAACGAGGTTGTACACGAGGGAGGGTGTTGACTAGCTTAATATACATTGTTGGGCCAATTTTCTAACACCTTAAGCTTATGGGACAACTGATGAACTAACACATACATCTCTTCACATCTCAAGCACTAAAAGGCGAAATAGAGCAATTGACCATCAATACTTTACAGGGAGACTCGAGGACTTATCTAACTTCTACTATAACTTGAGACTTGGTAGTGCATGATAGTTATAAGTTACTCAAGTGCATATTTTGCAGATCAAGATCCTCTTTTCTCAAGAAACGTAACTGTCATAATACAGCTACTCAGATTGAACACATTACAAAGACAAAAAGTTAACAAGAACAGTAGAAACCTTCATGGCAGACATTTGCTAGTTATGTAGTTCAAATGCAATCAGGTAAACATCAATGATCTCACATAGAACAAACTATGCTACATATTCTGAGTCACAGAGTTATGGCTCTCTTTAACATCAGACCTTGTTACGAGTCAGCATTACAGACTTGTCCATTGCCTTCATAGCATAAAGTTCACCAGTACCTTTCAATTCCACCAAATGAACGCTGCAACCAACACCAACAATATGATTAAATAGGAGAGAAGGTAATTCCACAAATTCAAAGAAGCATAAATGCTTAGAAATATGAACATGCTTTGCAAGGAGGGAAGAATTTGTAAACATTAGTTTCCATGCCATTTAAGCCACCATTTTTTAGATTTAGCAAACACTGAACTAGTTTTGCTTCAAGATGAAAGAGATCAATTAATTGGAAGCAAAAATGAAATGAAAAGTTGAACAGTTTAAGGATCGTGGCAGGAGAGATACTGAAAGTTCTATCTGTGAACAATTCAACGACTGACTACCAGTAAATTATGAAACAAGACTTGTTGTTGTTTAAGTTTTGACAACAATTGAATGTATTGTAAAACATACATGTCTCATAACCCGAAGGTTAGATTGAAGTGATAAAATGAAGACCTCCAGCATTATTGCTGAACTTTTTAAGTTTAAGTTATCAATATTGTTTAAAAAAGACCTAAAATAAAATCTATTGTTAGAGTATTAAAATTTTAGTGCCACAACATCACAATTTGGGGATCTACAACATAAAAGATAAAACTTACTGCAGCTCCGTTTACCATTTCCAGTTTTTCTATTCAAATATAACACAGTAGATACCTACTCGGTCTAACAAAGAGTAGGGCTACCATAATATGTACTACTTGCTATATGAAGGTTGATCACAAACACAAATCCTGTCATCCTGTTAGAATATATGTTAGGATCATTCTATTATTTGTTTCCTTATTTAGATTATATTTTGATTCCTTAATTAGTGCCTTAGGACTTTCTTATTCTATTAGCTGTTATTTCCTTATTCTGTTATTTCCTTATTTGTGCCTCCAACGTTTCCATTGTAAGCTACCTATTAACAATATAAAAGAGGGTGATTGTCTAATCATTCTCTAAGTTAGTTTTCTCTCAAATAAACATGGTACCAGAGCCAAAACCCTAAACCTGTCACCCACACAGCCACCAGCCACCATCAATACACCATCCGACCACCACCCGTCACTACCCAACCTGTTCCAAACCCTGTTGGCTTTAGCAAAAGACCTCCAGCTGCTGTTCAGGGCCTATTAAGCTCTTCTGACTCTTCACTGGGTGATTTCAGACCAGCCGACACCCATCCTAGGGTTTTTTAGCTCAAATCAACACCTATCTGGGTATCTTCAGGCTTCTTCCATAGTTTGGTAGGTGCTTTGGACTTCCCTCTGGCCTTCTCCTATGTGTTTTGAACTCTCTGTGATAACATCTAAGTGTTTCTCTACATCATATATCCTGATAACACTCCTTGGTTCATCCTCTTTATTACTACTGTGTTTTTTCATTGTGCTTGAACCCAAGACTATCATTTTGATTGAAATTTCACCCTTTTTTTTTTAATCATTTTATTTATTCTTTGGGGTGGAAAATGGCCCCATTAATCTAAGTGTTATGCTCCCATAGTGGTTTGTATTTGAGATTACTTGTCCATCCCATTCCCTCTTTTCATTATTGTGATTAGTGCTGTGTTTTTTGGTTAAGATAGTAGCATAAACATGGCTGACCCATCTAGTGAATCCACTACTTCTCACCCATCTAAAGGGGAGAGTCCCAATCCAGTTATTACTACTACTTCTGAGAACCTAAACCCCAGCCTCAAAATCACCACCTATCTGTTTTGTGGTTGCATGGTCTTAGTAACACTTTTTCTGAAGAGTAGGGGGAAGATGGGATATGTTGATAGCAGAGTTCAAGCACCAGATATTTCTGATCCTGGCTATGATCAATGGGAGATTACCAACTCTTTGATGATAGGGTGACTCATTCATTCCATGGTCCCTAAGATTGGTGAAGGTTATTTATCCATGGAGACTGTCCAAGATGTTTGGGAGGCAGTAGCTGCTACATATTCCCAGAAGGGAAATTTTTCTCAGTCATTTGTCTATTGAGGGCTCAGTACAAGGAGAGCAGACAGTTCTTCAATATTTCACCTTTTTGACTAATGGTTGGAAACGTCTAAATCATCTTCTGGATTACAAGCCTGTTTGCACAGTCGACTCAGTTGGTTACCAGAATTTTCTTGCCTAGGAGAGAGTCTTCAAGTTCCTAGAAGGCCTCAATGTGGAGTTTGACCAGATCTCGAGTCGTGTCCTTGGCATGGATGTTCTTTCATCACTTTAGGAGGCCTTTTGCTTATATCCAGAATGAAGAAAGTCATCGTTCTGCTATGTTACCACCAACTTCTATAGACCGCTCAGCATTACTTTCTACACCTTCTCGGGACGGGGCTAGTTGGTCATTTCCTTTTTCTTATCCTTCCGTTGTTCTGTGATTATTGTCGATGGTCGGGGAATACCCATGAGACTTGTTGGAAGCTTCATGGGACTCCATCAAGGGGTCGAGGAGATCGCTCTGGTCATAGAGGCAGGCATTCTAGTCAGTCGAAAGGACATGGATCTCACTCTTGTGCTCATTAGTCTAGTGCTGTAGAGACGCATGATTCAACTTCGATTATACAGACTTCTGATATGGTCTCTGGTATGTCATCTTTTGAGTTTGAAGATGCTATGCACAATCTGCTTGATCGCCGGTCTCCTGTTCCTCCAGGTGCATCTTCTACTTCTTCTTCGTTTTCCCATTCAGGTAACTTAGCCTCATCTTGTAGTGCTTTCTTATCCCATAAGGCCTTCCCATGGATTATTGATTCTGGTGCCTCAGATTATATGTCTGGGTCTTTGATCTCTTCTTAGACTATACACTAGCCTCTGGTCAGGATAAAGTTTAGATTGTTGATGGTACTATTTCTTCTGTCTTCGGGAAAGGTTTAATCCGTGCCACCCCTTCTTTACTTTTGTCTTCTATTTTACAACTTCTTAATTTTTCCATTAACCTATTGTCATTGAGTCGTCTTACTAGAGATTTGAATTGTAGTGCAATTTTTTTTCCTGATTCTTGTCTTTTTCAGGACCTTATCACAAAGAAGACGATTGGTAGTGGTAGAACAGAAAATGGTCTCTATATCCTCAATCAGTCTGACCAGCAAGCTTATCATTCCATCTCAACTCCATCCACCAAGGAAGATTTATAGCTGTGGCATCGACATCTAGGACATCCATCATTTTTATTACTTAGACATTTATTTTCTTCTGTTTTTATTAAAAATAAAGTCTTTGAATTTCATTGTGAGTCCTACCAACTTGGCAAACAACATCGAGCCTCTTTTACTTCCAGTAATAATAAAAGTTCAGTTCTTTTTTTTCTTTAATTCATTTAGATGTTTGGGGTCCCTCTCATGTGATGTCAATGAAAGGTCATCGATGGTTTGTTACTTTTATAGATGATTGCTCTCATGCTACTTGGGTGTACCTCATGAAAGAAAAAAGTGATGTTTTTTCTGTGTTTCAAAACTTTCATAAGATGGTTAGTGCCCAATTTGGGACGGTTGTCAAAATAGTGCGTTCTGATAATGGGGGTGAGTACATTGATTCTGGATTGGCAAAATATTTTTTTACTCATGGCATTATCTATCAAACATTTTGCATTGACACCCCTTAATAGAATGGGGTTACCGAGTGCAAGAATTGTCATCTCCTTGATATAACCCACTATATGTGTTTTTCTATAGGTGTACCTTAGGCCTATTAGGCTGAGGCTGTTCTCACTTCTACATATCTCATTAACCGTCTTCCTACACAAGTCTTACAAAAAAGGGCACCTCTTCAAGTTCTTTTAGGTTCTGAGCCTCTGTTTTTCATTCCTCAAACAACCTTTGGCTGTGTGTGTTTTGTTCACAATCATTCTCCTTCTCAGGGTAAGTTAGATCCTTGTTCCCTCAAGTGTGTGTTCTTAGGTTACTCTCCTATTCAAAAGGGGTACAAGTGTTATTACCCTTCCTTTCGTAAATAGTTTGTATCCATGGATGTTACCTTTAAGTCTCAATCCTACTTCTTGTCCTGTCCAGTGTCCCAGTCATCTCTTCAGGGAGAGTCTTGAAGTGAAGAGAGTCCTGTTGGTTCTGTTATTTCTGACCTAATACTGCCACTAGTGGTACCTGTTATTGCTCCTATTGTTCCTGGCCTAGTACTACCTCCAGTGATATCTACTACTAGCAATGCAGAATTTGATGTTGCCAAGAACAGAGAAGGGCAAGTTTATATCAGGGATAAAGAAAGACAGAAAGTTACTTGGATACAAGAGACCATTTCTGATTAATCACTGTCGTCTCCTTCTCTTGATGAAGGTCTAGGTAACCCTGAAACTACTGATATTACTACCTTTGAGTCTGAGCCTACTGATCTTGATATCCCTATTGCTAAAAGAAAAGGTGTGAGATCTTGTACTCATCATTCTATTTCTAACTTTGTGTCTTATTCGCATTTGTCCTCTTCATATAAAGCCTTTGTGTCAAAAAATTCCTCTGTTAGCATACCTAGTCATTTTCAGGATACTCTTACCATTCCTGAGTGGAAACTGGCCACGGTGGAAGAAATGAAAGCACTTCATAAGAATGGCACTTGGGATTTGACTGAGTTACCTAGGGGCAAACGAACTGTGGGATGCAAATGAGTGTATACTATGAAGCACAAGGCAGATGGTTCAATTAAGGGGGTATAAGGCTCGACTTGTGGCAAAGGGTTTCACTCAGACCTATGGAGTGGACTACCAAGAGACATTTGCTCCTGTTGTAAAGATGAATTCAGCTAGAATACTTCTTTCTCTGGCAGCTAATCTGGACTGGCCACTTCATTAGTTTGATGTGAAAAATGCTTTCCTACATGGTGACCTAAAAGAGGAGGTGTATATGGACATTCCTCCTGGCTTTGAAACTCTTCAAACTAAGGGTAAGGTGTGTCGACTTCGAAAGTCATTAAATGGTCTCAAACAGTCCCCTAGGGCTTGGTTTGAGAGATTCATTCAGGCAATTCTAAAATATGGCTTCAAATAGAGTTAGGCGATCATACTCTGTTTGTTAAACATTCCTCTCATGGTATGATTATAGCTCTCATTGTATATGTGGATGACAGAGTACTTACAGGAGATGATGTTGAGGAAATCCCTTTGTTGAAGAAGTATTTGGCCAGTGAGTTTGAAATCAAAGACTTGGGGAACCTGAAGTACTATCTGGGGATTGAAGTGGCTAGATCCAAAGATGGGATTTTCATCTATTAGAGAAAATATGTCCTTGACTTGTTGAAGGAAACATGGATGCTTGGAAGTAAAGCCTATGACACACCACTGGAACCTAATAAGAAACTTTGTGATGACAGTGGGGGAGCAGCCATTGATAGGGGAAGTTATCAGAGACTAGTTAGTAAGCTTATTTACTTAGCCCGTTCACGTCATGATATTGCTATTGCTGTTAGTGTGGTTAGCCAGTTTATGCATGCTCCTCATGAAATACACTTGGCAGCAGTTATGAGAATTTTGAAATAATTGAAATCTTCTCCTGGAAAAGGTCTTTATTTTTCTAAACATGATTATCTTAGTGTGGAAGCTTATATGGATGCTGATTGGGCAGGATCAGTAATTGATATGAGGTCTACTTCAAGGTATTGTACTTTTGTTGGAGGCAATTTGGTTACTTGGAGAAGTAAGAAATAGAATGTGGTTGCCAGGTCTAGTGCAGAAGCTGAGTTTAGAGCTATGGCACAAGGTGCGTGTGAGCTCTTGTGGATCAAGTAGTTATTGCATGATTTGGGAATTGACCAAAAAGACTCCATGCAGCTATATTGTGATAATAAGGTTGCCATCAACATAGCTCACAATCCTGTTCAACATGACTGGACAAAGCATCTTGAAATTGATTGTCACTTCATCAAAGAGAAGCTCACTAGTGGCACAATATGTACTTCATTTGTGAAGTTTGGTGAACAACTTGCAGATATTCTCACCAAGGGAGTTGGCAGTAAACCATTTCATGATATTCTTGGCAAACTGGGCATGAGAGATATCTTTGCACCAGCTTGAGGGGAGTGTTAGAATATATGCTAGGATCATTCTATTATTTGTTTCATTATCTAGATTGTATTTTGATTCCTTAATTAGTGCCTTAGGACTTTCTTATTCTATTAGCTGTTATTTCCTTATTTGTGCCTCCAAGGTTTCCATTGTAAGCTACCTATTATCAATATAATAGGGGGTGATTGTCTAATCATTCTCTAAGTTAGTTTTCTCTCAAATAAACACATCCAGGGTCCAATCAAATCTAGTAATCACCCTTTTGTTATTTTGTTTTTTGTCTTTAAATAGCAACAAAGAAAATTTTATTAAAAAATAAAATAAGATAGAGATACAAAAGAGAACAAGGCAGACAAGAAGTTCGCCAAGTACATGATGAAAGAAAAATAAAAGCTACTAAATTACATGTTACACAATTGTCTAGCTCTAAAGATTAAAAGAAAGGAAAAAGAAAAGGGAATCCCCTTATAAGAATGTGCCATGTATCTCCTTGCATTCCCCTAGTATTAATATAAATACAAGAGTGCGATAAAAGGGCTTCTCTTACTATTACATAAATTCAAAAAAAAAGAGTAAATCTCACTATCAGGGATTTAAAAAACAAAATTTTAAATGTCACTTCAGGAAAGGTTATGAGCTACTACAGTAAAAATAATGTATCAAAGTTTAGACTGACAGCAGCAATGTCACCATATAATGCCAATTGCAAGCTATAAAAGTGTCAAATTCATTACCTGCCTGTATCTCCACAACCCAGAGGTCTGATAGGATTGAAATGATTTAGCCCAATTTTTTCACCAGTTGCAGTGATCTACAAACTCAAAGAAAATTAAATATAGCTACTAGAGGAGGAGACAATTGTAAGTAGCATAATTATGCATACCTTAATAAATGAACAACAAATTTGGACATTTCAGATAATAATAAAAAATGCAACCATTGATCTTATAGATCCAAAATACTTTAAAACCACTCCTTTCATCAGATGCTATGATTATAATACTCAAACCTTCTAGTAATGCAAGCATCTGTCAAAAGACAGTAAGACATGTAGCCTAACTAGATAGTGCTTATGCACATATATATATATATATGGCTTTTATGAAATGGTTTAAACTAGACTTTGATAAAAATTACTTATTGAGAATATTTGTCAAGGATTGAGATCCCCAATTTCTTCCTTGTTTTGGTTCTACATCACATAGACAATGATATGGAAATACTGTCATTTTCATATAAAATACTGTCATAACATTCTTAGAAGCAAGATCAACCTGAAAAGTAATTCTCCAAATAAAGTAACAAATATCAACCATACTATTCAAACAAATAAAATTTAGCTGATCAAATACTTTCATGAAGTAATAAAAACATTGATGTAAGCCTAGTACAAAATCCAAACAAAGCCTAATGTACTCCATTCAACTTAAATTCCGGAAGGCCTTCTTAAAAATTCTTTTGTTTAGCCATATTAGAGGAGTTCAATATCTAGTAGATCGAAATATGATACAATGGATGTCAACTTCAAAATTGTACCTTTTGTATGGCTGCCCATGAAGCACTATCCCTCTTATGAGGCCTTGGGTAGACCGGTCGAGAATGAATAGCCCACAAAGCTTCTGGTCTCTGAAAGTGGCACAATATAAAGGTCACATCAACCATAATTCAACATACTTGTTAAAATAATAGCAAGACTCATCCTACATGACAGAATACCTTATAAGACTATCAAGGGAATAAAGCGTTAAAAAACCCTCTAGCCATCAGAAAAATAAATTTAAAGAATGTAGATGGTGTCAATTTGGCACATCATAATCCATAAACAGTTGTCAGTAGTTGCATAAAAAATCTAAAATTTGTTAAATTCTTTTAAGTATGTCAAAGAAGCAGACTGAAAATTATTTGTGACAATTGTATTCAATAACAAAATGATGAAAAAAAAAGCCTTATGTAAATGCAATATTTATGTACTTGTAACATCTTTATGTAACATTGTTGTCAACCTGGTAAGAAGACCATGACTATCTCTAAAGAGAAACGGCAAAAGTTGGGAAAAAGGGAGCCATGGTGTTATAGACATCAGCTGTCAGTCCAAACACAGAGCAAAAGGAGTACCTTACCAAGTTGGCATCAGGAAGTTCTCGAACAGCCTCATCAACGTTTTCTGCAGTAGCTTTGACCTGGAAAAATAAGTGTGGTAAAGTACCAATATTAGATTCAATTCTGATTCCTACAGAACATGGCTTGTTCATGGAACAAGATCAAATATTGATTTCTGGCAATAGCTCCCCGGGATGTTAAAATTGAAAAGAAGATTTAGGATGAAGCTATGATAATATGAAGAGGAGACAAGCAAAGATTTACTACCAAGTCGGCTTCCTCAAGAAGTCAGTATTGAGGCCCTTTTAATTGTTTTATTACCAAATTGTGTGGGCACAAATAGGAAGGGACCTCACGTACTTCAAAATATATATATATATATGGTGGTAAATGCCATCGAGTGGAGTCTTCAATCGATAACTTCTATGTGAAATCCTTTTACATGGGTAATTCATCTTCCTCATGGATCAAGATTTGGCCCCCTAAAGCTCCATCTAAGGTGGGATGTTTTGAGTGGACAGAAGCCTATGGAAGGATTCTCACCATTGATAATTGATTCGTCGATGGCACATAGTGCTAACTTGGTGTTGCACGTGTAAGCAAGATGGGAAATCAGTTGACCACCTTCTCATTCATTGTCTTGTGGCTAGAGATCTTTGGGGATTGATCTAAGCCTTATTTGGGGGTGCAGTGGGGTTTTCCCTAAGAATGTTATCCAGCCTCATAAATCTTTAATGCACAAATATATAGTTCTTGATATATGTAGAATGCTTACTGTGGTATCATTTCTTCGAACTTGGGTATGACTGTGACACAGTAGGCTTACATTAGCATGGTTGTTCTCCTGAATAGAGTTGGATCCCCTTTCTTTCATGATAAAATCTCTAAAGAGTTGAATTTTGTAATAAGGCAATAAGGTTAAATATAAAGAGATAATAGAGGCAAAAAAAACTAAGAACACAAAGGTTTAACATGGTTCGGCCAATATTGACTTACATCCACACACACAAAGCCCTAAAGAGGTATTCACTCAACTTGATACTCTTATTTACACGATACACCATATATATAGAGTGGGAGTTACAATCAAATCCATTTAGTTAAGAAATTGAAATAAATCAAAGATACAAAAAACCATAATAAGCACAAATCATAGATCTCTATATATTCTAATATCTTCCATATCTTCTGATATCCTTGACAATATAATCTTATCTCCAACACTCCCACTCAAGTTGGAATACAGAAAGGTTGAAGTAAAGTATCCAACTTGAATTTGAAAATAGTATGATCATTACAAACAACTACAATGAAGTTGCCGAAAGACAACAACAATTGTAATAACTCCCTTCAATGAAAACTTCAATGAACATAGCAAGGAATCAGCATCTTGGAACAGAGAAGCGTGCATTGAATCCATTATGATGGCAGTAAGAGAAATCAACCGAGAGAGAGAAAGCAACAACGCCAAAGTAATAGCAAATCACCACAAACAAAAAGGCTGAAAAACGGCATCCCACAAAGAATACTACCGAACACAATAGTAGCCCAAAAATAAAAAAGAACCAAATATGTACTTACCATATCAGCATAGGGACCCTAAAAGGGTAAAGAAGTAGCTAGAAAACTCGGCGTATCACAAAATAATGCTACCGAACCCACTGGCATAAGTAAAAATCATGAAGTTTGCTTACCACATCAACAAACTAGTGGTCAACTCAAGGAAGAGGGAAAAACACTTTGATAACAAAAAATGTGGAGTGAGAGAGTTCTCTATAAAGAAACATGCCTAGGGTTCAGTAAGCTCTGATACCAAGTTGAATTTTATAATAAGGCAATAAGATTGAATATAGAGAGATAATAGAGACAGAAAAGAGAAAAGTAAGAACACAAAAGTTTAACTTGGTTGGGCCAATATTGGCCTACATCCACACACATAAAGCCCTAAAGGGCTACATCTTTCATTCACTCAACTTGATACTCTTGCATACGTGATACACCATATATATAGAATGGAAGATACAATCAAATCCCTTCAGTTAAGGAATTGAAATAAATTAAAGATTCAAAAAATCATAATAAGCATAATGCTAGAATAGGAAATTATATTCACATAGTTTATTCTAAATGGGTTGTAATGAGCTGGCCCATAATTTATGCCTTATGGCACTCCTGTAATTATGATTTATTCTTAATATAAAAGGTGATGAGGTTTCTCTTAATCCCTATCACTTTCTCTTCTCTAAAATATTTTTCTTGGTATCAAAGCCACAAACCTAAACCCATATATCACCACACAACCACCCATCCAATTTAGGGGCCACGACAGCAGCCAAAGGCCACCCAGGCCTGGTCGACTACTGCCGAAGGCCACGCAGGCCTAGTTGACTACTGTCGAAAGCCTCCCAAGACCAATTGGCAGCTCTTCTGCCCAACCAATATCTCCTCTGTCTGTTTCGGCTTCAGTTGCAGCTTCCCTGATGCCTGTTGACTCTTGCTAAGGTGGTGGAGAGGTTTGGTTCTGGCTAAGTATTGATTGGTTTATCTAACAAGTTTTATTTTTATTTTGTATATAGTCTAGCAATGTCTGTTTTATTTTCCCCTAGCTTCTACCCAGTTTCTCTCTGGTGTAATGTTTTCAACCTAAAAAAAAAAAAAAAAAAAAGGAAAAAAAAGGAGTTCTTAATTTTTGTATGATTTTTTAGTGATCATAGTGCTTACTATTCCTCCACCATCTTCCAGGTTTGTGATTGGCACTAGTTTTGTTGAGGATTAGGTAGTAGAGTATCCATGGAAGATTCCCCCAGTGTGTCCACTGTGAATTATTATAGTTTATATTATTCATTAAGGATAGTTTAGTCCTTTAGGTTGTTAGGGTTTGATTCTATTAGATTATATATTTGTACTCATTTGATTGATCATTCAATAAATCAATACACAAGTTTGTTATCATGGTATTAGAGCCACGACCCAAATGTTAGCATACCTTTCGCAGGCCATCATCGACCATCGTAGCCCCTTTCTCTCTCTTTGCAAGGCCTTCACTGGGGTTCTCTGTGTTCTCTGTTCTTTTCGTCGCACTTCGAAGCACTATGCTCTTCCTGGTTGCTGGTTCCGGTCTCTAGGTTGCGTCGGAACCCTAGGTTGCATGTCTCACACAACCGAGTGCTCTTCAACTTGTTTCGACCCCTCATCTGGTTCGATCAAAGCTCTCTAATTCCTCTGTGTGACTCAGATTGGTGATCTCTCTGTCTCTTCCTCTAGTTCACACGATCAAAGTATCGACTTCTGGTTTTAGGTTCACTCTCTCTCTCTATCTCTCTGTGTTGTGCCTTGGTTCTCTCTGATTGATATTTGTGGTGATAAGGTTATTATAAGTTTGACCTAATTGATTCTATAATTATAGCAATAGCAACTTTCGTTAGTCACCCTGCTTTAGTTTTATTGTGTTGCTTAATTATAGCACTATGGCTGATGACAAATTGCAAGCTATTACCACTAAGTTAGATGGTACCAATTATTCTTATTGGTCTCATGTAATGAAAAATCTTATAATGGGTAAAGCCATGTGGAACTATGTGATTGGTGTGACTATTAGACCTACGGAATCTCAAGAAACTGAGGCCGATGTTGCTAAATGGGATAAGAAAATGCACAAATTCTTACTTGGTTTCATAATTCAGTTCAAACTACCATTGGAATGAATTTTTCCAAGTATTCTACTTCTAAACAAGTTTAGGACTATTTGAAAACTATGTACTTTGAGTTTAACTTTGCAAAACAGTATGAACTTGAGATGTTTATTCGCAGTGCTAGTTAGAAAGATAAGTCAATTCAGGAGTTCTACAATGAGATGACTACTTATTGGGATCAGCTTGCTTTGATGGAACCGTCAGATTTGCAGTTACTTGACAGTTATACCAAGTATCAGGAGAAGCAACATCTTGTTCAATTTCTTATGGCCCTTCGTGATCAACTTGAGCCACTTCGGGGAGCTATTCTTCATCGGTCTCCCTTGCCTTCTGTGGATGGTGTTGTTCATGAGCTTATTGCGGAAGAAACTTGGTTTAAGGTGGCTCATGGTGCTCTTGCTTCCCAGTCAGTTTTTGCCACTTCTTTGCTCTTGCCCACCCCACCTTCTCCTTTATTTCAGGTTACTGGTAAACCCAAGCCTTGGGTTTCCATGGATGAGTGCAACTTCTGTCATCAGAAAGGCCATTGGAAACAAGCTTGTCCTAAACTTTTGCAGCCTAAGGGTCGTTCATTTGGTCCACCATTTTCTAAGCCGACATCTTTGGGATCTCGCTCATCTGCCGCCTTTTCTATACCAGTTTATCAAAATGGTCCATCTTCCAATATGCAGTCTATGTTTGAGCAATTCAAGTCTTTCATGGTGGCTAATCCAAATCTTTCATCCCAGGCCTCTGCTATGACTACAACTCAGTCAGGTTTATCTGGTCATCCTCTTCAGGTAATGTCCACACTTCATGGATTTTTGATTTTGGTTGTTCACATCATATGACCCCTGTTGCATCTCTCCTCAGTAATTGTGTCTCTTCTTTTTCTTCTATCACTATTGCTACAACTAATGGTTCTTCTATGCCTGTACACTCTATTCGTTCTATTTCCTCTTTCCATTTGTCTCTTCTCCAGTATTTTATGTGCCTCACCTCTCACTCAGTCTTATTTCTATTAGTCAATTATCTTATTCTGGTTTTGATGTTGTTTTCTTTTCTTCTCATTGTGTTGTGCAGAATCGGGTATCCAAGAGGTAGATTGGAATTAGGTGTAGAGTTGGAGAACTATATATCTTGGACAGCTTGCATGTTTTCTACTGCATTGTCTTCTGTTTTTATTAAACAATAAGTCTTCTTTATTTTATATTTGGCATTCTAGGTTAGGTCATCTGTCAAGTGATCGTTTAAGGGTATTAGTTCGGTCTAGACATTTAGGCAATTTTTCCATTGATGATATTTCTGAGTGTCGCGGTTGTAAACTAGCTAAAATGTCTGCTCTTCCTTTTAATAAAAGTAGTTCTATTTCATCTTCTTATTTTCAATTGGTTCATACTAATGTTTGGGGTCCTTCCCTTACAGTTACCAAGGGTGGTTCGCAATATTATGTGTCTTTTGTGGATGATTACAGTCGATTTACCTGGGTTTATTTGATGACTCGAAAATCTGATTTTTACAAAATATATTCTAATTTTTACTCCATTATTCGCACTCAATTTTCCACCACCATTAAAGTTCTCCGTTCTGATTTGGGGGGTGAGTATTACTTGTCTGAGTTTGAGGAGTTTTTAGCTACTCATGGCACTAGTCATCAGTCTTCGTATTCTGACACTCCTACCCAAAATGGTGGAGCTGAGCGTGAACATCACCATCTCCTTGATACAACTCGCTCTTTGTTGCTCTTGTTTTTTGTCCCGTCTGTTTTCTGGGGAGAAACTGTGCTCACTGCTGCATATTTTCTCAATTAGATGCCTACTCCTCTTCTCTCAGGCTCATCTCCGTATGAGCATCTTTTTGGTGTTACTCCCAATTATTCTCTTCTTCGTATTTTCGGTTCTGCATGCTTTGTGCTCCTTCCTAAACGAGAGCACTCTAAGCTTAGTTCTCGTTATGTCCTATGTGTCTTTTTAGGGTATGGCATTAATCAGAAAGGTTATCGGTGCTATGATCCTGCCACCAAAAAGCTATATGTGTCTAGGCATGTCACCTTTTTAGAAAAACTACCCTACTACACTACCTTCCATCCCTGTCCCTATTACCAAGGATGAAATGGTTCACATTGACCCATTTCCTTCCGATGTTTCTCCCGATAAGTTTGTTTCTGATCTTGAGGTCTCTACTTTGCCTCTTACTAGCACTTCTGATATCTCGCCAGCTATTTCCTCTCTAGTTCCCGCTTCCCCTGCTCCTTTTCTTGTTTACCAGCGCCCCAAAGCAATTCCGAGCTCGCCTGTCTCTAGCTCTACTATCCCTCTAGCTGTTTCTTTGGATCCCACTCCTCCTACACATTGCTTTCCAAAGCGAGACCATCATCCTCCAAACTGGTATGGTTTTGGTAATACACGTTTTTCCCTTTCTTATCAGCCTTTTCTTTCTTGTCTTCATACTTATTTTGAGCCCAAGTCCTACAAGGAAGCTTGTCATGATCCCAATTAGATTGTTGCCATGAATGATAAGTTAACTGCTTTGGCTAACACTCAGACTTGGGATTTGGTTCCATTACTTGCTGGAAAGAATGTTGTAGGCTGTAAATGGGTCTACAAGGTCAAAAGCCTTTCTGATAGTTCTTTGGAATGGTACAAAGCTCGTTTGGTTGCCCAAGGCTTTTCTCAGGAGTATGGGATTGATTACGATGAGACTTTTGTCCCCGTTGCCAAGATGATTACTGTTCGTACTCTTATCTCTGTTGCTGCTGCCCATTACTAGCCCTTGTTTCAACTAGATGTCAAAAATGCTTTTCTAAATGGGCATCTTGCTAAAGAAGTGTATATGCGCCCTCCACCAGGTCTCTCTTACCCTTCTGGTGTTGTTTGTCATTTTCGCCATGCTCTATATGGTCTCAAGCAGTCTCCTTGTGCTTGGTATGAGCGATTTCACTCTGTTGCACTTCAACTTGGTTTTCACCCTAGTCATCATGATTGTGCTCTCTTTGTTCGGCGCACTTCTGTTGGCCTTGTTCTCCTTCTGTTATATGTGAATGATATGATCATCACTGACTCTGATTATAGTTCTATTGAGGAGGTTAAGCATCAATTGTTTCAGGAGTTTGAGATGAAGGATTTGTGGTCTCTTCGGTATTTTCTTGGTATTCAGGTTGCTACTTCTCCTACTGGGTATCTTCTCTCTCAGACCTAAATATGTCCGTGATATTCTTTCTCGTGCCAATCTCACTGATGACAAAATTGTCGACACTCCTCTTGAGTTGCATGCTAAGTTTTCTACTTTTGATGGCGTTCCTCTTGAGGATCCAACTTTGTACCGCGAGTTGGTTGGGTGCCATGTTTATCTCACCGTTACTCATCCGGATATTTCCTATGCTGTGCATATTCTTAGTCAGTTTGTTTCTACTCCTCGTTCCACACACTGGGCTGCCTTACTCCGTACGCTGCGGTGCCTTCATGGCACTTTGCTGCAATGTCTGCTATTATCTGCCTCTTCGGACTTGACTCTTCGTGCCTATGCTGACGTTGATTGGGGAGGTGACATCTCTGATCACAAATCCACTTCTAGTATTTATGTTTTCCTCGGCGATTCTCTCATATCTTGGAAGAGTAAGAAACAGTCTGTTGTTACTCGTTCCACCGCTAAGGCTGAGTATCGTGCCATGGCTCATGCTACTTCCAAGATCATTTGGATTTGATGGCTTCTTTCTGATATGGGTGTCTCTCTTTCTGATCCGAGCCGTTGTATTGTGATACTCAGAGTGTTGTCCAGATTGCCCATAATTTAGTCTTCCATGAGCGGAACAAGCATGTTGAAATAGATTGTCACTTTGTTAGACAGCATCTTCAGCCTGGCACTATTACTCTTCCTTTTGTTCCCTCCTCTCTTCAGTTGGCCAATTTTTTTACGAAGACTCACATTGTTGCTCGTTTTCTTTTTCTTCTTGGCAAACTTTCGATACTTTCTGCGCTCACATCCTCAGTTTGAGGGGGGAGAATTATTGTAGTTTATATTATTCATTAAGGATAATTTAGTTCCTTAGGTTGTTAGGGTTTGATTCTATTAGATTTTATATTTGTACTCATTTGATTGATCATTCAATAAATCAATACACAAGTTTGTTATCATCCACTACTTCTCAGACACCTAAGAGTGAGAGTTCCATTATACCTACTACTATGACTGATAACCCCAACCCCAGTCTAAAAATCACCACCTCTCTATTCAATCGTCAGAACTATCTACCGTGGTCGCAGAGTTTAACTATTTTTTTGAAGAACAGAGGGAATATGGGGTATGTTAATAGCAGGATACAGGCACCCAGCACCACAGACCCTAGTTATGATCAGTGAGAGATGACCAACTCCCTAATTATGGGTTGGTTGATACATTCTATGGTTCCGGAGATTGGAGAGGGCTATCTATATATGGACATTGCACAGGATATTTAGGAGGCAGTGGCTACTACTTACTTCCAGAAGGGGAATTTCTCCCAGACTTTCGAGTTACGCTGGTCCATTGAGAGGGCAGTACAGGATGAGATGACTGTTCTCCAGTACTTTACCTTCCTTATTAATGGGTGGAAGAGACTTGACCATCTTCAGGATTATAAGTCTGTCTGTCCGACGGATTCTGCTAGTTACAGGAAGTTTGTGGAGAAGGAGCGGGTCTTCAAATTCTTGGAAGGCCTGAATGTGGAGTATGATCCGGTTCGAAGTAAAGTACTTGGTATGGACATGCTTTCTGCTCTCCAGGAAGCTTTCTCTCATGTGTAAAAGGAGGAGAGTCCCTGCTCTGTGATGCTTCTTTCTACCACCATTGATCATTCTGCTTTGATTTCTGCACCTTCTTGAGATGGAGAGCATATGCCTCGTGGTTCTCGTCCTTCATCTAAGAAGGATAATCTTTTTTGTGACTACTGCCGTAGACCTAGACACATACGAGAGACTTGTTGGAAGCTTTATAGGACTCCTCCTAGTGGCTGAGGAGATTGTCCTGGTTCTCGAGAAGTTAGGTTGAGCTAGTCTAGAGGCCGAGGGACCAATGCTCGGACACATCTTTCTGGCATAGTTGAACCACCCCCTTCAGCTCCTGTTGTCTCACCAGCTGCTGATATTTTTGGGTTGTTTGCTTCAGAGTTTGAGATTGCTTTTCGCCACTTGCTAGATTGTCGAGCCTCTACCACTGTCTCCGATGCATCCTCCTCTTCCTTTACCAACTCAGGTAACTTAGCTTCCTCTACAAGTGCAGTGCTATCTCATAAGATTGTTCCTTGGATTATTGATTTTGGTGCTTCCGACCATATGTCTGGTTCCTCTAATTTGTTCTCAGAGTATACACCCTTCTCAGGTCACGAAAAAGTGCTTATTGCTGACGGTACTATTTCGGCTATGTCAAGAAAAAGTTTAATTCATGCCACCTCTTCCTTTCCTTTATCCTCTGTACTCCATGTTTTCAATTTTAGTGTTAATTTTTTATCTTTGAGTCGCATTACTCATGATTTGAATTGTAGCGTAACGTTTTTTTCCTGATCATTGTCTTTTTCAGGACCTTATCAAGAGAAAGAAGATTGGCAGTGGTAGAGAGGAACATGGTCTCTACATTCTGGATTAGCCTGACAAGTGGGCTCATTCATCTATTCAGTTACCATCCACCAAGGAAAACCTTTGGCTGTGGCACCATCGCTTAGGACATCTCTTATTTTTACTACTTAGGCATCTTTTTCCTTCTATTTTTGAGAAAAATAATGTGTCTGATTTTCAATGTGAGTCATGTTAACTTGGAAAACAACACAAAGCTTCTTTTACTTCTTTTATTAATAAAAGTTCAGTTCCATTTTTTTTTATTCATTCTAATGTATGGGGTCCCTCACGCTTTGTGTCTTTAAAAGGTCAAAATGGTTTGTTAATTTCATAGATGACTGTTCTAGGGCCACTTGGGTATAAAGATAAAAGTGAGGTGTTTTCTGTATATCGAAACTTCCATAAAATAATTTGCACTCAATTTGGGGCGGTCGTCAAAATTTTGCATTCTGATAATGGTGGGAAATATATTGACTCTGGTCTTGCCAATTGTTTCCCCACTCATGGCATTATTCATCAAACTTCATGCACTAATACCCCTCAACAAAATGGTTTTGCCGAACGAAAAAATCGCCATCTCCTTGATGTGGCTTGTTGTCTATCCTTTGAAATGCGTGTTCCACGATCCTATTGGGGAGAAGCGGTTCTCACTGTAACTTATTTGATTAATTATCTTCCTACCCAAGTCCTTCAAAAACAAACACCTCTTCAAGTTTTGTTCGGGTCCACATCTTCTGGGTTCTCCATTCCCCCTAAGACCTTTGGATGTGTTTGTTTTGTCCATAATCATTCACCCACCCATGGTAAATTGGATCCTAGGTCTCTTAAGTGTGTTTTCCTGGATTACTCTGCCACCTAAAAGGGTTATAAGTTTTATCATCCTCTCACTCGCAAATGGTTTGTCTCCATGGATGAATCATTGAGTCTCATTCTTACTTTCTAACCTCCTCAGTGTCACAATCATCTCTTCAGGGAGAGCCTAGGTGTGCAGAGATTCCTATTCCACTACCGCCAGTGATTGAACGAATAGAGGATGATGAGCTCGCAGTTGTTGTGGAAAATGAAGCAGGCAAAGTTTATGTCAGGAACAAGGATAGACAGAAAGTCACCTAGATGCAAGAGACTACTTTCCCTCCTCTACTACCAACTTCTTCTCCGGATGAGGGTCTAGAGTCATCCCTCTCTCTTGAGAGTTCAGGTAATTTTGATCCTAATGCTCCTATTCCTGAGTTTTCAGATCTTGATGTTCCCATTGCTAATAAGAAGGGGGTTAGGTCATGTACTCAACATCCTATTACTAATCATGTTTCTTATTCTAATCTGTCTCCCTCATATAAAGCCTTCCTATCTAAAAATTCTTCTGTGAGTCTGTCTAACAATTTTCAGGATGCTCTCCCTACTCCTGAATGGAAACATGCTATAATGGAGGAGATACGAGCTCTCATCAAGAATGGCACTTGGGAGTTAGTGGAGTTACCTAGAGGCAAAAATCCAGTTGGTTGTAAGTGGGTGTACATTGTGAAACACAAAGCAAACGGTTCCATAGAACGGTACAAAGCAAGACTAATTGCTAAGGGCTTTACTCAGACTTATGGGGTAGATTACCAGGAGACATTTGCACCGGTTGCTAAGATGAACTCTATAAGAATACTACTCTCTCTTACAGCAAATTCGAATTGGCCACTTCATCAGTTTGATATGATGAATGCCTTCTTTCATGGAAACCTAGAAGACGAGGTCTATATGGATATTCCCCCTGGTTTTGATGATGCTAAGTCCAAAGGTAAAGTGTACAGGCTCCAAAAGTCACTTTATGAGTTAAAGCAGTCTCCTAGGGCTTGGTTTGAAAGGTTTGCTCAAGCTATGCTGAGATATGGGTTCAAGCAAAGTCAAGCTGATCACACCTTATTTGTGAAACATTCCTCGTATGGTAAGACTGAAGCTTGAGTAACAGCTTAGGGTATGATGAGCTATCATCCCTTATTTATAAATAAAGATTAGGGTTTACAAGGTAGACAATTACAATCCCTGAGTGCATAAAACAATGATTACAGACTCTTTCGGCTAATATAATATGCTAAGTGACTTTCGGTGATTATAATATGCCAACACTCCCCGTCAAGCTGGTGCGAAGATATCTCTCATGCCCAGCTTGCCTAATATGTCGTGAAACGGTTTATTCCCAACTCCCTTGGTGAGAATGTCAGCAAGTTGGTCACCAGACTGAACAAAAGGAGTACAAATGGTACCACTAGTGAGTTTCTCCTTAATGAAGTGGCGATCAATCTCAACATGTTTTGTCCTGTCATGTTGAACTGAATTGTGAGCAATGTTGATGGCGGCCTTATTATCACAGTATAACCGCATGGAGTCCGTCTGAGCAATACCTAGATCACTCAACAATAATTTGATCCATAAAAGTTCACACACACCTTGTGCCATAGCTCTAAACTCAGCTTCTGCACTTGACCTGGCAACCACATTCTGTTTCTTACTCCTCCAAGTAACTAGGTTGCCGCCGACAAATGTACAATACCCTGAAGTTGATCTCCTATCAGTTACTGACCCAGCCCAGTCAGCATCTGTATAGGCTTCTACACGAAGATGATCATACTTTGAAAAATACAGACCCTTACCAGGAGCAGACTTCAAATACCTCAAGATTCTCATGACAGCCTCAAGGTGAATCTGATGAGGAGCATGCATAAACTGACTAACTACACTGACAGCAACAGCAATATCAGGACGGGAGTGAGATAGGTAAATGAGCTTACCCACTAAACGTTGATAGCTCCCCCTATCCACAACTTCGCCTCCTTCATCATCCCCCAATTTCTGATTAGGTTCCAGTGGGGTGGCACATGCCTTGCAGCCAAGCATCCCAGTTTCCTTCAACAGGTCAAGCACATATTTTCTCTGTGAGATAAATATCCCATCCTTAGAGCGAGCAACTTCAATTCCCAGAAAATACTTCAAGCTTCCCAAGTCTTTGATTTCAAATTCTTTGGCTAAATATTTCTTCAACAGAGGTATTTCCCCACTATCATTGCCTGTAAGAACTATGTCATCTACATATACAATAAGTGCTGTAGTCTTACCGCATGAGGAATGTTTCACAAATAATGTGTGATCTGCCTGACTTTGTTTGAAGCCATATTTAAACATAGCCTGAGTGAATCTCTCGAACCAAGCCCTTGGAGACTGTTTGAGACCATATAATGACTTCCGAAGTTTGCATACTTTCCCTTCTGTTTGATGATCCTCAAAACCCGGAGGAATGTCCATATATACTTCTTCTTCGAGGTCACCATGGAGAAAAGCATTCTTGACATCAAACTGATAAAGCGGCCAATCTAGATTAGCTGCTAGAGAGAGAAGTACTCTGACTGAATTCATTTTAGCCACGGGTGCGAAGGTCTCCTGATAATCAATGCCATATGTCTGAGTAAACCCTTTTGCCACAAGTCTTGCCTTGTAACGCTCAATAGACCCATCTGCTTTGTGTTTCACAGTATATACCCATTTACAGCCCACAGGTCGTTTGCCCGTAGGTAACTCAGTCAATTCCCAAGTGCCATTCTTCCTAAGTGCTTTCATTTCCTCAATCATGGCTAGTTTCCACTCAGAGATAGCAAGAGCATCCTGAAAATGGTTAGGAATGCTAACAGAGGAAATATTGGACACAAACGCTCTATATGAGGATGACAAATGAGAGTATGATACAAACTGGGAGATAGGATGTTGAGTACAAGATCTCACACCCTTCCTTTTGGCAATAGGAACATCAAGGTCAATGGACTCACGAGATTCAAAGTTACCTAGACTCTCATCAGAAGCAGGAGATGGTAGTGGAGTAGCAGAAATGGTCCCGTGTATCCAGTTAACTTGTTTTCTGTCGATGTCCCGGACATAAACATAGCCATCCTTATTCTTGGTGACAGTGGGTTCTATAGTTCCAGTAGAAGAGGGAGTGCCAGTAGAAGAGGGGGGTGCAAGAACAACTGGAAGAACAACTGGTTCTATCATAGGAGGCACAGGACTCACTTCTACCATAGGAGGCACAGGACTCACTTCACACCAAGGCTCCCCCGAAAATGAGGACGGTGACACCGGAGAAGACAAGAAATAGGACTGGGACTCAAAGAAAGTGACATCCATGGACACAAACCACTTACGAGAAGGAGGGTGGTAACATTTATACCCCTTTTGAGTAGGAGAATAACCAAGGAAAACACACTTGAGGGAGCGAGGGTCCAACTTACCACGAGAGGGAGAGTGATTATGGACAAAACAGACACAACCAAATATTTTGGGAGGAATAGAAAACAAGGACTGAGAACCGAGGAGGACGTGAAGTGGAGCCTGTTTGTCCAAGACCTGGGTAGGGAGACGATTAATAAGATGGGCAGCGGTGAGAACGGCATCGCCCCAATAGGGTCGAGGCACGTTCATAAAAAAACACATGCACCGAGCTATGTCAAGAAGATGCCGATTCTTGCGTTCAGCCACCCCATTTTGTTGAGGAGTATTGGTACAAGAGGTCTGATGGATAATGCCATGAGTAGAGAAATATTGCCCTAACCCAGAATCTATGTATTCCCCGCCATTATCAGAACGAAATATTTTGATAGTGGCCCCAAACTGAGTACAAATCATCTTATGAAAAGTGTAAAAAAATTATGTATTATTGATTGATTGATATCTTACAAGATTGATAAATTACAATTCCTATACAATCTATATATAGAAGAAAATGTGGTAGTAGGTGTAGTGGAGGTGATAGTGGGTTAGGTGAAGTGGAGTGTGTGGTGAAGTGGAGGTAGGTGAAGTGGAGTGTGTAGTGGAGTAGGTGAAGGTAAAGATGGGAAATTCTAACAGCCCCCCGCAAACTCAAGGAGGAGAGAATGGCGGTGCAGTCGGATGTGGAGGCCAATCAGTATACTTTGAAGGCATGTGTGGAAAGCATGACGGCGGTCACAAATTTGTCGAACCGGCTGCAGAGTAGGATAAATGAGGTGCAGCATTTAAACTCCCAGCTGGCTCTGCTCCAACGCATGTATAAGGATGCGCGAGCAGAGATTAGCGTGCTAAGGGCAGAAAACAAGGAGCTGAAGCGGAAGGCCACCGTAATGTTCCGATTTGGAGGGCTGCCATATGCTGCAGTGGAGGAGCAGGGAGTAGTGATCATGCCCAGTGGAGTGGGAAACACGGAGGCAACGCCGGTAAGGGCCGCCCAGGACGGAGGCAAAAAGAAAAGACTGGCGGCAGAGTAGAGAAGAAGTGAGGTCGATGTGTGGCCGCTGCAGAAAAGAAAACAAAGCTTTGGTTGTTGTTGTTTGTTGTTTGAATTTTTTTTTTTTTTTTTTTTTTTTGTGTAAAATTATGATCGGAGTGGATCCCGGAGAGGAATAAAATACGGGTGTTTGGCAAAGTTGTAAATGGTTTGATTTGTTTGTTTGTTTGTTTTTTTTTTTTTTTTTTTTTTTTTTGCTTGTGTAATAAAAAAAAATATATATATATATATATAGATATATAAAAAAAAAGTGGGGAACAATATGATGTCTGAGAGTATCAATGAAGGTTTAGAATAAAAAATAAAATTTGATGAAAAAAATAAAGTGGGCGGTTGCTGTTCAAAAAAAAAAAAAAAAAAAAAAAAAAAACAATGGAGGAAAATAAATATAAAAATAAAGAAAGTGGGGCACTTGAGGATGTTTTTGAAAAGAATATAAAAACAAAGAAAAGAAAGTGGGGCACTTGAGGATGTTTTTGAAAAGAAGAGATGAAATCACGTGGGAAGCTTTGCTGTGCTGGAAGTCACTAACACAATGAAATGAAAGTAGAGAGGTCTATCTTGTTGTTCTGCTTCTCTGTTGCGATATTAGTCCCAGCGGTGGTAGTTGTATCTCAAATTCAATCTCAAGAAGAAGGCTTTATTTGTAGCACAAACATGGCTACTCTCGGAGGAATACACGACTCTCATTCGTCCAACCAGAACACCGCCGATATCGATAATCTCGCCCGATTCGCCATCCAAGAACACAACAAAAAAGAGAATACACTCTTCGAGTTTGTGCGGGTGGTGAAGGCACAAGAGCAGGTGGTTGCTGGTGCGTTGCACCATATAACTCTTGAGGCTGTTGATGCGGGTAAGAAGAAACTCTATGAGGCAAAAGTTTTTTTTTTTTTTTTTTTTTTTTTTTTTTGTGTGAAGCCATCGATGAACTTCAAGGAATTGCAGGAATTCAAGCATGCTGGTGATGTTGGTGACACTCCTGCATTAACCCCGTCAGATCTTGGTGTTAAGAAAGATGGGCATAGCCCAGGATGGCAAGCAGTGCCAACACATGATCCTGTGGTTCATGATGCTGCGCATCATGCTGTGAAAACCATCCAGCAGAGGGATTCAAACTTGACTCTGCAGGAGAAGATTAAAGAGTTGAAGGCTGAGAAGAATGAGCTTCGTGACGAGAAGCAGAGGCTGAAGGCTGAGAAAGAGAGATGAGAGGTCCGGCGGGCGGCCAAGGCGAGGCTGCCGCCCGCCGATGAAGCGAAAATACTAGGTTTTCAACCTAGCTCTGATACCATGTAAAAAAATTATGTATTATTGATTGATTGATATCTTACAAGATTGATAAATTACAATTCCTATACAATCTATATATAGAAGAAAATGTGGTAGTAGGTGTAGTGGAGGTGATAGTGGGTTAGGTGAAGTGGAGTGTGTGGTGAAGTGGAGGTAGGTGAAGTGGAGTGTGTAGTGGAGTAGGTGAAGGTAAAGATGGGAAATTCTAACAAAAAGTGCGAAACACAGAGAAAACTTCACTCTTATCTTTCATGAGATACACCCAAGTAGCACGAGAAAAATCATCAATAAATGTAACAAACCAGCGATGACCTTTCACAGACAGAACACGAGAGGGACCCCAAACATCAGAATGTATTAATGAAAAAGGAACTAAGCTTTTATTCAAACTGGGAGCAAAAGAAGCTCTATGTTGTTTTCCAAGTTGACAAGACTCACAAAGAAAGTCAGACACATGATGATTTGCAAAACTAGAAGGAAATAAATGCTTAAGTAAATGAAATGAGGGATGCCCAAGACGCCGATGCCACAGCCATACATCAGCGGGGGTAGTAGAAGACGTGGTGGAAGAATAAGCAAGTTTGTCCGGTTGATCTAGGAAGTAGAGACCATTTTCTGCACTACCACTGCCAATCGTCCTCCCCGTGACAAGGTCCTGAAAAAGACAATGATCAGGAAAAAACGTCACACAACAATTCAAATCCTGGGTAAGACGACTTAAGGATAACAGATTAACAGAAAACTTGGGAACATGGAGAACAGAAGATAGATGCATGATAGGAGTGACTTGGACTAAACCTTTTCCAGAAATGGAAGAAACAGTTCCATCGGCAATCCTAACTTTGTCCTGACCTGAAGAGGGCTTATAGGCAGAGAAAAGATCAGAGGAGCCAGACATATGATCTGAGGCACCAGAATCAATAATCCAAGGCAAAGATGTATGACACAGGAAAGTACAAGGAGAAGATGCTAAGTTACCTGAGCGGGCAAAGGACGAGGAAGCGGTACTGAGAGTAGTAGAAGATCGGCGGTCCAACAATTGGCGCAAAGCATCCTCCAGCTCAGTATCAGAAGCCTGGGTAACAGAAGTGGAATTAGAATCAAGGGTATCAACGGCACTAGACTGATGAGCCCGGGAATAGGAACCACGTCCTCGAGAGTGGCCTGACCGACCTCCTCGCGAACCAGACCGATCACTTCGACTCCCAGATGGAGTCCCATGAAGCTTCCAACATGTCTCACGAGTATGCCGCGGCTTCTTGCAATAATCACAGAATACAGACTCCTTAGCAGCAGATGGAGGAGGCAGGCTGAGGCCATCTCGAGGAGTAGACAGTAATGCGGAACGGTCAGTAGAGACAGGGGACATCATAGCAGACCGACGACTCTCCTCATTTTGTACATAGGCAAATGCCTCCTGTAGTGAAGGAAGAGTGTCCATACTCAGAACTCGACCCCTAACTGGATCATACTCCATATTTAGGCCGGCCAAAAATTTAAAGACCCGTTCCCGTGCGATGAACTTCTTGTACCCGACAGAATCAGTAGGGCAAACGGGCTTATAGTCTTCCAGGTGGTCAAGGCGTTTCCAGCCGTTGGTGAGGAAAGTGAAGTACTGAAGAACAGTCTGCTCCCCCTGAAGTGTGCTTTCAATAGAGCGACGCAACTCAAATGCCTGTGAAAAATTTCCTTTGCAGGAATAGGTAACAGCCACAGCCTCCCAAATGTCCTGGGCAGTCTCCATAGACAAGTAGCCCTCACCAAGTTCTGGAACCATCGAATGGATAAGCCAACTTATAATCAAAGAGTTAGTAATCTCCCATTGGTCATAACCTGAGTCAGTGGTACTAGGTGCCTGTATCCTGCCATCAACATACCCCATCTTCCCTCTGCTTTTCAAAAATAAAGTCAAACTTTGAGACCATGCTAGGTAGTTCTGACCATTAAATAGAGAGGTGGTGATTTTCAGACTAGGGTTGGAGTTCTCAGTCATGGTAGTAGGTAGAATGAGACTCTCACTTTTTGGTGTTTGAGATGAAGAGGACACACTAGTGGAATCTATCATGGATACAATACTACCAAACCCGCAACAAACTAGTGGAAATCACAAACCCAGAAGGTGGAAGTGAGATATCAGGTACAATGACCACTATAAAGACATATCAAAATTACGAAACCATTTTTTTTTTTTTTTTTTTTTAAATTGAGTTATTTATGGATACATGTCTGTATATATATAAATATCTCTATATCAGGCTATATTTATATAAATATTAGGATATATATGTATATATATATATATTTATATATACCACAGTGAGATCAGAGTCTGAGGAGAGTGACGAAGAAGACGAGGGACGGCTGAGGAGATCGACTGAGTTGCGGAGGAGATCGACTGAGGCGAGGGACGAAATGGCTGGAGGAGATCGCCGAGATGGCTGGAGGAGATGACGGCTGAGTGATGATCGACAGAGGAAGGCGAGGAGGTCGACTGAGGAAGACGGCTGAGGAGATCGACTGAGTTGCGGAGATCGACTGAGGAAGACGATCCACCCAGGTAAGCTTCGAACCCTAGAGTGTTGTTGGTGAAGAAGGTCTACCAACGAGGGTGAGTGTGTAGTAGGTAAGGAGTAGGTGAAGTGGAGGTGGTAGTGGTGTAGTGGGTTAGGTTTAGTGGAGTAGGTGAGGTGGTAGTGGTGTAGTGGGTTAGGTTTAGTGGAGTAGGTTTAAGTGGGTGAAGTAGGTGGAGAGTAGGTGGATTTTAACAGAATCATTAGGTGAGATCGGAGATCTTTTGAAGGTGTAGAGGAACCTTTTCTAAATTTGAAGAATAGGGGTAAACCCATCTTGAGCAGTTTATTGATTTTGTAGTATTTTGGATAAAAAGAATGTGAATATAAGGTTCTTGTTGCTGAAGTAGTTAGGAAACCTTTTTTTTCCTTCCTTTGTTGTACTCAAGTGCATCCCCTTCAATGCCTTTTCTTATAAATGTTTACTTATAAATTAAAAAAGAAGTGCAACGTCATTCCATGACCACAAGATTCGCCTATAAATTACCGTGTTCTCAATCAGCCTGATCACCCAACAAACTAGCACCTATTGGAAGTGGAATAAAAAAAACAAACTTGCTTCAAGACAGGGAGTCACTAAAATGTGGCCCAATAAGAGATCAACATTAACATCGTGACTACACCCACACATAATCATCTAATCCATGAAAAATTGAACTACAAGAATCCAGACAAGTTCAACTAAAATTATACCAGCTTAGTGCTTTGTTGCTCTGATTTCTCTGAAAGGCGGTTTCTCAAGGGTTCCACATGATCACTTCCATCTAGTTGAACACCAATGAAGTATTGAAGTTCACCCTAGAAATAAGGAACTCAAAAATTTCAGGAGGGGAATTAATATTTATCTAGATTCAAATTGTATTCAAGATTATAACAAAATCCTATAATACACATCTATAGCCACCTTTTCATCGCGCATTGGCTGCAAGTGGAATAAATTCCAGAATTTCTTTCCTGCAAATTTTGTAATGCACCAAGTCAGACACCATACTAAGCTCATCAACCACATGATTCAATTGTTGAAGTACAACGCAGTTTGTAGTACATCCACATCACCACAATACCAAACGCAATAACTCACCACTCTTAGTGTAGTTGATCAACTGAACAGTAATTTCCCTTTGTTCTCTGATAGCATCTCTTATCTTTGATACAGTTCCTTGATCTGTTTCAGGTCCTTGGAGAAATCTGCATAATTAGATAAAGTTTAGCAGCTAGAATTGCCAATGTTGAATTACTGATAAAAATAGTTACAGGGCTGAAAAGAGAATGAAAGGGGCTTAATATGCAAAATTCATGCCACAAAATGCCAAACCAATATCATATCAAAAACATCACAACCGAACCATGAAACAGAACAATCACTGACACAAAATATTACATGTCTATTTTCTTTTAGAGATTGCAATATGGAAGAAAAAATGCAAAGATTAAAATTTGACCCTTCAACCTACAACCCCCCACCCAATTATATTCATTTATAAACATTTAACAGTTCTGCCTTCATGTTAATTTATATTCCAAATGTGCAGCAAATAAGAGAGCAAGTACAACTTGGTAACAGATCAATACCCAAATCGGTAATTTGCGCAATGCTAAGTAATCCAAGCCAATCTACATTACTGACTAATGGTGGATTTTTCAGCCTGTTTAGAAGTGGGTTTTTTTTCCCGCTCTTCTCTTCTCCGTGTGTATTGAATGCTGGAAGATCAAATTACCATGCCTCCCCTGATACGAGTTAAAAAAAAAAAACTGTAATGACTCTCTGTTGCTTCCTCTATGTATTATTCATTTTTGCTTCCTCATTTTTCTACAATTTGTACATGATTCAGCAGTCCCAAAGTTTATTTTTGATCTGATTGTAAAGTAATGGGGGAAACAGAACAAAGACAGGAGTATGGTCAGCAAACCCAAAAGAAAGGACCAAGCCTTATAAAATGTATGGTGGAACAAGACATCATTACACAAAGAAAGCAAAAGATAACCATTTCATATCTAGATAATAGCTGAAGTTTCAAAACAAGCAATTATGCAAAATCAGAAATTCATACCGACAGTTTCTTCCCAAAATTTCTTCTCGTGTATACTCTGTCAACTCCAGAAAGCTATCAGAAGCAAATATCTGCATATCAAGTACCAAGATGTCACTTCCATATACAACCTGATATCAATTGCATATCAAATGGGGAGCACATTTGCCACCTAAAAAGCATGATGTAAGATGAAAGACAAAATGAAGCATCCATTCCATGTAGTGAATTGACAAAACACTTTAAGAAGGTTAAAAAATACAAGCTACATTCTCTGTAGAGTTCATGATGAATAACCATAAGGAATGCACAGGTATGAAGATGATAAGTATGCTCTAAGTAACCAGACGTGTGATAAAATTACAAACACAAAATAGAAATTAACACATCAAGATGGAGAACAGCCAACCAACTGCTAAAGCACAGAGTTGTCCACATTCCTTAAGAACTACTTCACAAAGGACATTATTCATATCTTACGCTAGGATGGTTGTGTACCTGTGGCATAACTAAAGGAGGCTGGCAAGGGCCATGGCCCCCATAGATGAATGAAAATTCATTAGACATTATGTGTTTAAACTGATATAAAGATACAATTAAGATATTATTTTTAAAATTATAATTTATGCAGCCTCCCCAACACAGAAAGCATATTGTATGTTTAAAATTATAATTTATTTTGAAAGTGTAGGATCTGCAACAAAGTTGAGACTTTCATGTTCAAAATGGTTTTGTATATATACATGTTGTACTTGTATACATATACATATATATATTAACTATTTATTGGATTTTGAACCTTCTTGTTGTGCCTTTGTTTCATAAGTATATATATACATATTTATGTTTTGATGAACTATTTTTAATGCATAGATATTTCAATTTTTAATTTTTCCATATTTTTGTGATTGCCATAAATTATTTGAAGCTTTGGTAGGAAAATAACATAAAATCTTTATTCCTTAGCACTTATCTTAATGCTTTACTTCAGCTTGAAATAGACTTTGACATGCAAAACTCACTGGAATAGTAGCTATGGACAGACTTTATATCCTAAACTGACTGGCTCTCATAGAAACATATGGCACTTTTTTTTTTTGGGGATAAATAATTACATTTGTGTTCATATTCTAAAAAACTATAAATTCTGTTTGTAGCTATTGCAAAATAGCTATAACAGCAAAATTTAACAGAACTTAGCTTTTGAATATTTATCTTACAATTGGGTTATCAGGAAGTCTAGGATCCGTTATCACAAAATTCTTTTCAATACGTTCCAATGTAGTTGCTAGGTCAATTCCTTGACGTATATCCCTTTCTCGTTCAGCACGGTCCCAACTGTCAATGCGTTCTATGTTTCTCGTCATCAGAACCTCTGGCTCAATACTTGGTTGACATTCATGAGTACCAGCATAGCTTAGAGACCTTTCTTTAAATCTGCAAAAGGGTCACACTGGATATGTAAATACGCATCATGCAGTCAACAGGGCCTTCCAGAAAATTCTTAACATTTGGGTTAGGATCCAGAGAAATGTTAATGCAGCACAGAGATATTTGCTGTAGTTGAAGTTATGGAAAGAAATCTGATAAATCACAACAAAACCCAATATAACCTAGATTGTGAGGATTGTAGAATAAATATTACGTTTACCTTGCTGTTCAGTGGACAACTTGAATTAATTCCAAGACAGCATGACTCAGAATCAGTTTCAAAAGGAAGACCAGATAAATCTATTTTCTTAGCTTTTCTCAATGAAAAGGTTTAGGAGATTATTTTGCAAGTGTTACGTCACCAATTATCTCAAAAGCTTAGTAAATGGACCTCAAAATGTATATCAAGCTACCAAACAACAATCCCCATCCCTCTTCCAACCAATGTGTGAGACATGTAGAGGCAATCAAATGAGCATACAAACTGAACTGAACAAGTGTACAAAACTCACACAATGCACAATAATAGGCAGAATTGGGAACAAACATAAAGTACGAGACTTAAACCCCGAACTTCTTGGAACCAAGATGCCAACTGTCCTAAAAGCTCAAGTTATTAGGAAATTGGTCCAACAAATAAACCAGAGGAGCATAAAGCAGCAACCTCATAAGAGAACAACTAGTCTCAGCAGTGGCTTCTCAGAACTACTAGTTATTTCCATCAATTACCTCAACAAAAGCCAATTAGGCAGGAAGTAAGTCTCTGCTGATCAATTTTAATATGTAGTAAGCTAAGATTAAGAACATAGTGCATGCTGGAAATTTGTGTTAATGCATATAATAAGATAGTGGCATGTATATAATATGATAGTGGTGTTGGTGGTAGATAGTGGCATGTATAGAATATGATAGTGGTGTTGGTGGTAGATAGTGACATGTATATAATATGATAGTGGTAGATAGTGGTAATATATAATATGTAAGTGGCATATAATGGGTTATAATGATGTTTGTAATATCTCCTATATAAGGAGTGTCATTTGGTCTTGTAAAATAAGAAGTTTTGAATATAACAGAAATATATTCCTTCTTCCTCATATTTTCAGAGTTCTTCTTCCTCATATTTTCTAAGTTGGTATCAGAGCAACAAAAAACACAGCAGCCCTAAAACCGTCATAGCCATGTCGAAAGTCACGTCCGAAACCACTTCAACCCCTGCCGCTGCCATTCCGGTGAAAACGTCCAACTCTCACTCTGTCTAAATCACCACCATCTGCCTAAATGGTGATAATTTTCTCCGCTGGTCACAATCTGTCCGGATGTATATCCGTGGGCAAGGAAAGATCGATTACATCACTGGTGACAAGAAGGCTCCTGCTGTTAATGATCTGCTGTTCGACAGTTGAGACGCTGAAAACTCCATGGTTATGACATGGTTGGTCAATTCCATGGAGGAGGATATAAGCTCTAATTACATGTGCTATCTTACTGCACAAGAATTGTGGGATAATGTTAGTCAGATGTATTCTGACCTAGGAAATCAATCTCAAGTTTTCGAATTAATTTTGAAGTTGGGAGAGATTCGTCAAGGAGATGATTCTGTCACCAAATATTTCAATTCGTTGAAAAGGTTGTGGCAGGATCTTGACATCTTCAACACATACGAATGGAAATCGGTTGACGACTGCAACCACTACAAGAAAACTGTGGAAGACAGCCGTATTTACAAGTTTCTTGCCGGCCTCAACATTGAGTTCGATGAAGTGCGAGGAAGAATTATTAGCAAACCTCCTCTCCCATCCATTGGCGAAGTATTTGCCGAAGTCAGAAGGGAAGAGAGCCGAAGGAGCGTCATGCTTAAGAAAAAAGGTACTGGTGAATCAATTGAAATTTCTGCTTTAATTAGCGATGCTACGGCCAACAAGGCTGCAAATTACCAGCGCAGGTTTGATGATAAGCCACGGGTCTGGTGTGATTTTTGCAACAAGCCTCGCCATACACGCGAAACGTGTTCGAAGATCCATGGCAAACCTGTCAACTGGAAAAGCAGCAAACAAGGAGAGAAGAATTGTGGCTTTCCTACCGCTAATGAAGCCGATTCAGGTCCCTTCAACAAAGAGCAGATTAATCAACTCTTAAAGCTGATAAAATCCAACTCCTCATCCGGTACTCCTAGTGTTTTGTTGGCACAAACAGGTAGAAATCCTAAAGCCTTCTCTTGCCTAAACTTCTCTCCGTGGATCATAGATTCCGGTGCCTCCGATCACATGACTAGTTTTTTCCCATTTATTTAGTACCTATTTCCCTTGTTCTGGTCATGACAAAATCAGAATAGCCGATGGTAGTTTTTCACCTATTGCAGGAAAAGGATTTATTAAACTAACTGAGAAAATTAATCTCAATGCTGTTCTTCACGTCCCCAACTTAGCCTGTAACCTTTTGTCTGTCAGTAAACTATCTAAGGATTCTAATTGTCGTGTTACATTTTTTGAATCCCATTGTGAATTTCAGGACCAGAACTCGGGGATGATGATTGGGCGTGCTAGGATGCTTGAAGGTCTTTACTACTTTGATGAAGTACCTGTTAGTAATAAAAAAGCTCAGAGCTTTAATAGTACTAGTTCAATCTCTGTTCGAGAAAAAATAATGCTATGGCACTATAGGCTAGGACATCCTAATTTTCTTTATCTGAAACATTTATTTCTAGAATTATTTAAAGGGATTGATTGTTCTTCTTTTCACTGTGAAAGTTGCATTTTTGCAAAATTTCGTCGCTCTACTTATTTGCCAAAACCTTACCAGGCTTCCAAACCTTTTTATTTGATTCATAGTGATGTTTGGGGCCCTTCTAAAATCACTACTCTTTCTGGTAAAAGATGGTTTATTACATTTATTGATGACCATACCCGCTTATGTTGGATTTATTTGATTAATAAAAAATCTGACGTGAAAAATTTATTCACAAATTTTTACAATATGATTGAAAACCAATTTCAAACCAAAATTGGTATTTTACATTCTGATAATGGAACAGAATATTTCAATGAGCAGTTGGGTGAGTTTTTGGAAAAAAAGAGAATTTTTCATCAATCTACATGTCGGGATACCCCTCAACAAAATGGCATTGCAGAACGAAAAAATAAACATCTACTTGAAGTAGCACGCGCTATAATGTTTTACATGCATGTTCCTAAATATTTATGGAGTGAAGCAATTTTAACAGCCTCTTATTTGATAAACAGGATGCCTACAAAGGTGTTAACATACAAAACACCTTTCGATTGTCTCAAAACTTTTTTTCCTGACACGAGGTTGTTTTCTGATTTACTCGCCAAAGTTTTTGGATGTACTGCCTATGTTCATGTTCCCAGTCAATTTCGTTCAAAACTTGACCCCCGTGCTATAAAATGTGTTTTTTTGAGTTATTCCTCAAACAAAAAGGGGTATAAGTGTTCCGATCCTCAAACCAAGAAATTTCATGTGAGTATGGATGTGTCATTTGTGGAAACAAAATCCTATTTCCCCAACACTTCTCTTCAGGGGGAGACAAGTGGAGTAGAAGACTGTTTTTGGGATATTTCTATCCCGCTCCCCAATGTCATTTATCCTACACAAAAACTGTTAGCATATTATATTAGCCGAAAGTGTTTGGCATATTATATTAGCCGAAAGTGAGTAGGGTCTGTAATCATTTTATACCCTCAGGGATCATCTTGTAATTGTTTTCTTTGTAAACCCTAATCTTCATTTTATAAATAAGGGGTGATCTTCTATCATACCCTAAGCTGGTTACCCAAGCTTCATGGTATCAGAGCTTCACCTCTAGGGTTAGGGTTCAAAAACGTACCTAGTTGGATCATCTACTGGGTCGATCTTCAGTCACTGTTGTCACGCTGCTTCGTCTTCATCAACCGGTTGGACCATCTGCTTCGTCTTCGTTCTTCGTCTTCGTTCTTCTCCTCTGCTCGTCGATCTCCTCAGCTCCTCAGCTCGTCGTCGTCTTCCTCAGCTCCTCAGCCCCTCTGCTCGTCACTCGTCCAGCTCCTCCAGACGTTCGTCACTCGTCTTCCTCACCCCTCATCGTCGTCGTCACTCATCCTCACTGTGGTATGATCTCCGACCTAGTGTATATATAAATAGATATATATATTAATATATATATAAAACTAGCCTGATATATATATATATTTATATTTATATATAAATCCATGTATATATCCTGATATCAATTTATATATAAAAACAAAAAAAAAAAAAAAAAAAAAAAAAAAACCGAAACAAAAAAAAAAAAAAAAAAAAAAAAATGGTTTCTTAAATTTTGTTATATCTTTATAGTGGTCATTGTGCCTGTTATATCATTACCACCTTCCAGGTTTGTGATTGCTACTAGTTTTGTTGCGGGTTCGGTAGTATTGTATCCATGACAGATTCCACCAGTGCGTCCCCTTCTTCTCAAACACCAAAGAGTGAAAGTCCCATTCTACCTACTACCATGACTGAGAACCCCAACCCTAGCCTGAAAATCACCACCTCTCTATTTAATGGTCAAAACTACCTAGCATGGTCTCAAAGCTTGACTATGTTTTTGAAGAGCAGAGGGAAGATGGGATATGTTGATGGCAGGATACAGGCACCTAGTACCACTGACTCAGGTTATGACCAATGGGAGATTACCAACTCTTTAATTATGAGTTGGCTTATCCATTCGATGGTTCCAGAACTTGGTGAGGGCTACTTATCTATGGAGACTGCCCAGGACGTTTGGGAGGCTGTGGCTGCTACCTATTCCCGCAAAGGGAATTTTTCACAGGCATTTGAGTTGCGCCGCTCTATTGAGAGCTCACTTCAGGGGGAGCAGACTGTTCTTCAGTACTTCACTTTCCTCACCAACGGCTGGAAACGCCTTGATCACCTGGAAGACTATAAGCCCGTTTGCCTTACTGATTCTGTCGGGTACAAGAAGTTCATCTCACGGGAACGGGTCTTTAAATTTTTGGCCGGCCTAAATGTAGAGTATGATCCAGTTAGGGGTCGAGTTCTGAGTATGGATACTCTTCCTTCACTTCAGGAGGCATTTTCTTATGTACAAAATGAGGAGAGTCGCCGGTCTGCTATGATGTCCCCTGTCTCTACTGACCGTTCCGCATTACTGTCTACTCCTCGAGATGGCCTCAGCCTGCCTCATCCGTCTGCTGCTAAGGAGTCTGTATTCTGTGATTATTGCAAGAAGCCGCGGCATACTCGTGAGACGTGTTGGAAGCTTCATGGGACTCCATCTGGGGGTCGCGGTGATCGGTCTGGTTCTCGAGGAGGTCGGTCAGGTCAATCTAGGGGCCGTAGTTCCTATTCCCAGGCTCATCAGTCTAGTGCCGTTGATACCCTTGATTCTAATTCTACTTCTGTTACCCAAGCTTCTGATACTGAGCTGGAGGATGCTTTGCGCCAATTGTTGGACCGCCGATCTTCTACTGCTCTCAGTACCGCTTCCTCGTCCTTTGCCCGCTCAGGTAACTTAGCATCTTCTCCTTGTGCTTTCCTGTGTCATCCATCTTTGCCGTGGATTATTGATTCTGGTGCCTCAGATCATATGTCTGGCTCCTCTGATCTTTTCTCTGTCTATAAGCCCTCTTCAGGTCAGGACAAAGTTAGGATTGCCGATGGAACTATTTCTTCCATTTCTGGAAAAGGTTTAGTCCAAGTCACTCCTACCATACATCTATCTTCTGTTCTCCATGTTCCCAAGTTTTCTGTCAATCTGTTATCCTTAAGTCGTCTTACCCAGGATTTGAATTGTCGTGTGACGTTTTTTCCTGATCATTGTCTTTTTCAGGACCTTGTCACGGGGAGGACGATTGGCAGTGGTAGTGCAGAAAATGGTCTCTACTTCCTAGATCAACCGGACAAACTTGCTTATTCTACCACTACGTCTTCTACTACCTCCGCTGATGTATGGCTATGGCATCGGCGTCTTGGGCATCCCTCATTTCATTTACTTAAGCATTTATTTCCTTCTAGTTTCGCAAATCATCATGTGTCTGACTTTCTTTGTGAGTCTTGTCAACTTGGAAAACAACATAGAGCTTCTTTTGCTCCCAGTTTGAATAAAAGCTTAGTTTCTTTTTCATTAATACATTCTGATGTTTGGGGTCCCTCTCGTGTTCTGTCTGTGAACGGTCATCGCTGGTTTGTTACATTTATTGATGATTTTTCTCGTGCTACTTGGGTGTATCTCATGAAAGATAAGAGTGAGGTTTTCTCTGTGTTTCGCACTTTTCATAAGATGATTTGTACTCAGTTTGGGGCCACTATCAAAATATTTCGTTCTGATAATGGCGGGGAATACATAGCTTCTGGGTTAGGACAATATTTCTCTACTCATGGCATTATCCATCAGACCTCTTGCACCAATACCCCCCAACAAAATGGGGTAGCCGAACGCAAGAATCGGCATCTTCTTGACATGGCTCGGTGCATGTGTTTTTTTATGAATGTGCCTCGACTCTATTGGGGCGACGCTGTTCTCACCACTGCCCATCTTATTAATCGTCTCCCTACCCAGGTCTTGGACAAACAGGCTCCGCTTCACGTCCTCCTCGGTTCTCAGTCCTTGTTTTCTATTCCTCCCAAAATATTTGGTTGTGTCTGTTTTGTCCATAATCACTCTCCCTCTCGTGGTAAGTTGGACCCTCGCTCCCTCAAGTGTGTTTTCCTTGGTTACTCTCCTACTCAAAAGGGGTATAAATGTTACCACCCTTCTTCTCGTAAGTGGTTTGTGTCCATGGATGTCACTTTCTTTGAATCTCAGTCCTATTTCTTGTCCTCTCCGGTGTCACCGTCCTCATTTCCGGGGGAGCCTTGGTGTGAAGTGAGCCCTGTGCCTCCTATGGAAGAACCAGTTGCTCTTGCACCACCCTCTACTACTGTGCTTCCTATGGTGGAACCAGTTGTTCTTGCACCTCCCTCTACTGAAACTATAGAACCCACTGTCACCAAGAATAAGGACGAGAATGTTTATGTCCGGGACATAGACAGAAAACAAGTTAACTGGATACACGGGACCGTTTCTGCTACTCCACTGCCATCTCCTGCTTCTGATGAGAGTCTAGGTAACTTTGAATCTCGTGAGACCATTGATCTTGATGTTCCTATTGCCAAGAGGAAGGGTGTGAGATCTTGTACTCAACATCCTATCTCACAATTTGTATCATACTCTCATTTGTCATCCTCATATAGAGCGTTTGTGTCCAATATTTCCTCTGTTAGCATTCCTAACCATTTTCAGGATGCTCTTGCTACCTCTGAGTGGAAACTAGCTATGATTGAGGAAATGAAAGCACTTAGGAAGAATGGCACTTGGGAATTGACTGAGTTACCTACGGGCAAACGACCTGTGGGATGTAAATGGGTATATACTGTGAAACACAAAGCAGATGGGTCTATTGAGCGTTACAAGGCAAGACTTGTGGCAAAAGGGTTTACTCAGACATATGGCATTGATTATCAGGAGACCTTCGCACCCGTGGCTAAAATGAATTCAGTCAGAGTACTTCTCTCTCTAGCAGCTAATCTAGATTGGCCGCTTTATCAGTTTGATGTCAAGAATGCTTTTCTCCATGGTGACCTCGAAGAAGAAGTATATATGGACATTCCTCCGGGTTTTGAGGATCATCAAACAGAAGGCAAAGTATGCAAACTTCGGAAGTCATTATATGGTCTCAAACAGTCTCCAAGGGCTTGGTTTGAGAGATTCACTCAGGCTATGTTGAAATTTGGCTTCAAACAAAGTCAGGCAGATCACACATTGTTTGTGAAACATTCCTCACGTGGTAAGACTACAGCACTTATTGTTTATGTAGATGACATAGTTCTTACAGGCAATGATAGTGGGGAAATACCTCTGTTGAAGAAATATTTAGCCAACGAGTTTGAAATCAAAGACTTGGGAAGCTTGAAGTATTTTCTGGGAATTGAAGTTGCTCGCTCTAAAGATGGGATATTTATCTCACAGAGAAAATATGTGCTTGACCTGTTGAAGGAAACTGGGATGCTTGGCTGCAAGGCATGTGCCACTCCACTGGAACCAAATCAGAAAATGGGGGATGATGAAGGAGGAGAAGTTGTGGATAGGGGGAGCTATCAACGATTAGTGGGTAAGCTCATTTACCTATCTCACTCTCGTCCTGATATTGCTGTTGCTGTCAGTATAGTTGGTCAGTTTATGCATGCTCCTCATCAGATTCACTATGAGGCTGTCATGAGAATCTTGAGGTATTTGAAGTCTGCTCCTGGTAAGGGTCTGTATTTTTCAAAGTATGATCATCTTCGTGTAGAGGCCTATACAGATGCTGACTGGGCTGGGTCAGTAACTGATAGGAGATCAACTTCAGGGTATTGCACATTTGTTGGCGGTAACCTAGTTACTTGGAGGAGTAAGAAACAGAATGTGGTTGCCAGGTCAAGTGCAGAAGCTGAGTTTAGAGCTATGGCACAAGGTGTGTGTGAACTTTTATGGATCAAATTATTGTTAAGTGATCTAGGTATTGATCAGACGGACTCCATGCGGTTATACTGTGATAATAAGGCCGCCATCAACATCGCTCGCAATCCCGTTCAACATGACAGGACAAAACATGTTGAGATTGATCGCCACTTCATTAAGGAGAAACTCACTAGTGGTACCATTTGTACTCCTTTTGTCCAGTCTGGTGAACAACTTGCTGACATTCTCACCAAGGGAATTGGGAATAAACCATTTCATGACATATTAGGCAAGCTGGGCATGAGAGATATCTTCGCACCAACTTGAGGGGGAGTGTTAGCATATTATATTAGCCGAAAGTGTTTGGCATATTATATTAGCCGAAAGTGAGTAGGGTCTGTAATCATTTTATACCCTCAGGGATCATCTTGTAATTGTTTTCTTTGTAAACCCTAATCTTCATTTTATAAATAAGGAGTGATCTTCTATCATACCCTAAGCTGGTTACCCAAGCTTCAAAAACCACATCTGTCTGATAATGATCACTTAGGAGAACCAAGTTCTATGGTGCCTAGTCAAGAAGATTCTTGTTTAAGGGGAGAAGTACTACAAAATGATCTAAATCCTGAGCTTCAGGTTTATACTAGGAAGTGATTTCATCTGAGGAATAATGACCCGAATGTCCATCCTAATGACCCGAATATCCACCCGAGTTCTGGCATCGAAATTTTAGGTAATCCTATTCCTTCTATTTCCGACCTTGATGTTCCTATAGCAATTAGGAAAGGTGTCCGAAATTGCATTAAACATCCTATTGCAAATTACCTCTCCTATCAAAGACTGTCTAAAAACCATAGAGCTTTCACATCTAGGATTTCACACTTGTTTGTTCCAAGGAATATACAGGAAGCATTGGATGATCCGAATTGGAAATTAGCAGTCATGGAGGAGATGAATGCGTTAAGGAGAAGTGGTACTTGGGAGATAGTTGATCTACCCAAAGACAAGAAAACAATTGGGTGTAAATGGGTGTTTACGAAAAAATGTAACGCAGATGGAAGCGTTGAGAGATACAAGGCGAGACTGGTGGCTAAAGGCTTCACTCAAACTTATGGGATCGACTATCAGGAGACGTTTGCTCCTGTTGCTAAAATAAATTCCATTAGAGTACTGTCATCTCTTGCAGTAAATTCAGATTGGCCTCTACATCAACTTGACATTAAAAATGCATTTCTCAATGGTGATCTTGAAGAGGAGGTGTTCATGAGCCTACCGCCGGGATTTGAGCAGAGACTTGGAAGCGACAGAGTATGCAGATTGAACAAGTCATTATACGGACTCAAACAATCACCAAGAGCGTGGTTTGAACGCTTTGGGAAGGCAGTTATCAGTTGTGGCTTCTCGCAGAGTCAAGAAGATCACACAATATTTTATAAACATTCAAAAAACAGTAAAATTGCAATTTTGATTGTTTATGTTGATGACATCATTTTAACTGGTAATGATGAAGCAGAGTTAGTAGCCCTCAAAGAGAAACTCGCAAAAGAATTTCACATTAAGGATCTGGGAGCCCTCAAGTATTTCCTCGGAATGGAATTTGCAAGATCCAAGGAAGGTATATTCGTTAATCAAAGAAAATATGTTATTGATCTCCTTGGAGAAACAGGTATGCTTGGTTGTAAGATGGTGGAGACTCCGATCGAGCCTAACTTGAAGTTACAAGCTGCTAAGGCTGAAGAAGTCAAAGAGAGGGAACAATATCAGCGACTTGTCGGGAAATTGATTTACTTGTCTCATACGCGGCCTGATATTGCCTTTGCAGTCAGCATGGTAAGTCAGTTCATGCATTCACCAGGGGCAGAGCACTTTGAGGCCGTTTATAAGATCTTAAGATATTTGAAAGGAACTCCAGGGAGAGGCTTACTGTTCAAGAAACATGGACATCTTCAAGTTGAAGTATACACAGATGCAGACTGGGCAGGAAGTGTTACAGACAGGAGATCAACATCCGGATACTGCTCCTTTGTAGGTGGGAACCTAGTTACATGGCGGAGTAAAAAACAGAATGTGGTAGTTAGAAGTAGTGCAGAAGCAGAGTTCAGAGCTGTTGCCCATGGAATCTGTGAAGTAATGTGGATTAAAAGAATTCTTGAAGAATTAAAGCTTTCTCACCCGACACCTATGAAGGTCTATTGTGACAACAAAGCAGCTATATCTATAGCTCATAATCCAGTTCTACATGATCGCACAAAACATATAGAAGTGGATAAACATTTCATCAAGGAGAAAATCAATGCTGGCATAATCTGTATGACCTACCTTCCAACAGGTGAACAATTAGCTGATGTGCTAACGAAGGGACTACACAAGAAGCAATTTGATAAGCTGACTAGCAAGCTGGCTATGGAAGATATCTTCAAACTAGCTTGAGGGGGAGTGCTGGAAATTTGTGTTAATGCATATAATAAGATAGTGGCATGTATATAATATGATAGTGGTGTTGGTGGTAGATAGTGGCATGTATAGAATATGATGGTGGTGTTGGTGGTAGATAGTGGCATGTATAGAATATGATAGTGGTGTTGGTGGTAGATAGTGGCATGTATATAATATGATAGTGGTAGATAGTGGTAATATATAATATGTAAGTTGCATATAATGGGTTATAATGATGTTTGTAATATCTCCTATATAAGGAGTGTCATTTGGTCTTGTGAAATAAGAAGTTTTGAATATAACAGAAATATATTCCTTCTTCCTCATATTTTCGGAGTTCTTCTTCCTCATATTTTCGGAGTTCTTCTTCCTCATATTTTCTAAGTGTGCACTTAGTAAACAAATGGCTGACGGACTGAAAGTTAGGTCATAAGTCAGAAAAATAACCATGCTAGTAATCAGAAAAAAAAAATACTAAACCATTATCTTTTATTTTCCATTTTCTGGAAACAGTGAACTAATCTTGTGCAATTTAAAAAACAATGAAGAAAAAAGAATAGCAGAGAAAACATGGAAGCATTCTGACCAAAGAAAAATGTGGGGAAACATTTCAATTGAAGGAAAAGATCCAAACAAATCCATTATTATTTTGATGCAGAAAAGCCATATACCAAGTCATTTCAAGGCTTGACCAACAATGAGAAAAATGTCTAAGTTACAGAATTTTTTTAAACAGCAAATAGGCACATAACTTTAAGGCATGATCAACAATGACAAAAACATTGAAATCATGCCATCTTTTCAAAATAATACACTTGTGTGACCTAAGATCAAGATCTAATAAAAGCCGGTTTAAATGGAAAGAGTTTTGTAGAAATATTGTAGTAAGTGTTTCAATTCTTCTCTTGTTATTTTGGGAGTTGGGGTTTTCTTTGTTGTCAGCCTGCTTTTACAAATAGCTCATAATTTTAATTTGTTTTATTTTTAATCAAATTTTCTTCATACAGAGAAAGATATACACACACACACACTCAAAAACAAAAGGACTTAATGAATATGCCAAGGTTTTACTTAAGATTCACGTTTATCAACCTGTGGTCACATCTATGGTTTGGTAACTTCTAACTAGCTATGATTAGCTGCAGTTGCATCTTGACAAGGAAAGCTTAAAACAAATAAAATAATCAATTGCATGTTGGAGCATGGTGAAATCCACACTCCCACAAAGACCAAATCACAGGTTGTCTGCCAATCCACACTGAAAATGTCAACACACAATTTTAGAGAGGTAGTGCTTGACCTACCAATGAATTTGAGCACTTGGCTCCAAACTAACCAACTCTCTCACAATTTCAGGTACAATAGAAGATCAACTACGATTATAAGAAACATCTGTCATGCCTATCACTGGCTGGGAATAGCAATACCAATACTTAGCAGCAAATACCAAACCAAACCAAACTAATCCTTGTGTCCCAATCAAGTGGGGTTGGTTACATGAATCATTTTTCACCATTATGCTTGGTCAGTTGAATTAAATAACCTCATATTATTTTAACTACAGCATCCCATGTCTGCTTAGATTCTCTTCCCCCTAACATTTCCATACTTAGTAGAAAATATGGACAACCAATTTATGCATAAGCAACATTGGTATCTAAGAAAAACAGCATAAACTTAATTAAAAAGGACCCACCCCATCAAGGAAATGCGGAGTGATTTTCTGGATTTTTTGCCAAACTCCTGAGAAGAATTTGCGCGAGGTACATCAGTTTTAGAATCCAATTGAGGGGTCTGTCTGCCAGGTGCACTCATGATCTCAATTTCAGCAGGTTTAGGCAGAACAGAATCGAGGTTGAATTCCTCCTCTTCAAGCTTGCCAGAAGTGTCATGCTTTATAGACTGCATATGGGATCGTGGATGCTTCACAGTCTGGACCACCTCTGTGATCGAGCCTAAAGCGTCCTCTTTTTGACGAGCTGGTACATAAAAAGTAAGAAAGATGAAAAGATTAGGGCACATAAAGCCAAGCCAGGTAATTTAGCTTACCATCATAGCGGATCAAAGACTTCGGCAATCCATTCGGTCGTAATGCCTTGTCATTCACACCTTCGGTATATTTGCTGACTTCAACCTGCATACTGGAGAAAAGGCATTGGTCACTCAAATCAGACAAGACCGTCTATACTATTATATAAAGTGTATAGGTCAGTTGATGTGAACACTGTCTTCATCATGCTTTTTGGTTTTCAAAAAATGGCCACAACAATTGATCATTTTGAAACTGTTGTGTCAAACAATCAAACTAATTCGAACATTTAGATCTCCACAAACATGGACAGTTTCTATTCATCTTCTTCATTCATAAATTATAGATCTTTGCACATGCATTGTGTGTGCATCCGCCTCTAGTAATACAACAAAGCAGAGCACATTTCACAAAAGTACTTGCTATTATAATAGAAGATAAGACAGAATTATATACAAGTCTATTACCAATTACTTATTAATCCCAAAATTACTCAAGTCAAAGATGACAAATTCAAGGTGAGACAGTCTTATGAAAAAAAATTAGAATCTGTGAAATCAATCTGACATCATGAATGAAACTATAAAGCATCTTCTCTAATTTGCTCTGACAAGCCCCTGAAAGCTCTTCTAGGAACTTTAGAATTCAAATTTATATTAATGTGTCCACTATCTGCATAAACTGCCCTCAAGCTAGCATAGTTATTAGATCCATACTGTACCAACCGGTATGACGCAGAATATACAGTTTTGGCATTAAAACTGTATACCTCTACATCTCTTCCATCCCACTTAAATTTTTGGTTTGCACTGGTGTGTCCCGTATATCTCGTACTATTTTGATAATTTTGGACTCTGTATCGGGGTACCACGGTTTGAATTTTATGCAATGTTGTCATTTTGAATTCTAATGCAAAAATCAAGAAATGTGTTCTAGAATTTGTAAAAAAAGGCAACGTCACATAAGGAACATTTTTTATTGTACTCTCTTTCTCTTCTCTCATTGTGAAAAAGTTATTTGTTTCTTTACCTAATAATCTATTAACAGTTATATATATATAATCTAACTAACACATCAACCAAAATATGACAAAATAGTCTCTTAACATGTTTATTTGTTTTATATTATCACATAATGTTCTAATAATGAATTGGTTAAGTATAAAAACAATATTTCTTATAGTATTTACAAATTTTAAGCACTAAAAAGGTGTATGTTATGTCAAAAGTGAATATGCATCATGTTACAAATCATAGTACCTTTTTGTATTCTATCCAAACCAAATCAAGCCTTAAGTCCCATCAAATGAGGTCGGCTACATGAATCCTTCTTCTCCACGCGGCCCCATCAAAGGCCATTTCGTTAGTCAAATTAAGTAGATCCATATCTCTATTTACAACGTTAGCCAACGTTAATCTAGGGCCACCCCGTCCCCTGACACTCCCCTCTACCGTTACAGTATCGTATCTCTTCACTACTGCCTCTATTGGTCTCCGTTGAATGTGACCAAACCATCTCAATCGATTCTCTCTCAACTTATCTTCTATCGGTGCTACTCCTACCCATACCCGACTACACTCATTCCTAATTCTGTCTTGTCTAGTCTTGCCACACATCCATCTTAGCATCCTCATCTCAGCCACACTAATCTTATCTACATGTTGTTTCTTGGTTGCCCAATACTCCGTCCCATACAACATCACTAGTCTAATAGCCATTCTATAGAACTTACCTTTTAGTCTAGTGAGTATTTGTTTATCGCATAGTACCCCAGATGCACTTCTCCACTTACACCATCCCGCCTTAATCCTATGGGTCACATCCGTATCAATCTCCCCGGTTGTTATGATAATCGACCCTAAATAAAGAAAATGTTCACTCTTAGGTAATTCTTGGTTCTCAATCTTCACTTCTCCTCTACTTTCATTGTTACTGTTACTAAATTTACACTCCATGTACTCTGTCTTACTTCTGCTTATCCAGAAACCTTTAGATTCAAGAGTTTTTCTCCAAATCTCCAATTTTGTATTAACTCCTTCTCTAGTCTCATCCACTAGCATGATATCAACTGCAAAAAGCATACACCATGGCACGTCATCCTGAATATTTCTCGTCAACTCATCCATAACTAAAGCAAAACGATAAGGGCTTAAGGTAGTAGATCCTTGGTGTAATCCAACAGTGATAAGAAATTTATTTGTCTCTACAGCAGGCGATCTAATAGTGGTCACCACCCCTTCATACATGTCTCTAATCACATCAATGTAACCTTTTGTCGCCCCTTTCTTCTCTAACACCCATCATATTATATCTTAGGGCACTCTATCATATGCTTTCTCAAGGTCGATAAACACAATATGAATGTCTCTTTTCTTTTCTCTATACTTTTCTATTACTTTCCTCAAAAGATAAATCGCTTCCATTGTTGACCTGCTGGGCATAAACCCAAATTGATTCTCTAACACCTCTGTTATATCTCGCAATCGGCATTCCATCACCCTCTCCTACACTTTCATTATATGGCACATTAGCTTGATTCCTCTATAGTTGTTGCAATTCTGGACATCTCCTTTATTCTTATATATTGGCACTAAAATACTCTTCCTCCACTCATCTGGCATGTTCCTAGTTAATAAAATTTTGCTAAACAACCTAGTCAACCAAGCAATCCCCTTTTTATCCAAGCACTTCCAAGCTTCAATAGGGATATCATCGGGTCCTAAAGGCTTATTTGATTTTATCTTCTTAAGTGCAATCTCCACTTCAAAGTTCCTAATCCTGCGATAAAACCTATAGTCTTGGTTTATCGTATTACTAGCCATTTCTTTCCCCATTGCCGTACCTCCATGTTCCTCATTTAATTGTTTCTCAAAATAATTCTTCCATCTTTCCTTAATCTCTTCATCCTTCACCAATACCTTAGAATCCTCACTCTTGATGCACTTAACTTGATTAAAATCTCTTGTTTTTCTCTCTCATATCTTAGCAAGTATGTATACTCTCTTCTCTCCTTCTTTACTGTCTACTCTAGTGTATAGGTCATCATAAGCTTTCAACTTAGCCTTTCTCACTACGTTTTTGACCTCCTTATTAGCCAATTTATAGCTCTTAAGGTTTTCCTCAGTTCTATCATTCTGCCACTTTTTAAAGCACTCTTTCTTTGCCTTAACTACTGCTTGAACCTCTTCCCTCCGCCACCAAGTTTCCCTAGCGCTAGGTCCCGTCCCTTTCGACTCTCCAAGCATTTCCCTTGAGATTCTCCTCATATAATTGGTCATCGAGTTCCACATAGTGTTAGCATCATCTTCCAAGTCCCAAGTACCTTCCTTATCCATTCCATTCTTAAATATTTCTAGTTTATCCCTTTTTAGGTCCCACCATCTCGTCCTACGACGCCCACCATCCTTCCTAGCTTGGTATTGCCCTCTAAAACATAAATCTAGTACCAAAATCCCATGTTGAGAGATCAGGCTCTCTCCAAGAATCACCTTACAATCATTGCATTTTATGCGGTCCACTTTTCTCACTAAGAAGTAATCTATTTGACTCTTAACTGACCCACTCTTATAAGTTATCAAATGCTCCTCCCTCTTCTTATACATAGTATTGGCCACCACCAGGTCAGAAACCAACGCAAAATCAAAGATACTCTCCCCAGCCTCATTTCTGTTACCAAAATCGTCTCCACCATGCACCCTTTCATAGCCTAGTTTATCTATACCTACATGGCCATTAAAATCTCCACCTATAACCAGGTTCTCTCCTACGGGCATCTCTTGTAAGATCTCATCCATTTGCTCCCAAAAATCCCTCTTAGTCTGATCATCTAATCCTACTTGAGGGGCGTATGCACCAATAACGTTCACTATATTCCCTCCAATAACCAGTTTAACTAACATAATCCTATCCCCTTTCCTAATGACCACCACTACATTCTCCACTAGACTCTTGGCAATTATGATTCCTACCCCATTCTTGCGTCTGTCCTTACCACTATAATACAGTTAAAAATCGGTATTCTCAATTTCCCTAGCTTTCTCACCCATCCACTTAGTTTCTTGTACGCAAACTATACTAACTCTCCTCCTAATCATAACATCTACCAATTCCATCGTCTTACCAGTTAAGGTTCCTATATTCCAAGTGGCTACCCTAAAGCTGTAGTCTTGAACTAGCTTCTTTACCCGCGCTCGTCCAGAAAAATGCGAAAACCTTTGCCCATTTTTCACCGCACCCAGGCATCGATGCGGCGCCCCTTGCTCACTTTTCGAAACACCTAGAGGCAAGCACAACGCGCTACTTGAGGGTAATGACCTAACATTTAAACGATTTAAAGTAGGATTCATTTTCATAAGGGATCCGAACGGCTTTTTTACGTGTTGGTTGTCGGCTACCTAACACACAACCCTCCTCCTTAAAATAAAAAAGTATACGTGGAATATTTTATTAAGATGATAAAAATGTTATTAATAAGAAACTAAATTACCAAAAGCTATTAATAAGTAAATTAAATTACCAAAAGTAATATTAAAATGATAAAACATTATTAATAAGTAACTAGATACATTTCACAATGTTGATTCTTATTATTTATACAAAAAGAAAAACTAAAAATCCAGTACAATTGATAAATTTATAGCAACAAATCCAAAATGGTATGGCAAAATGCACCATACAAGTATGTACCATGCCGATAACAAAAACAGTACACTTGCCAGTATGAAATTGATAACTTTGACAACCAGAAGAGAGGACAGGCAACAGGATTGGCTACTACAACAGCAATAACTCTTATCATGTGCTCGTAGATCCAACCCTTTTTGAAACTTTTATTGAGTCAAATAGCTGCTTTCTTTTGGAGATTGAGATCTTTTACTCATTAAGGCACTTCCACTATATGTTCCCTTGATGGGCTTGAGATTTATCTTTCATTATTTAGGTCTCTGGATCCTTCACCATGATAACAAGTACTGCAAATGAGATTAGCCTAATAGATAAAGTCAAATAGGAACACTGAACCCCTTGGACAAAATGTTTTTCTAATGAACCCCTTAATTACCTCATTAGTTTTTTCAATTCTAGAAACTTACTAGTTTCTTTTTTCGGAAACAAATAATAAAAATAAAAAAAGAAAGAAGAAAAAAAAAAAAAAAAAAAAGAAGGGAGAATGAAGGGGGATAAGAGGTCCAACAACAAAAAACAGGAAAATTTAATAAAATTACATCTCACACACAACCCTCTATCTCTATTAATCAAGAAACAAAGGTACCCCCCTTAAAAGGTGACACTAAAACCCAAAAAGAAAACAAGTCATAAATTTTATTCCATAAACCCTAGATGTCTTGAAACTTGTCTTCAAAAATTTCTACATTTCTCTCCAACTAAATCACCCACAAAACTGCACCAATGATGCATAACTTGAATTGAACCCTTCTAATAGGGCCAAACCCACTAAAGTCAGTCAAAAATATTTGAACACAACAGGAAGGTAACACCTAAACCACCGCTGCCAATCCAAACAATCTTAGACATAAACCCAAAGTCGTGGGACTATGTAAAAATAAATTATCAATAATCTTCTCATCCCTTCTACCCATGCACACCACTGTGGATGTGAAAAGCAATTAGGTCTTCTTTTTTGAATCATGACATCATTATATAGCTTCTTTTGATCCAACAGTAAATAGAAAGTTACTAAATTTAAGACAAACTAATACAACATTACATACATGTTAACAAGTGGCACTTGTTAGCATTAGCCTTAGAGATTAAACCCTAGTTTATCTTTATATTTCAGTCAGTGTGGCACATAAAGCATGAGAGAAAATAATAAGAATAATAATAATGAAGTCTGTGTGATGATTGAAAGAGGGGAAGACTATGGTACACATATGCACCTTCTAATTAAAATAGGAAAATTTAGCCAAAACCCCTTCATTGGACTCTTGTTTGGTGAAAAGATAGCTCAATTTATTTTATTTCATAAACTCTCTAAGGAGAAAATAGATAATTGAGTAAGAAGAAAGTAAAATATTTCTTGTTTTTTTCTTGGACAATATTGCTAGAGTAACATGTTACTATGAACTCAAATAACATGCTACTGTCAAATAGAGTAACACGTTACTGTTACTGTTTACATCAATTTCGATGATAATATATATATATATATATATTTTTTGAAGAATTTCATAATCAATATAGATCTTATTTGATAGATTTTGATGAGAGAATTCTAAAAATACTAATTTTATTAAAAATTGATAAGTGTATCAAAAGTTATATTATTTTAAAATTTAATATTTTGATAATAGTGATATGTGTTGGCCTTTACAATTATGAGAAAATTTTGACCACATCCCCCATTAAAAAAAGAAAATGGCATACCTTTATACGTTTTAGTCATAACTACAAAAAATATACACATATATAACCGGAGGGCATAACAATTTCAGGAGTCATAACTAATATTGTCCTAACAAAGAAGAAAATTGAGAAGAAAACCCTTGAAAGGGGTGTGTATAGTAGAATTTCCCTTGAAACAGATTGTAGTTCAGCAACTAATGTTTGTAAACAGAGAGAGAGAGAGAGAGAGAGAGAGAGAGAGAGGGAATATTTACCCAATAAATTTGATAGTCCTGCCATTGTCATCTTTAATAGGGGAGACAGTGAGAAGATTCCAGAAAGGAGTGCCATCTTTCTTGTAGTTCAAGAGCCTGCCACAGTAGCTTTTCCCAGTTTTGACAGCATTCCGTATCTTTTCAACTTCGTTCTGGTCCGTTTCGGACCCCTGGAGGAAGCGGCTGCATCCAACAAACCAACAACACCGCCATCAACTTCAACCCATCTTCCCATTTCCATTACCAATTCCAAAATTAGATACTTTACTCTACCCTACTACACCCCCCACCCCACCTAGGCTTAGCTACCTAATTCTGCAACTAATACCGTTACCGTTGTAAATCTCAATGGCCCTCCCTCTGCCTTCCCTCCCAGTAACTTATTTTGAGTTATGGGTAAATTACATTCACACCCCTTAAGTTTATATTTATTACAGTTTCTTACTTTTTGGAAATTACATTCCCTTCTTGAGGTTTAAAGTTTCATTATAAATTGCTCCCTCAGTAGTCAACTAAATGTCAGCAATTTAATTTTTTTAAATATCAATTTTGCCCTCACTAGGTAAATTACATTGATACCCCTCACATTTTAAAAATTACAATCTCCTCCCGAAGATTTAAAGTAGCATTACCAATTGACCCTCAATTAGTATTAGTTGAAAAAAAATTCATTAAAAACAAAAATAATTGAAAAAAAAATTAATTAAAAAAAAATTTTGTTAGTCAAATTTTTAAATTTCTGTTTAAAAACCAACATAAACTCATTTTTTGAATTTATGTTTTTTCTTCAAATTTACAAACTACGACAACTATTTATAAATCAAAAAAATTATCAAACAAGTTTTTATGACAATTTTTTAAAATTTTGTAAACATAAATTGAAAACTGAAAACGAAATGGTTACCAAACAAGCTTCAGATGATAAAAATATCGTAAAATTAACAAATAATTAAATAAGTTACCAACGTTAGAAATGACTTATTAAAAAATTCTTAGGCTATATATGGTTTGATTTTTTGAATTTTTTTTTTAAATTAAAAATTAATTTGGTTAAGAAATAAGAAATAATTATCATTTTTATATAATTTTTATATTTCGAGTGGTTAGAAATAATTTTTTACAAATTAAATATATTTCTTCATATTTATTTTTATTAAATTAGTTTTTTTTTTTTAAATGTCAGGGGGGATTCGTATTTAATTAAAACCTCAGCGGGTGTCAATGTAATTTACTCTTTAAAGTATATGTAAAGGTTAAGGGTAAATATGTCATTTTAACTTAAAAGTAACACCGTCAAATAATTACATTGACAAGGGAGCCAGTGTAATTTCTCAAATGTGAGGGAGGAAACTATAATAAACATAAATCTCAAGGGGTGTCAGTGTAATTTACCCTTGAGTTATTTATTAGGGCTTGGGTTGCCTCCAGCCCAGTGGAGTCGATCACGGTTTTGGTTTTGATAATTCAAATAATTTATTTTATAAGATTGATAGAAAAATTAAATTAATTCAATAGTTATAATTTATTTAATCTATTATGTTTGTCACTAAAATAATATTACTGTTTGATTATTTCAGATCATTTTTTTTTCTTTTCTTTTTTTATAATATGGAAGAATAATTATAAACATAAAAAATATTACATCAAATAATTTGTAAGGCCAGCAATCGTTAAAAGGTCCTTTCTTAAAAAAATAAAATAAAATAAATAGTTAAAAGGCCAACAAAACCTTACAGCCATCAATTATCAATGGAAAAGTCTAATATATACCTCTTTAAAAAAAAAAAAAAAAAAAAAGTGTATTATATGCATTCCAAGACAGAGTCAGGATTGTGACAGTAGGAGCCAAAAGAATAAGAATATAGCATATCTTACTAGATAAAAAAATCTAGTCGAGTTGGGTTATAATAAAAAATACCTCTTAATTTGACCTACAATAATGTAATATGATAGATGTTGAAACTTAATCGTATAGAGTCCAATTACATTGCCACATTGTGAGTCTAAAATTATAAGTCTTAGCATTTCTCGATAGAAATAAATTTTGAATTACTCAAATAAGATTATTAAAAGACTACTTAAAATTAATTACTTGTTTTTATAGTTTCGTGTACTTATAAATTTATATTGTGTAAATTTAATAAGATATATTGAATCAATAATGATACGTTGACTACATTTGTGTAATATATATTTTTTATTATCTTATATGTTATCGTTGTATTGATTTGATAAGTTCTAATACAAGCTTATTACTAATGAAATTATCCATAGAATGATAAATAAAATATGACACATAAATGTGATCAACATAACATGTCAAGTTATCTAGTATTAAAATTAACGGTAGCTCAACTTTAAAAATATATTTCTTTTTTTTTTTAATGGTTAAATATATAAATTTCTTAGGTGGTCAATTTTTTTTTTTTAAAAAAAAAAATCTGAAATTAATTTTAGATTCTATTGGTCCAATTAAATATAAATACTATCCAAAACTAATTACTGACACTTTTGTAAGCCCATGGTCATGTTTTTAACTTTCATTCACAAACCTAATGTTGTGGGATAATTTTGTAGGCCAGAAGCTTTATGCACACCCTCACTATTCACAACCATCCATATATTATATATGAAGTTTTTCAAACTTTTGCAGGCCCACAACCCCTGCTGAACCCCCTTCCTTTCGCTACTGTACATTCTTAGTTATGTTTTTTTTTTTATTTATTTGTGATTAATTTTTTTTTTAGTTATGATATTATTTTAATTATGATCTATGAGTTCTTTAGTTATACCTTAGTTGTGTTTAGTTATGACATTTTTTATTTTTTTTTAATTATAACTCGGAGAATTAAAATTATTTCATTTTTCTTTTCAGTTATGAAGTGCATATAGTATTTTCTATTATCAAGAGTTAAAAGTTCAACAACCACAATTACCTATATACAATACAACCTCGAGAGAGAAGCCAAAAGACATGGTTTATTTCAAAAAACAAAAAATGAAAATTTTAAAATTAGTTTTGGAATATTTTTTAAAGCTAATTTTTAGTTTTATGTATACCCATTGCAGTCAAGGGATTCTATTTTTTCTTTTGCTAGAAGTGGTTAATATTTTGAAGTAAATAGTGTTTTATTTCTTTTTCTATTTGGGTCTAAGTGTAATTGGCATAAAAAATTAAAAAGCTTCCAAATGCGCAACATTTTAGTGGAATTGGGATCCTCCCCTTGAGTCCCCTCCTTAATTCCTTCCTTGCAGGGGCTTTCGGGTCCACTTTGAGGCCCAGTTTTGATAATCCGAACCGTTAATATTTTTAGATTTATTCAGTATATCATACCTGTAAAAAATCAAATTGATCGAATATCATAAAGTATGTGTTCGGAAAATTATTTATTAAAAAATAGTTTGTAGTCCCAATTTTCTGAACGCATACTTTCTGATATCCGATCAACTTGATTTTTTACAGGTATAATATACTGAATAAATCTAAAAATATGAACGGTTCGGATTATCAAAACTGGGCCTCAAAGTAGACCCGAAGGCCCCTGCAAGGAGGGAATTAAGGAGGGGGCTCAAGGAGGGGATCTGGACTCATTTTAGTGGCCCTTCCCTCTGCTTGACCCTGCATCCCTCGCCTTACAGTCGCAAATTTGTCAAGTGTAAGCGAAAATCAGACTCTGTATAACCAAGCTAGTCTTAATTAATTCCAATGGGTTTTCTTTTACGCATATGACCAATATGTGTGAAGATAGAAGCAGCAAAAGAAGAAGAAGAGCGGAATGAAGAGCAGTGCTTACCAATTCCTTCCAATGACCTCATTTGTGGGATAGCCAGTCATGGTAAAAAAGCCACTACTGGCGTAGACTATAGGGCAATCAGGCTTGGTGGCATCCGAGACAACAAATGTCTGTTGCAGTGTTGCGAGAGCATCCTTCAATTCCTGAGAGACTCTAGGGAATCCATGTTCAGAGTCCTCTGATGATGTCCTAGTTGATTCCACCAGCTTAAATCTCTCAGATAAGCTTTTGCTACTTCGTTGATCTCCATCCCCAAATATTTGTCCCCCCCATTCTGCCAACCTTTCAGCTATGCTTGCTTCAGTTAGAGTCTGAGTCTGAGTCTGAGTCTGAGTCTGATCATCATCATGAGAAGATTCATGTGGATTATAATTAAGATCACCTTCTCCTCCTCCTCCTCCTCTTCCTCCTGTTCTTCCAGCAGCATTCCCACCATTTAAGTAGTCCCTGACTTGATTGGAAGACTTGTCGGCCTCTTGCTGCTCAAATGCCATCCACTTGTTGACTACTACGGGCTCCCTATCCCGATCCCTATCCCTATCCCTATCCCTATCCCTATCCCTATCCCTGTCCCTATCATTGGTGGAAATCCTAGAAGTAGATGCATCATCAATACCAGCAGCAGTACTCCTGCTGCCACTGGACTGTTCGACGCCCTGATGACTACTTACCACTCCGGGTTCAAAGACTTGCACGGATGATGATCCCCCTTGTTCTCCTCCACTAGAGAACTGATGACCGTTTGATGCTGATGCTGATGCTTCTTTAGAACTTGACGCAGAAGATGAATTCAGATAATTACCAGACTCCATTTTCCAATATTTCCCCTCGCCCAACAAGCTATAGCGTTCCCCACCTACCAATACAACATGAACGAGGCTGCTTCATTTCTATTTTATTTTACAAAACCAGAAAATTAATTCATTGTCATTCTATTCTACCACAAAACAAAAGGACCTTGTTAATCTACATAAAGGGGGCGAGAGCATATGCAACAAGAACAACCGCAGATCCTTCCAATATATTCAGGAGATTTATAATTTAAAAAACAAAAAATCAAAACTGATGAAGAAGCGGCCAAGTACCCTTTCTAATTAAATGAAAACAGTACTGCAACGTCAATAACTACCCACCCAGAGACACAACTCTATTGCAGTATGGATTGATTGAAATTTGTAACTCAATTTTTCACGAAATGATAAAATCGAAAAAGCAAAATTGAGAGATATTAGAACCTCATTTGATTGGAAGAACATAAGAGCAAAAAAAAGGTTTATATGAACAGAGAACACCTGCACTGCACAAGTTATATATCTTGGTTTTGCAGATGGTATTGGTATTGGTATTGGTATTGGTATTGCACTACTCTGCTCTCGTAGAATAGAGCTGGTGTCACCACTTTGAAGCCTTGTTGGAAGCAGAGCCAAAATCCTTTGTGCGTAAGTAAAGCACGGACAATTCACAGCGTTTAGAATAGATAGAAATAGCGACTACCAAGTAAATTTCTTACTTCATTTTTGCGGCAATGCACAGAGAGATGTGGAGAGATAATGTTCAGAATAAATAGAAATCTCTAACTGGTGCCATGTAGCTAAATCAGGACCGTAATTTGATAAACGAGGGTAGGTACGGGCCTTACTGAGGCCGTCCATTTCTTCCTCTATCCACATGTGTTTATGTGTATTGTATTTCTATTGCATGTTTCTTATAGGAGTTTTCATTTTTGGAATCAATATATATATAAATAATTGTAAATTGGGAATAATTGGGAGGCAAAGCATGACATGACGACACGCAAGAAGGTTTATGAGGCTGCAAAAATGCTGCTGAGGATAAATTTCGCTATCAGCTTTAATAATAAATTATATATATATATATATATGTATGTATTGTCCTTTGTGAAAGCAAGCAAGGGAAGGAGGGGAGGGGACCATTGTTGTGTTGTGGGAGAAGAGAATGAGAAACAGCGTAAACCACACATGGGTATCGTGGAGAGTTGTTGACATGAACCGCCTTTATTGTGCTGCCCCACATGGCAGGCACCCCATGCTCTCTAGTCTTACTCATTCAGCTTGTCTTTGGGCCTTTTCTTCACTTCACATCCCCCTTTCCATTCTCAAGGAAAACCTCTTTGGATTGGTTTGCTTTGTTTTGGGGGGCTTCACTTAATCACTCTTTAGTTTTGAGCCCATAGGATTATATTAAAAAAATCGAGGCCAGTACATGGTTTTGCATTGCATATCACTTTGTTAATTTTGCTACAAACGAAACATATAAGCACCTATTCAATGTTAAGACTCAAACTGTAGCAATTGATTTGATACTTGCCAGCAACAAAGTCCCTAAAGTTAATGTGTCCTCTTCATAACTGACGTTCCAAAAAAAAGAAAAAAAAAAAAAAATTGTGCAAAGCGCATTGCACAAATATTAAGAATTTAATTTTAATTCAATAAATTTTTTATACATTACTTCTTACAGGAAATAGTATTGATTTGTAAAAATGAAAAAGAACGAATAAATAAAATATATCATGCAGTCGTTAACAAATGAGTAACTAGCAAAAACAGTAAGACTGCCCACTTCCAATATTCTTTGTACCGACAACTTAACTATGAGAGAGCTTTTTTGAAATGGTGTTAATGCGTGAAACAAGTGCATGTTTGAACTCAGCCGCTTACTTTTGATGATAAAAATAGGCCAATCTTCAGCCTAAAGCGGGGGTGTATGGATTGATCCGACTGGTAAGATTTTGAAAACATTCTTGTAAACAATCAATCCCTAATTTCAGCTCAAAGTGGTGTTGGTGTGTGAAACAAATGTGGGTTTCGAGCTCGGCTGCTTACTGGTTTGATGAAATAGGTCAGTTTTCAGCCTAAAGCGGGTTTAGGGGTTGATTCAACTGGTCTGATTTTGAAAACATTGTAGTAAAAAATCATCTCTAATTTCAGCTCAAATTAAAAGAAATCAGTATTTGGGTATAACACATATGAGACAACAATCCAAACCAACAAACATTAGTTCATATTAAAAAAGTATCCAAACCAACGAACTAATACAAGAATCATTGAGATAAAAATAAAAAATAAAAAGCGAGTATCCTTTTAATCCTTGAGGATCCAATGCAGAGCTATGCCAGTACACTAAGAATATGTAACAACATTCTTCAATAAGGATCCAATATCAGCATACTACTGGCCACTTTCACTCTCAGCAAGATGATGCAATATAATGCGGCAATTGACCAAGAGCCGGTGAAGTCCCACCCATGCATGATTACTAGAAATAAATAGACAGATCAATCCCAAGGTATCCAGAGGAGAGAAATATATCTCTTTAGTAGATTAGTATATCACAAATCAACAATGTCCTCTTATCTACAACCAAATGCAAAGAAAAAATAATCATCCATGCTTTCAGTGAGTTAACCCAAGTTACTTGTGAATTCCTAAAACATATTGGATTGAGTGCAGAAAACCCGTTTCCCCGTTGCAGTGTTGTGCCAGCACACTTGGGATATGTGACAAAATTCTTCAGTAAGGATCCAATCTCAACATTCTATTAGCCTCAATGGAAGAAATACTTGGAGAAGGAACTTACACTCTCTGCAAGATGATGCACTATAAAGCAGCAATTTTCCATGCGCCAGTGAAGTCCCACCCACGCTATATGGGGACAAGATTACCAAAAATAAATAGACAGATCAATCCCAAGTTGTGACACCAGGTATCATTAATTTGTCCCCGTGGAAGTGATAAGCAGGGTCAGCACGATAAATCATTGGTTGGGACTTTCCAGTGGAAAATCAACCGAGGCATTCTCTGGTTGCTAGAACTCTGTGACATGAATGAAAAAATAGAAGAAAAACAAAGAAAATAGGTAAGCAAACATGACAGTACAGTAAGCCAAGGAATGGAGATTTTTCCTTTGATGTTAAAACAAACAACTACATCCCCTTGGTATTGCCCAATCCGACATTCAACTTGCTTCTTGTTATACTCAAATCCTATTAACATTGTTTTAAAAGTTCTGCCTAATAAGGTCTGCAGAAAGATATTTAGAATGGCAAAAGTACTGTCTGCTGCTGCTTTCTCTTTCATTGATGCAGGACAGTGCTGTAAGAGCTGTTCTGGGGCAGTGAAAGTACCCATGAATAGTGTTTGGGCTGTTCACACCTAGGGAATGAAGGAGAAGAAGAAGATAAGTATAAGAATCACTCCTAGAATTCCTTAGGCATCACACCTAGGGTTTGATTGCATCACACAATCCATAAAGAAGCTTCAAAAGCTCTAAAATTCTCGAAAATATCAAGTGCATTAAATTAATAGCATTATATGGCTTTATATAGAACTAAGAGACTTCATAAACCAATTAGAACCAAAAAAGGATATTATAATATGTTAGACTTCCAAAACTAATTTAAGACCAAATAAGAAACATAAATAAAACCTAATTAAATAATTTGACCCACAAGACGACCCATATAACCCATGTCTAGAAATTATGAAATTACCAAAATACCCTAAACTAAAATAATAATAATAGAACACAACTCATAAGCCTAAAACATAACTATCCACGGCCCCAAATGAGTTGTTCATCATCCAATGCATACCAAATCAAAGCTTGGGCCTTAGAGGCATCTCTTCCTCGTCTCTTGTACACCTTAAGAGGCTGCGGCCACTTGCCTCCATCATCTCTCCCCGGCTGAAAAAAACTCGACCCAGGCGAGTTAAAAGCATAGAATCGTTCATACAAGTCATGGTCTAGGAGTTGGAACTCCTCATCATTGATCTATGTACAATTTGACAGTGGACGCCCCTTCCATTTGATGAGATACTTTTGATAGCCACCACCTTCAGTGAAAACAAGTTGATGATCAATAATATCTTCAATGTCTTCCTTCAAATGTGGGGCCGGTGGAAGTCGAGTAACAACATCATCATCAGGATCATCATCACCGTGACCTCGGTATAATGTAAGATCCCCAATTTTGAAGACATTACTTATGCCTACATTGTCCGGCAAATCAAGTACATAACTAATTTTCTTGTGAACTTTGTGTGGACCAGAACTTCTTGAATGGAGTTTCTCGTATGCACCCTTAGGATATCTCTCAGATCTGATGCGGACCATAACCATGTCCCCTTCTTCAAATTCTGCAAACTTTCTTCTCAAATCAGCACCTGTTTTATAACTCTCATTGTTGAGTACAATCTTTCTTCGAACCTCATCATGTATTGCATGAATATGCTTAGCAAAAGCATCTGCTTCAACATTAGGACATGTCTCAACGGGTAAAGGAACCAAATCAACTGGTTTACGAGGAAGTAAACCTGTCACAGTCTCAAAGGGGCTGCGACCAGTGGTCCGATTAACTGATCTGTTATATGCGAATTCAGCCATAGAAAGAATTTGATCTCAACTACCAACATGATCGCCTACAAGGCAACGAAGAAGGTCACCTAAACTTTGATTAACAACCTTTGTTTGACCATCAGTTTGGGGATGGAAAGAAGAAGAAAATTTCAGTTTTGTATGCGGCACCTTCCACAAAGTACGCCAAAAATAACTTATAAACTTCACATTGCTGAGACAATTGTTTTTGGCAAACCATGATATTGGACAACTTCTTTGAAGAATATTTTAGCAATATGGACAGCATTAGAAGTCTTTGAACAAGGGACAAAGTGAGCCATTTTTGAGTAGCGGTCCACCACCACAAAAAAGGAATCATACACCCTAAGGGTTCGCGGCAGCCCTAGGATGAAGTTCATGCTCAGGTCTTGCCATGGCTCGTGTGGTACTGGTAATAGATGTTAATTTAATGTATAGAGAAATAGAGAATTGTATGTATATTGATTGTATTATTGATTATATGAATGTTATGTTGAGCTCTCTCCTTTATAGAGGAGAGGGAGAACAATTACAAACCGAAAGTAGAAGCACAAACCAAACAACATTATTAAAGGTACATTATTAAAAGTTTGACAGCTAATATATATACTAATATACTAACAGCCCCCCTCAAACTCAAGGAGGATAGGCACTAACCAACTTGAGTTTAGAGAGAGTAACAAAACAAGAAAATAAACTGACAAATAAAAGTGGATAGGAGACACTGTATGGTCGTGTCAGACCGTTGGTGAAGACACTGTATAGTCGTGTCGAACCGTTGTAGAAGCTAACCGAAATCAATGTCGGGACAATTTACGGGGTCATGCCGGACCGTTGTAAAAGCTAACCGAAATCAATGTCGGGACAGTTTATGGGGTCATGCCGGACCGTTGTAGAAGCTAACTGGAATCAATGTTGGGACAGTTTATGAGATCACGCCGGACCGATGTAGAAGCTAACCGGAATCAATGTCGGGACAGTTTACGAAGTCATGTCGGACCGATGTAGAATACACTATATGATTGTGTATATAGGCTGCCCAAATATATATATATCGAGCCTTCAAAAGTCGTGCCCTCAAAAGGCGCGCCCAATTCATCAAAAGTCGTGTCCAACAGAAATCGTTGAGCGGCGAGCCATCAAAAGTCGCGCCGGACACGCGTCGATGCACGTGATCGACAGAGCGTCGTGTCATCCTCTTCGTCATTGTCTATATAAACCGATGCAGAGGCTGTGCAAACCAAACTAGTCTGAAACCTCTGAACATTTTCATTCTGAAACACTCTGCAACCAACCCTTTCTGAAATTACCAGTCTGAAATCGCTGCTTCTCTGAAACACTCAGCAACCCAAAACATGGCCTCTTCTTCCCGGTCAGCAACCCAGAACATTGCCTCTTCTTCCCGTGGTCTGCTCACTCTCTTTCCAGACCTCAACGAGTCCACAAGAGAGATAACCGGAGCGGTTGTCCTTGAACCTCAACCAAGCGCCTTTGGTTTTGCTCCGTTGAACTTTCCTATGCGGTCTGTGGAGCAAATAATGGCAGCGCAATCGGATATTGAGGCCAATCAGTATACATTGAAGTCATGTGTGGAGACCATGACTGCGGTCACAAACTTGTTGCACCGGCTTCAGAGTAAGACAAATGAGGTGCAGCAGTTAAACGCCCAACTGGCTCTGCTCCAGCGGATGTATAAGGATGCGCGAGCAGAGATATGTGTGCTGAAGGCGGAAAACAAGGAGCTAAAGCGGAAGGCCACCGTTATGTTCCGATTTGGAGGTCCGCCATATGCTGCGGGTGAGGAGCAGCGGGGAGTGAATGTGCTGAGTGAACTTGGAAGCACGGAGGCTGGGCTGTCCCGGGACACCCAAGATAAAAACAAGAAGAAGAGACTGGCAGCAGAGTAAAGGAAAGGAAGAGAAAAATCCCTCCTGTGCGAGGGAGGTTGGTTGTTTGTGTTGGTTTTGTTTTGTTTTGTTTTTTTTTTGTTTTTTTTTTTGTTTTTTTTTTTGTTTTTTTGTTTTTTTGTATGGAGGGTGTGGGTGTAATGCGGAACTGGAATTGCAATGGAAATGGAGGACTTGAATTTGGTGGTTTTGTGAATAACAGTCTGTGATGGTATGCTGGCACTTTGAGTATTGGATATTGTTGTGTTTGTGATAAAAGAAAATAAAATAGGATAAAATAAAAGAGGAAGAAACGGTGGGTATGGTGGTATGGGGGAGAGACACACGCAGGACACACACAGAGGACACAAGATAGATAAGATAAAATAGATAAAGGTATTCTATTTTGTGGTGAGGGAGTCGGTGAGTGGAGTGCAAAAGGTGAAGGAGGATGGGTTGAAAAGTTGACAAAGTGGCGGATGTCCTTGAGTAGAGAGAGAGAGAGAGAGTGAGAAGTGTGTTTTCAAACTGCCAAAAAGGGAAAGAGAGAGTGGGTTGAGTAAAAAATATTAAAAAATATTTTCATCATAAAAAAAAAGAAGTGAGTGGGTGATATTATATTAAGAAGTTGGGTCCATGGAGAGAGAAGTGAGGTCATGTTGGAGTCTCGAAGGCGGTGACCTTCTCGGCGATGAAGTCTCAGCTGTTTGTGGAAGCACCGAACGCCAACGACACTGTAGAGTTCTACAAGGCCGCCTTTGAGAGAGAAAGAGCCCATGAGACAGAGCTTCGATAGTGTTCATCGCCATTAGAGAGGAGAGCCCATCCTCCCTCAAATTAATGGTGTGTTTTGGTAGCGGCACGACAAGGGTGAAACGCCGATCCCGACGGGAACGCGGCGGAGGCGTGGAAGCTCGCCGACGAGACAATTAGTGGTGAGCCTCGCCACGTGGAGTTGTAGTCGGAGCCACCACCGATGGCGGCGACGAACAGTGAGGAGAGAGAGAAACCCGATGAGGAGATTAAGTATGTAGATTCCAAAGATAGAAGATGTCACTGAGCCATCAGTTGTCGATGACAATGCAAAAAGCCAACCACAGGAGCAACCAGAGCCAGTGGATTTTGTTGAGAAGGAACTCGAGGTAGAGCCAAAAGATCCAGTTGGTTCGAGGTGGATTGGTGGTGATGGGTTGACTGGGTGAGTCAAGGACAACGACTCGAAGGAGTTGGGCGTGAAGGTGGTGCTGGTAAGTGGCGGTGATGGTGGTGTTGATTGTAGTTCGCCATGGTCGTTTCTGTTAGAGATAGAGAGAGATTGTGGTTGTGGATCATAAACTGCCATGTAAAACGGCAGCCCACCGATGTCAATACAACCACCATTTTTGCCAACCTCATAACAGATTGCAGCACTGTTGCGGTGTGAAGAAGGGGAAGCAAATCGCTATGGTTGAGGTAAGGGAAACAGATCAGAGAGCTTGTGTGTATGGTTTCCAAAGAAATGCTCTCCCCCTCCAACCCGAGACAGAGAGAGAGAGACCATGTATGTATATCTTTGTTACCCCATGAGAGAGATCGATCTTTGCATGTGGAGAAGTCGCCTCTGGTGGCAGCGAACTGGAAGCTATATGTATTGATAGAGATGACAGCGGAGTAGGTGGAGGTCCAGCGGGCGGCTAAGGTGAGGTTGCCGCCCGCCAGTGAAGCGAAAATACTAGGTTCTAAACCTGCTCTGATACCATGTTAATTTAATGTATAGAGAAACAGAGAATTGTATGTATATTGATTGTATTATTGATTATATGAATGTTATGTTGAGCTCTCTCCTTTATAGAGGAGAGGGAGAACAATTACAAACCGAAAGTAGAAGCACAAACCAAACAACATTATTAAAGGTACATTATTAAAGGTTTGACAGCTAATAGATATACTAATATATACTAACAACAGAGTGTATAAACTAGTATTTTTCTTTCGTCCTTTCGAAAGTTGACAGGTATGACATCGAGAAACAACTTTAGCAACATCTCGCTTAAGACTTGGCCAATAATCACGGTCTTCAACCATTGCCAAAATGACCTGCTGCTCCTCCAGAATGCAATTCTTGAACCGCCTCTTCACGTGGAAATGTACTAGGCAAACAAAGACGAATTCCCTTAAAAAGATACCCATCATGTAAAAAGAATTCTGGATATTCAGCATGCTGTCCGGCCACTAAATCGGTGTAGATTATGCTGAAATCTTTGCAAGACGAGTAGTCTTTCTTGAGCGAATCAAAGCCCACAACTTGGATGGACATAGAGTTGAGAGTTAGCATCACACGGCTGAGCCCATCAGCTGCCTTATTTTCTGTCCCAGCTTTATGTTTGGTGACAGATGTGTATTCTTGCAAGAAGGAGACCCACTTTCCATGTCGATGATTCAACTTCTTTGGGGAGTTGATGTACCTGAGAGCTTTATGTCAGAATACAACACAAACTCCTTGGATATGAGATAGTAACGTCAGTGACGGAGTGCTTGAATCAAAGCATAGAATTCCTTGTCATAAGTAGAGTACTTTTGTTGTGCTTCATTAAGTTTCTCACTAAAATAAGCAATTGGATGGCCTTCTTGACTGAGTATACCCCCAATTCCCATATTTGAGGCGTCACAAGTCACTTCAAACACCTTAGAGAAGTCCGGAAGGCATAAAACAGGAGCTTCAGCCATTTTTTTTCTTTATCTCTTCGAATGCTTTAGTTGCTGCCCTGGTCCAAATAAACTCTCCGTTCTTCATGCAATTAGAAATTGGTGTCATTATTGTGCTGAAATTTAGAATAAAGCGCCTATAGAATGTTGCCAATCCATGGAAACTATGAACTTCTTGCATGGTGGTAGGAATCGGCCACTCTATAATGGCTTTGACTTTGTTTAGATCAGCCGCTACACCCTTGGAAGAGATAACAAAGCCCAAAAAAACAACGCTTGGACTCATGAAAGAGCACTTCTTCAAATTTACATAGAGTTTCTCTTGGTGAAGAACTCTCATAACTTGTTGGAGATGGAAGATGTGTTCCTCTTTGGTCTTGCTATAGATTAGTATATCATCAAAATAGACCACAAGGAAGCGACCAGTAAAAGGTTGAAGTACCTGCGTCGTGAAACGCATGAATGTGCTAGGAGCATTGGAAAGACCAAATGGCATAACTAGCCACTCATAGAGACCATCCTTTGTCTTGAAGGCAGTCTTCCACTCATCTTCAGGCCTTATTCGTATTTGATGGTACCCACTCTTCAAGTCTTTCTTTGAAAAAATAGCAGAACCAGCTATCATGTCCAACATATCATCAAGTCGAGGAATTGGAAACCGATATTTGATGGTTGTTTTGTTGATAGCTCGACTATCGACACACATGCGCCACGTGCCATCTTTCTTTGGTGTGAGCAAGGCAGGAACAACACGAGGACTCAAACTTTCGCGAATAAATCCTTTGGACAACAGTTCATCTACTTGCCTTTTTAGCTCAGTATGTTCACTAGGATTCATCCGATAAGCTGGAAGATTAGGCAATTGAGACCCGGGGAAAAGATCTATTGTGTGTTGGACATTACGCATGGGAGGAAGCTCATTCTAGTGCTGTATCAGAAAATTCATGCAAAAACTTTTCAACCTCTAAAGGCCTTTTTGTCTCAGAACCAGCTGCCGGTTGCTTCACTACACTTAGAAAATATGAAGAAGAAGAACTCCGAAAAATATGAGGAAGAAGGAATATATTTCTGTTATATTCAAAACTTCTTATCTTACAAGACCAAATGACACTCCTTATATAGGAGATATTACAAACATCATCATAACCCATTATATGCCACTTACATATTATATATTACCACTATCTACCACTATCATATTATATACATGCCACTATCTACCACCAACACCACTATCATATTATATACATGAACACTTATACATGCCACTATCTACCACCAACACCACTATCATATTATATACATGAACACAATTTCCAGCACTCCCCCTCAAGCTGGTTTGAAGATATCTTCCATAGCCAGCTTGCTAGTCAGCTTATCAAATTGCTTCTTGTGTAGTCCCTTCGTTAGCACATCAGCTAATTGTTCACCTGTTGCAAGGTAGGTCATACAGATTATGCCAGCATTGATTTTCTCCTTGATGAAATGTTTATCCACTTCTATATGTTTTGTGCGATCATGTAGAACTGGATTATGAGCTATAGATATAGCTGCTTTGTTGTCACAATAGACCTTCATAGGTGTCGGGTGAGAAAGCTTTAATTCTTCAAGAATTCTTTTAATCCACATTACTTCACAGATTCCATGGGCAACAGCTCTGAACTCTGCTTCTGCACTACTTCTAGCTACCACATTCTGTTTTTTACTCCGCCATGTAACTAGGTTCCCACCTACAAAGGAGCAGTATCCGGATGTTGATCTCCTGTCTGTAACACTTCCTGCCCAGTCTGCATCTGTGTATACTTGAAGATGTCCATGTTTCTTGAACAGTAAGCCTCTCCCTGGAGTTCCTTTCAAATATCTTAAGATCTTATAAACGGCCTCAAAGTGCTCTGCCCCTAGTGAGTGCATGAACTGACTTACCATGCTGACTGCAAAGGCAATATCAGGCCGCGTATGAGACAAGTAAATCAATTTCCCTACAAGTCGCTGATATTGTTCTCTCTCTTTGACTTCTTCAGCCTTAGCAGCTTGTAACTTCAAGTTAGGCTCGATCGGAGTCTCCGCCATCTTACAACCAAGCATACCTGTTTCTCCAAGGAGATCAAGAACATATTTTCTCTGATTAACGAATATACCTTCCTTGGATCTTGCAAATTCCATTCCGAGGAAATACTTGAGGGCTCCCAGATCCTTAATGTGAAATTCTTTTGCGAGTTTCTCTTTGAGGGCTGCTAACTCTGCTTCATCATTACCAGTTAAAATGATGTCATCAACATAAACAATCAAAATTGCAATTTTACTGTTTTTTGAATGTTTATAAAATATTGTGTGATCTGCTTGACTCTGCGAGAAGCCACAACTGATAACTGCCTTCCCAAAGCGTTCAAACCACGCTCTTGGTGATTGTTTGAGTCCGTATAATGACTTGTTCAATCTGCATACTCTGTCACTTCCAAGTCTCTGCTCAAATCCCGGCGGTAGGCTCATGAACACCTCCTCTTCAAGATCACCATTGAGAAATGCATTTTTAATGTCAAGCTGATGTAGAGGCCAATCTGAATTTACTGCAAGAGATAACAGTACTCTGATGGAATTTATTTTAGCAACAGGAGCAAACGTCTCCTGATAGTCGATCCCATAAGTTTGAGTGAAGCCTTTAGCCACCAGTCTCGCCTTGTATCTCTCAACGCTTCCATCTGCGTTACATTTTATCGTAAACACCCATTTACACCCAACTGTTTTCTTGTCTTTGGGTAGATCAACTATCTCCCAAGTACCACTTCTCCTTAAAGCATTCATCTCCTCCATGACTGCTAATTTCCAATTCGGATCATCCAATGCTTCCTGTATATTCCTTGGAACAAACAAGTGTGAAATCCTAGATGTGAAAGCTCTATGGTTTTTAGACAGTCTTTGATAGGAGAGGTAATTTGCAATAGGATGTTTAATGCAATTTCGGACACCTTTCCTAATTGCTATAGGTACATCAAGGTCGGAAATAGAAGGAATAGGATTACCTAAAATTTCGATGCCAGAACTCGGGTGGACATTCGGGTCATTAGGATGGACATTCGGGTCATTATTCCTCAGATGAAATCGCTTCCTAGTATAAACCTGAAGCTCAGGATTTAGATCATTTTGTAGTACTTCTCCCCCTAAACAAGAATCTTCTTGACTAGGCACCATAGAACTTGGTTCTCCTAAGTGATCATTATCAGACAGATGTGGTTTTTGTATAGGATAAATGACATTGGGGAGCGGGATAGAAATATCCCAAAAACGGTCTTCTACTCCACTTGTCTCCCCCTGAAGAGAAGTGTTGGGGAAATAGGATTTTGTTTCCACAAATGACACATCCATACTCACATGAAATTTCTTGTTTTGAGGATCGAAGCACTTATACCCCTTTTTGTTTGAGGAATAACCCAAAAAAACACATTTTATAGCACGGGGGTCAAGTTTTGAACGAAATTGACTGGGAACATGAACATAGGCAGTACAACCAAAAACTTTGGCTGGTAAATCAGAAAACAACCTCGTGTCAGGAAAAAAAGTTTTGAGACAATCAAAAGGTGTTTTGTATGTTAACACCTTTGTAGGCATCCTGTTTATCAAATAAGAGGCTGTTAAAATTGCTTCACCCCATAAATATTTAGGAACATGCATGTAAAACATTATAGCACGTGCTACTTCAAGTAGATGTTTATTTTTTCGTTCTGCAATGCCATTTTGTTGAGGGGTATCCCGACATGTAGATTGATGAAAAATCCCCTTTTTTCCCAAAAACTCACCCAACTGCTCATTGAAATATTCTGTTCCATTATCAGAATGTAAAATACCAATTTTGGTTTGAAATTGGTTTTCAATCATATTGTAAAAATTTGTGAATAAATTTTTCACGTCAGATTTTTTATTCATCAAATAAATCCAACATAAGCGGGTATGGTCATCAATAAATGTAACAAACCATCTTTTACCAGAAAGAGTAGTGATTTTAGAAGGGCCCCAAACATCACTATGAATCAAATAAAAAGGTTTTGAAGCCTGATAAGGTTTTGGCAAATAAGTAGAGCGATGAAATTTTGCAAAAATGCAACTTTCACAATGAAAAGAAGAACAATCAATCCCTTTAAATAATTCTGGAAATAAATGTTTCAGATAAAGAAAACTAGGATGTCCTAGCCTATAGTGCCATAGCATTATTTTTTCTCGAACAGAGATTGAACTAGTACTATTAAAGCTCTGAACTTTTTTATTACTAACAGGTACTTCATCAAAGTAGTAAAGACCTTCAAGCATCCTAGCACGCCCAATCATCATCCCCGAGTTCTGGTCCTGAAATTCACAATGGGATTCAAAAAATGTAACACGACAATTAGAATCCTTAGATAGTTTACTGACAGACAAAAGATTACAGGCTAAGTTGGGGACGTGAAGAACAGCATTGAGATTAATTTTCTCAGTTAGTTTAATAAATCCTTTTCCTGCAATAGGTGAAAAACTACCATCGGCTATTCTGATTTTGTCATGACCAGAACAAGGGAAATAGGTACTAAATAAATGGGAAAAACTAGTCATGTGATCGGAGGCACGGGAATCTATGATCCACGGAGAGAAGTTTAGGCAAGAGAAGGCTTTAGGATTTCTACCTGTTTGTGCCAACAAAACACTAGGAGTACCGGTTGAGGAGTTGGATTTTATCAGCTTTAAGAGTTGATCAATCTGCTCTTTGTTGAAGGGACCTGAATCGGCTTCATTAGCGGTAGGAAAGCCACGATTCTTCTCTCCTTGTTTGCTGCTTTTCCAGTTGACAGGTTTGCCATGGATCTTCCAACACGTTTCGCGTGTATGGCGAGGCTTGTTGCAAAAATCACACCAGACTCGTGGCTTATCATCAAACCTGCGCTGGTAATTTGCAGCCTTGTTGGCCGCAGCATCGCTAATTAAAGCAGAAATTTCAATTGATTCACCATTACCTTTTTTCTTAAGCATGACGCTCCTTCGGCTCTCTTCCCTTCTGACTTCGGCAAATACTTCGCCAATGGATGGGAGAGGAGGTCTGCCAATAATTCTTCCTCGCACTTCATCGAACTCAATGTTGAGGCCGGCAAGAAACTTGTAAATACGGCTGTCTTCCACAGTTTTCTTGTGGTGGTTGCAGTCGTCAACTGATTTCCATTCGTATGTGTTGAAGATGTCAAGATCCTGCCACAACCTTTTCAACGAATTGAAATATTTGGTGACGGAATCATCTCCTTGATGAATCTCTCCCAACTTCAAAGTTAATTCGAAAACTTGAGATTGATTTCCTAGGTCAGAATACATCTGACTAACATTATCCCACAATTCTTGTGCAGTAGTATAGCACATGTAATTAGAGCTTATATCCTCCTCCATGGAATTGACCAACCATGTCATAACCATGGAGTTTTCAGCGTCCCAACTGTCGAACAGCGGATCATTAACAGCAGGAGCCTTCTTGTCACCAGTGATGTAACCGATCTTTCCTTGCCCACGGATATACATCCGGACAGATTGTGACCAGCGGAGAAAATTATCACCATTTAGGCGGATGGTGGTGATTTGGACAGAGTGAGAGTTGGACGTTTTCACCGGAATGGCAGCGGCAGGGGTTGAAGTGGTTTCGGACGTGACTTCCGACATGGCTATGACGGTTTTAGGGCTGCTGTGTTTTTTGTTGCTCTGATACCAACTTAGAAAATATGAAGAAGAAGAACTCCGAAAAATATGAGGAAGAAGGAATATATTTCTGTTATATTCAAAACTTCTTATCTTACAAGACCAAATGACACTCCTTATATAGGAGATATTACAAACATCATCATAACCCATTATATGCCACTTACATATTATATATTACCACTATCTACCACTATCATATTATATATATGCCACTATCTACCACCAACACCACTATCATATTCTATACATGCCACTATCTACCACCAACACCACTATCATATTCTATACATACCACTATCTACCACCAACACCACTATCATATTCTATACATGCCACTATCTACCACCAACACCACTATCATATTATATACATGAACACTTATACATGCCACTATCTACCACCAACACCACTATCATATTATATACATGAACACAATTTCCAGCAACTACTTTAGAGAGTACGTGGAGAGGTTTATTCTCACTTTCAGCAATACGCTTTGGCTTTGGATTTTCATATCTTCTCATCTTTGCCATAGTCATAGGATGTAGGACAATTATCTTCTTTCCAAGTGAGAAAGTGTATGTATTTTCTCGTCTATTGTGTTGTACAGCGTGATCATAAAGCCATGGTCGACCAAGAAGAATGTGCGTGACATTCATAGGAATTACATCACATAAGATAGAATCACTATGATTAGGCGAAGCAAAAAAAACAAGGCATCGTTGAGTTACCAGAATAGATGTGTTGTCAATCCAAGCTACCTTGTAAGGATGAGGATGTGGCTCAGTTGGAAGCTTAAGTCTTTCAACTGTCGATGCAGAGACAACATTCATGCAGCTTCCACCATTAATAACAAGTTTTTTTGGTTGATTTCCACAACGGATCAACATTTGAAAGATTGATGTTCGTCACCAATCTTCTTGCTCCACCTAAGGGGTTGCTAGAATACGCCTAACAACATTAAGAAAGGAGGTTTCCAACTCATCTTCCGCTAAATCATCAAATCTGCCCTCTCCATAATTGAATGTGTGGGGAAGTGGTTTGGAAACACTCTTCTGATCCTGGAGAACACTCGTGATCCTCTTCTGATCACCTGAAAATGAATAAACACTCCGGTAGGGGGTGCCGGAATTAGTACTCTGACGGACAAGTTAGAATCCACACTCAAGCATGCTTATATTCTAAGTTAAGCACAACAATTCTCACCTACCTTTCTTAATTTGTTGTTCCTTTATTTATACTTGTTACCTGGGCCTCGTGGCCAGGCCCACTTGTCACTCATTATCCTCTTATTTACTCGGCTCCATAGTTCAGTATCTATTCGGCCTATCTATTATATTCGGCATCCTTATCGTGTAGGATAGAGCCGTGTAACATCTGTCTTCTATAGTTCGCTTCTGATTATTCCGATTATCCGGCTCTCACAATTGCCCCCCAAACACCTAGCTAGCATCAACTAGTCGGCGTGTTTGGCTAGAAGTCAAAAATTCGGCGGTTAATCTTCTTCCCGATGCGTGTCAGAATGCGTACGTGTTTTTTGGTCACTGTGACGCTTTCACGCCCCATTCATGCTTCTTTCGCATTTATTACGATTTGAAACTTAAGTCCCTTCGAAAACATACTTTTTCGAATATTTGAACCTCCTGAACTGCCAGTCGGTATCTCTTCTTCGACGCGTTTTCTGCAACTCCTATCCGTTCTCTCCTTGTCTCCTTTGCCTTTTGTAAGTTTTCTTCTCTTCTCCTCGCAATCCTATTTTCTGCTTTTATTTTTGATTAATATCCTTGCGTCCTTACTAAAATGGCTAAGCATTTGAAAGACCTCCTTTCCGAGGGTCGAATTTCTAGGTTCCGAAGACATTTTTCTATCCCTGAGGATGTCCATCTTTCACTGGTAAAGGACAATACCCTTGATATGGAGAGGGACGACCAAAACACAATCGTCTTCCCTCTCCTGTCTATTGCGGAGGGCGGAGTTCGCTTTCCCCTATACCCATTTCTCACGGCCGTCCTCCGCTATTGGAGTCTGATTCCTTCGCAACCCAATGTGAATTTTTTTCGAATCGTAATGGGAATCGTAGAGTTGAACCGGCGTCTCAGGATCAACCTTGGCATTCCGATGATTCGGCACTGCTATGCTTTAGCCAAATCCTCCGGTCGGCTCGGGCGCTACTTTCTCAGGGCCAAGGACACCGACCATCACTTGGTAACAATGCTTGCCAGCTCTGGCAAACGAGTTGACGATGTAATGGTCAATGTCCGAGGCAACTGGGAGTTCAGCGAAGGCGAAGATTGCCTAGACCCGCCTAGACCCTATTCCCAGACGGAGGGGTGAACCAGGTCGCCGTATAACTCCTTGTTTGTTGATTTTTCTTTTATGCGGCTTTTTCTCCAAACCTTACCCTTTGTTCTTGCAGGCAATAAGTTGAAGAGAATTTTGATCTCGGCTGACGGCGCAGTCCTTGCGAAAATTAAAACTGCACAAAAATACTTTGGCCATCCAAACATACAGAAGCAAGGGAGGGCTACCCATATTCTTCTACAGTACGAGCCTACCTACACTACGTTCTCGGCCGCGGACGACATCCTGATCCCAACCGGCGAGCAACACCTTACGGCTCTTGTCTTCCCTAGTTTCAAGATCCTTAAACAAATTGGTCTCAAAGCTTCTGATTCGGAGTAAGGCTTAGAGCCTGTTGTCGAGGTAGATGCCGAATTAACGAGGGCGTTTGCCGCCGAGGCCGAAGAGGTCGACGAAGCTCTGAAATCAGTGTTTGAGGCAGCCGGTCTTAACCAGCCTAACTCACCGTCCACTTCGGGTCGGGCGGAGTTTTCCTTCGGAGATATTTTTACAAACTTGGGAGACCTTCCCGACACTTTTTCAGAAGGCATGGCTGGGGAGAATCTCACGCAGATGGCGAGAAAGAGAAATGCAGAGTGAATGGCCGCTCGAAAGAAAGCCGAGGCCGCTCGTTCTGAGCCTGCGCTGGTTGAATATTTACAACCGGTTACTGGAGAAGAAACGGCGCAAGTTGTTGTGGCCGAGATGGAGGGGGCTGAACAGCAGGTTACGGAAGAACAGCTGGTTTCAAAAGAGCGGGGCGAAAAACGTTCCGCCGAGGGAGAGGCCGGCTTGGAGGATAGCCCTGCTGACAAACGGCCTCGCTTAGAGGAGTCCGACGTGGTTGTCCCCTTCGTTGTTCAACCAAAGATCAAAGACACGCCAATCCCCTCTGACGCATCTGCCATGAAGAATCCAGCCGTGGCATTGAGCTTGGCCGCCTCGGTTTCGCTAACGGCTGACAAGGCCACCTTTCAAGAAAAGCCAGATTTGGTAGCTATAGCGTTCGTTGCCCAGTCGGCCCTTCTGGTATGTATACGATACTTTTCTTTTTTGCTCGTTTGGTTTGGTTTGCATACGATGTTGCTTGATGTGGTGATCCAAACTTGTTTTGCAGACGGTTGAAAGGATAGCCGAACTAGGCTGCCGGCAGCTTGATGCCATTGAAAGAATTGGCCGCTTAAAGTTTAAAGCTGAAGGTGAAAGAAGCAGGGCCGAGTTCGAGGCGATGAGGGCCGCAATGGAAAGTGCTCGAGCCGAAGCTGAAAAGGAGAGGGCTCGGACTGCTGACCAGCTCAGATCCGAAGCCGAGGATAAGGCGAACGTGAGCGAGGAGTCGCTCAAGTTAGCCCAGGAGGCGTTTTCCAAGGCAGAGGCCGAGTTAGAAGAATTGAAGGCGGCCAAGGAAAAAGCCAAATCTGTAGCTTCTACGGCGCTAGAAGCTGGGAGCACCGCCTTGAGGGAATATGTAGATGAGGTCCCCAAATTCGAGAATCGGGGATTCAACATGGGTGGCTCAAAGCCCTTGCTGCCGCTAGAGTTACATTGGCCTGGCCAATTCCATACGAGCAAGTGGATGTTGAGCCACTTGAGTCTGATCCCGAGGATTGATCTGGGAGACATTCTAGTTTGACTAGGTATCTTTAATTTCAATGTACATTTTTGTTTAGTGGATTCAAGGTAATTTTCATGTATAAATTAGTTACTATCTGCACTCAATTTATTAATGAAAATTTCCTTCCCGTTTCACTGTTACTTGTATGCAGTTTTTGAATTTAATAAAGGGTTTTGCCTTCCACTACTTTGGATAACAGTGTAATCTTGGCCATTGTATTAGTTTAATTTCAATTTATCCGAACAAGTAAATCGATTCATGAAGCAGCTCTCAGGCCGAATAGATTGATGAATCTGCTCTTGCCCCAGCTGCTTCATGAATTTCAAAGCCAAATCACACAATATTGATGAGTCGATTCGTGAAGCGGCTGCAGCACTCAGGCCAAATAGATTGATGAATCTACCCTTGCCCCAGCTGCTTCATGAATTTCAAACGCCGAATCACACAATGTTGACGAGTCGATTCGTGAAGCGGCTGCGGCACTCAGGCCGAATAGATTGATGAATCTGCCCTTGCCCCAGCTGCTTCATGAATTTCAAATGCCGAATCACACAATATTGACGAGTCGATTCCTGAAGCGGCTGCGGCACTCAAGCCGAATAGATTAATGAATCTGCCCTTTGCCCCAGTTGCTTCATGAATTTCAAACGCCGAATCACACAATATTGACGAGTCGATTCCTGAAGCGACTGCGGCACTCAGGCCGAATAGATTGATGAATCTGCCCTTGCCCCAGCTGCTTTATGAATTTCAAACGCCAAATCACACAATATTGATGAGTCGATTCGTGAAGCGACTGCGGCACTCAAGCCGAATAGATTGATGAATCTGCCATTGCCCTAGCCGCTTCATGAATTTGCCCTTGCGGAAGTTAAGACTGCCAAAATCATTATTTAATAGGGGCACGACTCGGTCGGCTTCGGGCTGTTGAGGTTTCGATATTAGTGAGATTGCCTTGGAGGCGCTGCCCTCGTAGGGAATCAATGAATGAAAGTCCTATTTAAGTGCTCACTGAGCAACTCAGTCCAAGTCTTTGACGAAGGATAAACAAGTGCGAATGTCGAATAGACTCTTCTTTAACAGCAAAGGGGAAGCGAGGACGCTAACTGAGTTGGGAGGAGACATGAATCGAAGTGGCGAACCTTCGCGCTCGGGAGGTAGGATTTCGAGGGATTGAGAGAGACGTCAATCTCCTCGTCGTCGAAGTAGGTCGCCCAGGAAGGACAAGAAGCCACAGGGCAAATCCCCGCAACCCCATTCTGGAAGGGAGCCCGGTAAGAACCCACGCCCATTGAGTTTTGCAGTCTTCGTGGGGAATAGGCCTATGACAGATACGGACTCAATCGTTCGAGATTCAAGTGTGGCAGTCGAATTTGCTCGACAGATTTTTCCTCCCGAGATCCAGCAGTCGATGGTAGGTCGACAGGACTTCGAAGTGTTTCGTGAAGGCATTCACGATGCGGTGAAGGGCCTCTATACCGCCTACGAAATCGGCATGCGTCTCCGTGCTTCCCACCGAGAAATAGAGAAGAAGGATGAACGCATCTGAAGTTTGGAGACTCGCGCGGAAGCGGCTGAGCGTGAGCTAAGGAAGATCGAGGCCGTTCAGGCACAACCCGTCAGACAGGCTAACCCAATCGTGGAAGAAAGGGTCACCCAGCGGCTTATCAGTACCGCACTCACCGATCGCGATACGACGAGCATGTTCGTGATGGAATCCGCGAAGGGGAGGGCCTATGAAAAGGGCTTCCACGATGGCCGGAAAGTAGGGATACAGAAGACCAAGGAAAAGCTCGCCGAGGAAGTTTGCCGATGCGAAAATTGTGGATTTAAGCATGGTTGGATTAAGGCGCTTCAGGCCGACGAAGCTCTCCGAGCAGTGGGGGTCGATTCGGCATTGCCACTGTACCAACGTAACCATTACCCGTTTTCCGCCTTTGAAGTCGAGCAGAGTGAGAATGAGGGCAATGCCGTATAAAAAATATTCAATGTAACGTTCGAACGCAGATCGCGTTCATAATTATGTAATTATTGCCTGATTGAATAAAGCGTTCTATTTTAAATGTTTCATTGTAATTTTCATTCGGCACACACGTGTTTGCATGCGTTTCATTGTATAAACATTGACCGGCTCGAATCAACTAGGCGTTTTAATTCCGAACGATTATATGCCGGCTTGACATGAGCATTCTTCACTAAATATATTTTTGGCGTGTCACGCAAGGTCAATTGCGCCGATGAGGTTCCGAATTCGGAGGCTTAACCGGCTCAAAGGTGTCATGCACCAGAGGCTCCGAATCCGAAGACAGCCAGCCAAGGTTTTAAAAAGCGGCCGCAACCGTTACGTAACGGTTGTGGTGATTACCGTCACCCGTTACAGCTGTTTTTGCAGTGTGAATGAGATTCACAGGTGTGTCAGCCGTAGCGGCTGCCGTAGTAGTCGTAGCGGCTGCCGTAGTAGTCGTAGCGGCACTGTAACGGCCGTAACGGCTTGTTACACACCATTACGTAACGGTTTCGAACCGCTTCTTTCGAAAAAACACACAAAAAAAAGCTAAAAATGGGAGAAGAGGGATAGAGAGAATAGGGAAGATAAAGAGAGGAGGAACAAGAGATAGAGAGAGAGAAGAAGGAAGAAGAAGAACATGTTATTGATTTGTTGAAGCTGTAAGACCTAATGCTATTCTATTCAACTGCTATCACTCAATCATTTTTTTTGTGTGTCTATCTATCTATTGTTTGAAAATAATAATAATAATAATAAAAATAATAATAATAGTAAGTATGGTCATTTTCTATCTAGCTTGGTTAAAATATGTATATATATATATATATATTTAGACTCTTATTTATTCTCTTACTTTTGTCATTGTTTATCTTATATATAATAGTTAGTGATTGATTTAAATATAATATAAAATCATTAATTTTTAAAATAAAATGTAAAAAACTCAATTTATAGTGATTTAAAAATATGAAATATATTGTATCATACTTAAAAATGTACAAAAATTGATCAATATTTATTTTAAACTCAATAAATATGATCATGGAAAAAAAATATGGGTATTGGTAGGTTTTTTTCAAATTGCGCAAAAAATAAAAAAATTCACGGTTCCGGTTACTGCAACCGTTACGCTACGACCTTTACACCCCGTAACCGCAGCCGCGCCACAGCCACCGTTACGGCGACCGCAACGGCTTTTCAGAACCTTGCAGACAGCCCATCTATAATTGCTGTTTATATAATTAGGCCATTTTAGCCAAAGATTGATACATGGAGTGGCTGTGGCCAATATCGCTCGGCGTCCGTGTAGACACCCCATCTTTGACCGTCCTCAAGACTTGGACGTCACCGTTTGAACACCCGGTGATCATCCATGTTTGTGTTCGTTTGGAGTTCCCGGAAGTCCCGGCTACGCGCCTTGCCTCAGGATCTCCGAACTTGACCGTTTAGTGTCTGGTTTTGCACCAAACACTTGTGTTTTGCCTTGGAGGGGCAGGGAATGCCTTGTGAGGCATCCCCACACATCACTGGCCATAGCCATAGGCCACCGGCTGGCGTTTTGTTGCAGTCGGCAATCTTTTTTGCCGGTCGGCACTCAATTTTGTCAAAATGGCATTTTTGAGGAGCCGACTACTGTTCATCTACTTTATGTAGATATTTTGTGCCAGCTGTGATAGCTGGCACCAACTCTGCTTCCCTCCATACACGTGTATGGAGGGATTTCCCTCTAAGCAAGCTTGTTGTGTAAGCTTTGCAAGAGGGACTTCTATAAGAGGAGAGCTCTTCTCTTTGTTCTTGGTTAGAAATTTTGAAGGCAAAAACCAGAGCTTATACATATAGATACACCCTCTCTCTATATTTCCCTCTCTCTCCTCCCTTGTGTGTGTTTCTTGGCCTAAAAGTGTGTTTTTACCTTACTTTTGCACTAATACACACACTATTACACCTTGCTCCGAGATTGAGGGACTTTGAGGGTTGATTCTTGAGTTTTTGGACTGTTTTTTATCAAAAGGAGAGGGCTGCATTGGCTGTTCTTGAGGTGTGCTTCAAGGGTGAGCACTTTGCTTTAGTTTTCCCAAACTTACACTAGTCTTTTACCTATCTTGCTTGCTGATTTAGTTTTTGTGCATAACATAAAAAAGGCTTATATTTTCATGCTTAAGAACTTTCATTAAGGGTCTTTTGTGGTTTGAGTTCAAACTCACCCTCTTAGGCCTTATTTGGCCTCTTTTGTTGCCTCCTTGGTAAGGCCTTGTTTGCTTAAGTGTTTTGGTCTTTTCACCACTGAAAACCAGTGGATTTTCAGTGGTGAGGAAGGTGGTTTGAAGTCTTGCATAGCGGAGGGACACCCCTCTCCCTTCATTGTCTTATTTCCTTGCATTTTGGTTTAAAGGGTAACATGCATGCTTGATTGGTTTTGGCCCTTTTTCAGAGATTTTTGGGTGTTTTTAGGTCATATGTAATCTCTGTTTTTGGTCGGATTTGTGCCCCTTTGCATGCTTAACATACTTGCTTTACATCCCCCTATTTGGCCTAGAAATGCATCTTGTGTTTAGGCCATGATTATTGCATGTGTTGGCTTAGTCCCATGAAGGTGTTGGCATTATTTTACCATGTTTAAGGCCTGTTGGCCATCTATTTCAGTCATGTTTGCCTTATTTGGTGTCCTCTCTTTGTGTTTTGGCTTGTAAGCTTTGAATATTTTGGCCTCTAGCATGCATAGCTTTGACCATCCTCATGATTTGGCATCATTTAGGATCGCATTTTAGTCCATAAATCAGGTTTGTATGTGTACATAAGTGACCTCTTCCATGCTTTGAGGGTATGCCCTTTTATGCCTAGATATGAGCTTTGGTGCATGCATCTCATTGGAGCCACTTTAGCTGCCATGTTAGTAGGTTTTGGGGTCTATTTTGCTTGCTAAGTTTCTGTTTTGGCTTGTCCAATTCATGCCATGGGTGGTCATGTTGGTGGAAGTGAAGTGTCCCTTTTTGTGCCTTAACCTTAGGACCATTGGCTTGCTTGTTGGCATGAGTATTTGTCCACCTTTTTAGGCACTTTTGGCCACTGTTTTGGGGTGGATCAAGGTCTGCCCCCTTTATGGTTTAAGGCCCCTTTGCATGCTTGTCTCATGTCCATTGCATAATTGCTTCATTAGGTGTGGTAACATGTTGATCCTATTGCTTAAATTGTCCATGCTTGCATTGCATTTGCATCTTGCATGCCTAGCATTGCATACTTGCCATATTAGTTGCATGGCATTTGGCATGCCTTGCATTTTTAATCTCATGTTGTACCTTTGAGTCATTGTTTGCATAACATGCATTGCATTACTTGGTTTGGGGTGTCAAACCAAGTGTGAGGGTCAAGGAGCGTTCATAATATAAGTGATGTAACGCGCCTTGACTCTCGGTCACCGGGGCCCTTGACTTCGGCATGATAGGGTCTTGGTCCTCATTTGTGTGTTGCATGCATCTTTACATCAAGTGGCAAGCTTGATCCCTTGGGCTATCATGCACCATTGATGGCTCGAGGATCGAGGGCCATGCTTCCCTGAGTTCAAAGCATGATGGGAAACATGACCATGCTCACATGTGCCTGAAATCCCATGCCATACACTGTCTGTCCTCTGTTGCTGTCAAAACTGTCCTCTGCAGGAATCTTCTGCCGACCGGCAACATCCAATGCCGACCGGCCATTTGTGAATGGCCGATAACTCCAACAGCAGCCGATGGAAATTATACAGGGCCGGTGGGCATTTCCCCCAGCCGGTGGTATTCTGCAGTGTGCAAGGAACCTGTCCCAGAACTTTGGCAATTTTCAGAGAAGCGGGGCAGTGTAAACAAAGGCAGCCTTGGTATGGTATGGACTTTCCGGGCGAGCCGAGTTTCGAGCATGCATCATTCGCGCATCCCGAGGCGGAGGCTGTGGCCACCTTTCTCCTTTTTTTTGCATTCTTTCTATTAATTAATTAGAAATTCTGTAATAATTAATGTATTTGTTATTCGGACTGTAATATTTATTCGGACCCTCCGAGTGGGGGGCAATTGTGTAATAAGTGTGCGTGAGTGGGTGTATGTCTTCCAACCCCACGTCTTTCTTCCCTTTTATTTACCTGCTTATGATGGTAGACTAGGGCATCTTTAAAAATTAGCATACCTTATGCAATGTATGCGCGCATTCATACATTTGCCTTGCATGCACCAGGCTCGGCACATCATTCTAACTGCATTTGTACTTCAATTTCAAATTGAATACGTGATAGTTGTAGCATTTCACATGCCATGTTTAGGTTAGCCGAGCCTATCTAATTACATCCTGTATGTGCTGCATTAGTCAATTTAACATGAACTAGGATCACGCATGTTCGCTAACCAGTTTATTGTTTTGGCTCGGAGTACGATGTAAGTATTTTATGCTTTAGCATCTCGCATGCGTGTGAATGTTAACATGACAGTATGCTTACCATGTGGCTAGATGCTTATGTGATAAACTGTTTAAATGCCTGTGGATGAAGGTTGGATTGTTTGAGTTGGAAAAACTCGTTGAAATCCGTATTTTAGCCTACTTACGAGTAGCAAATTCCAAAACATTTTCCAAAACAAACGGATATGCAATGTTTCTTTCCAAATTAGGCAATCTAGTCTATACTTATTTGCTGTGCGCATAACATAGTAATTCTAGGCTAACAAATGGAATAAGAACACATAATGTTTTCAAAAACGGATATCACGGTTAATAGAGGCCGATCTTCGGATCGGGCGAGAGGGGATGCTCATAGCTGACCTTCCCCAATCGTACCCTAGCTCCCGAGCCGAGACAACTCCGGTGATGACGGACATGTGGCCTTCGGCACCGAGTCAGGGTTTCCTAAATTCCCCCATAAAAAATATTTAGGTGGCGATTCTGTATCTGGCAAAGCAGTCCATGTTTGGTACTTCTTTTCAAACAAATCTGTTTCTCAAAACGATTTGCCAGATTTGGACTCTTTGGTTCAAGATTAAGAACCGTGACACAAATCGAGTCCGAGCTGTAGTGACCCCAAATGAACAGAACGGGACTCACCCTCCCGGGGCGTTCGGGGACGTCTACAGTCCGTCTTTTGGAGTTCAACGTTAATGAAATCGCCTCGGGCCCACTGCAAGGATTGTAGAAATAAATCGCCTCGGACTTTTCGCTCCAGTGACTTCACTTACTGTGCTCAGACTCGATTTAAAACGATTTTGTTGCGTGGGGCTAGGCAAGTGTAAATGTTGTATGGAGTTTTTCTTCAGCAGCAGAGGAGAAGCTCGGACTCTGGCTGAGCTTGACATTGCAATGAATCGCAGCAGAGAACCCACTCGCGCGGAAGGTAGGACGTTCAGAAAACGGGAAAAACGTCAGCCTCTAAGTCGTCAAAGCAAATCACCTCGAAGGGAGAAACAGGAATGGCAAAGTTCTCCGCAATCGCGATCGAGAAATGAGGCCGACGTAGCGCCGCGACCGTTGAGCATTACTGTTTTCGTAGGGAATTCCCTTCTTGTCTTGGATCTTGGCCTTGACGTTGTCTATGGCGTCAAAGGTCCCCGCCTCAAAGGTGATTATATCGTCGTTGTGAATCGTGGATTCAAGCGCGGTCAGATCAAAGCATTTCAAGTTGCGGGTGCTCTCTGATCAGCGGGCGTTAATTCGGGGCTGCCGCTTGTACCAATGCGACGACGTATGAGAATAGACATTGTAATGCTTTGAACGCAGATTGCGTTTTTTGTAATTACTGTTTGATCAAATAAAATGTTTCATTCTAAAAGTTTATCTCATTCTGAATTTTTGAATGCTGAATTATGCATCTTATTTTGAATGCTGGAACGTTTTATCTTGTTCATGCGGTTGTACTGGTTCAACCTATATATCCCTGCTTCGATGTGTAAATGTTTTTATTCTGGAGGGCGCTCCGAATTCGGAATATTACTCGGCCCTTGAGCGTCGCTCGGTGGCACTATTTAGTCAGCCGAATTTGGAGGCTTTATCGGCCTGAAGACATCGTGCGCCGATGGGGCTCCGAATCCGGAGTCTTTTTGGGCCCAAATGCGCCATGCGCCGACGAGCCTCCGAATCCGGAGGCTTTATTTGGCCAATCGTGACATCCACAAGGGGCGCTCCGAATCCGGAGGCTTTATCTGCCCAAAGACGTCATGCGCCGATGGGGCTCCGAATCCGGAAACTTTATTTGGCCAATCGTGACATCCACGAAGGGCGCTCCGAATCCGGAGGCTTTATCAGCCCAAAGACGTCATGCGTCGATGGGGCTCCGAATCCGGAGGCTTTATTTGGCCAATCATAACATCCACGAAGGGCGCTCCGAATCCAGAGGCTTTATCGGCCCAAAGACGTCATGCGCCGATGGGGCTCTGAATCCGAAGACTTTATTTGGCCAATCGTGACATCCACAAAGGCCGCTCCGAATCCGGAGGCTTTATCGCCCAAAGACGTCATGCGCCGATGGGGGCTTCGAATCCGGAGACTTTATTTGGCCAATCGTGATCCATGAAGGGTGCTCCAAATCCGGAGGCTTTATCTGCCCAAAGACGTTATGCGCCGATGGGGCTCCGAATCCGGAGACTTTATTTGGCCAATCATGACATCCACGAAGGGCGCTCTGAATCCGGAGGCTTTATCGGCCCAAAGACGTCATACGCCGATGAGGCTCTGAATCCGGAGACTTTATTTGGCCAATCGTGACATCCACGAAGGGCGCTCCGAATCCGGAGGCTTTATCGGCCCAAATACGTCATGCGCCGATGGGGCTCCGAATCCAGAGGCTTTATTTGGCCAATCGTGACATCCACGAAGGGCGCTCCGAATCCGGAGGCTTTATCGGCCCAAAGACGTCATGCGCTGATGGGGCTCCGAATCATGAGACTTTATTTGGCCAATCGTGACATCCACAAAGGGCGCTCCGAATCCGGAGGCTTTATCGGCCCAAAGATGTCATGCGCCGATGGGGCTCCGAATCCGGAGACTTTATTTGGAACACTTTTGAACTGGATTGCACAGTGAGTAAACAGGAATCTTTGCCTTACAGAAGTGGAAAGTGTACATGGTGAGCCATTCAGAACCAAAATCATTCCTCACAGGTCGGGTTTAATGATAGAATTTGCGCAAGTGTGCTAGGAGCAAGGCCGCGTGCCTAATTTTCCATCAACCAGCCTCCTATCATCCGAAAATACCTTCAGGAGCAACTTTCCCTGCGTGTAGCAGCGCAGCTGGACGCGTTAAACATATGTCTTGGGAAGCTGCTGTTGGTATCGCCTAGAGCTTCCGTGGCTTTTCGTCAGGGAGCCGTCCGACATCGTCGAGACTGTCTCGATTCAACACTTCAGTGGAGTTGACCTGCATCTCCATTGGTGTCTTTCCAGAAAGGAGATAGCATGCTTGTGCGGATTGCTGGGAACCACGGATTTGCTCAACGCCGTGTTCGGTCGGGAAGCGTAGTAGCTAATGATAGGTGCTTGGCACGGCCTGAATAGTATGCAACCAAGTTCGCCCCATGATGAGGTTATACGGCGAAGGGAGCTTGACGACCAAGAATTCCACATCCACTGTTTGGGAGCCCGCCCGAACGGGTAACGTGATTTTTCCCAACGGGTACTCTGGATTTGCGTTGAAGCCGAATAACGGATAAGGAGCCGGAGACAGGTCCGATTCGTTGAAGTCGAGTTTGATGAAGGTCTCGTAATACATGACCTCCGAAGTGCTCCCCTGGTCTATGAGGACGCGTTCAACGGTAAATCGGTTCACGTGTAGTTCAATGACCAATGGATCAATATGGGGGAGCGTTATGCCGATAAGATCGAAATCGTCGAAGGTAATGCTCGGAGCTTCGTGGGGTTGTTTCGTTTGTGTGCGTTGCTTCTGGGGGGCTGAATGAATTGCGTGTATGGTACGTGGCGTTGGAAGGCTGTATATCATATGTATAACGCCGAGGGGAGGTGACTCCTGCCTAAGGGCGACAGTTTTGATTGTGCTCTTCCGGACGTGTTGCTGGAGCCGACCATCTTGCACCAATTCCTCAAGGTGGTCTTTCAAGGCATAGCAACTATCCGTATCATGACCGTGATCTTTGTGATATTCACAACGCCTGTCCCGCCTTCTCGTGTCAGGAGGTCCCACCATCTTGGACGGCCATCTGAAGAACAAAAGATGTTGGATTTTGGACATAATCGAGCTGATTGGCTCTGACAGCTCCGTATATTTCTTGTCGGCGCGCTTTGTGCACCTGCTATCGACTTGCAGTTGCTCATTCGCTTGGTGCGAGCATTGATCGCTGGATCGGCGAGAATCCCGTCTCTTGTCTCGTTTAGCCCGCTGTCGTGGTTCAAGGCTCTGAGGTGGTGCGGAACTTATCGGCTGAGCGATTTCGAGAGGGGCCGTTTTGTTGGCCACGTGTCCGGCTTTAACCCGCAAGGCGTCATCTTCCACTTTGCAGTATTCCTCTACTTTCTTTATCAACCCCCAAATTGTTTTGGGGGGTCTTCTAGTCAAGGAACTGCGGAGGGCACTATCTGGGTGTAATCCCATTTTGAAGGCGGTGATGGTCATGGAGTCGTTGCAAGCGTCATCAACAAGATTAAAGCATTCCCAATATCGCACCGAATATGCTCTTAGTGTTTCTCCTGGTAGGATTTGCATTGCCCAAAGAGAGTCGGCTTGCTTCGGCTGGACTTCGTTAGTGATGAATCTGGCCCTGAAGGATTTCGATAGTTGGTGGAAGGTTTTGATCGAAGCCGGCTCCAGTTTATAATACCACCTGATCGCCAATGGTCCCAAACTGCTGGGAAATATTCGGCACATGAGGGCCTCGTCGTTTGCATGCAATGTCATGGCCTGCTTGTAGTGGCGGATGCGATCAGTGGGGTCTGATTTGCCATCGTACAAGATGAACGACGGTGCTTTGATTTTCTTGGGTAGCGCAGCCTTTGCAATCCGTCGTACGAAGGGATCATGTTGGTCTTCGTCCGAACTGTTCCTTCTTCGCTTGTGCATTGTACGGGGACTTTCTTCGGAAGAACTGGTGGTTTCATGTCGTCCCTTCTTCCCGGGCTCCAGGAATAATGAGTCGGAGTCGCTATCAGTGTCTTGTCGTGCTCGAGGTTGTCGACCACCTGCCTTCAGAGATCGTTCCGGATTTAGGCGCGCCGCTTGCTTAGACTTCGCCATTTCCAAGGCCAAATCTTCACGAAGACGTTCGTTTTCAGCGATCATGTTCTCCAATCTCTGTTCATTTTGCTTTGCTTGTTCCATGATCGCCTGCATTGTCTCGTGCTCCGAAGTCGAGGGTGAGGCAAAATTCAAGGCACGTCTCGCGGCGATAGTCTCTGTTCCAAGCAAGTTTGTTGGAGTGGTTTCGTCTTGCGGTATAGGGTCGACAGTGACTGTCGGAGGATCTTCCGTCACGCTCGCCATGGATGTGCTTGAGTATTCCCACAGACGACGCCAATTGTGGGGAAGTGGTTTGGAAATACTCTTCTGATCCTGGAGAACGCTCGTGATCCTCTTCTGGTCACCTAAAAAGAAATAAACACTCCGGTTGGGGGTGCCGGAATTAGCACTCTGATAGACAAGTTAGAATCCACACTCAAGAATGCTTATATTCTAAGTTAAGCACAACAATTCTCACCTACCTTTCTTAATTTGTTGTTCCTTTATTTATACTTATTACCTGGGCCTCGTGGCCAAGCCCACTTATCACTCATTATCCTCTTATTTACTCGGCTCTATAGTTCAGTATCTATTCGGCCTATCTATTATATTCGACATCCTTATCGTGTAGGATAGAGCCGTGTAACATCTGTCTTCTATAGTTCGCTTCTGATTATTCCAATTATCCGGCTCCCACAGAATGCATCCTCATCATTGACATATTCCTGTGATTGGCCATATTCTGGCAGTTGCTCTATGTCCTCTTTGATTGCAATATGGAGGGTATTCTTCTTTGAACATTGATAAGCCATGTGCCCAGACTCACCACACTTAAAACAAGTAATGCTTTTATCCCTCCCACTTGGCTTCACAGTCACAATACCTTTATTTCTATGATCAACAACACTAGAAGATGAGGCTTTGATATGTTTGGTCGATTTAGTGGCTGTAAAGGTGCTGTTTTTGTGCTTCTATTTGTATCAGTGAACCTTCTAAATGTTATCTTCCCTGCTTGAGACGCAAATTTCTTAGTAATTGAGTAACTCAAGTATTCTCCTATTTCAAGTGTCACTTGGAATGCTCCATACTGTATAAGGGTTGATGAAGCAATTCTCGTTGTATATCAGTCCTCAAACCAAACTTAAATCGAGCAAGGGTGTAACGTGGATCTTCCACAATTTGACTTCTAGTCTTAAGTTCATCAAATCTCTGCATACATGCTCCTACTGATATGCTGCCCTGTTTTAGAGTAACAAGTTGGTCACACAACTTTTCATGATAATTCGATGGCATGTATTTCTCTCGAAGCTTGGCTTTCATCTCTTGCCATGTGCCTATTGGTGGTTGCCCCATTCTTCTGATATCTCCTTCAACACCAGTCCACCATACTTTTGCCAATCCCACAAGTTTCATCTTAGCAAATCTCACTCTTCGTTTGTCCGTCATATCATACCATTCAAAATACTCCTCAATGGAAGCAAGCCAATCTGAGAACACTGTAGGATCAACCTTGCCTTCAAAATCTAGAACCTCCATCTTAACCTTTTTTGTGATATCTCCAGCTGGATCACGTGGCTCATAGTGACCTCTCTCCAACAAGTCTTTGGTCCAATCCAACATAAAATTTTGTGGCACTCCTTGACCTTGGGCAATCCTAAATTGTTGTCTTTGCGCAGGATCTCCGCTGGTCCGCTTCTTATTCACCTTGATTCTCACCATTCTCACCATGATTATTAATTTTAGAGTTTTCTCCTTGTTCTCCGGTTGTTGTAGCGGCATTAGCTTGAGTTGTTGGCCTTCCAAAGCACTAATACAAAGATTACAATGATCAAGTTACTCCAAAATTTTTGTAAGGATCTCATCACGCTAATTTTCAATCAATCTTCCTCTAAAAGGTTTCCCCGATCGTGTAGACATGTTTGAATCCTCACTCTGATACCAAAATTGATGTAGGACAGCGCTATAAGAGCTGTTCTGGGGCAGTGAAAGTACCCGTGAACAATGTTTGGGCCGTTAAAGTGCAGAAAAATAAAAAAGGGAATGAAGGCGAAAAAGAAGATAAGTCTAGGAATCACTCATAGAATTCCTTAGGCATCACACCTAGTGTTTGATTGCATCACACAATCCATAAAGAAGCTTTAAAAGCTCTAAAATTTTCTAAAATATCTAGTCCATTAAATTAATAGTATTACATGACTTTATATAGAACTAAGAGACCTCTTAAACCAATTAAAACCAAAAAGGAAACTACTAAAATATTTTAGACTTCCAAAATTAATTTAAGATCAAATAAGAAACATAAATAAAAGCTAATTAAATAACTTGACCCACAAGACAACCCATGGGCGTATAACCCATGTCTAGAAATTATGAAATTACCAAAATACTCTAAAATAAAATAATAATAATAGAACATGACTCATAAGCCTAAATCATAACTATTCACGATCCCAAATGAGTTGTTCATCATCCAATGCATGCCAAATCAAAGCTTGGGCCTTAGAGGCATCTCTTCCTCGTCTCTTGTACACCTTAAGAGGCTGCTGCCACTTGCCTCCATCATTCATTTTATCAATTTGACGTCTATTTTGCAACTTAGGTTTGACCATAATACACTTACTACCTCTATGAATCGAAAATTACGAAGACCTTCCCTGTCAGAGTTTGTCGAGCAACACAGTTAATAGGGGTTGTTAAATGACTATTTACCCTAACTTTTAAAAACATATTTTAATGCAAAGATATTATGTTAAGTTACAACAAAGACAAACAATGCATCTCTCCAAATCTGAAGTTCCAAACCAACGAAGACACCATCACCTTGTTCATCAAATTCTATAGCAACCATAATCTTCACAAACAACGACACCAGCTTTGCTTATCTCTACCCTCTAGCCTCTCTCGTCCATCTCCAATGAAATATCAAGTGTCAAATCTAGCATCATGATGAATCATCATCATGAAGGCGGGTCTTTCCAGTGGTTCCAAAACCCCTTTCAAATTAATTCTCAACAAACACAAGCCCTAAAAATCCCTTTCAAAGGCCAAAGGCCAAATATCAACTCAAACCTTCACCTGGAACCCAAGTTTCCTCATACCATTTGCACATTTGATTGAAACAGTATCTTTCAACTCTCTCTACCTTCTCTTTCTCTGTGACATCAATACCTCACAGTTAGAGCTTAGTTCGCAACAAAACCATTGATTTAACCTCCCTGCTTTGGTGAATTCTGGAATCACCATATCTCATTTTCTTCATCTAGTGATGATTATGTTGATGTGGGGTGGGTAGAGAAAAACAAATGGCTGCAAGAAAGAATGGCGGTGACAATATTTGTTGTACAATACATGGCGATAGTGGTGGTTGTGGTCACTTGCTGTTAATTGATGTGGTTTTTGTGGTGGGTCTAGTCAACGGGGTGAGGAAGTCGTTTGGTGGTGTTGGAGTTTGTGGTAGTGATAAATCTAGCACTAAGTAATGATATTGATTGTTCGTGATGGTGGTGCCGGGGTTGGTGGAGTTATGTTGGTCAATCAAATGTTGTTACTTGAAACGATTGGTTATAAATTATTGTTACTCGAGCACCACATCACAAATCATGCCAAAACTTCACCCATATGATAATTACTTCTTTTTATTAAGGGTAAAATAGACACCCAAAAATATTTATAGCATGACATCACAAATATCACTTTGTTGACTATACAGTTATTTCGTGGCAAGGGGGAATATGATTCTCAAGTTTTCAAATAGGGGAGATGGTGCAATTTCCAACACCAAAGTGGTAGAGACTGCATTATAGCCAAACCTCATCGGTGATCGTTTTAACTTGCCCAAATCTATGGCATTTCTACTCAAACAACCCACCATTCTAGCCCTCACAGACCAACAAGAGCTTGATTTAGACCTCAAATGTAAGCATTGTATGGATTTTTTTTCTCCAATTTTTATGCTCTTATGGTTAGAATTTGACTGACCTTTAACCCAATCCAACCTAGGCACATCCAAGTTGGATTGGGTTAAAGGCCAATCAAAGACTAACCATATGTATACTCTCATGAGAATGCAATTAAAGCAAAGCAAAAGGTTGGTAGCAAAACCTGCAAGCTAGACTGATGCATTCATTGTCCAAAAGTCCAACAGGCAGGCCTCTTTGGTCTTCAACATGCTCCAAAATAACTGGAAGTTGGCTTACACCATGTCTGTTCATAATTATTTGAGCAGAAAAAAGATTCATACCAGGTGTTATTGTCCACAATACCCGGCATTTTTCACCATTCAAAGAACATACTTCAGATACCAAAAGCTCCTGTAAGAAGAATACCCAACTAGTAAAACTCAGAAAGGACAACCAAGGTGCCCAAAAAGAGTAGTCAAGTAGTTCAGGAATGTAAGATTTCTGAATGATTTATGTATATTTAATTAAGTTTTAGATACAAGAATACATTAGTATATATAACAATCCAAACTCCAGAACTGAAAAAAAGAAACAAAATTATATGCTCATTCCCTAATATATACAGAATATATATACTATCATATATACATAAACCTAATATTCTCACACCCCCGCTTAAACTTAATGTGTGTTACCAGAAAAACATTGAGAGTTTACTAAGAAGAAACTGAAACCAAGCAATGATGTAAGTCTTGGTAAAAAAGTTAACAAGTTGCAGAATCGAAGAGACGAAAGGAAGCGAGATAGAGCCAGACTACAGATGTTGACGGACAAAGTGACGATCAATCTGAATGTGCTTCGTCTACTCATGGAAGACGGTGTTATGGGCAATCTAAATAGCACTGCAGTTGTCACAGTAGAGGGAGGTCGGAGAAGACTGACGGACACCCAAATCAGATAAGAGACAACAAAGCCAAACAATCTCAGCAACAACATGAGCCATAGCACGGTACTCAACTTCGGCAGTAAAGCGAACAACAACAGTTTGTTTCTTGCTTTCCAAGAGATCAAGGAATCGCCAAAAAAAAACAGAAACCAGACATGGACTTACGATCAGTAACATCACCAGTCCAATCAGAATCAGTATAGGCCACTAAGTCTAGAAAGGAAGTAGATGACAATAGTAAACCCTGAAATATAGTACCTCGGAGATAGCGAAGAATCTAAACCAATGCATCCCAATGTGTGGAGCGAGGAGTAGAAACAAATTGGTTAACCACATGAACAATATAGGCCAGATCAGGACAAGTAACCGTCAGATAGACTAAGCAATTCACGAGCTCTCGATACAAAGTAGGATCAAGCAAAGGAACACCATCAGTAATGTTAAGTTTCACATTAAGCTCAATGGGGGGGTATCAGCAATCGTAGTGTCAGTAAGACCAGCACGGTGAATAACTTCTTTAGCATACTTGGCCTGAGACAAAAAGTAGCCCTTAGGAGAAAAAGCCACCTCAATACCGAGAAAGGCCCAAATCCTTCACTTCGAAAGTGTGAAAGAGATGTTGCTTGACCTCAGAGATAGTAAAAGAATCAAAACTAGTAATAATCATATCATCCACATACAGTAACAAGGCAACAAAACCAGTAAAGGTGTGGAGGAGAAACAAAGCAGAGCCCTGAACAGAAGGATGAAACTTAAACTCAATAACAACAGTCTGAAAACGATCATACCAAGCACAAGAAAATTGCTTCAGACCATATAGAGTACGCCGAAGATGACAAACCTGGCCAAAGAAATGGTAAAGGCCAGAGAAAGGACACATGTAAACCTCCTCAGCAATATGACCATTAAGAAAAACATTCTTAACATCCATCTAATAAAGAGGCCAATGACGAACAGCAGCGACATATATCAAAGTACGGACAATAGTCACCTTGGCAACAGGGGCAAAGGTCTCCTCGTAATCAAGACCATACTCTTGTGAAAAACCCTTGGTAACCAGGCGAGCCTTGTAGTGCTTAAGAGAACCATCAAAATGAGTCTTAACTTTGTAGACCCATTTGCAACCAACCAGATTCTTACCAGCAGGCAAAGGAACCAATTCCCAAGTACTAATTTTCTGCAAAGCAGACAAGTCATCCTCTATAGATTGAATCCAATGAAGGATCCTGACAGGCCTCCTTGTAAGGCTGAGATTCTGAAAGAGTGAATAGTAGACAAAAACGTACACTATAAAGGAGAAAAACATGTTTTAGCAAAACTAAGTTTGACTACTTGTTTACGGATGCGAAGGGAATACTTACGATCAGCAAGATCAGAGTCGTCAAAGGCAGGAGGATCAGTAGCAGGGGCAGACACAACTGGTGGAGGGAGAGCCTTGTGACAAGAATAGACTAACACCGGAGAAACAGAAAGAGAAAGAGAAAGAGCAAGAGCAAGAGCAAGAGCAAGAGCAAGAGCAGGCGGGAAAGGAGAAGGAAAGGAGATGGTATCAGAGCAAGGTTAAGCACTTAGTATTTTTCGCTTCACCGGCGGGCGGCAACCTCGCCTTGGCCGCCCGCCGGACCTCAACCTAATCTGCTAGAATTTTCTACACATACCTTGAAATTTCTTCGAGTCCACCACCACTGCCTCTCCTCTCACTGTTGTCCTCCCATACACCACCGTCTCGATCGTCTTCATCTACAATGTTGCAGTGAAGGATCTCAAGCGTGGTTTTGTTGCATCCAACTCAAAGGATAATCCAGCCAAGGAAGCTGCAAATTTCACCTCCCAGGTTATTATTATGAATCACCCGGGTCAGATTGGTAATGGGTATGCTCCAGTTCTTGACTGCCACACCTCCCACATTGCTGTCAAGTTTGCTGAGATTGATCGTCGATCTGGCAAGGAGATTGAGAAGGAGCCCAAGTTCTTCCGTGAACATGCTCTCCTTCCTTTTACTCTTAGAGTGAGGCAGATGATTTGCTGCTGTAACAAGATGGATGCTACCACTCCTAAGTACTCAAAAGCAAGGTATGATGAAATTGGGCAGGCAGTCTCTTCCTATCTGAAGAAGGTTGGTTACAACCCTGACAAAATTCCTTTTGTCCCCATCTCTGGTTTTGAGGGTGATAACATGATTGAGAGGTCCACCAACCTCGATATGATTACACAGCCCAAGAGGCCATCAGACAAGCCTCCTCTTCTCCACATTCTTGATAACACCAACAGCAACAGTTTGACGCATTTATTAGAGAAAAGGTCCAAAGGCAGCTCCTGTCAAAGCTGATGCTCAGCAGGCTGTACCACCTATTGAAGTGCCAGCACTATCCTTGCACATGGGGGGCACCCACTCATTTCTTTATTGTTTTCTTTTACTCACCCATGTGACCCACGATGCAACCTATACTTTTTCTTTTCTTTACACTCTTGTTCCCCACTTTCTTTATTATATATATATATATATATATATATATATATATATATCTCTTTTTATTATATTATATTTAAAAAAAAAAAAAAAAAAATCTTCATCTCTCCTCCGTTTGATTTCCAACTCCATTATTTTTATTTTTATTTATTTTCTCCAAACCACTTTCCTTATTTCCTCCATCTTTCATTTTTTGATTTCAAATATATTTTTATTATTTTTTCTTTATTTTTCTTTCACATTCTTTTTAATCTTTTTCCAATTCCCTTCATACCATATAGCTTTGCACACCAAATCATATTTTATTCATCTCAGGGATCAACCCCGATCACAATTTTACACACACAAAAAAAAAAAAAAAAAAAAAACCAACAAACAAACAACCCACAACAACCACATCCACAGGCGGGATTTTTCTTCTCTACTCTGCTGCCGGTCTCTTCTTCTTGCCTCCGTCCTGGGCGGTCCTTGACGGTGTTGCCTCCGTGTTTCCCACTCCACCGAGCACGTTCACTCCACTCTGCTCCTCCACTACAGCATATGGTGGACCTCCAAATCGGAACATCACGGTAGCCTTCCGCTTCAGCTCCTTGTTTTCCGCCTTCAGCACACTTATCTCTGCTCGCGCATCCTTATACATGCGCTGGAGCAGAACCAGTTGGTCGTTTAAATGCTGCACCTCATTTGTCCTACTCTGCAGCCGGTGCGACAAGTTTGTGACTGCCGTCATCGTCTCCACACAGGACTTTAAAGTATACTGATTGGCTTCAATGTCAGTTTGCACTGCCATTCTTTGCTCCACCGACCGCATCGGAAAGTTCAACGGAGCAAACTCCGGGGCGCTTGGTTGAGGTTCCAGTGCCACCGCACCAGTTATCTCTCTTGTTGACTCGTTGAGGTCGGGAAAGAGGGTGAGCAGACCGCGGGAAGACGAAGCCATTTTCTGGGTTACAAAGTGTTCCAAAGTTTCTCTCTCCGAAGAGGCAGAGTTTTTTTTTTTCAGAGACGGGTTGGTTTCAGCGGTTTCAGACTGGTATGCACAACCTCCGCCTCACCCTTGGTTTAAATAGCCAGGGCCGATCCGCGCATCGCGCGCCACTTGCCGACAGACGACAACACGGGCGCGCAAGCCAAGGCGCTCACGTGCCTCGCCAACATGTCCGGCACATCTTTTTATGACATGGGCGCGCCTTTTGATGGCACGCCTTTTGATGGCACGCCTTTTTATGGATTGGGCACGCCTTTTGATGGCACGCTTTTTAAAAAATTGGGCACACCTTTTGAGGGTGCGACTTTTTAAGGGTCCGACAAGACTCTGTAAACTGTCCCGACATTGATTCCGGTTAGTTTCTACAAGGGTCCGACAAGACTCTGTAAACTGTCCCGACATTGATTCCGGTTAGCTCTTTCATGGGTCCGACAAGACTCTGTAAACTGTCCCGACATTGATTCCGGTTAGTTCCTTCATGGGTCCGACAAGACTCTGTAAACTGTCCCGACATTGATTCCGGTTAGTTCCTTCATGGGTCCGACAAGACTCTGTAAACTGTCCCGACATTGATTCCGGTTAGTTTCTACAAGGGTCCAGCAAGACTCCGTAAACTGTCACCACAACTGTCACAACATTGTCTGCTACAACGGTCCGACATGACCCCATAAACTGTCTTCTACATCGGTCTGACACCGCCATCCAGTGTCCTCTACACCGTTATGACACCACCATACAGTGTCCTCTACATGGTTATGACACCCCCATACAGTGTCCTCTACAACGTTATGACACCACCATCCAGTGTCTTCACCAATGGTCTGACACGACCATACAGTGTCTCTTATCCTCTTTTATTTTTATGTATTTTCTTGTTTTGTTACTCTCTCCAAACTCAAGTTGGTTAGTTCTTATCCCCCTTGAGTTTGCGGGGGGCTGTTAAAATCCACCTACTCTCCACCTACTTCACCCACTTAAACCTACTCCACTAAACCTAACCCACTACACCACTACCACCTCACCTACTCCACTAAACCTAACCCACTACACCACTACCACCTCCACTTCACCTACTCCTTACCTACTACACACTCACCCTCTTCTATATATAGGAATCATGAATCATTGTAATAAAGATAACAAAATATCAATCAATAATACAATTCTCTATTTCTCTTTATACATTAAATTTTCTACAGGAGGGAACAGATTCATGGGGGTCAGTGGAAAGGGACTCCGTAGAAGGGGTGGTACAAAGAGAAGAGGGAATAAGCTCATGGGGAATAACGGAGATGTACTTATCAGGTGGGACCTCAGAAGGAAATGGATCAATATGAACCAAATTTTCTTTGAAAACTATGGTTGTAAGAAGAGGAAACTGAAAGTAAGGTACACATTCGAGAAAGATGACATAGCGGGAGACTGTAATCCAAAAAGACTGTAATCCAAAAAGACACATATGACAGACCGGGCATTAAGTTTAGTCCTATCTTTACGAGATAAAAGGATAAAACAAGCAGAGCCAAACACACGAAGGAGGGAGTAATTAGGAAGTTGAGAAAACAGAGCCTCATAAGAAGACCGACCAGAAAGAAGGGGGTAGGCATACAGTTGAGAAGAAAAGCAACAATAAAGGGTTGTTTGGGATGACCAAAATAAGTGCACTTTTTGTCTTTTTACGAAAAAATGTGCAGAAAAATAGAGAGGTGATGTAATGGAAAAAAGATAAAAAGATGGATTATTTTGTGTATGCCAAACTTGGCCTAAGAACTATCTCACTCCAAAACAGAGCCGGGACGGAGGCAAAGACAAGGAGAGACCTAGTTGTCTCAAGGAGTTGCCGGTGTTTACGCTCAGCTCGACCATTTTGGGCAGATGCATAAGTATAGGAAGTTTGGTGAATAGTACCTAAATTGGCCAAATATCCACAGAACTCAGTTTTAAAGTATTTCCCACTCAAGTCAGACCATAACAATTTAATAGTAGACCCAAACTATGTAGTGACCATAGACTGAAACGTACGGTATATCTTGTAGAAGTCAGACTTATGAGTCACAAGATAAATCCAAGTATAACAGGTGCAGTCATCAACAAATGAAACATAGTATACAAAACTCCCTTTAGTGAGAACAGGAGAAGGAACCCAGACATCAGTTTGAACTAAAGAAAACGGTGTATTAGATAGGGGTGAGCAGCGGATATACCGATCCATCAAAACCGACCGAACCGAACCGAACCGATCTGCCGCATTTTGGACGGATGCGTGATGACGAGCGGACAGTTGCAAATTGATTTTCTCTAATCTGCCAATCTAGTGGAAGAATGGCGGATTTGAGATTCCTTTAGCCGCAACCGAACCGCCAAACCGCGAGCACCACTAGTAATTTATAAGACTTTGTGTTTTCAGTTTGTTTAAATATTCTGTTTGTGTTTTCAATTAAAAAAGAGTTTAAATATTCTGTTGAAAAAAAAAAATTCAACTTGAATATCTTTTTTGATTTGAAAAAAATAAACGTATTATTTATCTATATTTTTTGGTTTTTAAATCTATCTCTAAAAATAATAAATAATAAATATGATATATACTAGTTGGTTTTTGTTTTCAAAAACAGATATAGATGTAACAATACAGAGACATACAATCTCTACTACTGCTCTGTTCATTGTTTTGGTGGTTTGAATTGTTTTTACATTTTAAGAACCACAAATTGTAATATTTTATGTGGATGAGACATACTGTGATTGTAGTATATGAATGAGGCATGCAGTGATTGTGATATTCTAAAGTTTCAAACTTTCTTGCTTTGGATGAGGCATGCAGTGATTGTAATATTTTTTTAAGTCATTGATTGTAATACTTTCTTCTTCTTTTTTTGAGAAAGTGCACAAGTTGAATTATGTTGAAAATTTATAAAATTTTAAACCGCCAAACCGATTCGCCTCCATCTGCCAAACCGCCAATCCGCTCAATCCACATCCGCCGGATTGGCGGACAGATGCAGATTGATTTTCTCCAATCCGCCAATCTGGCGGACGGATGGCGGATTGAAAGTTCCGTGGCTGCAACCGACCCGTGCCCACCCCTAGTATCAAATATAGAGGTACTTTTACGGAAAGGTAAGGCTGCCATTTTGGCAAGTTTACACTCTCGAAACTCGATAAGTTGACTACGAGAAATTTTACCCAATATACCTGATTAAGCTAAAGACCGTAAGCGGTCAGCAAACAAATGTCCTAATCTGGAATGCCACAAATAGAAAGGACTTGACAAAGAATCTAACTGAAAGGAGAAAAAAGCAGTTGGAGAGGTAGTCATAAGCAAATGTAGGCTCTCTACCACATAGAGGTCTCCAACTCTACGACCAGTCTCAATCTGCTGTTTGGACATCCGATCCTACACAAAACAGATATTAAAACCGGAGACACCAAGCTGACTGATAGATAATAAACTGGCAGATAACTAAGCAACATAAAGAACAGATGGAATAGAAATAACAGACATAGCAGACGGTAAGACAGACCCAACAGATATAACAAACATACCAGACCTATTAGCAGTATTAACAATAATAGAAAAGAGAGGAAAAGTACAATTTTAAAGTAAGGAGAGATGGGGAGTCATATGATGAGAGGCACCAAAGTTAAAAATCCAGACAGATGAACAGATACCTGAAGAAGACCCAAGCAAACCTGAATGAAGAGAGGAAACAATAGAGGCATATGGGGATGGTTGGGAGGTAGACAATATATACTAAAGTTAACTAATTTGAGCACTCAAGGAAGCCAAGTCAGGATCAAGAGTCGAAACAGATGCAATATAAGCAGCGAGAAGAGTCCAGAATTGGTTCTGAGACTACTGAAAAGACGAGGCAAGCAAACGTCCCTTCTTAGGACAGTGGTACTTCCAATGGCTCTGTTGATGGCAAAATGCACACTCATCAGAAGCCAAAGACATCATAACAAATAAAGATGAGGGGTTGAAGTGTAATAAACCCAAAATAGACCAAAATAATTAACTAGGGTTCAAGTGTAATAAACAGAAATCTGTTGGGGCAAAACGTAATACACCAAGATGTAAGTAACACGAGTCAAATATCAATGGGTAAACTAGAAGAAACCAGCCTCAGATCAAAGAAGTCAGAGAGCACTAAGAGAGAGAGAAGCTGAAGAAACCAGAGAATCAGATAGAGCTTGATCGCGATGCTCGTAGAGAACCAAAGAGTCAACCCAAAGGTGGAAGCACAGAAGTTGACCCAGAGGATCAACGAACAAGGATCAACAATGAGACCCAGTTGACGAACCCAAGTCGACGAAATTCAAAGGAGAGAGAAGAACCAGTACTGAGAACTAGTCACACGAGAGAAGACCCAGAGAAGAACCAGACACAAACCAGAGAGAAGAACCACGATCCAGCGATGCATAGAGATGCACCAGAGACGACTCACACTGAACCACGAATCAAAGGCGACAGAGACCCAGTCGTGAGGGAGAACCAGTCACAAAACAGAGGAAAGAACTACGAACCAGAGCCAACTCAGAGTTAGCAAATAGCAAACAGCTTCTTGGGTTCCGGTAGTGGCTCTGATACCATGTAAGATTTTTGAATGATTTCTGTATATTCAATTAAGTTTTAGATACAAGAATACATCAGTATATATAACAATCCAAACTCTAGAACTAAAAAAAGAAAACAAAATTATATGCTCAATTCCTAATATATACAGAATATATATACTACCATATATATATAAACCTAATATTCTCATAGTCCAAGGGTTAAAGGCCATATTCTAAATTTGAACCTACCGATTTATTTGAAAAGTATGCATGCACAATACCTAAAGTATCACCATTATTGGTGCATTTTGGCAAATAACTCGGTCTATATTGGTTGGGCCTACACATCATTTAGAGATCTGCTTACTTGGATTGACCTAGTTTAATGGTGAATTGGGCTTCATTGGTTATAAATATCTTTTTATTTGTTATATTCAATTCCTTCTCACTTACTAGAAGAAGGAAAAAAAAGCAAGCGGACACTTGGGAATTACTTCCTTATTTAACATGTTCTTTCTACAGTCCATTATAATGACATACAAAAGTCACTTGTGTTTTCTCCTCCTTCCTGGTTTGCCTGGTCTTTCTCCACCTCTAGATCTTTTTTTTTTTTCTTTCTTTCTCAACCATTTGGGATGCAATTTTCCTTGCACAACTGCTTTCAAAACTTAATTTTCAATAAGCTTTATAAGTAGGGTGTCATACCTCAGGTCTTCTGCGTCTTGCTTTCGATGATTTGCTGAACTCCTGAATGTCTCGAATTGTCAGTAAACCGACCAACAGATTGTCATCGTCAACAATTATTGCACAAGACTGCTTCTCTTCAAGCATGAGATTTACTGCTTCTGTCAGCAAAGTGCTCAACAGGACAGTCACATATCTTGTCCTCATGGCTTGTGAAACAAGAATCCGCCTTTCTAACTCCTCTGTAGCATCATTAGAATCATCTACACAGAGAGAACTTTCAATTTTACAAAGATTATTAGCATAGGATGGTTTTGCAGAAAGTTCATTTAGGTTGCAAGAAGACATTTTAGGCTGTATAGTAGGATAAGCGTTTCCCTCTTCAAGTTTCTTAGTGTCCCTTTCTGTTCTGCTTGTATGCCCAGAGGTAATCCATGAAGACAACCCCACAGCTCCAAGAAGTGGTAGAACTATTCGATAGTCCTGAGTAAGTTCAAAGAGAAGCAAAACTGCAGTAAGTGGTACCTGACACACACCTGCAAGAGTAGCAGCCATTCCAACCTGCACATACAAACTGAATCATTTTAAGCCCATAATGGAAGTTGAAGTTTGCAAAAAATTTACTTATTAGCGAAAATGTAAGAGTAAAAACTAATTTGAAGTTAACAGCATGCTAACTTCCAATATCATTGTTGGAAAGTTTTTCTCAAGGTGTTCATCATATACACCCTACTGAAACTTTTCTCATCCCAATGGTTTTCAGTTTGCCAGACATTCTATTTCACCATTCTTCTCTATCAATAACCATTTTTTAAATAATCGGCAAAATATAACTTCACCAGCATTGTGCTTAGTGTTTTATCTTTTCACATCCGAAGAGCACTGTGCTGAATCTGTTCTTCCTTTTTTTTTTGATTCATATACAGTGGTTCAAATGATACATTGTAACAAAGGGTCGATGAGAGAGGCAGAAAGATTCGTTGAAGTTCAAAAAGAGGGAGAGAAAGGCCCAATGAAGTCCAACAAGGGGGAGAGAAAGGGGTTAGAACTTATCTGAGGCCACACAATAATGACTTGTGAGGCCGGAAGAGAGAGGCAACTAATGACTTGATGGTGACAGAAGAACTATGGCATTGTGACTTACACTAGATGGAGGCGACTTGCGACTATGACGATAATGGGCCCATTTGGTGCAACTTTTTGCAAGCTGAAAGCTGATAATAAAAAAACAAAAATTAAAAGCACTCTGCCCTCAACTTCCCACTAATAAGCTTTTTCCAGCCTATTTAAGATATATTTGTTTTGATCAGCCTATTTAAGATATTTTTACCTCATTAGCGGTAAGCAAAAGCAGTCTCAAACACTGGCACAAACTCCAAAAATAAAAAAAAGTATAGGCAGCACCTATTAGCTGCACCAAATAGGGCCAATGGCATTTGATGGTGAGTGCCTTGCCGAAAACTACTACTAGTGACGTGAATTGGTGAACCCAATCTCACTACATACTTTAAAAAACCTACCAATCCTAAAGCCTCAATATTACAGACTCCGAAGAGGTAGGATCCAGCAAAAGAGGTGCGTTCTACTATATTATCATACCAGCCACCAACATCCATTACAGCACCTTTGCCCTACATACATAAGGAAATCAAGGTTTGGAACCTTTATTTAGCTATTAGGAGCACGAGGCGTATCTATGCACTCTAATATTATTACGTCTTTCTTGGATCTAATACCATTATTTGTAGGTCTCTTTCATTAGTTTGTTGTTTATCTTCTCTTTTTCTTCTTGTCTTTCCTCTTACTGTAAATCAACATATACAAAAGTTTTGGGCCTAATTTCGCCACAAGAGGTGTAAAAGGCAACAATTTAATTAGTAAAACAATGAGAGTAATGGTCATATGGTATTAGATCACAAGGTCTGGGTTTTAGTGATGGTGGAGAAATTTTTTTATGTTTGAGGCAGAGACATTTAACACAGAATGATTTTGGCCTCAGGATTCAAGATTTGGGTATTGCCAATTTAATAAGGCTACACAAGAATGTTTTCAGAGATAATGACAATGTTAATTTATGTGGAAATTATGAGCCCTCGAATCACATGTCTTGGCAGATTAGGAAATTTGTTCCAAGTTGGAGATTGTTGGAATTTGTTTCAATTTCTTAGTTCTATTGGGTTCCCTTTTTGTGAAGTTTTCTTGAGGAAAAAGAATTCCCTAATCCTTGTCCAACAAGGATTTTAATTTAGAGTTCTGTAAGAGATTATTAGTAGAAGTTGGGTTGTACCTACGGCCAAAAGGGGCCCTCCACTCATTGGAGCACATTTTCGAGTGAGAATTTATAAAACACTCTAATGTGTTTTGGATGTCATATCCACATACAAGAGATTCGATATTGCCTTTGTTTTTATTACTAAAGTTTGTTTGTTATCATTATTTGTAGATGTTACCCTATTGGTGGGAACCATGTTAAAAATTCTTGTATCTGGATCTAGACTGTTGTTATTGTTGTAATATTTTCTTACCATGTTTTGCCTACTAATATAAGGCAGACAATACATTATTGCTTCCATGGTGCACCAATAATGGGTTAAGAGCTATAGGCCCAAGTTAAACAAAGTGCTATAGGAGCCTTTGGCCCAATTTTGCAATAGTACCTTTCAGTTTTGGAATACATTAGCACCTAGTTCCTAACTTTTTGACAAGGTGAAACCAACATAAGTTAATTCCATATACTCTCCAAACTAACTAACAGCAATAGATATGCTAAATTGTAGTTGATTATCGTACATCCACATAATCTGCTGAGAACAACAACATACACTAGGCTGGGGAATGTCCATGATTTTTGTCCAGTTTTAGGGTCGTGATTCTAATACTATAGATATCCAAACAACAAGAATAAAGTAGATAAAAAGCGAAAACAGCATACTACATATATATCTCAAGGTCCATAGATATAGAGAATAACAAAAAGGAAATAAATCCAGATTACCCTTTCTAAATGGTGCTGATGTATGTCTGAAATAAGAATTTTCAAAGTAAATTATATTGCTCATATGATAGTGGCATAGATCTATACCAGGCCATATGCTTGTGGTGATGCAACTTCCAAGAAGGAGAGATGAAAGATTGGATCGGATAGAGAAATTGTTGAACTAACAAATTTCCCATATGCCATTCCTGTTGCTGCACCAATAAAGAGAGATGGGGCATAGTAGCCTCCCACTAATCCAGATGCTCTACATACAGAGGTTGCAACTATCTTGACTGCCACCAGCTGAAACAATAGGTCAGCAGAGAGGCCCTTCACGGATGGCCGAGATTCTAGCAGAATGTCAACATTCTCAAAACCCCAGTAGAGAATTTCTGGATATGCCAAGGCTATCAGCCCAACAGCTAACCCGCCTAGTATAGGGAAAATACCCTTTGGTATGCCACTGACCTTGTGAACATTGTCGATAGTTACCAACATAAATGATGTGCACCTAGATAAGATCAATGAAACCAAGCCACAGAGGACACCCAGCAAAAGATACAGTGGGAGTTCTGAGATGAGTTAAAAAGCTTCAGTGCCACAAACATCATCCACATAACAAAAGCTTAAAAAATGTAATTCAATCCCGAGTGAAAAATAACAACAATATAACAAAGAGGTTAGAAATGTGATCTTTTAATTTGTGCACAAGTAGATTGGGTTAGCACTGACTGCAGAAGCTTCTGGGTAGGCTACATTTGAGGAAGAAATATCTTCCTTAATTTTTATCTTAACATTTATGTATTTATTTTAACATTAAATATCAGTTAAATATATCATATAACATCATTAACCATTTATTGCAGAGAAGCTGCAATGGCAGATGGGCCCTTTTAGTTTGATGATGGAATGAAATGAAGCAATTTTTTGGTTCTTACCACTTGGAGAACGGAAATCATATTCCGGTACTGTAAAGGCTGGTTCAGAGCCAAGACCAATTTCTGACACCACAGATGCTATTACTGCACTGAGTATGACCATTGAAGTTGCATTTGTAAGTGATGAGGATGATTCTGCTGGTGATGGCCACAAGACTGACTCTACAGCAAAAAAGCAACCAGCGACAGCAGCATTGAACCCTGCTTCAAAAAAAAAAAAACAAAAAACCAAAAACAAAAAAAAAGTAACACCAGAAATGGTAATAGTATGTAGTGATGAGTAACATGAGAATATTACTGCTAAATAGCTAGGTTAATATTTAGATTAAAATCAAAGTTTGTGATGATAAATAGAATGTGAAACAAAGAGGTTACATGCTTCTTTTCGTATGGGAAAGCAGCCAACAGAAGTAGAAAATGTGAGATTTTTTCTATAATCAATCTATGATGCAATGAACTGTCTCAAGTATTTAAGCAGATCAAGCTCAGCTTGCCCGAACAACAAAAGGATTTTCAAGTGTGGCTCTAGCTTTAACCAAGCCACACAAATTTAATTTGAACTCGGCTCCAACGAGTTCATTACATATGTTTGCTTGGGACACACATTGGTGCAATACTGTTACACAGTTTTCGTATGGAAGCCTGAACAAATGCATCAAAAGGCAAAGGAAACATAATATTGCATGATGTCAACTATTAAAACCTATCACCTACTTCACCCACTAAACCTAACCCACTACACCACTACCACCTCACCTACTCCACTAAACCCACTACACCACTACCACCTCCACTTCACCTACTCCACCTACCACCTCCACTTTACCTACTCCATCTACCACCTACTACCACCTACTCTTCTATATATAGGAATCATTGTAGCATTCAATAATTCAACAATTACAAATATCTATCAATAATACAATCAATATCTATACAATTCTCTATTTCTCTTTATACATTAAATTTTCTACATGGTATCAGAGCAGGTTTAGAACCTAATATTTTCGCTTCCCCGGCGGGCGGCAACCTCACCTTAGCCGCCCGCCGGACCTCAACCTATTCCGCTGTCATCTCTATCAATACATATAGCTTCCAGTTCGCCGCCACCAGAGGCGACTTCTCTACATACAAAGATCAACCATTCTCATCTCTCTCTGAGATGAAGAGGCCAACCTCTCTCTCTCGGCAACTCTCTCTTCGGTTTCTCTCTACACCACCTTCTCAACCTTTTAGTTCTACTACTGTGACCCTCTCTATGATGGTTTTGGTGTCTCTGCAATGTGGGCTGTTCTTACTATTGTTGTTGTCTTTGACTTCTCTGTGGGTGCAACACTTGGAAGGGGTGTAAATAGGGGTTTTGCAACACTGCTTGCTGGTACTCTTGGCGTTGGAGCTCATCGAATTGCTAGTTTTTCTGGAGAAATATGTGAGCCCATACTACTTGGGCTTTTCGTCTTCATACTAGCTGCAGTAGTGACATTCATAAGATTTTTTCCAAGAATGAAAGCAAGATACGATTATGGGCTGCTGATATTTATATTAACATTCTGTTTAATATCAGTATCTGGTTATAGAGATGATGAGGTGTTAGAGATGGCCCACAGGAGGCTATCCACCATACTCATCGGTGGTGCCAGCGCTGTGATTGTGTGTGTATGCATTTGTCCATATGTGGTGCTGGTGTTGTCAAGGGCTTCCAGCCATCTATCTATCAGGCAAATAATGGTGGGGCCAATTTTGTGGCACATGGTTAGAACCTTTTCAGAGGACTACAATGATTTGAATGTTGAGCCTTCGTTTGGAGAGACCAATCTCGACTTTGAAGGCAGAGAGAGGAGCACTAATGAAAGCACACCCATTCTTCTTTTATTTATTTAATCACACTCACCAAGTTTGTTTCACTCTCATTATCACATCCATACACACCGGTATCATGTTGTCTTCAACTTTCTTTTATTTATCATTTTAAAATACACCCTTATCATGTTGTTCCCCACCTTCTTTACTTTATATATATATATATATATATCTCTTTTTATTATATTCTATTACTCAAACTCTCCTCCATTTGATTTTAAAATCACTTATTTTTTATTTATTTTTTCCAAATCACTTTTCCTCCTTTTTACATACCCCCACTTTATTTTTGAAACAATCACCCTGATATTTTTCATATAATCCATCTATACATATTTTTTTATCTATTTTCTTTCTCCCTTGTTTTCTTTCATTTTATTTTTATTTTTTCAACACAACACTCCCCCCCCCCAAAAAAAAAAAAAAAAAAACATTTTACAAACTTGTCATTTCTTCATGCCAGGGATCAACCCCGATCAGCATTTTACACCAAAAACAAAAAAAACAAAAAAAAAACACACACAAAACAACCACATCCACAGGCGGGATTTTGCTTCTCTACTCTGCTGCGGGTCGCTTTTTCTTGCCTCCGTCCTGGGCGGCCCTTGCCGGTGCTGCCTCTGTGTTTCCCGCACCCACTCCACTGGGCACGATCACTACTCCCTGCTCCTCCACTGCAGCATATGGCGGACCTCCAAATCGGAACATAACGGTGGCCTTCCGTTTCAGTTCCTTATTTTCCGCCTTTAGCACACTTATCTCTGCTCGCGCATCTTTATACATGCGTTGGAGCAGAGCCAGTTGGGCGTTTAACTGCTGCACCTCATTTGTCCTGCTCTGCAGCCGGTGCGACAAGTTTGTGACCGCAGTCATGGTTTCCACACATGACTTCAGAGTATACTGATTGGCCTCAATATCAGTTTGCACCGCCATTTTTTGCTCCACCGACCGCATCGGAAAGTTCAACGGAGCAAACACAGAGGTGTTTGGTTGAGGTTCACGGGCCACCGCACCTGTTATCTCTCCTGTTGACTCGTTGAGGTCGGGAAAGAGAGTGAGCAGACCACGGGAAGATGAGGCCATGTTCTGGGTAGCTGAACGGGAAGAAGAGGCCATGTTTTTTGGGTTGCTGAGTGTTTCCGAGAAGGGTTGGATACAGAGTATTTACAGATTGTTTCAGAATGACAAGTTCAGAGGTTTCAGTCTGGTTTGGTTTCCTCCGCCTCCGCATTGGTTTATATTGACACTGACGACGCGGCCGACACGCCGCTCTGTCGCTCACGTGCCTCGCCGCGTCTCCGGCTCACCTTTTGATGGCTCGACGCTTTCTGTCGGGCACGACTTTTGATGAAGTGGGCGCGCCTTTTGAGGGCGCAACTTTTGATAGCACGCCTTTTTATGGATTGGGCACGCATTTTGATGGCACGCCTTTTTATGGATTGGGCACGCATTTTGATGGCACGTCTTTTCATGGATTGGGCACGCCTTTTGAGGGTGCGACTTTTTAAGGGTCCGACAAGACTCTGTAAACTGTCCCGACATTGATTCCGGTTAGCTCCTTCATGGGTCCGACAAGACTCTGTAAACTGTCCCGACATTGATTCCGGTTAGCTCCTTCATGGGTCCGACAAGACTCTGTAAACTGTCCCTACATTGATTCCGGTTAGCTCCTTTATGGGTCCGACAAGACTCTGTAAACTGTCCCGACATTGATTCCGGTTAGTTTCTACAAGGGTCCAGCAAGACTCCATAAACTGTCTTCTACATCGGTCCGACACGAGCCAGTGTCTTCTACATCGGTCTTCTATAACGGTCTGACACGACCATACAGTGTCTCCTATCCTCTTTTATTTTTTATGTATTTTCTTGTTTTGTTACTCTCTCCAAACTCAAGTTGGTTAGTTCCTATCCCCCTTGAGTTTGCGGGGGGCTGTTAAAACCTATCACCTACTTCACCCACTAAACCTAACCCACTACACCACTACCACCTCACCTACTCCACTAAACCCACTACACCACTACCACCTCCACTTCACCTACTCCACCTACCACCTCCACTTTACCTACTCCATCTACCACCTACTACCACCTACTCTTCTATATATAGGAATCATTGTAGTATTCAATAATTCAACAATTACAAATATCTATCAATAATACAATCAATATCTATACAATTCTCTATTTCTCTTTATACATTAAATTTTCTACATCAACATAAACAAGTTGCGATTATGCACAGTTACACCTTATCACACCATTAATACACTAGATGAGACCAACCACATTCCCCCCCCCCCCCCCCCTCTCACATTTTATTATATTTTTGGCATGTAATTGAGTACCAATCACATGGGCACTACATGGAACAACAGAAGAGAACAAATTATCAATGTGAACAATAACTTTTTCATATTTGAATACTTTCTTTATGCATAATTGAGTACTAACCACATCGACATACTTTTGAAACAAAAAATAGTTCTAAAAAAATAGGACAAATTATGAATGTGAACAATAACTTTTTTTCATATGCGAATACTTTCTTTATGCATAATTGAGTACTAACCACGTTGCCATATTTTTGAGAAGAAAAAAAAAAGGTAATAAAACTCATTCAAAGCTGTGTTGACAATTCAGCTCTCTCTCAATTTCACCTTGAGCTGATCATAACATTTCTCAAGCTAAGGTTGAGAATTGGCTGGCTTATTTAAGGGTGAGTTTGAATGATTGCTTTTTAAGCAAGCCCAACATGCCCATAAAAGACTCAGTTCATCTGCAACTCCAAATCTATTTACTCTAGATGCATGAATCCCTATTTAAATCTAAAAGCTTGAGATGCATCAGGGCAATAAATGAATTGCCTATTGCGTAGTTAGTTATAGACATCTCTGTGGTTTCACAAGAATAGCTGAAATTTGAAACATATTCATATTGGAACCATGTTTTGTAGTATTTTGGTCCTCAAGGGGATTGGTGAGTCAAAGGAAGGGTGCTTTGTAAGATGGTGAGATTGCCAAGGGTCCCCCCAAGGGAAAGATAAGGCAATTTGCAAGTGAGATGCAGAAACATGGGTGAAGTTCGGAACTCAAGGATCCATCCTAAATGTTGGAGCAGGGTTGTAAAGTTTCTTTTAATGAGGCCATGAGTCAAATGGCTTCCAGGGGTACAACCTGTGTGATGAATACCATGTGGCCTATGTAGTTAAGCACGTTTGTTCTTCCTCCTCAAGAAGATAGAGGAAGAAGGGTGCCACCTGACTGTGTAATAGCATCGAATCTTCAAGGACCAGGCACAAAATTTGGCAATTGAATTACTCATCATAACTTGCCCACATTGTCGAGCCACCAAGCCACATCGTCTCTCTGAGAGCCCTGCTCCTAGCCCAAGCAAGCATATTGTATGACGGTACATTTAGAGTAGAAGTGGGGGACATTATGATACAAGCAATAAGAGGGAAAAAAAGAAAATTTGAAGAAATAATAAGTTTGCAAACTGTTTAGTCAATCTAAACTCAAATGGAACAATTGGAACCATGTGTAACCAAGTTTTCCAGTCTCAGTTGAGCCTTGTCTTATGGTTAATTAGTATAGGCATTAGTACAGCCGGTTTCCTATATTTTTTTGGTGTTCTATACATTGGGGAGTATGTTGGTCATTCAACATAGACAAAGCCAATATAGCGTTCTAAGACTGCACTTACCAAAATATTTAAAAAATAGCTTTCTAAGATGTGGCTTGGATCAAAATCGGCCCAAAAGCTTGAGTTATTAAGAATTAGTAGTAATAATACATATCAAGGTTTAGCATCCTCAATGGGCATCCTCCTATTGCACATGGTGAGATAAATAACACAAACTAAAGCAAAAATAGTACATAAACACACAGAACAGTGCACACTCACAGACATAATAGGAGAATAGGCATATAAGGAAGTATTGAAACCCATACCACTTGGAAACAAAATATCATACTATAATAGGTCACCACCAATTGCCTAAAAGCTTAAACTGTTAAGGAATGAACTGAAGAAACTATATGAAGCTCCCCTAGATGCGCTATGAAATGATTGTGACTGTTTGACACGTGGACAATTGGATTAATTGTCAAGACTCAAGAATTCATACACAAATTTAACGTATAACCCAATTAAAACTTACATTAAAGTAGGGGTGAAAAGTAGTCAAGCTGAACCAAGTAATGACTTGTTCAAGCTTTGATTATGTTGATCTTTGGCCTTGATAGAGCACAAGGACAAAAGTGAACATTTTGTTTGAGCTCGGCTTGCTTTATTATCAAGTATTTCAAGATTGGCTTGATGCCCAATGGAAACTAAATCATATTAGTATTTGCTGAGTGGTTTTGAAGCTAGAGGGTGGTTTGGGTAAATGGGAGATGGAGTTAAAGCACACGCCTGACTTGCTAAAGCTCACAAGACTTGTCTATGAATGTTATCACTTGCACATAAATAATGATTCTACAGAAAAAAAATTAAAAAAATAAAACTTTTCCCCTTCAAAATTGGACTTATTTACATAAAACCAAGTGTCATTCTACACATATTTCATTAACTGATGGTTGAATCTAAGTGTGTTCTTGAACACATGAGATGGGCTGATCTCGCGCAAGACAAATTGCACATTGTTTGAAAATCGACTTGTGAAGAAACCAAGATTGAAATTTAGGCTTGCACTTCTATTGAATTACATCACAAGTTACTCATGAGTTTCAAATGAGCATTTAACAAGCCAAACTCAAGTTACTCATGCGTCACTCAATTCAAATAACAGTGCTACATTAAATGTTTACCAGTATATTTAGTATCGAAAGCTGAACAGATCCTTAATTTAATGAAGGATCATATGCATACATGCAATTTGACAACCAAAGCTTAATAGAGTCTTCAATATGATCTGTGTGTGAAATAAATTGAGTCAAGCCCTATGCGGCAGATTAGCAGTCGAATTTACAATTTCAGAGCAAATTCATGTGAAATTGCAAACTCATTTCTTTTTAAAAAATATTACACAAAAAAATCCTTATCCTTTTTGGATTAATATTGCACTCATTGAAACTTACCTTTCTCAAACAATGCATTAGAGTTTTTTAGTGAGAAAAATCTTAAGAGAATTTTAATGGAGGCCGTCTAATGAAGCTGCAATAAGTGGAGATTGGAGTGAGGACTTCTGTGGAGCACTAGGAAATCAAGAGTTTTTTCGTTGTCAAAGCCATGTGGAGTGGAGCACAATTGAGGAGCTTGGTGAAAGACTGCTAGAGTGATTGAGTTGTAAGTCCTCTTATCTTTAGTCTCTACTTTCCTTTCTTAATCGTATTGGATTTGTTTTGGTTGGGTATGCGCACGGTTTTTCTGTGAAGATAGTTTTCTTCAAGGTTTTCCACATTTTATTGCATCACTCTCATATTCTATTGCTTTTATGCTTAGTTATCTAGTTGCATGATTGATATCCACTACATGAAGGTGACCTAAAAATCGAATTTTAAATTGGTTATATTTCTTAGTAGTTAGTTTAACCTATTCATCCGTTCTAGGCACAATCAGGTTCATCTCTACCATTTCAAAAACCCTAAATTCTTACTGTTTATGCCTACATATGACCTCTATTTAGAACATTCAGCAAGCTTCCACTTTCGAAACCAAACCAATTTTAAAACTTTTTTCCTTCTACAGGCCCTTGAAGACTTCTACCATATAAAATTGTAAAAGCTTTCCACAACTAGTTACAAATTATTTTAAAAAGAAACTTATTAGCTTTGTGTTCACAAGTCAACTTGAGTTGGACACACCATTGCTCAAGCTTGGGTGATTTAATAAACAAGCTAAAAAATAGGCTTAGGCATGTCTCACTTATTTTACAAATGAGTTTGCCTAAGCCCTTTATTTAGTAGAGTCCATGCTACTCACAAATGACTTTGCCCATTAGCAACCCAAAATTTATGTATGTACTACATTGCATGACATCCTCAATCATCTAAACATTTGCAACTAAATCAATAGATTCTGCAATAACTCAGTCCGCTCAAGTGTAGCTAGTTATGTCATAGACATTTCTACATCTGCACAAGGACAAGGCTGGAAGTGGAAATATATTTGTACCAGAGCTAGTTTAAGCTAACATATTTAATTCATTAACTGATTTAAAACTTGCATTTACAGTTTCGTTATACAATAAAAAGCTGGGATTCTAAGAAGTTAATGAATTTAATGAAGGATCATATGCATGTATGTAATTTCACAAACTATAGCAATGGGAAAATGACAACCAGAAGAGATTCCAGCAGCTGAGCCTGCTGCCACAAGAGAAAGCTTCCTTTGAGCGCTTCTATCAAACAAAGTACCAACTCCCTTGGCAATGGATGCACCAATCTCAACACTAGGACCTTCCGGCCCCAGTGAATTCCCCGTCCCAAGGGTAATACATGCAGCCAATGTTTTCAGAATTGGTTCCAGTGCAGCCTTTACATCAGACATAAAAGTAATTTTTGTAGGGTCCTCTAGAGTACCTCGAAGCTCATTCAACATGCCAACAATTATACCCCCACAAACTGGTACTATAATTACTCTTTCCCATATTACTTCAACGGGCTCCTCTCTCAACCATGATGCACCTCGATATGGGATCTCACCCCAAAAGAAATCCCGTAATTCATGCACCTAAAAGCATAAACAATATCAATATTCAGCAAGTAATACAGTCCATAATCTTGAAAACAAGATTAGTGTGAGAACCCGAATATAAAAATTAAGTAAATAATTAAATAATAATATTACAAATCTCAAATATTTTATTATGAATCTTTAAGTGCAAATTAAATATTATTGGAGGATCTTTTAATTAATTTTAAACCTAAAATAAATTTATGGTGAAAGTCATTGATTGAGAAGCAAGGTTTATTATTAAAAAAAATAAAAAAAATTAAAAAAAATTAAAAAAAAAAAGAGAGAGAGAGGAGGGTGTGACTTGAACTCTAGACCATAAGGTTAATATATAAGACTCCTACCATTTGAGTTGCATGTAACTTATATATGTATTTTGTATATTTATCTATCTATTTGACCTAAGTGTGCCCACCACTAGTATAAAATAAAATAAACACAAACCCTACTCTATTATTTGTTCACCACATAGGGCAACAACACAGCAGCCACGGGAGAAGGTTTGAGAGAAGGAAAAAAAGAAGAAGATGTTGCAATCAAAGAACTTTTGGGTGTGTTGTGTTGTGTGTGATCATCAAAGGTTAGCCCTCTTAGGTTTTCTTCTCTTCTTTCTTTGTTCTATCCTTATTCTATAATTATTTTATTCATTCATGGAGAGGTTGTAGGTTTATGTATTGTGTATATAGATATCCTATTAAGAAACTTGAGGAGCTAAATTTATGTGTAAAGATTGGGTGTAATTTTCAGTCCAAAAAATTCTGCACAGAATCGCAAACTTTAAAAATCAAGAAACCATATCAAACGGATGAATTTTAATCTGAAATTTTTACAGTAGATCAATTACACATTGAATTGCATATCTGAATTGTTTCATAATTTTTGGGAGTCGAAATCCATATAAATTGAAGAATTCAAATCTGTCCAGGAAACCAGTCCAAAACAGTAAATTCGGGAGTGTTGTTCTCTTTGGGTATAAATCCAAAAATTATCAAATTAGTGTCATTAGAACCGGTTACAAGTCTAGTTTCATACGTTTTTGGCCTTGCATTGATTGCTAGTGTATGTTAAGAGAACCGTCAATTTCTTTAAAGTGCTGCAGAAAACAACCTGTTTGGATATAATAAATTGTAGATAATTATTTTGATAAGCAAATCAAGTGAAACCAATTGGGTTTGAAACTTAGGATATATTAGATCATATCTGGAGGTTATTGGAATTTTTCGAATAGCGTGGAGTGGGTTTTGTAATTTTCAAAGTTAGCGAATAGATTGGAAAAACTTGTTTAAAACACTGTTTCATCTTAAAGTTAAGTTTCGATCGGAATCTATGTCTTGGGTGATTTTAGACCTTGAAGAATATGAACTTAGGTAATATTTAAGAGTAACGGTGAGTTGGGTTGAGCCGTGTTAGTGCGCTTTAGTTTGAGATTACTTAGTTCCTATTTTTTTTAGTATTTTTAAATTAGTTGTGACGCGTAGTTTTTATACTTGGTTCAGGCCACTAGTTGGACTTTTACACTTTATTCGAGGATTATATTATTGCGTTTCAGGTGAGTAGTTTCATGCTACGTATTTTTATAAATGTTCCCCTACCCTGAACTGTTGGAAAATTAAATTGTTGTTTCAAGACTAAACTGTTTTGATAAATTATTATATTATCAATTGAATCAAATTGTTTCTGAAACATGTGTGAACTTGGCATACTGTAAACTATTTGTTTTGGTCTCATGTTTATAATGATGAACTACCATGTTTTGCGAAACTGATGTGTATTGATTATTGGGACCATGTGTGTATTTAGTCCAGGGAAATTATTCCACTGTGTGTGGTGACTCTGGCCACTAGGGAACAGATCCGGGTTGGACCGTGATGACTCTAGTGCTCAACGATTGTAAGGAACAGACCTTTAAAAACAACTAGGTGACCTTCAATCGAATCGTCTTTGAGAAAAGGCTCAGGTGCCACCCTGAGGATGACTCTTAGTTCGATATTGGATCCAACGGGGCTTATAGCCTGAGAAATGTGTGGCAGATTAATTGTTTTTATTGGTACCCAGAAAATTATTGGTGTTCATGTTATAATCTGTTCTAAGTGGAAAATGTTGTTTATCATGTTCTTGCGAGACATGAGTATTTTAAGTGTTGAATTGTGGAACCTTCTTTTTGAAACAGATTGTATTTACCAAACTGTATGCCAATCTAGTTTCTGTGATATATATCTTATTTTGGAATTGAACCCTGTTTTCAAAACTGTATTTACTATCCATGTTGCTACTCACTGAGCTATCAGCTGACTTAGTTTTTATCACTTCCAGGTGTTAGAAGGACTTAGAGTGGACTCATGGCGTAGCGGGGACTCAATTGCATGGACCTCTAGGGCATTCCTTTAGTTTAGAGTGTTATGTCAAGTTTGTGCATATTTATATTTATTCTTATCGAAGTTCATTTAGGATTATTTTTGATATGTGGGTTGTTTATATCCCATAAGTTTGGATGGTTTTTTATTACGGTTGATTTTGCCGTTTATAATTGTGACATGTCTGGATTGAGTTTTGGTTATTTATTATTGGACTATTGTTCAGTTGTTCAATGTGATTGGATTCGTGTTTAGGCTTACGTGTGCCTTGGGCTAAGTCCCTGTGGGCCACGGCCGGTCATGCCCGGATTTGGGGTGTAACAATTAGTGGAAGATATACTTACACTACAGATCTTCCATTGGGAATGTAGTAATCAAGCAATCAACACAAGTCACAAGTGAGCTTGAGTGGTGTATTCTTGGGTGCACTAAAATTTTGTGTGAGTGAGGTGTCCTAAAATATTGAGGGTTCGCTTTGTAAGCTTTCTGTGTTTCTGTATATTCAATTGTATATGTGATTACAACCAGACCTTAGATTATATATCCCTAACTCCTAAACCAAAAAGGAAAATACAATCATGCCTCTAATAGAACTCTAAAATCACTCCTCTAATAAGACTCTAATATGTACAACCATAATCATGCCTAATTTGTAAGATTCACAATTTATTCTCACACCCTCGTTCAAACTCAAGGTGTTTTAGCAGAAACACTGAGTGTTTGCTGAGAAGAAACTGAAACCGAGCGGTAGTGTGAGTCTTAGTGAAGAAGTCCGCAAGTTGCAAAGCAGAAGAGATGAAAGGAAGCGAGATAGAGGCCGACTACAGATGTTGGCGAACAAAGTGACAATCAATCTCAATATGTTTCGTCCGCTCATGGAAGACAGTATTGTGGGCAATCTGAGCAGCACTGCGATTGTCACAATAGAGAGAGGTCGGAGAAGACTGAGAGACACCCAAATCAGACAAGAGACAACGAAGCTAAACAATTTTAGCAGTGACATGAGCCATAGCACGATACTCAGCTTCAGTAGTAGAACGAGCAATGACTGATTGTTTCTTGCGTTTCCAAGAGATCAAGGAATCACCAAGAAACATACAGAAATCAGACGTAGACTTGCGATCAGTAACATCACCAGCCCAATCAAAGTCAACATAAGCCATCAAGTTCAAAGAGGAAGTAGAGGACAACAATAAGTCCTGAAAGATGGTACCCTTAAAATAGCGAAGAATGCGAACTAAAGCAACCCAATGGATAAAGCGAGGAGCAGAAACGAACTGGCTAACCACATGAACAGCATAAGCAAGATCAGGGCGAGTGACAATCAGATAAACTAAACAGTCCACAAGCTCGCGATATAAAGTGGGATCATCTAGAGGGATGCCATCAGTAGAGTTAAGCTTCACATTAAGCTCAATAGGTGTATCAAAAACCTTAGTATCAGTAAGACCAGCACGGTGAATGACTTCATTAGCATACTTAGCCTAAGACAGAAAATACCCTTTGGAGAAAAAGCAACCTCAATACTAAGAAAATACCGTAATGGACCCAGATCTTTCATTTCGAAGGTGCGGAAGAGATGCTGTTTGACCTCAGAGATAGCAGAAGAGTCAGAGCCAATGATGATCATATCATTCACATAAAGTAAGAGAGCAACAAAACCAGCCGATGTATGTCTCAGAAATAAAGCAGAGTCGGAAGCAGAAGGATGAAACCCAAACTCGGTAACAGCAGTCTGAAAGCGATTATACAAAGCACGAGGAGACTGCTTCAAACCATAAAGAGCACGCCAAAGACGACAAACCTGGCCAGAGAAATGGTGAAGGCCAGGGGGAGGACGCATGTAAACCTCCTTAGTGAGATGGCCATTAAGAAAAGTATTCTTAACATCCATCTGATAAAGAGGCCAAGACCGAATAGCAGCGACAGAGATCAAAGCACAGACAATAGTCATCTTGGCAATAGGAGCAAATGTCTCTTCATAATCAATACCATACTCCTAAAGAAAACCTTTGCCAACCAGACGAGCTTTGTAGCGCTCAAGAGACCCATTAGAATGAGTCTTGACTTTGTAGACCCATTTGTAACCAGCCAAGTTCTTACCAGCAGGCAACGAAACCAACTCCCAAGTACTAATTTTCTGTAGAGCAGACAACTCATCCTCCATAGCTTGAACCCAATGAGGATCCTGACATGCTTCCTTGTAAGACTGAGATTTTGAAAAAGAGTGAATAGCAGACAAAAAAGTACGATAGGAAGTAGAAAAACACGTATTAGACCAACCCAACCTGTTTGAAGGATAATGCGCTCGAGTAGGATATCGGTGTTCAGCAAGATCGGTGTCGTCAGAAGCAGGAGGGGTAGAGACAACCGGTGGAGGAGGAACCTTGTGACGAGAATAAACTAATAATAGAGGAGGAGAAGAAGCCGAAGGAGGAGAAGCAACTAGAGGTGAATTAGGAGGAGAAGACAGAACAAGCTCAGGAGGAATAGTGGAGATGTATTCATCAGACGAGACCTCCGAAGGAAATGGATCAATGAGAACCAAATCCTATTTGGAAACTGGAGCAGTGAGAAGGGGAAGCTGCAAGTAAGTCTAACGTTCAAGAAAGGCAACATGACAGGAGACATAAAGGCGACGAGTGACAAGATCGTAACAGCGGTAGCCTTTCTAAGTAAGACTGTAACCCAAAAAGACACACAAGACAGACCGGGCGCTAAGTTTGGTCCTATCTTTTACGAGGAAGGAGGACAAAACAAGCAGACCCAAAGACACGCAGGAGGGATAATTGGGAGGTTGGGAATACAGAGCCTCATAAGGGAATCGATTGGAGAGTAAAGAGTCGGCATGCGATTAAGGAGGAAAGTAGCTGTAAGAACTGCCTCACCCCAGAATGGTGCCGAAACAGTGGCAAGGAGAAGAAGAGATCGAGCTGTCTCAAGGAGATAACGGTGTTTACGCTCAGTACGACCATTTTGGGCAGGTGTATCAGTACAGGAGGTTTGGTGAATGGTGCCCAATTTAGTTAAATACTCACAGAATTCAGTTTTAAATTATTCCCCACCCAAGTCAGACCGGAGTATTTTAATTGTGGCCCCAAACTGTGTAGTGATCATTGATTGAAAGGTACAATATATCTGGTAGAAGTCAGATTTATGAGCCATAAGATAAACTTAGATATAACGGGTACAATCATCAATAAATGACATATAATACGCAGAACCCCCTTTAGTGAGAACAGGAAAAGGTCCCCAGACATCAATATGTACAAGAGAAAAAAGGGGAAGCAGAAATAGAAGTACTGTTATTAAAGGGCAAAGCTGTCATTTTAGTAAGTTTACACCCTCGACACTCATTAATTTGACTAGGAGAAACTTTACCTAACAATCCTGACTGAGCTAAAGACCGCAAGCGGTTAACAGACAAATGACCTAAGCGAGAATGCCATAAATAAAACTGACTCGATTAAGAATCTAACTGAAAAGATGAAAGTGCAACGGGGGAGGTAGACTGAGGAAGATGCAGGCTTTCTACCACATAAAGATCTCCAACTTTACAGTCGATCCCAATCTGCTTCTTGGATACCCGATCCTGCACACAACAGACAGAAGAAGAAAAGATAACATCAAAACCAGAAGCATCAAGCTGACTGATAGAAAGCAAGCTAACAAACAATTGAGGAACATAAAGAACAGAAGGAATAGTAACAGCAGACATAGCAGAGGGCAAAACCGATCCAATAGATAGGACAGACATACCAGACCCATTAGCAGTATTGATAGTAATAGAAAAGGGAGGGGGGATACAGTTTTGGAGTAAGGAAAGGTGAGGAGTCATATGATGAGAGGCACCAGAATCAAAAAGCCACACAGATGAAGGGATACCTGAAGAGGATCCAAGCAAACCTAAATGAGGAGAAGTGAGAGCAGAGGCAAATGAAGAGGACTAAGAGGTGGACCAGACATGCTAACGCTGAGCACTTTAAGCACTCAAGGAAACCAAGTCAAGATCAGAAGCCGGGGCAGAGGCAGTATAAGCAACAGGAGGGCAAAAAGTACTCGGAGCAGGACCTCGGGACTATGGCTGAGGCGTCTGAGAAGACTGAGCAGACTAACGGCCCTTCTTGGGACAGTTGTACTTCCAATGGCCCTTTTGATGGCAAAAAGCACACTCGTCAGAGGCTAGTGGCCCCTTCCTGGGCTTTGCATTGGCCTGAAGCTGATGAGATGGGGGGTTCGGTAGCAGAAGAGACGGAGTAGGAGCCAAGAAGACAGATGATAGAGTCTGACTGGCCGTCTTAAGACGAGTTTCCTGGGAGAGGAGCTCACGAACAATAGCATCCACAGAGGGGAGAGGAGACCGATGAAGGATACCACTATGGACAATCTCATACTGAGGGGAAAGAGCCGTTAAGAATTGCACTAAATGACCTCGCTCCCGAAACTCAACATAAGTGTCAAGTGTCTTAAGGCTAGATGGTTCTATGAGAGCCAGCTGATCCCAGAGGCCTGTCATCTCAAAGTAGAAGTCTTCAATAGACAGATCCTACTGACGAGCTCCCTAAATAGCTGTTTCCAACTCATACCGTTTGGCGAAGTTGGACTACTGATAAACACTTTGAAAGTAATCCCACACCTCTTTGGCAGTACTATATTTAAAGAACATCATCCTGATATGGTCATCCACAGAGTTATGGAACCAGATCAAAACTTGAGCATTATCACAATCCCAAGTGTCACAGGAACTCAGATAGTCTTCTTGTTTGGGATCCGATGGACGAGGAACAGAACCAAAAACATATCCCCATTTTTTTCGACCGAGAAGAAAATTTCTCATAACACTAGACCAATAAGCATAGTTGTCACTTGTAAGCTTGCATTTAATAGCTTGGATTTTATCTTCCGACATTGTAATGAACCAGAAATAAAAGACAAAAAACTGATGGGGCACAGTGATAAAATCCAATAAAGTTGAGGGGTCAACTTGTAATAATCCAAAGTTGAGATAGAGAGGTCAAGGTGGACTGGGTAATAATCCAAAGTTGAGACAGAGAGGTCAAGGTGGATTGAAATCAAAATAGAGAACAAAACCGAAGGTAGAGAGAGCAAAACCGAAAGAGAAGACCAGAGAGAGAGAGCCAACGCAGAGGTCACAAGAGAGTGAGACTATTCTCACACTCTTCTCAAGTATATTATCTTCTCTTGTACTAATGTTTTTTTTACTTTAATAAAAATTCACATTTTGTGAAATTTGTTGTTCCGACTCAACAAGTGAAATTTGATGTATGTGCAAGGGTGCAAAGTGTATTAATCCCCAAGTAAAATACTCCTAATAGTACTAATAACTTTATATTAGTAACCTACTCATCATCTTTTGGCCAGTCCCACATCAACATGATTGCATCAAAATAAAAAGCACACTGAGAAGGTGATGTGTCTGAGTTGAACATGTGTCCAACAATAGTCAAACACTGTCTAAAAGTGTATTATTATTATTATTATTATTTTAGACTCAGACATGCATTGGACACTTGGAGGATACATGTATCCATTACTTAGACATACATGAAACACATTATAAGTTTAAAGAGAATAACTTAGGATCCAATCATAAAAGAAAAACAAAGTAGATTAATACCAATTAAAAACTCTTCCTTCATTAGACTTTAGAAATTAGTGTCATGTTGCCTTGTTTTTATTATCTTTGAATGAAATAATCCAATATATGACAAATAATAAAGAGATAAAAAGTTTTAAATTTGCATGTGTTGTCTTGCATTCTTTAAAAATTGGATTTCAGGTGTCTGTGCTGTGTCATGGGCTCATGTCTATGCTTCTTAGTTCTTAGGCATGAGGAGTTGAAAACTATCAGGACTTTTGCTACTAAAGAAGGTGAGGGATGTCTTTTGGAAGCTGAGGTTATACAAAATGAAGAATCAAAGGGGGATTTTGATCGCACAGCTCAAATCGAGAAAATTGGCTAGAGACAGAAGGCCAGGGCTTGTGGGCTTGTGTAAATTACACTGCACCTTGCACTTTACACCAAACACCATGATAGGGGAGTTTGCACCAAGCAAACGAGCCGAGCTAGTTGTGGCTGAGGCCTTGTCGTTGGGTTACACGACCGAGTTGGCATAACCGAGGGCAGTTTAGCCGAGGTTCTGAATCACTCGACTGAGTTAGACCAAGGTCTGGAAGTTGGTTCGGCGTGAATCCTTTGCCGAGCTAGGTGAAATGATGGTGCTTCCGACCGGACTAGATGCACCTATTGCACACCAAGGCCGACAAAGGTCAGCGGGGACGAATGGGTATGGCTGAAGAAGTCGACTATACACCTCAGATTTTAGTTGGTCAAGAGTAATGCAGTTCTAAAGGGCGGACTGTAGCACCCTGCAGGAAGTAACTCGGTAGGGATTTGCTACATGGCCCAATCGGAATGCAAGGAGAGGAATCCACTAAAGCTACGCGTCAATACCGTTTGGCAGTTTGGCCAAATATTGTTTCGCAGTATTGACGCGTACATGTGTACGGAGTAGAGAGGGCAGTACAGCCACGTGTCTAGAAAACGACAAGCAGAGTGGTACGCGCAGAAGCTATTTAAATTGTGCAGCACCTCCATACAACAGGTCTGGAACCCTTACACACTGAGACATCTTAGTTATCAGAGTTCTCTCTTTTGTTTTCTGTCCCTAAAACTGTGCTAACTTGACCATCGGAGAGGTATTCCGGCCACCACCCGCCGGATAGCTCACCGTCATTGTGTTCTCAGGTTATCCGAAGTGAAGCGAAGCTTGAACACAAAGAGTATAGAGAGCGACGAATATTTCCTCCCTGTACAATTGGCGTCGTCTGTGGGAACAACCAACCCCGTTGCACTTTCCATCAAGTTGCAAGGTGGCCCTTTCATTAAACTCTCGTCACTTGTTTGGATAATTGAGGAGGTGAGTAATTGTGAGAATTAGATAGAAATGGTGTAATTTGGAAAATTGAGGAGGTGAGTAATTGTGAGAATTAGATAGAAATGGTGTAATAAGCCTGTTAAAACTATTTTTTTGTTTGTCATCAAAATTGATGAGTTTTGCTAAAAGAAACCAAAGATGTTGTGTAATTTTGTTGACATAAGATTGGAATAAATAGTAATGGACTCACCGCGTTATTGAAGACCACGACACTGATGCCAGTGAGGAGACCAACAAAGCAGGCGGATATTATAGCTGAATTCCCTAGGGAAAAAGTTTCGCCTACTATCACAGTTGCCACTCTCGGCTGATTATCGTTACCGAATTCACTTTTACCCCCTTCTTGTTGTTGTGGTTGTGGTTGTTGTTGTTGTTTACCGCTGTCATCCTCCTCATCATTGTGAAGGACCGTCTCAGACTGTTGTTTAGCTTCAGGGAGGTCACCCGGAAGCCCGACCCGACCTCTACGCCTGGATTTTGAAATTTTTCTGTGAAATCCACAATTTCCAAGCTTACTACTACTGGGAATGGGAAAGAACGAGCGGTAAATGGAAGAAGACGAATAATAGTGTCCGAAAGAGAAACAGAGTGATGATTTATTGCAGCACGATGCCACGATTAGAGGAACCAAGCGACAATAATACAGCGGCGAGCTGGGGAGCTGCAAAACTCGTTGGCAGCCACATGTCGTCAGAACCCCCATTTACACTAGTCTACGATAGCTCAGACGAACCCAAACCCACCAACAACAACACCAACACGTGTACACATATAGGTCATCTTTTTGCAGGGCTGGGCAGAGGTTATTCAAATCGCAGGGCTTTTCCCAAATTAAGTAAAATTAGTAACTTATCGGGAGATTTTTTTTAAGGTTCTAATAATAATAATTTAGAAGATAAAGGATACCTAAAAAGATAGTGATATATCACGTCTCTGAAATAACTTGGCGCACGTTTTTAATTATTTTGTGGACCAAAATACCCTTGTCAAAATCAACACAGAAACAAACTCATTCCGACGTCTGAGTTACATTTCAAACATCCAGCATCTTCACGAACAGGAGAACAGCAGAATTAGGGTTTCAACATCATCTGCACCATCGACATTAGAGCTTCGTTATCTTCTCCAAAAATCATTCTCATTCCTTCCTCACAAATTTCTCTGACCTAGGTTAAAGCTTCGTTTTCACTGCTCATCATCATCTCAGTCCATCTCCGTCACGTTGCATCTTCATCTCGGGCCATATCAGCTCATCATTCAAGTTTCATCCTAACTCTGGTCAGTTTTTCTACAATACAACTAGATTTTCTCTGGAAACACAGTTAATAGCATTTTATAATAACCTTCCATAAATTAGAGTTTCAATTTCGTAATAAAAAACTACCTGAATTTGGAAAAAGTTATTTCTGTGTATTTTGAACTTATTCTTCAACATGTTTGTGTGATTTTATCTGTAAATTTCTCTGGCATTTGAATTTCTCTGATTTTTTATTAATGTACGTTTCTTCTTTCAATTTTCTCTGGCATGTTTATTTTGTGTTTCTGTAATATGTATTCTTGAATATGTATTTTTAATTGGAATTTTTTGGTTCCAATGTCTTAAGTTTCTCTGGTATTTTTAATTAGGGTTCCAATGTCTATTGCTTTCTTGCCTCTGTCTACAGGGTGGTATTTATAATTTTCTCTGACCACATCACATCACTTTCCTCCCTTGTGTCTTTGTCATTTTTAATTTTCTCTGGAATTTTAATATTATGGACTGGAATGAATGTTTCTTCTTTGAATTTTCTCTGCCATGTGTACTTTGAGAAAAAGTTATTTCTCTGAATTTTGATCTTATTCTTGAACATGTTTCTGTCATTTTGTCTATGAATTTCTCTGCTTTGTAAATTTCTCTGGAATATGTATCTTTCTCTGCAATGTCTATTACACTCTTACCCCTGTCTAAGTTTCTCTGGTATTTATAATTTTCTCTGACCACATCGCACCACTTTCCTCCCTTGAGTGTCTCTATCGTGGTTAATTTTCTCTGGTTGTGTATGTAAATTTCTCTTGCATTTTAATATTATGAATTGAAATTTTCTCTAGAATGGAAATTTCCTCAAGAATGTGTAATTTTCTCCAGAATGTGCATTTTTCTCTGGTATGTTTATTTTGTTCAATTCTTGATTTCAATATGGTGTAATTCTCAGTGGCATGTTTATATTACTTTGTTTATTTTATCTTTGCTAATTGTGGAATGGAAATTTTCTTTCGCTTGCCAAGTTTACTTTTTTCTATCATTCATTTTCTCTGGTATGTTTACTTCTATATGTAATTTAAACAATTATTGAAAATTTCTCTCTCATGTTTATGATGCTGTGTTGATTTTCTTTGACATTTAATTTTTAATGTCCAATTTTCTCTAGCATGTCAAATTTTCTCTGGCATGTCCAATTTTCTGTAATTTCCCCTTATCTGTAATTTTCTCTGGCATCTCCAATTTTCTCTTTTTTGTAATTTTCTCCCTTATCTGTAATTTTCTCTGACATGTCCATTTTTCTCTGGGATTTAATGTTGACATCTCTATGTTTTAATCATTGTCTAGAAATGGCAAAACGTAAAAGCAGCGAAACACCGGAAACACCAAGCAAAAAACAGAAACGCTCTCAGTCTTCTTATGGACTAGGATAAAAAACCAGCAGCAAAACACTAGAAACACCAAGCAAGAAAGAACAACTCTCTCAGTCCTCTTATCATCTAAGATCAAAAACCAGCACTAAAACACCACAAACTCCTTCCCAAAACACACAAGTCCAAGCTGATGAAGCAACTAGCATCCAGATGAGTACCCCAACTTCAAAAGACTCAAGCTCAAGGGGGAAAAAACCTGTTAAACTCCACAGAAAGAGAGCTCACTACAACATTCAATTCCGATCCAACCTCTCATCTGTCGTCTCCTTCTTTCAAACACTTAAATTCAGTTCAAAACATCTTCTAGAGCTTCAAAAGACCCCATTCTGGTATTTGATCCAAGCTCTAACCACTGGAAGGATGGATCCAAAGAAATCTAGGAAATCCGATGATGACGTAGTTGCCATAATCCAATGTTACAATGAAAAAACAAAAGCATTCACAGTTGGGAAGAAGAACCTGACCTTTACAACAAATGACATGACCTTGATTTTTGGTTTGGAATGAGGTAAAGGAGTCATGTCATTAAGATACTCTAAAAAGCCAAAATCTGCATTCCTCAGGAGAAGATTCCAAAAGGACACAAGGCTCACTGGTCCTGTTCTTAAAAATGCCTTGGTCAAAGTAATGAAAGGCAAGCAACCAACTGACTTCAAAGATGTAGCAATCATTGTTATATTGTACTTGTGTCTTACCCTATTTTTTGCAACAAGTGGGAATTCAATAGGTTGGGTTTTTATAAAGTATGTGGAACCTCTTGAATCAATGAAACAGTATGATTGGCCGGAAGCAATCACATCAACATTGATTGATTCTATCATGGCATTACACAAAACTCCAGAAAAAGTTACGGGGTGTGTCATTGCATTGCTGGTAAGTATAATATCCATTCAAATTTGCAGTTATCATACTTACAAATTTGTGCGTTTACAAAATTTTATTTACTTTCATTTTCATCACAGTATTGGCTATGTGAACATGCAACTATCATTGACTCAGAAGACAGTAACACAACTGACTTCCTAAGATGTGCCAAGTGGAACCTACAAACCTTGACGAAACAGCTGCAGAAGACACCAGTCCACTCTCTTGCACCTCGACAGGTTAGAATCCTATTGCTACTGAAATCTCAGTGTAATTCCAAAATTTCTCTGACCACTGCTTTGTTTCCCTCCTTGTGCATTGATTGATTAAGATTAATTTTCTCTGAAATATCAATTTATGTTTTCTTCTTTGCTTACCACTGGTCTATTTCTGCCATTGTAATCAATTTTCTCTGCCATCCAAATTTCTCTGACCACAATTGTAACACATTAACTTATATGCCCTGATTGATTTTCTCTAATATCTGAATTATGTTGGTTGTTTCATAATTTTCTCTGGCCCATCAAATTTTATCTCCTTGTGTGTAATTTTCTTTGCCCATAACTTATGTGCCTTGCATCTTTGATAAACAATGTTTATTTCTACCCTTCTAATGAATTTTCACTGGAATTCAAATTTCTCTGACACAATTATAGTAAAACATTAACTTATATGCCTTGATTGATTTTCTCTGATATCTAAATTATGTTGCTTGTTTCATAATTTTCTCTGCCCCATAAAATTAACTCCATGTCTCTAATTTTGTCTGGCCCATACAATTTTCTCTGAAGTTTGTTTCCCATTAGTATCATTTAGATGAATTTTATTTTCCTTATTTGAATTTTTTCTCTCAGTGAATTTTGTAACATTTCTCTAATAAAAGAGTCTCCTGTTACAGATTGATAACAAGCAGCTAATCAAAAACCCATCAGAGGAGTTTTGTCTTGGCAAAAAGACGAAGAAAGAATTAAAAAAGGAAATTGTCATATTCAAGGAGACATTACAAGATCCATCTGAAGATGGAGGGAATGAACAAGCAGAAGGCAACACAGAAGATTACGAAGCCAGCAATGGACAAGAACATCAAGCAAGCAGCACAGAAGAAGAAACCAGCGAAGAAAGTGAAGAAATAGAACCAGAAGACAAAGAACAAAATGAACAGAAAGAAGAAGACAGTGAAGAAGAAGATGAACAACAAGAAGAGAACAAGGATGAAAATGATGAAGAAGAAAATAATGAGCCGATGGACCAACAACATGATGGCATTTGTGGCTCAACAATGCATCAGCCTGAAGAATTTGAGGAATCAAAGGATGCCCAAATTGCTGATCTACGTCAAAGACTGAAGGCACTGTCTCAATCTAAAAAAGAAGAAGACAGAAATTGGATTGAATTACTTACTAAAAAGGATATTTCAATAAGAATCCTGACATCACATAACTCAGAACTTTAAGAAAAAGAAAGCACAATCCGAATGAAACTAAGGATGTTGGAGGTTGAAAAAGCAGACGATACAAAAACAATTCAACAGTTGAGGTGTTGAAATTCGGAGCTTGAAACTGAAAATGCTAAATTGCATGAACAAGTTCAAGAACTATCCGTCCAACTAGCAACACAACCATACCGAACACCAACACAACTTCAACCACAAGGTCAGTGAAAATCTTGAGCCACAAAAAGTTATGTCCTTGTGCCAACATAACTCAGAGAAATTTCTATTTATTATAATTTTCTCTGTCATTGGTAATTTTCTCTGGAAGTTATATCTCTCTGAACACATTAGTTATATTTCTATTGCTCATTTCATTTCTCTGTATATTTTCTTATTCCATTTTTGGGGCTTGTTTGATTTTCACTGTGTATAGTTGGAATGCAAGTGGAACAACAACCAACAACCCAACAAGAACAAATGCCACACAAACAACAACCGAAACAAAAGAAGAAACTCTATGGTAACTGCAAAATATTGAATTAAATAAATTTACATATTGAAATATCATCTATTACTTCAGAGAAATTTCACTTTTCCTAATATTTTCACTGTCTACAGTCAAAAAAGATCCGACGTCAATGATAAAAAATTTAAAGGCAAAAGAAAGGAAGGAAAAACAGCATGATCCAGAATTCCAATATCCCAAAGTTGTGAAAGTGACTAGAGCTTCAAAACAAGCTGCAAAGCAAGTTGAGCAAAGCACGAAGGACAAAGAAGTGCTTGATGCTGATGCGTACGTCTTGCCTCAACCTATAAACATCAGAAAATCTTGGGTCTTTCCACAAACTCTTCCAATTTCAAGATTGATAAAAGATCATATAAAAGACATCTTGCAGCACATATCAAATGTGCCTGGGCTTGAGTAAGTACAACAAACAAAATAGAACATAACAAACAACAAATTACAAACTTATGTTGCATTAACAACAATTCAATCCCTTCTTTGTCATCTTGTAGAGCTTTAATTTGGACAAGTGAGTTGAATCTCATTACCTTTGAAGACATTGGAAACCTAATAAAGCAAAAAGAAATTGCCAACAATGTAAGTCTTTCCCTTTCATCAAAATTTCTCTGCAATGTTCCATCAGCCTTTATAAAACAATATTACAATTATAAATCATATTTTTCAGGTCATTGATGGCTATGGAGAGATCCTTTTGGCTGACCAAATGAGAGAGAGACAACAACCAACCTCATTTTTTTTCACATCCATGTGCTTAGTATGTTACTACTATTTTATTTGATTTTCTCTAGAATTTACTTTCTACTTTCTCTTCTTAATATACTTCTTGAAGTCAATTGTATCACTAGTCATAACAAAACCATTTTTTGATTTTCTCTGAGTACAAAATTTCATCAAGATGACAGAAAATCAAACTTTTCGAGTGTCCTTATTTGACAAGCATATTGAAACAGCATGGAGGAACTATAGGTTCCTCCATTTCCCAATAAATACTGGAGGTAATGAGAAGTCCACACATGAAAATCACTGGACCTTGCTTGTCCTGGACAAACAAGACAATTTATGAAGGTTCTACAACTCACTGAGGCCAAGGAGGGATGATGCAGAAGACAAATGTGTCAAAGATGCAAAACAATTGGTAACGAGTGCAAATTTCTCTGATCCATCATCATCTTTATGTGATGATAATTTTCATAGAATCCCATTGACTTGTCCGTAAATTTCTCTGTTATATAAAAATTATTTTTTTGCAGTAAGATTACGTGGAGAATTTTTTGAAAGCTTGCCTTGAAAGAGACGCTCAATCACAACCCTCTTTCAAATTAATAAACTCACAAAACACAAGTTACGACTTTGAGTATGTCAACAATGCTCCACAACAAGAAAGCGATTCGTAAGTTTCATACATCTATAAATAAGATAATTTGAATTGCATGTTTCTTAAAACTAACCATACCTATAATTTGTATGCAGTCTGGATTGTGGCATCTTTGTCTGCTATATAATGAAACAATATAGCAAGCATGAACCTATCAGCTCCAAATTGTCCACAGAAGAGATAAGGTTGCTGAGGGCAGAACTCATAGAGAGATTTGTGACCGAAGTTGGCCGGTCATGGACTGAACCAATTGAAATACCTCCAGAAGAACCACAAATGTAATAGTGAAACTAGTGAAAGGAAGACAATGTACATATCCACACAGAGAAAATTGTCTCACATATATGTATATATCCTTTCTTGTTCATACATTGAACGAATGATGATCCTTGACATATATGTATATATCCTTTCTTGACTAATCTAAATTTCATTTTTTTTTATTTCGACTAATGTAAATTTCATACCTATTGGTGGTTAAATATATATATATATATATATATATTTTTTTTATTGTCATTCACAGAGAAAATTGTCTGCCAGAAAAAATTGTCTGCAGAAATTTCTCTGGTATGAACTACCAGAAATTCACAGAGAAATTTAACTTGTATCGTCCCAAGGGGATGCCTATATGATCATGTAATCTGTAATACTTTGTGTTGGTACAAAACAATCGTCAAACTCAACAAAACACAAAGCACACTGTAATTTTATCTGCCACTGGAAAATTTCATTGCATGAATTTCAAATTTCAGAACACAATGCCCAGATAGTTTTCTCTGATGGTGGAAAATTTCTCTGGATGAATTTGACAGAAAATGGAATTTCTGAGTTATGAATTTCTCTGGGTTGAGTGATTTGGAGAGGAGGAATTTCTCTGAGTTGGTGAGGAAAATTTCTCTGGCTTTGACACAAATTTCTGAGTTGAAGTGAGTCCAGAGAAATTCTTCCCTGGTCCAGAGAAATTCTCAACTCAGAGAAATTCCAAAAGAGCTTAATTTTGTTTCTTGGTTGTACAATAATTTTTTGTATACTCTGTCTGGTGTGCACATTTCTTGAAATGACTGATATGAAGCTACCGGAAATTTACAGATAAATTTAACTCATATCTCGCCAAAGAAGGTGCCTATATGATCATTCAATCTCTAATGCACTGTGTTAGTACAAAACAATTATCAAATTCAAAAAATACAATCCACACAGTACTTTAGTCTGCCATTGTCAAATTTATGTGGATGAATATGAAGCTTCAAAACACAACACACAGAATTTTCTCTGCCATAGGAAAATTTCTCTAGATGAATTTGACAAGTACTACAAACCCACTGCCTATAGTATATATCAACAAACACACTTTAACTGATATTGGAAAAATTCTCTGGGTGAATTTGATTGATATTATTATATACACTGTCTAAAAAATACATTTCACAAAACAAAATAAACAAAGTAATCATCAAATGTATTATTCAATCAATAAAATGTATAATCCTCAACTATTTAACAAAGGTTCCTTGCATGTCCTCTTATTATGGTGACCAATACTATCACAACGACTACACTTAATCACCCTTTTAAACTCTCTAGCAGAAGCAATTCTGTTCTTCTTCGGCCTCCCAGCAGGTCTCTTGCTCAATGGAGGTAAAATCATAGTGTAACAAGCCCGCGGGGGACCTCGCTACAGCTCGGACTCGACTTTTGTCAGTCACGGTTCTAAGTCTGAACCAAAGAGTCCAAATCTGGCAAATCGTTTTTAGGAAAACTGATTTTTGAAAGAAGTGCCAAACATGGACTGCTTTGCCAGATACAGAGTCGCCACCTAAATATTTTATTTTGGAAAATTTAGGAAACCCTGACTCGGTGCCAAAAGGCCACGTGTCCGTCATCACCAAAGTTGCCTCGGCTTGGGAACTTGGGTACGATTGGGGAAGGTCACTTCGTGAGCACCCCCGCTCGCCCGGTCATAGACCGGCCTCTACTAACCATGATATCAATTTTTGAAAACATTGTGAGTTCTTATACCGGTTATTAGCCTAGGTTACTATGTGATGTGCACAGCATACAAGTATAGACCGGGTCACTCGAATTGGAACAAAACATTTCATGCTTGTTTTTGAAAATGGTTTGCTACCCGTAGGTAAGCTTGAAACATTTGATGATTTACTCCAATTCAGATAACACAGCCTCCACCCACAGGCATTCAGGCAGTTAAATCATGTAAGCACATAGCCTCATGGTAAGCATGCTATTCATGGCAACACTCACACGCATGCAAGGATGCTAAAGCACAAAACTTACCGGGTACTCCAAGCCAAAACAAAAACTGTATTAGAAATTATGCATGATCCTAAGTATACAGAAATGCCTAATGCAACACATGCAAAATGCAACTATAGCAGGCTCGGCTATTCTAAGATGGTATATGAAATGCTACAACTACCATGTATTCAATTTGGAATTGAAAGTACGATGCAGTTAGTATGGTGCGCCGAGCCCGGTGCATGCAATACGGATGAATGAATGCAAACATGCTGTCATACTGTATGCTAATTGGAATATGCCCTAATCTAACCATTAAAAGCGGATAAATAAAAGGGAGAAAGACGTGGGGTTGGAAGACATACATCACACTCACACACATTTATTACAGTTGTGCCCTCACTCGGAGGGTCCGAATAAATATACAGTCCCAATATTACAGTCCCGAAATAAAAGAATATTACAGTCCAAAATATTACAGAATCTTAATTAATTAATAAATTAACTAAAAAAAGCGAATGAAACTGGCGTGCAAGCCAGGGACTGCCTTGCTTCTGGTAGATGATGCATGTCCGGACTATCTTGCGCGGAAATCCACCGGAATGCCCCAATTAGCCTCTGTTTACACCTGTTCTCGAAATGCGTGCCAAGTCCCAAAAAGTTGCTGATTCCTGATTTTGCTGCAACAGAGAGCAGGAAAGGGGCATAGCAATGTATTTGCACAGATATATGCATGTCTCGATCCTCGTGCCACCAATCACGCATACCGAGGCATGATGGCCGAGAAGTCGAAATGCACAACTCAATATAGGATGAATGCACATGAAACTACAGCTAAAACCTAACTCCATCATGGATAATCCGGAGTGTCGGTGACTGGGGAATTGAGACACATTCCGTCACTCGGAGTACGAAATGTACCTCGTTTCCCGTGCCCGGGCTAACTCCTATTCCGGACACGATGCAATATGCATGATATGCGTGAAATGCAACTAAGATACAATCCTAACATGTACAATGCTATGGAAAAGAGATGCCCCGAAATGCGTGCACACGGGCACGCAAACTGAGAAAATGGCAGAATGCTATGAAAATGAGGTGCCTCGAGATACGTGCACACGGGCACGCAAACCGAGGCGATGATATGTGTCTCGGAATATGTGCATGCGGGCACGCAAACCGAGGCGATGATATGTGTCTCAAAATACGTGTACGCGGGCACGCAAACTGAGATGATGATATGTGTCTCGAAATACGTGCACGCGGGCACGCAAACCGAGGCGATGATATGTGTCTCGAAATACGTGCACGCGGGCACGCAAACCGAGGCAATGATATGTATCTCGAAATACGTGTACGCGGGTACGCAAACCGAGGCGATGATATGTGTCTCGAAATACGTGCACGCGGGCACACAAACCGAGGCGATGATATGTGTCTCGAAATACGTGCACGCGGGCACGCAGACCGAGGTGATGATATGTGTCTCGAAATACGTGCACGCGGGTACGCAAATCGAGGCGATGATATGTGTCTCAAAATACGTGCACGCGGGCACGCAAACCGAGGCAATGACGGAATGTGATGAAATGATACGGAAACATGATATGGACTTATACCAACATGAGTGAGCCTCAGCCACACTCACATAGGATGCCGATGGCAGAAAATGAAGTGCCTCGAAATGCGTGCACACGGGCACGCAAACCGAGGCGATGATATGTGTCTCGAAATGTGTGCACGGGGGCACGCAAACCGAGGCGATGATATGTGTCTCGAAATACGTGCACACGGGCACGCAAACCGAGGTGATGATAAAATGCTATGAAAATGACAAGGAAATGGCAAATGGGCTTATACCAACATGAGTGAGCCTCAGCCACACTCACATAGGATGCCGGCGGATAAAAAAAGGTGCCTCGAAATGCGTGCACACGGGCACGCAAATCGAGGTAATGCATACGCAATGCAAATGACATGGAAAATGAAGTATGGACTTATACTAACATGAGAGAGCCTCAGCCGCACTCACATGAGATGCCGATGGCAGAAAACGAAGTGCCTCGAAATGCGTGCACACTGGCACGCAAACCGAGGCGATGCTAAAATGTGATGAAATGACATGGAAAATGCAATATGGACTTATACTAACATGAGAGAGCCTCAGCCACACTCACATAAGATGCCGTCGGATAAAAATGAAGTGCCTCGAAATGCGTGCACACGGGCACGCAAACCGAGGCGATGATAAAATGTGAATGAAATATGGCAAAAATGATATGCAAGCATACTAATGGAATTTCAGCACTAAAATACGGGGGAAAACAGTCCCGAAATGAAGCGAAATGACATGAAATGCAAGGAAATGTCCCGAAATGCAACATTAGGCACCCAAAATGACCTATAGCTATGCCAAACATGCACAATATGGACATGCAATGCAAAGACAGAAGCTAGAAAGTCCCAAAAGATGCACTTTCACAGTTATAAACATGGCCAAACAGCAAGCATAGGTAGGGGAAAAATAGCATGCAAGAATAGGGGCCAAAAGAGGGGTAATGAAGCAAGTGATATAAGCAAAACCCAAACTGAAAAATTTCCTTCTACAACACTGAAGATGGACCAAAAATATGAACATTTACAGTATATGGCAGCCTCAAAATCAGTATACAAATATGCCAAAAATGTGATGTAAAATGAGGCTCAAAAGGTGCTATAACATGAAGTATACAGAATAATCACCAAACAGAAAAAAAATGTGAATGAAACATGAAGTATAGGCCAAAATAAGGCCACTTTCAGTTCGGACCAAGGTCCAAAAACAGAAGAAAAGAGGGCTGCCAATTTATGCAAAAATGGGGCCAAATAGGGGATATAACTACAAGTGACACATGGAAGCATCAAAAAATGTTGAGCCCTTCTCCAATGTTGAAGAGGGGCTCAAAATAAGCCTAACATCAGTTTACAACATGCTCAAAAATAAATTGCTCATGGGTCAAAAATAGCATGCAAAATCATGACACATAAGAGGATCAATGAAGCAAGTGTATTATGGAGGGCTCAAACAGGGTTGAGCCCTCAATGAAAAGTGAAGATGAGCTCAAAAGATGGCCCTTTTCAGTTAGGGCCGGAGCTTGAAACCAAAAGGAAGTGAGGCTTAGAAATAGATCAAGAAAAAGGGTCAAAAGGGTAAAAGGGTAAAAGTGTTACTTACCCTTGAAGACTCAAACTTTTGTTGCTTCTTGGATGGATTTGCAGCTTCTTTGGCCTTTGGGAAACCTTCCTTGTTGCTGGAAATGAGATGGTGGTGGTAGAGCTTGGTGATGTAGAAGGAATGATGGTTAGGGGGTTAGGGTTTTTTGAAGAATTGAGAAGGATGGAGATGGAGTTGGCTATGGAAGCTTGAAGGAGAGTTTTTCTAACTCTAACAAAGGAGGCCACCAGCTGGTTATAAGGGTTCAAAAGGGGGTGTAAAGGTGGGGGAAAAGGAGAGCAAAATTCCCCCACAAAATATCCCCCGGATACAGATAATATCTGGGGGATATTGCCCCACAGCTGTAAAGTGCACAGTGCAAGGAAGCAGGCCGACCCATTACTTTTGCTGGAGGTGGCCGGCCAGCCACACCCCCTAGCCGGCCGGCTAGGGGTCAAAAGGGTCAATGTGATTTTCTGGCCGGCCAGCTACTGGGGAGGTACTCATATGTGTGTACAACACAACCATGTGGTTAAAATTTCAAGAAAGTGGGTCCAAGAGGTTCAACATTAGCTCGGAAAGAGGGGTTCAAAAGGTTCAATTTGAATTACTGGCCGGCCATGAACTTTTAGTGGCCTCCCAGGTGTGTAGATCACAGATATGTGGTTGAAAGTTGGAGAAAAAGGGTCCAAGGGGTTCAACATTAGCCCGGAAGAAAGGGGTCAAAAGGGTCAGGTGACCTTAATGGCCGGCCACCAACTTTTAGTGGCCTCCCAGGTGTGTAGATCACAGATATATGGTTGAAATTTGGCAACACTAACCCTAAGGTGTTCAACATTAGCCTGGAAGTTGGAAAAACGGGCGCCGGGAGGCTCCGGAGGAGAGATAACTGGTTGCTGCAACAATTGCTGGCCTCCCACCCTTTAGTGACCTTCCTAGTGATAAAACAGAGGTACCTGCCAAAAATGAACGAAAACCATTGCAAAACGAATGCTCGGGGACCAAAACACGCAGTTCGGGGTCCCGAAAATGGGCTGTTAACCACCGAAAGTGGCATTCGGCCACGAAGTGGGTTTCTCAGCCCCCAGTGTCCCTCAAAAGGGAGCAAATAGGAAGTATGCCAAAAATTAGAGCAATAGGAGATGGTTAAGCGGTCCCGAACCGAGGCACACGGCCTGACGGCTCCGAAAACCGGGAACCGGACTCCGAAATAGGCAAAATGGCCTACGGCCACCAAATGTAGCCTACGGACATTGAGAGATGGTCTACGGGACCTCTCCCTCCCCTCAGGAAAAGAAACAGAGAAAACCAAGTCTGGCTCGCAAACCGAGACAAGGCACAGAAAAGGGTTCGGAAGTCCGGAGGTAGGGCTCACGGCCGCGACTCTGAAACTTCTGAATGAGCACATTATGCAACATCACCGAGCGCTCCATCGGTGACGTCTGAGTCTTAAGGTCGGTCAAAAATGGGGTGTCTACACATAGCATCTTCAATGCTACACATAGGTTTTTCAACAGTTGGAACTGGGCCAATCGAAAACGAGTATGCTTGACGATACATATCAGCATGAGAAAATGGTTCAACAAATGAATTCAAATTCTTTCCACTCCTAAAAATTGCAGCAACAGCATGTTGACATGGATACCCATTTATTTCCCATTTTCGACATGAACAAGTTCTCAACCCAAGATCAACCATAACCGAAGGAAAACAATGCACTTCAAAGACATTATCAGATGATAAACTCACATTCCATGTCCTCCCGTCCAAAAAAGACTTCTCCAACACATTATCCATACGAGGACACAAAATTTTATTCCATTTACTAGAGAGCAGCCTCCTATCAGACCTCATATTCATGATTTGCAACCGTATCATATCCACCAAATTTGTTATTGGCAAGTGCCGAGCTTCTCGTATCCATGAATTGAATGACTCAGCAACATTTGAATACATCTCACCATAACGTTTCCCCGCAAAATATGCATCACTCCAATTTTCATATGGTAAACTTCTCAAGAAAACACTCACAATGTCTCCTCCCTCACTTTTTAATTCATTTAACTTGAAATGAAATGATGCCTTTATTGGAGCATATGCACATTCTGAAAACTTGGACACAATCGTCTCCCTAACCAAATTTGTGTTTCCACATGACAACTTATCCCTCAAATTTCTCTTTAGATGTTCCAGACAAAATCCATGAAAGCAGTTAGGGAAAAACCTAGCAATTCCCTCCACAATTCCACAATGTCGATCCGATATGAAACTTATCACCATTTCTGATCCTAATACTCCATATAAATGTTCAAGAAACCAACACCAATTGTCTTTATTCTCAGCAAAAGCTACAGGAAAAAAACCTACAAAACAAATAAGAACAAGCATATTAGATATACACATGCAGAGAAAAATAGAACAATAAACAACTAGAGAAGTTTGACACTGCCAACATCCAGAGAAAATTCACACATTGGCAACATCCAGAGAAAATTGACTTAGTGACCAGCTACAGAGAAAATTCACACAATCATAATATACAGAGAAAATTCACTTAGTGACCACCTACAGATACAATTCACACAATGACAACATCTAGAGAAAATTTATACACTGACCAAAATCCAGTGAAAATTCTCACAGTGGCCATAACAATAGAAAATCCACACAGTGGCCAAAACCAGAGAAAATTCACATTCACTCAATTCCTACATGTATAGAAAATTCACATACTTAGATAAAATTAGATATATTTACAATTACCTTCATTCCCATCTTTCCCCGTTGCAGCAAGCATAACTCCTTTGTATCGTCCTTTCAAAAATGTTCCATCAAGAAAAAGCAATGACCGACAATATTTGAAACCAGCAATGCATGCATGAAAAGCCACAAACACTCTTTTGAAACGCTTGTTATCTTCAAAATCTAACTCAAAACGACTCCCTAGATTGTTCTTCAATGCCTCATCAAAATACCACCGTAATTGATCAAATGACAAACAAGAATCCCCATATGTACTACATTTTGCTTTTTCAACACCCAACCAACCACAGCTATAACTGATTGAGACCCCATACTTGTCTTTCATTTCTTTCACAACATCCACTGGACGAGTTAAACGTTTTGCACTTACCTCTTCAAGTATCAGCCCAGAAACTAAGCTGGAAGTCATCCTCGAATGTTTACTCGTACGAACCGCCACACCACACGTATGTTCATTGTTCAAAGTCCTTATGTAGAAGAACCCATTTGTTTTTTCAACAGAAGCATGTACACGCCACATACATCCCCTTGATTCCTTATATGCACATTCTGCTGTAACCCTCACCTTGTCATTTTTAACATACGTAAACTGAAAACCAACCTCAATAGCATACTTGCATAAAAAAGTACGGAACTCAACCACACCACCCTCAAACTTTTGTCCAACACTCGTAATATTATTCCGCCAACTAGCCGACAATAACACCTTTTCTTGGTGAGAACAAAACTTAGAGAGTGAATTCCTTTCAACATCCACCAGCCTATCACACTCACCATCCACAACATCTACCCAATTAGACCCCACTTCATCCTCTTCATCAGAAGTACTACATCTACTAACTGAAACATCAACTATATTAACACCGCGTGCACAAACAACCCTCAACATATTCACAAAATCAATATTATTTCGAACCATACAATTTGGATGGCCCAAAATAGAATATGAAATACACATAGTCTCAGGTTTCAAATTCTCCCATGTTTTACACAAAATGCCAACCAATTCCTCAAAATTCAATTCGCATGAAACATTAATGACAATAGTATCATTCCCATATTTGCACAGCAACAACACTGCACTGTTCATTGAAACTGAAACAAAAAACAACAAAAATAATTTGTTTAACATAGAAACACTTCACAAGAACAACATAAAAGCACAGAGAAATTTCTAAAAATTATAATTTTCTCTGAACTTAAAATAAAAGTCCAAAGACATCTACAAACTGATATTCACCTTCAAGATGATAAAAAACAAAATCACAGAAACTTAATGAATCACAGAGAAATTTACTGCTAACTATTAAACACAATTATAGAAAAAAAATCACATAGAATACAAGTCCAGAGAAATACTTTTCTCTGAACTACAAACTGAAAGTGAGTAACAAACTTACAATTTTCTCTGAACTACAAATACAAGTCCAGAGAAATTTATGAACTTACATTCACTTTCTCATATTCTATCTCCATTACAAACTTCTAATAATATGTCCATATGCACTTATAATTTCCTCTGGACTGCACAAACAAAAGTGCAGAAAATGAAATTTCTCTGGTTTGAAAAAACATAGAACAAAACTTATCATTGATCAGCATGTTGATAAAAAACAGAGCACCAAAAATGAACTCTAAACATCAAAATCACCTACACTGTCAACACTATTTGAAATTGATCAAAAAACAAAGAATGAAAAATTAATTCCAAAAAATAAAAATCAACTATATCAAGCTGGCCTCTCTCTAAACAAAAATCAAAATCCATATGGAATCTAAATCGAAAACAAACCTAATTCAACTCCACTCAAAAACCTACGCGATCAACACACTGTCAACACTCTTTGAAATTGATTAAAAAACAAATAATAAAAAATCAATTCCAAAAATAAAAATCAACTCTATCAAGATGCCCTCTCTCTAAACAAAAATTCAAAACAAAAATCAAAATGCATGTGGTATCTCCATCGAAAACAAACCTGATTCAACTCTACTGAAAATCTACGTGATCAACACACTGTAACACCACTGAAATCTCCGATGAAATCTCCAACGAAATCTATACGATCGTAGCAATCTTTCTCGTCAACTCCACTGAAATCTCCGACGAAATCTCCACCATAAATCTCCACTGAAATCTCCGATGAAAACTCCGATAAAATCTCCACTTCAAATTCGGTTTCCAAAATCTGTCAGTTAAGTCAACAATATAATATTCAAACAAATTTATGTTATAAAGGAAGGGTAATTTAGGTACTTTATAACCTAAAATAAATTTGAGGGATCTTAGCCATCAAAACATATTATAAAGGACCTGTCCTCCTATCAAAAGTAGAGGAGGGACCTTAGGCCAATTTTCCCTAACTTATTTCTCAAATTAGGCTTAATTTGAACGGAATTTTCAAATTAAGTTAAAGCGTTATTACAAATCACGTTTTCACTGTTTTTAGACTCCTCTTATAAAAAATTTGTAAAATAGTAACTACGCTTTTAATTAAGGAGTTGTTTGGGGTGTCCTAAATAAGTGCACTTTTTGTTTTTTTGGACTAAAAAGTTGAGGGAAAAAATATGGATGTTTGGGTTAACTTTTTGACTTTTTATGGAAAAATGTGTAATAAAAAATTGTAAAAATTGGTTTGTAGAGGAAAATTAGGATTGGAAGTTGTGCAGCCGTAATTGTTGACTTTTGGTGAATAGAGTTAACTTTTTAACTTTTTGAGTAACTTTTTAACTTTTTGACTTTTTTTAAGTATCCCAAACTTGGCCTAAGAAAACGTTATTACAAACCACATTTTTAAGTTAATCATAAAGCGTAGTTTCAAACCACGCTTTTAAGTAAATTTTTTTTTTTTTTTTTTTTTTTTTTTTCAGAAAATGTGATTTCTAACCACGCTTTGTTACTTAAACTATGTTATAAAGAAAGCATGGTTAGAAACCATGCTTTCTATGCACCAAACACTCTCTCTCTCTCTCTCTCTCTCTCTCTCTCACACACACACAAACACACACTCACACTCAATATATATATAAATTTTAATATATATTTATAATTTAATATATATATATATATATTTTTTATTTCATAAAATTGAAACCAATATTAAATATATATAATAATAATTTATAACAACAAATAATAATCAACTATATAAAATGATTACTTTTTTATTTTAATTCTTAATTTTTTTTTATTTTACTGTTTAGGGACAAAATTTATTTTTTTTATTTTAGGGTTTAAGATTTAATTCTTAAAATTTATATTTTTTTATTTTAGGGTTTAAGATTTATAAAAAATAAAATAAATTTTAAGAATTAAACTATAAATTCTAAACCCTAAATCCTAAAATAAAAATAAATAAATTTTAAGAATTAAACCCTAAACCCTAAAATAAAAATAAATAAATTTTATCCCTAAACACTAAGGTACGTTTGGTAACATCTACGTTTTTGGTTTGTGTTTATAAAAATTTTATAAACTGGTTTCTGTTTATTTTTAGAAAAACATAAATTACAAACGTGTTTGGTTTAAACAAAATGTTTAAAAAAAATTTAAAACATAAACTAAAAAATATGTTTGTTCAAGTCTAAAATATTTATATTTATATTTATTATTTATGACAATGGGATCACACATATTATAATTGAAAAAAAAATTAATTAAAAAAAATATTTAAAAAAAAATTAATTGGAAAAAAATTATTTGAAAAAAAAATGAAAAAAAATTAATTAAAAAAATAATTGCAAAAAAATTTAATTGAAAAAAAAAATTTCAAAAAAAATTATTTGAAAAAAAAAAAATTGAAAACTGAAAACGTAAACTCATTTTTTGAGTTTACGTTTTTTCCTCAAATTTATAAACTGAGACAACCATTTATAAACCAACGATTTTTCCAATAATTTTTTTCAATAATTTTTACAAACCATGTTTTTTGCAATTAAATTTTTTTTCAAATATTTTTTTTAATTAATTTTTTTTCAATTATAATATGTGTAATCCCATTGTCATAAATAATAAATATAAATATAAATATTTTAGGCTTGAATAAACATATTTTGTAGTTTATGTTTTAAAATTTTTTTAACATTTTGTTCAAACCAAACACGTTTGTAATTTATGTTTTTCTAAAAATAAACAGAAATCAGTTTATAAAATTTTTATAAACATAAACCAAAAACGTAAATGTTACCAAACGCTACCTTAGTGTTTAGGGATAAAATTTATTTATTTTTATTTTAGGTTTTAGGGTTTAATTCTTAAAATTTATTTATTTTTATTTTAGGGTTTAGGATTTAGGGTTTAGAATTTATAGTTTAATTCTTAAAATTTATTTTTTTTATAAATCCTAAATCCTAAAATAAAAAAAATAAATTTTAAGAATTAAACCTTAAACCCTAAAATAAAAAAAATAAATTTTATCCCTAAACAGTAAAATAAAAAAAATTAAGAATTAAAATAAAAAAGTAATCATTTTATATAGTTGATTATTATTTGTTATTATAAATTATTATTACATATATTTAATAGGGAAAATTAGTGTAGGGTCCCTCTCCCACTTTTCATAATGGAAGAGATCCACAAAATTATTTTCTGATGTCTAAGGTCCCTAAACATATATCAGAGAAATTTGTCTCTCTTCTCTCTCTCTTCTCTGCTCCCCCACCCTCCTCTCCACCCTCCTCTCCACCATCCTCTACGACATCTTCTTCAATACCTTCTCCTCCGACTTCTCCCTCCGCTCTACCACCGTCAGCCGGTTGAATCCGATGAGGAAGAAGAGACTTTCTTCGATTTGGAATTTGATGTGCCAGGTTCTGACGAGAAGGAAGACAAGGACGATAGTTCGGACACTGATGAAGATTCGTACAACGATTTGGCTATAAAAAGGACGGCGTGATCGAGTCCGATTTCGTTCCTGAGATCTCCGCCGAAGTTTCGTGTGTTTATGCTGTTTAAGAAGCCAAAATTGGAGAAAATCGAGTCTGTCGATGCGTCGCCGGCGACTCACCAGCAGAGCAAGCGTTTCGCTGAGAAATGTAAGGTTAAGGAAGTTTTGATTTTCTCACTGCTTGCAAGAGTGAACAGTTCGAGAAGTAATTCACGGAAGCAGAGCTCTGAGAACGGTTCGTCGAAGCGTTTCGCCAACGATGTGGTCCAGAAGTATCTGAAGCTTTTAAGGCTCAATCCTCACATGAAGAACCAAAGGAATGGCAGGTTTGCAGTGGCAGTGAAAAGCTGATTCAGATGATCCATTATCAGAAAGAAATGGTAAATCACGATTACCTGAATTGAATTTTCTCTAGGTTAAAACCAGAGAAATTCTCTAGTTTGAACTGAAATTTCTCTGGGTTGGTCCGGAGAAATTTTCTGGCTTAAAGTGAATTTTCTCTGGATTGGTCCAGAGAAATTCTATGATTTGAACTGAATTTTCTCTGGGTTGATCCAGAGAAATTCTCTGGTTTGGCGGACAATTTAGTTTCTTCGACAGCTATGATTTCTGGGTATGCCCGAAGTGGATGAAAATTGAAAGTTGTTGAACTCTTGCGTGGTATGGCGGAGAAGAATTTGTTTTCTTGTACTGAATTTGAACTGATTTGAACTCTTGCGTGGTATGGCAGAGAAATTCTATGATTTGAACTGAATTTTCTCTGGGTTGATCCAGAGAAATTCTCTGGTTTGGCGGAGAATTTAGTTTTTTCGACAGCTATGATTTCTGGGTATGCCCGAAGTGGATGAAAATTAAAAGCTGTTGAACTCTTGCGTGGTATGGCGGAGAAGAATTTGTTTTCTTGTACGGCTTTGATATCTGGGTTGGTATAGAGTGGACAATGGATTGATGGGTTTAATCTCTTCATTGAAATGAGGAGAGCAGGGGTTGATATTGTAGACCCTTTTATTCTTTCAAGCATTGTTGGAGCCTCAGCTAATTTAGCAGCATTGGAGCTTGGAAAACAGATTCATTGCTTAGTTTTATCTCTTGGTTATGAATCTAGTTTATTTGTTAGTAATGCACTTGTTGATATGTATGCTAAATATAGTGACATACTAGCAGCAAAGACCATTTTTGATACTATGTGCTGAAGAGATATAGTTTCTTGGACTTCAATTATAGTTGGGATGGCCCAGCATGGACGAGCAAACGAATCATTGTCTCTGCATGATGAGGTGATTTCAGCTAAATTTTCTTTGGTTTTTTAACTGAATTTTCTCTAGGTTGAAACCAGAGAAATTCTTTGATTTTTTAACTGAATTTTCTCTGGGTTGGTTCAGAGAAATTCTTTGGTCTTACTGAAGTTTCTCAGGGTTGATCCAGAGAAATTCTTTGGTTTTTAAACTGAATTTTCCCAATTCAAGAATTTCAGTATTATGGAGATCCAGGTAGATTTCGGCAAATCATCACAAATCTCATGGGTAATTCAATCAAGGTAAGTATGCATCAGCTTCTCAAATTTCAGTCCAACAACTCAGAGAAAATTCAGACCAACCAAACCAGAGAAATTCTCTGGACCAACCCAGAGAAAGTCTAGAGAAAATTCAGTTCAGACCAAAGAAAATTCAGTCTAAACCAAAGAATTTCTCTAGACCATGTAAACAAACCCATGGTGGTAATGCTGCAAATTCAAACAGGTGAAGAAATTATGAAAATATTGAGGAATTTTCTCTAGACAAATTTTCTCTGGATTAATTTTCTCTGGACCAATTTTCTCTGGATCAACTTGAGAGACCTTAGACATTATGAAAATATTAAGTGTCTTTTATGCTGTAAAGTCTTAATACCAGGGACCTAAAAAAAAATTCCCCTATTTAATATTGGTTTCAATTTGATGAAATAAAATTTATATATATATATATATATATCAAATTATAAATATATATTAAAATTTATATATATATATTGAGTGTGAGTGTGAGTGTGAGTGAGTCATGTGTGTGTTTGTGTCAGAGAGTGAGAGAGAGAGAGAGTGTTTGTGAGTGCGTGTGTTTGGTGCATTGAGAGCGTGGTTTCTAACCACGCTTTCTTTACAACACAGTTTAATTAAGAAAGCGTGGTTAGAAACCACGTTTTCAGAAAAAATAAATAAAAAATAAAAAATATTTTACTTAAAAGCGTGGTTTGAAATCACGTTTTATGATTAACTTAAAAGCGTGGTTTGTAATCACGTCTTCTTAATTAAAAGCGTGGTTTGTAACCACGCTTTTACTATTTCACAAATTTTCTGCGGGAGGGGCCTGGAAACAGTGAAAACGTGGTTTGTAATAACACTTTAACCTAGTTTGGGAAATAGGTTACTAATTTGGCTTAATTTGGGAAAAGCCCCAAATCGCTGAAGTCGATTACCATACAAATGAGCGGTTTCGTAAATACAATATAGATAAATATGATTTGTAATATGATATTATTGTAGGTTGTAAGTGGGTTGTAATTTTTACCTACATCTGCAAGAGCATGCCCTTATTTAGAATTATTATTATTATTATTATTATTATTATTTTATGATGATGTTGATAAGTTTGTAAATATTTTAATTTTATTTAAAGGGTTTGAATTACATGAAATTTGAAAATAATTTATTATTATTTTATTATTATATTTTTTATGAATGTAAAAGTTAATGAAGAATTACTTTTAGGTAAATTTAGGATTTTGAATTATTTTATTTTAATTGTATTGTTGGGTAGCGTATGATTTTGATGATTTAGTTTAAGATTTTAAAATATGTGTTTGTATTAGTTTATGATTTTATTTAAAAGTTTATGATTTTGAATAATTTACTTGTATTAGGGATTGATTTTGTTGTGTTTTTAATTTTATAAGTTTTAATTCATTAATTACTAATGTTGAGCATTTTAGAAAATAAGGAAAAATGGCCAAAAATAAATATTTACAAAATGAGAAAAGAAAAAAAAACTCAAAAATAAATTTTTAAAACAAAAAATCCAATTCGCAAACCGTCCGCACATTCACGAACCCTATTCGCACAAATCGTAACCCGTACTGCAGGCGATTGCAGATTTAATTTTTCCCAAATCACACATATGTGAGCAGGTCAAAATTGCAAATATGCAGGTGGGTTCAATTTTTGTGGGTCTCTCCAAATTCATATTTGGTTGTGCTATATGGTAAAGGATTATGAGTGTTAAGGGGAATAAGATTAGCATTCTTTTTTGGTTGAAGTATTTAGAAGGAATATTTATCAATAAATCTCATATCACAAACAAGTACTTTAATTAGTTCTAATTTTTTTTTTTTATTGATTTATTAAGTCCTATTAGTGGTGAATTTCTTTCCACGTAGTCTTATTTTTTTATTTTAGTAGTGTTTTGGTGAACAACTATATCCTTTTATTAATGACAGGTGATATGATAATCTAATGTGACAAGTATTAATGTGATACTCTAAAGAAATTAAAAACTCTTTAGTGTACTTTTTTTAAATATAACAACGTGGTGAGTATGGTGTGACACCCCAAGACTTCTACTTCAAAAAAACTAAAAACTCTTTAGTGTATTTTTTTCCCCTCCAAATATGACAATGTGGCAGATATGATGTGACATTTCAAAAAGACTAAAAATTCCTTAGTATACTTTTCTTAAATGTGACAACGTGGTGGTTATGTCACAAAAACTCCTTAGTATACTTTTTCCAAATGTGACAACGTGGTGAGTATGATGTGACACTCTAAAAATAAATAAAAACTCCTTAGCGTACTTTTTCCAAATATGACAATGTGCAGGTATGATGTGACACTAAAAAAAAATCTTTAGTATACTTTTTCCAAACGTGACATGTAACACTCCAATGTGGCAAGTATAATGTGACACTTTAAAAATAAATAAATAAATTAGTGTACTTTTTCCAAATGTGACACTCTAATGTGGCAGGCAAATGAGTCATTATACATCCAAAAGGTCAAAATGGATCACAAAAAAAAAATATGGGACTATATAAATTACAAGTCCAAAATACGAGACTTATTGGTCAATCTTCCTATTTAGAAAGAGAAAGAGAAAAAGTATGTAAAATTAAGTAAAATATAGATATATTTTATTCATATTTTATCTTCATTTTCTCTTTTCTTTTTGAAATCCATTCTTAAATCCTCTAACTAAACACAACATAAGGGGGTGGAATTGTTAATTTAAGAGTAATTCTACTTACACCACTAATTTATCTATTTATACCTTTTATTTCATTATACCACTAAACAAAAGGTAATTCTCATTATACCTATTATACTATCAAAACTAATGTTAAATTAAAAACACTTCAAACTCTTTAAGTTTTGTCCATTTACACCAATAGTTTTTGATAATACAATGCTAAAAAATTTAAATGATTCTAGTGCCAAGTTACCAAACAAACTAATTTTTTCTAGCCATTTGTTGTCGTTCAATTGGATGATTTTACTTTACTTTAACAAGAAATTAGTTGGAGTTTATTTGTGAAGTGCATGTTCGTATACAAATTATATTACTCTAGTGTCATGTTATCGAACTAAAATAAATTTGTCCAGGTACATGTTGCTTTATGTGTGTTATATATTGTCTTCATTGTTATCACATCAAAGGCATCCATTCGTTTCAATGTAATCAATGTCTATTTTGGTTGGACAATACTCTTTGGCCCTGTTTGGCAAGTTGGGTTTTATTTTTTTTTATTTTGGTAAAATTCATAAAAAGATAAAATAGGCTAAAATAATTAATAAGAAAAAATGTCACATCAAACCATAGTAATCATTTTACTTTTTATCTCACAAACATCATATCCAACTATAAAAAAAAAAGGAAAATGTTTGGGGCCCCCTTTGGGGATGACCCCTACATCCTCAAAGTGATCCTGACCCTCCATATATGTGTGGGACCCACTCATGTATGTATGAAGTCCACATCATGAATGGTTCAGATTTATGGGGGGTGTTATGGGGGTGAGGGTCTCAATCATTACTCAAAAAAAAAAAAAATCTAACCATTTTGCAAATACAAAAATTTTAACATACTAAAATAGCCAATTTTCCAAACATGACATGTTAACTAATAAGGATGTTTCTTCCTCATATAATCTACTAGCAAATGAGTGCTACTAAAGATATTTAGCAGCCAGATGATTGTGCTTATATTGCTGCAATGAATAGAAACATAAGCCTTCTACATAAATAAATAAAAATAAATAAAATTGAAAATTTACAGTAATGAGTAACCAAACAAATTAAAAACGTTCGATCTTGAGTTACTCGAAATATATCTTTTATTTGACAGTGGGTTACTGGACATATATTTTTTGTTCGGTAATGTAATTTTAGACTATTTTATTTTATTTTATTCGATTTTGACACACCGAATAAAAGTCAAACAACTCTATAAAAAAACGAAATGAAAACCTACCAAAAAAAAAAAAAAAATTACCATTTCACTTTTTTTATGGTTCTTCATCACCATTCTATAATTAAAACACTATGATTCTCACTTTTTGAAAAAAAATATATAGCAGAAAAGAAAAATTGAAAAGGGAAGAAGAGCAATAGGGATTGAAAAGTAATAGGGGTAGAGAGATAATAAAATATATTTAATTTTAGTCTTTTGTTCTTAAAATTAATTTTACACATGGGTAAAATTGGAAAAAAAAATTCATATGAAGAGTGTAAAGGGGAGCTTCTATCTACACACACCAAATCCCCTCTTTGCACATCCTTCTCACTACACACACCCAAAAAAATAATCCCTAATTCTGTTACTCACTGCACACACATTTGATTCCACATCTACCCTCACACTCTCACACACACACACAGACGCACACACACCCTCAAACCCGGCTGTCCCGACGGTGCACACCCATTGAAGCTACATCTCTCAGATTGCTCTCCCAACAGTGCAAATACACCCATTGAAGCTGCGCTGCATCTCTCACATTGCTCTCCCAACGGTGAAAATAGCTCCCTGCTTCACACAGTTAGGGTAACTTTTTTCACCAATCTTCAATTTTTTTCATTTGCCAAATAGTTCCCAACGGCTAGCATACCCCATGTTCATTTGTAATGTAGAGTTTTTCATTTGTAATCTAGAGTTTTTCACTTGTAATGTAGAGTTTTTCATTTGTAACCGTCGTTCGGAACTGGTTTTCCGAAATATAACAATTGGTTCGGACGTAGAAATCCGAAAATAATCAATAATTTCATAAGTAGATTTCCGAAAATGTTTCATTGTTTCGATATCCAACTTCTGAAAATTTTGAATTTAGACAACACTCAACTTCCGAACAGAATATGTATTTTTGGCTGTGAACTTCCAAACAGGTTTTTTTTTTTTTTTCCCTTCTGTTGTATATTGTTGTTTGAAGGGAGCTTATATTTCCACATCCCCATTCCCCTCTTTACACACACTTAATAAACACACTTATTATAATTTACACACACTTATTATAATTTTGTTAAACACTTATTAGTAATTTCACTTGAATAAACACTTATTATAATTTTACACACACTCTCATTAATTTTACACACACATTATAATTTTACACACACTCTCTTTATTTACACACACTTGTTTGCATGGCCATTCTTTATTTACACACACTCATTACACACACTTATTATTTTTTGCAGATAATATGGATTCTGAATGTCAACAACGTGTCCCACCTACTGCTTCAAATAGACGACGTCGTGAATTGGATGTAGACCATGAACGGGGACGAGGGCGTGGGCGAGGACGAGGTCAAGGTCGTGGTCAAGGTCATGATCCAGTTTCGGTAAAATATGCTATCCCCAGTGCTAGTCAAAGTCGGAGCCGAAGCCAAAGACGAGTTCAAGGTTATGATATGCCTGACAATGCTGTGGAGGATGCCTCTTTACCTGATTCTCCTCCTGTCTAGGAAGAGAACCTTACTCATGCTTTTCCAGGTGGACCGACTGATCCATCAATACTGTAGAGTTTCAATAGTCATGTCGCTGCAGCTGTTTGGCACGGGGAGTGTCACACCCCAAACCCGCCCCTAAAAGTTTTGGGCATGACCTATTCAGAAACGGACACTTAACCTGTTATACATAACATATGGGGCCTGAGCGGAAGTATTACCATTATAAAATAACATAAAACATCATCCATTGAGCTACCACTACCATGCCAGGACCGCACACATTGCATTAGGTACATAATATATAGAAACATACACCTGAACTTCCGTTACACACTTATGCATTCATACTTAGACCCACAATTGGGCGTGTAACGAAAATATTAATGAAAGACAACCAAAGCATAAGCCAATAACCTAACAACACTTTACAAAATGCACGGCTTCAGGTAGGTGCCTGGACGCATCAAAGTTGACAAGAGAAAGACGAGCCTTAAAGGTTAGGACTGAACTCCCGGTTGATTACCTGCAGAAATAGACGGACAAAATACAGAATGAGTGAACTCAGTGAATAATAGTACATAAATAATGTAATGTTTAACCTGAATAATAAAACATATAACTGTAGATACATATGATTAACTACATTCCATAATTATTTCCAAAACAACCATAGGTCTAATTTTCGTGACAGAGTGGCTTTAAGCCCAGCATATACAGAACAGCCATAGGCCTACAGATGCAGAACGACCATGGGTCCAGAAATATCAGAATAGCCATTGGCCCAGAAATAACAAAAATAACCAACGGCCATCGGCCCAGAAATAACAAAACGGCCATCGGCCCAGAAATAACAGAACGGCCATCGTCCTAGAAATAACAGAACGGCCATCGGCCCAGAAATAACAGAAATAACAGATGTATGGACTAAAGAGGTGGCTCGTACGGATTCTAGAGGTGGCTCCCACCAAGGTGTAGCACTTAGTTCCGTACAGCACTTAGTTCCGTATAGCACTTTGTTCCACACCAGAAAACATCAGAACAAATTAAAATAGATAAACACATTCTTCCCATTAATCACATGAATGAACATAGATAACATAAGTTTAACAGAACGTTACCAATAATTGTTAGCAAAAGGTAAACATATTTTACAGCATGAACGCTTTCAGAAATACGTAGATACCACCGTTCCATAATGCATATACATCCCATTTGCTTATCATGTTTCAATGCCACTAACTAGCAGATAACAGAATGGTAACATTAATTGTCAATAGCAAACAAAACATATGGTACAATGATGCGCTTAGATTTCCTCTTGGTTCTTTGTAAGTAGACATACTTGTTTCGTAATTAACAGAACCTTAACATTACCAATAATCCAAAGGTAAATGTACCATTACATCAACAGGCCAGAACAATTCATATCATAACATGAATTACATAATAATGTCGTTGATACGCAATTCTTTTCTATTAACCAACTTCACAGTGTTAATAGTTTGTATGAAATTCTTATACAGAATCATAGATAATTCTTAGGATGGTACATTGACAATAATCATTAGCCATAACCCAAAATACGGAGTAAGTTCAGAGTCATACCGATGTGTGCTAACTCTTTCAATGTTCACATCAATTCCCAATCAACACACATGTTAACATATTAGCTCACGGAGAATAGAATGTTGTTAACAATATTTCTTAACTGTAAATAATGTACGTTTGTAGTACTATTACTCACAGTGATCGGCTCCCGGTAGTACTGGGATGATGTCCTCGTCTCGACCTACAAGTACATTGCACAACACATTATATGAGATTATACTCGATCCTTTACTTATTCTCTTTGATCATTCAATCAATTAGCCATGGTGGTACCAAACTCATTATTCTTTAATAAGTTATAATCCATGTCTCATAAAATAGGAGAAATCGATCGGAAATGGTTTAGGTGAAGAAATGGTACAAAACTGGTTGACAGAAAGTGAACAGTCGTCACTAATTTGGGCATAACTATTTCTGTATTTAGAATTTGGGCGTGAGACCACTTCCATTAAAAACTAGACTTCCGGGGCTTGATTTCAGGCTCAAGAATCACTCAAAACGGAGTCCGGATACAAAAGATATGCTTGTTTAAAGTTGGCTGGACAGAGCTGTCTCCGCACGTGCGGGGGAACAGTGCCACACGTGCGGCCTGGACAGTTTGCAGTCCGAAAATGGCTGAAAATTTGGGACTTCTCATTTTCAAAATCAAACCTTAATTACATGTAAATCAAAGCCCAAAACCCTTTAATACATGACCAATTTCATATTATTATTCTCCATCAACCATCATAACCTCAAAATAAACAAATATAATGCCTATACTTCTTCAATCAAGAAATTCTAAGGAAATCAAGGTTCAATCAATATATATACATAAAACCCTAACTCAAATGGGTTCAAAGCTTCCCTTATTATCATGATTTCATGAAATTGATGTCTCAAACATAAGGATTCAAGATAATTAATCTTACCTTAGTTCACTCTTTGATTTCTCCAAGCTTCCATGGTTGTTCTCCCTTTTCTATCTTCAATTCCCTTCAAACCACCATGATTGTTAAGCTCTTCTTGGTTTCCCCTCTCTTTTCTCCCCCACGGTTCTCCTCTCTCTCTTTTAGATATTTTGGCTTCCAAAAGATGAGGCCAAACACTCACAAACATATCTATATATCTAAATAAACACACACACAAGGCTCAACACAATAGGGAGAACCAAACGTGGCCTTACGAATTGCGCAAAATCAAATTTCAATTAAAGTTCCCAGGTGACTCTAAAAATTGTGCTGATCATAAATATGTCCCCTGTTCTGGTTTCTGAAGTCTCTAGGGTCTTCAATTTGCAGTACAAAGTTAACCACCCAAACGTGCATTAACGAATCAGACAAATTAGATTTCCAATTAATTTTCCCCAATAGTTCTAAAAATTCCCATTAACATACCCAAGTACTCAATTTTGATTTCTGAACCCATAAAAGTCGGTAATTTCAATTTGAAGTCCGTAACTCAACAGATAATGCGTTAATTCTAATAGATATAATTAAATTAAAACACATCCTCTCATAGGTAAATAAAGATGATTTCTTATACGCATTTTGGAGTCATTACAGAGAGGTAAACATTCCTGAGTAGAAGTGAAATTCATTTGTATATAAATTTTTTTTTCCTATGTGTGTTGTATGATAGTTTCTAATGAGATATTATTTGTGTTATAGGAACGAGGGCCCCTAAAGTGTCATAATCACTCTTCGAAGATCCTTGCATGGCCATGGTGGTCAGTAGGCAACAACACCACATTCAAAGCCATTATTGAGGAGTCTAGGCTGTCACAGTTAGCTCGTTGCACTTATCAGTTCGTCAACAAGCTTCTAATCTCCAATTTTGTTGAGAGATGGCAACCTGAGACGAACACATTTCACATGACAATTGGTGATATGACCTTGACCCTGGATGATGTTGGCACTATTCTTGGCCTTCCCATTGTAGGCAAATCAGTCAGCGTACCAGATGTGACTGATCATCATGGAGTTACACTACTGGTTTATGGCTTGGGGATTACTGAACGTGCAGCACATGAAGAGGTTTCTTCTGCTGGTGGCAATTCAGTCAGGCTTGAGTGGTTGCGAAGTCAGTTTGCTGGTGTCACAGATTCAGACCCCGAGGAGGCTATACAGTGCGCTGCTAGAGCTTATTTGTTGTTTCTGTTGGGATGTACACTCTTCAATGACAAGAGTGGCGGCAGGGTTTCTGTTGTTTACCTTGGCTTATTGATGGATTTGGGATCCATTCATACTTACGCCTGGGGTGTTGCTACATTAGCATTTTTATATAGACAGTTGGGGTATGCTAGCCGGTCCGGGGTTAAGCAGATAGGTGGTTATATGACTCGTTTGGAGGCATGGATTTATGAGCACTTCCGAGCATTCCGACCTCACCAGAACATGGGCTACAATGAAGACATGCCACACGTGTACCATTGGGCATCTAGGAGAGAGGCGGGTTCCTCCATTGATCATTTGAAATCTTTTCGAGTCGAGCTTGACAGTTTGGTAGCTACTGATGTAAGTTTACTCATCCTGAGATAATTTTAACACTTTCCATTTATTTTACCCTTTATATACTTTAATTCAAAAACACTTTACGTTTACAGGTTATTTGGGATCCATACCACAACTGCAGAGACCGACATCCATGTAACCCAGTTACGTTCTACCCTGGATGCTTAAAGTGCTTAGACGTTGTCATACCTTATCATCCAGATAGAGTTCTGAGGCAGTTTGGCAGGGTTCAAACCATCCCAGATGCATCGCTAGCTCCCAGTCGTGGTGCTCGAGGCAACATATCTGCACGATATACAGTCATGTATAGATACTTGGATAGGATCTAGGAGGCTTGGGATAACCACGTGTTATCTGAGCAACGGAGGAGCACACCAGTTCGTCAGCCGTGGGAATGTGTACCGGGTTACATGGATTAGTATAAGAATATCACGCACCTATATGTTGAGCACACTGATGAACCGCGTGTCCATGACCATCAGGATTTCAGCCAACATGCTGATGTAATATATTATCCTCTTTTATGCATTTGTAACTTGCTTTGTATTTTCTGATATGTTCCATAAAATGTGATATTCTTTTCAAATGTAGCGTATTGCACATGCACTGTAGATTTCACATCCTATTATTGACGCTGGTTATGAGGAGGGGATTCGACATCCTTATCGACTTTACCAGGCTATCGAGAGTATGATGCATGTCCTTGAAGGTTAGCACATTGACGAAGCTGAACTTAGTTCTGCTGGACCTAGTTATACTGGAGGTCGCTTTCCATCTTCGACATTGACATACAGTCGTAGGCCTAGGCATAGGCATACAGCTGATTCGTGACATGTTATTTGTTAGTTGGTGGATTTTTTTTGGTATTTTTTGTAAGATGATATTGTTGTAATGGTAACAATGGTTAATATTTTCTTATTAGAATGGAATGGCAACAATGGTATTGTAATGACATTGTAATGACATTTTATTATTAGAATGGAATGGTAACAATGGTCGTTTATTTTGTAAATGATATTTTCTTATTACAATGGAATGGTAACAATGGTCGATAACATTCAATCCAGATTGGAAAACATAACACATCAACATAAAAAACACATCCATTAATTTCTTCCATAATTCTAACATTGTCAAATGCATACATGTGTCATGCGACATCAACAACATCAAAAGTCTCTCGAGTAGCTACATTATCATGAATAATGTCCTTGAAATGTTGAATGCAACGCACATATACATCATCCCAGTCGACAGCGCAAGGGTGACGGTATTTTCGCCAATTAGTGGCTATAGGAGGAACTGGATGGCCTAGCTGCAGCAAAACCTGCACCAAATATCAATTGAGTTAGTGGTCATACCTCACAACTTCTTGTACATGCACAAACCCAATTTATAAGTTTTTGTTATACCTGGACGAAATGATTTCTGTTGACAAACCCAATGGCAATCTCACGTCTATCAAGTTGAGGTACTGGCACTGTTCTAAGAGGTAAAAAGGTGAGACATTGCTGTAATGACAAGTGGTATAACACAAGATTGTAGCACAATGCAACAAGATGCCCCATGTCTGGCATAGTCATCCAATGTGAGTATCCAGGATTGTCTTCAAAGTATGACAATATGCTTGTCAATTCTTCAAACCTTTCGTAGGACCCATAAAGTGTAATGTATTCCTCTTTGTGTGTGTGCAGCTCACCCAACAGATCACGCCTAACCTGAGCCCAATCATCTTCTGTATGACCAATTGAAGCAGCTATAGCCCTGAAACCACAATTCCCATCTGCAGCTACATCATTGACAAACTTAATGTATGGTTCAACCCAGAAGGGAAAGCATCAACATATGCACCAGGTTTCACTGTTCTAGTAATATATACCTTCCCTTTCGGATTCACCTTCTCCTTTCCCTTAACAGGTCGTTTTTTCTTGGTTTGCAGAGTAGAAGCTAATGTAGTGATTTGAGTGTCCCTAGGTGAGAAGGAATCATGTCCAGATTGCACAAACTCAAATGCACACGGGTCACGACGGGTAGAAACATTGATCTTCTTATGATCCCGAGGACGTGTTTTAGGCTTCACCTCCAGCTCAACAAGAAAAGTGCTTCCTGGATATACAATCTCTTTCAACTTCTTCAAAAGCTCCAACCGCATGGTTCTATCACTTTCATCAAACTTGTTCACAAACAACTCTACTTCTGTATGACAAGTCACCTCCGTTTCGTCTTCTTTGTTGCATACGGAGATATGAAGTTGCCTCCACTGTGAGTGTATGGTAGCAAGTGGTATAGGACGATCTTGTCTGATATAGTCAGCAATCTCATAGGCACAAGGTAAACCATGAGTGTGGCGAAGGACGCATCCACAAGCTTCAACATCAATACCAATGGAATTGGCGCTCTTACTCTCTACAAGCAAATACTCCAATACAGAGATAGACACATTACCCTGTAGCTCCCTGAACTGAGAAGGTTTAAATTGATGTTGCACAACCGTTAGACTTTTCTCAAATGAAGCCTTGATATCAGTGTGTTGCAACTCAAGCAGACTGTGTATTTTCTCAAATGATGCCTGAAATGAGACTTGACATGAACCCAATTGTCTTTTAAGTTTTGCATGTGCACTCTCAGCCTTATTCAATTCTATGTAAGTCAAATTAAACTCAAGTACATGGCACTTATTAATAACATATTGAAGAAAAGTAATCTTACCGGTTCGTTGTAACATTGCTATAATGCATACACGTGTCTGTCCATGCCGCCACAAATTTGTCCTTGTAAGGAACCAACCAAGTATCCATGACGTACTTGACTGCATTAGGATAACTACTGAATTCCTTAAGTAAAGATTTAAGACGCTCATCGCATTGAATTTCAAAAGATGAATACACTAAAGAGTTCCACTCATGGTTAAACTTCTCCCATTTTTGCTGTGTCTTAAATATTTTCTTGCATTTGGTCAATACATTCTTACTGATATGCCAACGACATAATAAATGTCTGCCACTCAGGAATATCTTCTGTATGGAGTTAATCAAGGCTAGTTCTCTGTCAGTAACAATAATTGTTGGCACAACAAAACCATCCATGACATCACGCAATATAGCTAACACCCACGCATAGTTATCGACCCTCTCATACTGTAAGTATGCGAAAGCTACAGAGAATGTCATTTCAGTTGATGTCACTCCCACAATTTCAAGAAGAGGAAGACGATATCTGTTGGTTTTATATGTGCAATCCATAATTAATATACGTGGGAAAGACCGAAATAAGTCCAAACTGGTAAGATGTGCCCAAAACAAGTCTGTCACTGTCATCGTGGACTCTTTAGATCGATGGCGCTCAATGTAATTATACTTGGCCAATTCACCTAATAAGTGTTGCATCTGTGATCTTCCAGCTCTCTGTACCACCCTGTTTCGATGGCGTACATTGTAAATGGTTTTAAGTATGCTTACATTGAGAGCATCTCGCTGTTTCAAGGTTACTAGGATTTCTTTTGGCCGAACCATGCTCTTTGACATATCCATTAACAATGCTTTCTCGTTCTTTGATAGCCTCCCCGCATATGAATGTCCCTCAAGGTGCTCCGCAGGTGGATGATTATGCAATCCGCATACTACGGTCAATGTCCATTCATCATGTATGGTAAACCTGTGAGCCCTCATATCAAAAGGACAACCACACTTATTCGTACCGGTTATTCTTGATGTATTGTTGCCATCATGTTTTAACTTCTTTGTCGCTCTATATTGGTCACTCCTCTCACAAGTAATATACATCCTGGGTCTTTTTTTCCCTCCACCATAGTCTGATATTTTGATTACAATGACCAAACCATTTCTCTTTCCAACTTCACGTACCCAGTTGAGCAATTCATCCTTACTTTTGAATACCTACAAAGTCAAATAAATATTATCAAACATTTACATTTGGTGAGCAATTCGAAATATAACCATTATAATTTCGTAGAGTGAACCTGTTCAGTTGTGAATTGAGTAGTGTAATCCAACACAAAATCCACGCAAACCTGACTTCCTTGAGTTGACACATATTCCTACATGTTTTGTATAACATTACAAATTTTTAATGGCATTATAAAGATTAATTTGCAATTCAAAACTGTAAATTTGGTATGCAATTTGCAAATTTGGAATATAAAATGGGAAATTTTTTTTTTACTTCATTCGGAAGTAGTTGGTCGAATTTATTTTCAAATTTCGGAAGTTGAATGTTGTAAAAGTTAACTTTGTTCGGACAACAACTTCTGAATTTAAATACTTTGTTCGGATAACAACTTCCGAAATTTATTATTTTGTTCGGACAACAACTTCCGAAACTAAACACTTATTTCGGTAGTAGATTTCTGAACCAAACAATACAATTCGACTCTGGTTATCCGAACGACGTCGAAAAAAAAAGAAAAAGAAGAAGAAACTCACATTTCCTTCGCTATGTTTCTCATAAACACTTATTTGCTGATTTTCAGAAGGCAAATTCTCCATAACAATGATGTTTTCCCTACGAATGAGGAAGGTTGATGAATGAGTGCATTGAGAAGCTACGAACTTGGAAGAAGATAGGAATGAGTGAATACTCTGCTTTCACTTCTAGCTCAATGAAGTTACAAACTTGGACCCACGATGCAACAGATGTGAACTGGAGATGGATGTGTGCATTGAGATGTTTTGAATCAACAATGATGTCTAAAATAGTAATTTCACTTAGAGATAAAATTGTAACAAAATTAAATATCATTAAGTGTGTGTGTAAAGGGGATTTGGTGTGTGTAGATAGAGCCTCCCAGTGTAAAGAGATAAACTAGTAGTATAAGTAGAATCACTCATAATCCAATTCCCTTGGATTGAAGCAAAATGTTTATTTTGTCCTCTATTTACCAAACAAATTGTTTATCTATACTATATATATAACCAAATGTAGTGTTTTCTCAAAAGGCTCCAAAAATCTATTCCTAAATTCTCATAATTTTAGAAAAATAAAAAAATACGTGGCACCTTCCTTCACTTCTCTTCCTACTATTCAGGCATTTTCACTCCCTATCCCTATAATAAAATATAAAATTAAAAAAAAATAATAAAATATTCATTTTGTATCCATATTCATCTATATCCATCACCCACAACTCCCACATCTATTTTCATCCATATCCACCCATAGAAATATTTGAATTTTAAAATTTCTCCCCATAGATAAACATATAAAAATTTATAAAAAAATAATTTCATGGTCTACAAATAAAGATAAAGATTAAATAATTGATTTACATAATTAAAATAATAAATTTATATATATATATATATGATTTATAGCGACCCCGGTCTTTTCCCATTTAATTATTGTATCCGGACTGTTCCGTAGATTCTGTCATTGTATAATGGTTGTTGTTGTTATTCCTTATTTTCTCTTTTGGAATTATAGGATGTGTTGGGCAGGTTTGTTTCAGGTTGGTTGGATTTAGAAACCAAGAGTTGCTGTCCAGGTTTTTGGTTCTTCGCTCGAGCGAGGAGTTGTTCGCTCGAGCGAGAGGTAGTGTTTGATTTGGACCTGTAGCTATGCATTCTTGGCTTGAGCGAGCTTTTCTTCGCTCGAGCGAGTTAGTTCATCCTTCGCTCGAGCTATAGTTCCTTCGCTCGAGCGTGTGTCTGGGTTCAGACCTGAGGGTTTGAGTTCTTCGCTCGACCGAGCTTTCTTTCGCTCGAGCGAGCATTTGAGTTGTTGGCTCGAGCAAGGCTTCCTTGGCTCGAGCGTAGTTTCTCTGTGTCTGGTCGCTCGAGCGACCAAGTCTTCGCTCGAGCGAGCCTGTCCAGTTTAAATACACAGCAGCGGGATTTGATCAGTCTTTTTCATATTCTTTTGATTCAAAACCCCAGGTTCGACCTCTCTCTCTCCCTACTCACCTTCTCTCTTAGGTTTGATCTGTTTAGAGAGTGTTTCAACCCTAGTTGCTTTATTAAAAAGATAGAGGGAGTCGAGGGCTTCCATTTAATCTGAACTTTTGGCAATTTGGAGCACTTTGGTATTTGGGCATTCATCTCCATCTTCTCCATTCGGGTTACTCTCTTCGAGGTAGGGATTTCCTACTCCATTTTATAGGTTACGTTCTAAGTTTTAGTATTTTAATATGTTGGGAATACTTTGATAAATTTTGGAAAAAACCCTAGTTGAATTATTGAATTGATTTGTATAAGTAATTCATGGAATTGGGAAAAGATGGTTAAATTCATGGAATTGGGGAACTCATTGATTAATTGGCATAATTGGATAATTTGTATCATTTGTCTATTGAATTGTTGACATGGTTATTTTCAGTTTAGAAATAACTGTTTTGGGCTATCGGTGGAGGATAGTCGTGATTGTTGTAGACATTGCATGTGAATTAGGAATAACTGAAACTAATCACATTGGTTAAGTCATTAATTTTGACTGTGGCATTGATACAGAAAATACGTGTATTGATTGAGCATTGCATTTGCATACATTGTTTGTGTGTGGGAGGAGATAGGGGATGTACTCCACGGTTTAGGGGAAGATAGGGGATGGACCTCTAAACCGGATTTTTGTTTTGGAGGAGATAGGGGATGGACTCCATTAGCATCACTTTTATGTGTGCTTATTTATAGAAGTGTTTTATTGATACAGCACTAAAATGTGTATCAATCTGGAAGTATGAAGTGTTTTGATTTGAGCTTGAGTCTCATTTGTTGTTGATAATGGAAGGATGTGAATATGATATATGTAATTCACTGTTGTAAGTTTGGCCAGGTTCTGAGCCATGTTGATAAAATTGGAAGGTAAAATGAGTTTTAGACAATAGTGTTATAAGACTGTAAAATGAAGTAATGGACTATCTTGGTTAACCATCTGTTGAATGCCATTGCTTTATTCATTGCTTATATGTGGTTTAGTATATTTCTACTGGGCTGTGGCTCACCCTTTATGGGAACATCATTTTCAGGTTCAGGGGATAAGCTACCTCCAAGGACTTAGCTTGGAAGGACTTGGATTCCGAAGACTATTTTTCTGTTATTTGCTTTTATTTGTTAGTACATAGAACTCGTATTTTTTTGTAACCAAGTGTTGGCTTGGAAAGATGTAAGCCTGTAGGGCATTTTATTTGATTATTTAGTAATACTCTGATGAATGAATTAATAAAATGTCTTCTTTAAATAATGCATGTCAATGATATATAATAGATTAATTTTGAGGGCGTTACATGATTTATTAATCTATATCTATTAAAAAAAAACATATATCCAAATCTTTATTTTGATTCAATCAAAACAAAAAGCTCGAATTTTCCATAGCGCCATGAAGCTGTTGGACAATTCTGTTCTTCTTCTTCCCCTCTAATTAACAGGCCTTCCATGATGATGAATTCATTGGGTACTCTAATGGGTGATTTTGGCATTTCGATGAATGAGTTACAAGATGGAAAGGCCAGAGATTCAACAACAAACTCTCTAGAGTCACTTTATTGCTTACTTTTAGCAACCAACAGCAACACCGATACATCAGCTGGAGATGATCATGGGATCTCCATAATATTTCCACTATTCAGGCATTTTCACTCCCGTTCTTCTTCTTCCCCTCCAATTAACAGGCCTTACATGATGATGAGCTCATTGGGTACTCTAATGGGTGATTTTGGCATTTTGACGAATGGGTTACAAGATGGAAAGGCCAGAGATTCAACGACAGACTCTCTAGAGTCACTTGATTGCTTGCTTTTAGCAACCAACAGCGACACCGATACATTAGTTGGAGATGATCATGGGATCTCCATGATATTTTCATTATTCAGGCATTTTCACTCCCTCTCCCTGTAATAAAATATAAAATAAAAATAAAATAATAAAATATTTATTTATACCCATATTTACATATCCATCACCCACAACTCCCACATCTATATTCATTCATATCCATGACCTATACCTCCTATAACTCCTACACGCACATTTCTGTATTCAGTTTATTTCATATTTTAGTCAAATTCAATCATTCTCTTTCATCTATCCATTTTTATTTTCTTTTATCTACCTATCGTTAGACTAACTCATCCTTTTCATTATTATATTTTGCAAGATTGATGATCTGCGAAAATCATATTATCTTCTCCATTATTACGTTTTCTAAGTTTGATGATCTGTAAAAAATTATTACAAGGTTGGTGTAATATGATTTTGTACTTTATATCTTTGTGTAAATATATATTTTTTCTTAATATTTTTCAATTCATCTACACATCTTTTCATCTTCTCCATTTTTATGCTCCTAATACTATTTCTTATTTTATATGCATTTTTTTCAATGTTTATTATTTGTGTGTACATATTTCTTTTTTCCAATATTTTTCAATTTATTTACACATCTTAATCATATTCGATTTGTTTTCTTTTTCCAAAATATTTTTCAGTTCATCCACACATCTTTTCATCTTCTCCATTTTTATACTCCTAATATTATTTCTTACTTTATATGCATTTTTTCAGTGTTTATTACTTTTGTGTGTATATATTTTTTTCTCAATATTTTTTAGTTCATCTACATATCTTTTCATCTTCTCCATTATTACATTTTGCATAGTTTGGGCTTACTTGCTTTTTAATTTGTGGTTTGCATTTGTTCTTCAATTTAATCAAATTTGATTTATTTCTTCTTCGACTTTTATAAATCCTTTTTTTTACATATCAAAAATAGTTCACCTAAATTCAAGAAAATTAGATGTCTATCACATAACTTAAATAAATTAAAATAAATCTCACTCTCAATTAAATAAATTAATAAAAAAATATAAACCTGCAAATATGTTTTCAATGTCTATCACGTTATTTTTCTAAAAAAAATTCACAAAGTCTAAACCCACAAAATATATATCTATATATAAATTACAAACATCCAATGTCTATCATATTATTTAAAAAAAAAAAAACTCACGAATATTTGTAAATTAAAAACATATATACAAATTATAAATATCTAATGTCTATCATGTTATTTAAAAAAAAATAAAAAAATCCACGAGTCTTATTCATACAATTTACGCATGCATATCCATCACCCACAATTCACTCAATCAGATATCTATCACGTAAAATTCAATACAAATCCACAAAAAACACTGCTTTGTGTTTATTTTGTAATTTTTTTAAAAAAAATCTTAAAGTAAATCTAAATAGAATCCTCTTTTTCCTTTGTGTCCCCTCCCCCATGTACAACAATAATTTGGTTATGTTATCTTTTTCTTATTTTAAAATCATTGTGTTATAATTTTTTTACAAAAAGTTACATTAGCTCCTCAATAGATGGATGTTGTATAGTAGATTTTTAATTTTTTTTAATATATCTACAATAAACAATGATACTTATTGAGATTTTTTGCTCTTTATCTTTTGTATTCCAGGTCTCATCGAACTTGCTTATCTTATTCTTTATGTAATTGTATGTCAAATGTGTTAAATTCATTATGCAGATAAATATACAGCCTCCTCTAAATTTGCATCATAGATATCGTTTGGCCATGTAAAATGTCATAAATGAATTTCAAACTGTACTACATAAAGAGGATTTACCAGTAGAAAATGGTTGGAAAATCAAAATATGTTGGGCAATGCAAAAATTAGGGAAAAAAAAATAAGTGAAAAATATTTGATGGAAACAATATTACCATTGAGCTAGAATAAAGTAAAGGGAACAAATTTTGATAAATTTATATAAACACTTCTCATAAGGTAATATATCTTCTTCTCTTTTTTCTTTTTTTTAAGTTCATTTGTATGTAAAAAAATGATAGCATTTTTTTTTTCTTCTTCTTATTTTTTTAGCAGGCACTTTCTAGGGCATTTGGACATGATGAGCAATATTTATTGAGTTTTAATTTATCAAATATAGATAGATTTAATTTATGACATTCAGTTTATTATTAGTTTTTTTAGAATATATATGTTTTAAATATTCAGTTCATTGAGAAACATCTTATTTATTGTTAATTTCATCAATTAGAAATCAAATTTATTATTTCAAGAAAAATATATCAGTTGGATGATTATAATATTTTGTAAATATTTGTTTTGAAGTATTATTGTCTTTACTTATGAAATTTGAAAAGATGATCCATATGCATTATGATTATAATTTTATGATTTAAATTAGAATTTAATGCATTATTAAAAAATTTATACATTATTAAATCAATCCTGTGCATAGCACGGGTTTACCACTAGTATATATATATAATAAAAGTTTTTATATAATTTTATAGATTTAATATCGAACAACTAATATCACCGCACTATTCTTTAATAAACATATTTTATTTTACATTTCTAATACTACTACATTAATAATCTTTTCATTTAATCCCATCATAAACGTGTACCGTATTTTGTTTGAAGAGTTGACAGGTCAAATTCAATTACTGGTGAGTGGATCTCCAAAAGTTGTGTTTATTTTAAAATATTATCATTGGTAAAAAAAAAAAATTATTTTGCTCCTTATTTTATTAAAAAAATTATAAATCAAATTAGGAATGAAGAATTAAAAAATAAATTACAATTTAAGTGGTTTGAGATGGTTTTAATTTACTAATTGATTGAAAAATATTCTTAAACAATTATCAATCATTTGCATAAAATATAACATTAATTAGATAATATTTTTAATATTTATAATATAAACTAATTTTACATAATATTATTCATATATAACTATTAATTTGCAATAAATTTTACATCTTAAATATTTTTCATACTCATTTTTACTCTGTTATTTCATTAGATGTTAAAAAAAATACGTATTAACTATAGCAAAGCAGAGTAGATTTAAAGGCAGATTATAAATTTCAAAATTTAATTCGCAATTAGCATATGAATCGCGGCGGCTTAGAAAGTTTTAGCAGATTGAGCAATATTTTGCACAACCCTAATTTTGACATGAAGAAGTTATTTGATGGTTTTGGAACATTGTTCCACACCATTTATGTTTAGACAAATATCCTTTTGTCTCCTCAAATGAGACAAAAAAATGGTCCACCTTGTTAGCCAATAATATAAGAGACAAAAAAATAATATGATCCACCTTGTTAGCCAATAATATATAAGTTGGGACTAAGACTGTAAATGGATTGAATTTAATTCGAATTCATCCCGAATCTGATTAGAAATTTAAATTTATTTACAAAAAAAATTCAATTCGGTAATCCGAATCCATTTATTAAATAGATTGAATATGCAAAAAGTCCGATCTGATTATTCTCAATTTGAATGAAGAAAACACAACATGGAAAAAAAAAATATATATATATTATATAAAATTATAACTCAATAAATAAATAAATAGATCGGATAGAATTATTGGATCGGATATCCGAAAGCATCAAATTTGGATTCAGGTAATTTATAATCAGATATGAACTAAACGAATTCGAATCAGATTCGAGTTTGTCTTAATTGGATCGAATTCAGACTTTGATGAATCCGATCCATTTACGGGCTTAGTTGGGACACCATTTAAAATTGCCTAGGAGCAAATTATAATTTTTCTCGGACATGTGCATTAGAGCATTAATTAAACAAATGCTTTGCTGGTTAGCATACACTAACACAGTCAATTTTAATATCGCTATTGACAATGCTCTAATTGGTCTAAAATTGATTGATTTAGGCTTCTTTTCGGAAGAAGGGTTAGGTTAAGTTTGAGATTATTTTAGTCATAAAAAGATAAAATAAATATTTTAGCCTTATAAGATAAAACATCAGATCTAATTCATAATCATTACACTATTTTTCTCATAAAAAGTTTAAAAAGTCAAAAAATCTGCCTAACACAAGATTTTTTTAATCTCAGGCTAAAATAACCAAAAAGTCAATTCACTTCCCAAACAAACCCTTAGAATCAATCAATGAGAGGCTGATGCACAACACGTGAGATCAGTCATGGATATAGAAACATCTCTAAAGGTGTATTATTTATTTTATTAAATTTGAGTAAAAATTTTATCTAATATCCAGTATTCAAATGAAGCATTTTTGGCTATCATTAACACACCGATCGACCGGGAGGATGACCAGGCGAAAGTCTGTCCGATCGACCGACAAGAGTAATCCATTCCGAGAGTATGCTTTGCTGTGGGAAGTTTTCAACAAAGCGGATGACCGGGGGACATCTCGCCGGACGTCCGCCTAATTGTCCGATTCTACAAAATCAACAGCACCAAACACTAAAATACTGAAAGCTCTCAGACGTCCTCTATTTGATAAAATATTTTTGATATTCTTGATTTAATACCGATTTGATGAAACCGTTGAAGTTGAAAAAGCAATAATTTTTCATCAAATTCAAATTTGATGATAAGTTTGATACACGATTGGAGATGGTCTAACACTCCGCACTTTTTGAGTTTGAAAACCATTTAGGTAGAAATTTTACAACAATCAATTAGGAGAACATTGCTCAAGCAAACGCTCTCTACCATAATAGTAGAAAAGATGAGAAAAAAAAAATTAAAAAAAAAAAAAAAAAATTTGCGATAGATGAGCTTGTCTAGAATTGAATGCATTTTGTGGCAAATGTGTACATATTGGTCACATAATGCACTCTACCTATCTTATGGCTTCGTACAACATAGATTAAAGCCAAAAGAATTCGACACGATGATGCAAGAAAGTGAAGCATTTCTTCTGTTTACAGCTTAAGGAATGTCAACCTATCATTTGGAGTCACCAAGCTCAACATCCTTGACTGCAGTTTCTTCTAGTCCAGCTTTCAATAGTTTAATATCCTCTTCTGACAAGCTGTTTTTCATACCAGGCATGGTCTTGGAATCAGCTTGCTTCTCAACCTCTACTGCCCAACTGTATATTATCATGCCAACAACTGCAAGGGCCATTCCAAGAATGTTCTTTAATGTAATTATTGAATCAAAGAGCAGCCACCCTAATGACAGGACACAAACTGTTTTCATGTGGCCTAACACCTGGAAGGAAACTGCTGAAAAGCGTCCAATGCAGAGGTACTGGCTGACATTGCAGAATACTGCCAGAGAGCATGAGAGCAGTATGAAGAACTGCACATTTTTTAATCACGCATTCATTATATATACCAATGACCTGTCTGATAAACTCACAAGAAGCCAACATAAATTGATGACAAGGTAGTAACGAGTGAAGACTACTTACAAATGCACTGGAGGAGAGGCGATAGTTTGATATAAATTTGCCAGTAAGGTAGTAATCAATGAAAGGACCAAGGAGAAGAAGAGAGAGTGCTTGTATTGGAGCCGTCTTGCTCAGCAATTCAAAAGAGCCTATTGAGTACTTCTTTTGTAGGGAACCAATTGACTGTTTCACAAAAACAATAATGCAATAAATATCAGAGATAATAATCAAAAACTTTGTTGTAAAGAACAATCAAGAAAGATAGATTAAGTCCTTATCTATTCCAAGCAACCTAAATTGGAACTAGGCCAAATATGAACACATGCTTTTGAGATCATTTTTGTTTTTGTTAAGCATGCTTTTTTGACATAATATGTCTCATGCAACCGTGAGAAATTAGCAGGGTACCTGCAAAACTAGGTATACAGGCTGTCCTAAAATCTTGCTGAGAGTCTCCATTCAGCCTCTCCACTCTACACAACAGGGAATTACTAGTATGAATTTGCTCAATTCATATAAGCAAATCGCACAAAAAGGTTCTTCGCCCTTGGGTTTGAAGAAGGATAAGTCAAAACATAATTAGTAAGCTTTGAGCAAATGAAAACAAAATTTTGGTTTGGGGAAGATCAATCGAAACCAAAACGCTCATATCTGTACGTAAATAAGGATTGCTTCTTCCAAGCCAACCTAGGGGCAGAATTGTTGTGGACTAGGAAGGATTTTTAAAAAAGCTAAGAAATTGATTCATATGGTGCTGCGACCTAGGAAAGTGGGAAGACTTTCTTCTTTTGGGCTGAACAATAGGCTAATAAGAAAACTATTTATTGGATAGTTCCTAAAGGATAGAGTCCAGACATGATTCAAGGCTAACACTTGATTAGTTTTCACAGCTACAATCTCAAATGAGCTGTGAGTGCGCTAGTTCTGGTAAATTTCTGAAGAATCAACATCACAAGCCATTAGATGGCAGAAGAATAAGACTCATAGGCCGGCCAATCCATCAAACTGGCTAAGGATATTTAAAATTTGGGCAAATTTCACTTTACCCCCTTGTGGTTTGGCTCATGTACAGACCATCCTGTCAATTGAAAATAAGCACATAGACCCTTGTAGTTTGTGGACCAAAACAGACGATCAGGTTTTCCATCCAAATTAACGGGCACACACCTATGTGTAGAGTAAGCCATTATTTGTCATTCTTCTCTCTCTCTCTCTCTCTCTCTCTAATGTTTCTCTCTCCACAGTTTGAACAACAGTAAAAACAGAAGCCCATAATAGTTCATTCTACATTAGATGTATTATTTAAGGGTCATTTTTCCTTTTAAATATTAAAAAAAAGGCAAACCTTGAATAATACTCACAATTTGTTGTAATGATGTGGACAAAACTGCCACAACAGAACAAAAGAAACCTTTGGTGTTGACATTTACATCAGTCACTGTGCAGACACCAACCCCCACAACAACCACTGCCACAGCCATCTTGACTTCCCTTGTATAGTGTTTGCTGTGAAGAATCCACTCCATTATGCAAACCACTGGAATCATGCTTAACTTTGAAATCTGCACCAACAGAGACAATGATATATTTGGGTGGGAATACCAACATGAAACCAAGCAAGCAGCAAGACTTGACATATTATGCACCTGGTAAAATCCTACAGAGTTCAGCATGAGGCTAAAGTTCATCCCTGTGATTGACATGTTGGCAACAACTGAGAACCAGAGAAGCTCCCATAGTGGAACATGTTTTGACACAGAATAACCAGTAGCATTTGACAACAAACCAACCAATGCCGTCATAGAAAAGTGGAAGCCAGTTAAAGTAGTGGCTGGAAAAGCAGTAAAAAAAATTACTTGAACAGTTTCTTTTTTTTTTAGTAAATATTTTTTAAGGCCAGAAAAACAACAGACCAGTTAAACTTCGTAGTTCATATCATAAGATGTGAAAGAGTAACACGCATGCATTCAATGATCATTTGCCATCACAAAGCCTATAAGAAATAATATGTATGCATAATTTCCTGTCATGAATTTATTGTTCACCACTATCTCAGCATCTAAGAAGCATGGATGCTTCTAAGAAAGTGACGTATCTGTGTCGTGTCCGTGTCGGACACCGACATTCTTTGGACACTCCTAGGACATGTGTCTGACACTCTTCAAAATGTATCCTATTTTTAAAATTTTTTTAAGGACCCGGACACTCTTTGAACACTTAGAGGATACACGTGTCTATTACTTAAACACACGTGCCTATCGATTAAACACATGTGAAATTAATTATAAGTTTGAACAAAACAACTTAAGACACAATAATAAAACAAAAACCATATAAATTTATATAAATTAGTATCACATTACATTTTTTATTATGTTTGAATGATATATTCATATATATAAAACATATAACAAATATATAAAATTATATATTTCATGTGTGTCCTCCACGTGTCATGTCCTGCATTTTTTGAAAATTAGCGTGTCGGCGTGTTGTATCCGTGTCATGTCACGTGTCTGTGTCCATGCTTTTTAGCTCAACATCCTTCTTGTAATGCCACCGTTTCTCTTGCAAGCACAAAAGATGACAAATTTTACTTAGTTTTCCCCACCCTCATCTATTAGTCAATGCAACAACTTAGTTGAATTTTCCTGGTGTCAATGCAGCTACTAATAAAATTCACCTTCTTGAGCAAAATTTCAACCAATTTACCACAAAAAATTGGAACATTTTGGAAAACAGAAAGGTCCAAGCACTATTCATGCAGATTAGAAGTAGATCTATTGAAATTATCTCCTGCTTATCCTTCTTTAGTGAAAATATTATAATGAAATCTAAAGGCTTCTGTTATAATTGAAGTTCTCACAATTTAAATCCTTTTTAAACCTACCCACACTTGTCTTGTTAAAGGACATTTTAAAGTACTTCAAAGGTGTTAACTCCTCCTTCAAGAGAAGAATGTTAAAAAAAAAATTAATAAATTGATTAGCTTATTGCATTGCCTCTGGTGCATATTGCTAATAACACAACACTTAGACAATACCAACTTACAACAAGATGGAAAAGGCTTAAGACATTTGAGATCCATCAAATCAGAGACTAGCACAACTAACATGCCTCTGGTATTATGTATTGTAGCTGAAATTTGAGACATTGCTGCTGTCTTAGCCCTTTTTGAGTAATTTGCTAAATTAAAAAAAGAAAAAGAAAAAGAAAAAAAAAAGAAGTACCTTTTGTTGAAGATATCATCTCATTTTCGAATATGTTATGTTCCTGCTAGTATATATCAATCTTGTCTCATTGTTTCTGTTTGAGACTTACAGCTTCGTCAAATTATGTCTAATTTAGATTTTATTTGTTTCTGTATGCACATAGATATAGAATAGTACAACAAGAGGGAGAACACACACATCCAAAAGCTGACAGAATATTTAAATGTTCAAACATTCAAATTGGAATCGCCAAATTCGCAGATATAAAAATGTAGCAAGTGGAGGTGATTAACAGGTAATATGAAGTTCATACTTGTTGATAAATAAGAATCTGTCGCAGATATTAACAATCAGGTCAATATTTCAATCAATAAGCAACAATAAAACAAAAATGAAAATGGAAGGGAAAAATCCCCCCAAGGACGGAAGAGGAGTGGTTTTGGTTTAGGTTTTGACAGAGAGAGATGAGATCTCAGATCTGAGATGCAGACAAAGAAAAAAAGAAAGAGAAACTGACCAAAGCTGAATCCGTAGCCGCTAGGGGACATGAGCTGCTTGTTTGCCATTATAATGCCAACGGAGCTGATAACATTCATGGCCCAGGCGCCCACATCCGATACAGCTGACGAACTTTTCTCCCTCTCCATTATTTTTTTATTTTTTACTTTCAAGCTTTGATTTGATTTTGATTTTGATTTTGATTTTAGGACTAAACCAACCAACCAACCGCCAAATGGAGAAAGATCGATCGATATGAACAAGCAGAGAGATCACCAGCGCCGGGTTGAAGCAAAGCCCAAAAAGAACGTCACTTAATTGGTGTGTGTGTGTGTGTGTGTGTGTGTGTGTCTCTCTCTCTCTTATAGGGTGGTGGGTGGGCGGGTCTCATTCCCTTCCTTGCTCTCTCTTCATGTTTCCATATGATATGGATATTTCCTTTCTCACCTTTACGTTAGTTAGCCTTCCTCCTTCCGATCTCTTTCCTTTCCCACCCCCAAGCTGACCAAAATATTTTTTTTAAGATAATACCAAAATAATTCTTTGAAGGCTGATTCACTTCTTTGATTCCATTTTTTTTTTAAATTAAATTTTTTATTTTTCATAAATTTTTATAATATTTTAATCAATTTTTTTACTTTTTCAATACACTTAACTTAGATGTACTGCAAAATATTTGTAAAAAAAATATTTAAAAAACTTAATAAATATACAAAAATATAAAAATATACTGAATTTTTATATTTTTAGTATTTAGTAAAATTTTAAATTTTTTTTTTATAAATATTATATTTTTAATTATATTTATATTAAGTGTATCTAAAAAGTAAAAAAAAAATTATTTAAAATATTTTTTAAAAAATTGACTAAAAATTAAAAATCAATTTTTTAAAAATTGAATTCAAAAAATTAAAACTAAATAATGTGATTAGTATTATGTTCTCTGAGTTTTGTTACTTCGGGGTCGTTTGAGAATATGAATTAAAAGCTAAAAGTTAACTTTTAATCTATTTTGAATTATATCATTTTTTACCTAGAATAATAAAAAAAACTTTAAAAAATAATTTTTAACTATTTTTTCAAAAACATCTTTATTTAACTCTGCTTCACGGTACGCAGTGACTCGGACTTTCCGGCACCGATTGGGCTGCATAAAGCTACAACACTGGCCTCCATACGGTGTATTCATTCATTTTAAAATATACATAACTCTTATAATCCACAAAAAAAAAGATTTATAAACGTACAAGTTAATAACGTATGATTTCAAAAGGTTAAGACCTTTTTTTAAAGTTAACTCTATCTGTCATAGTGTCAGCCCCGCAATAAACGGAAGGTTCACGTTTTTTTTTCATAAAATTACGTTGGATGGAATGATATTATTAATACATTGAGAGAGAAAATTATTAGTATAATAATATTAATTTAGAGTTGTAAAATAAATGTGTTTGTTTGTTTGTCTGTCTATTAATTAGGTCAAGTTTGGCATTAACAAAATAATTTATCTTTTTATCTTTTTATCTTTTTTTCATCACATCACCTCTCTATTTTTCTGCACATCTTTTCGTAAAAAGACAAAAAGTACACTTATTTAGGCCATCCTAAACAACCCCTTAGTTAAAATAAAATTTATAAATTTATGCTAAAATTCACAATATATAAAATATAATTTTGTAATTTTTATGAGGAATTTTTTTTTAAGATCCCTGGTATTAAGACTTTATAGTATAAATAACATCTAATATTTTTATAATGTCTAAAATTCCTCAATTTGATCCAGAGGAATTCTGGTCTAAAGAAAATCTGTCAAGAGAAATTTCTATCTAGAGAAATTTCAACCCAGAGAAATTTGAAATTTCTCTGGTTTGTTCAATTTTTTTGATTTTCTATGTTTTGAAAATGTCTCATCCAATTTCCAAAATGGTACAAATCAGAGTATTTTTTGGTGATTTTAGGTACATCATACATGAAATCCACAAGCAATTGTTAAACTAAAGTTGGTATACACCATAAGGCTACAACTGGATCAAATTCCTGAAGAAGTAAGTACTAAGAAGAAACCAACCTACTAGAAGGAAGGTGAAGAAGGCCAAGAACATTATGAAAGTCCCTCCTTCGAAAGTGATTCCCAGACCAAATATGATGACAAATGGTAAGTACAATTGGATCATTGATGCTTTGCTGACCCACCGTCCCTTGAGAAAAATCAAAGCTGCGAGGTTCACTACGTTCCACCCACCAGAGAAATTTCTCTCCAGAGAAATTTTCATTCAGAATTTCTCTCCAGAGAAATTCTAAATTCTCTGTGTTTTAACCAAATTTCTCTAGATTCTTTGTGTTTTGACCAATTTTCTCTACACTTCGAGATTTTTCTCCAGAGAAATTCTGCTCCATATAAATTCAGCCCAGGCATGTCGATGTAGCAAAGAAAGTGAAAGTACGTAGCAACCCAAATCCATCCCAAAAAAGAATGTCTTCTCCAAACCAAATGCCAAAGAGTGAATGTCTTGCCTAATTCCTCAGTCCCATGTTCCATATCTGCCTCTGATCCTTCCAGTATATGAGCCACTTCTCTCCGACTATGCTTTCTATCCCCTAATCAACAGCACTCAAGCTGTACAAGCGATGTTTGCTTATAAATCCCCAGAAGCCATTCTATACCAACAAGTCACCCGAAAAAGTGATGTTTACTGCCTCAGAATCATAATCCTTGAAATCCTTACCGGAAAATTCCCTTCTCAGTACCTCAACAACCAAAAGGGTGGCACCGATGTTGTGCAGTGGGTCCGGTCAGCGGTTTCTGAGAAAAGAGAGACCGAGTTGATTGATCCAGAGATTGCAAGCGCCGCTGCGACTTCTCTTGCTGAGATGGAAAAACTCATCCAGGTTGCCGCTGCTTGTACAGAAAACAATCTTGATCAGCGGAGACTGGGAGGAGGACGTTGGCGAAGGGGTGGGATTTGGGGGTAGGGGAAGATCTTGAAGCTTTTGTTCATTTGGTTGTAGGAGAGAGAGAGAGAGAGGAATCGTGGGCAAAGAGTCAAATTTCTCTGATATATGTTTAGGGACCTTAGACATCAAAAAATAATTTTGTGGATCTCTTCTATTATGAAAAGTGGGGGAGGGACCCTAGACTAATTTTCCCTTTTTATAAAGTGGAAATTTAGTGATATTTTCAGCTATAATCCCATGCCCCTTGAAAGTAATTCGTAAACAAACATGTTTATGTGGAACCTATGAGATTGTTAGTGGAGAATTTTTTTTAAGGTCCCTAATAATAGTAATTTAGAGGATAAAGGACACATAAAAAAGAAAATGATGTCTCAGGTCCCTCAACTAATTACCCACGCTTTTTATTTACTTCTTAGACCAAAATACCCTTCATAATCAACAGGGAACTTGAACTACATTCTGACGACTGATTAGCTTCAAAATTCACATCCAACCATTGTCATGAGCAAGAGAAGAGTAGATTAGGGTTTTCGAATCATCTTCACTATCGACATGAGGGTTCATTATCTTCTACGAAAATCTTTTTCATTCATTCCTTACAAATTTCTCTGACCCGTTTTCACTGTTTATCGTTATCTCAGTTCATTTTCATCACAGTGTATCTTCATCTCAGGGCATATCAGTTCGTAATTAGGGTTTCATACTCACTCTGGTAAGTTTTTCTAGAATCCAACGAGTTTTTCTCTGGAAACACATATAATTGCATTTTATATTAGCCTTCCATTAATTAGGGTTTCAATTTCGTAATAAAAGCTACATGAATTTGAAAAATGTTATTTCTTTGCGTTTTGAACTTATTCTTGAAGATTATTGTGTGATTTTGTCTGTAAATTTCTCTAGTTTCAGAATTTTTCTAGCATTTACTTGATCTATGTTTCTTCTTTGAATTTTCTCTAGCATGTTTATTCCCCATTTGTTTTTGTTTATTCCCTCATTTTTTCTGGCATGGTTAATTTTTTTGTATTTCTTTGTGTAATTTTCAAATTCAATTCATTCAAATTTCTCTGATCTATAAATTTCTCTGGCATTTTAATTTTCTCTGGAATGTGTAATTTTTTCAGGCATTTTCATTTTCTGTGCTTGCTAAATTTATATTTCTTTTTTTAATTTTCTCTAATTATATTTTACATCTATATGTAATTTTACTTTTTTGTTTGTGTCTATGCTTCTTTAGCATTTATAATTTTCTCTGGCCACATCACTTTTCTCCCTTGTGTGTGCTTGTCATGTTTAATTTTCTCTGGTTGTTTCTGTAAATTTCTTTGGCATTTTTATATTATGGAATGAAAATTTTCTTTCGCTTGCCATGTTTAATTTTCTCTGTCATTTTCATTTTCTGTGCTTGCTAGATTTATGTTTCTTTCTTGAATTTTCTATAGCTATATTTTATATCTATATGTAATTTTTAGCAATTATTCAAAATTTCTCTGTCATGTTTATGTTGCTTTGTTTATTTTCTCTGGGAATGGAAATTAACTGTGGCTGCATGTATTTCAAAACACTTTTCTCCCTTGTGTATGTCTGCTATGTTTAATTTTCTCTGGTTGTATCTGTAAATTTCTCTAGTATTTTAATATTATGTGGCTTGCTAGATTTATGTTTCTTTTTTGAAATTTTCTCTGGTATGCTTATTTTGTTCAATTCTTGGTTTTTCTGTTCTATAAGTTTCTGTGGCATGTTTACATTGCTTTGTTTTTTGTTTTTTGTTTTTGTTTTTGTTTTTGTTTTTGTTTTTGTTTTTGTTTTTGTTTTTGTTTTTTTTTATCTTGCTAATTGTAGAATGAAAACTTTCTCTAGCTTGCCATGTTTGTTAGTACTTTGACATTTAATTTTCAGTGTCTAATTTTCTCTGTCTACTTTAGTTTTCTTCCTTATGTGTAATTTTCTCTGACATGTTCAATTTTCTCTGGGATTTAATGTTGACACCTTTATGTTTTCATTATCTAAAAATAATGAAACGTAAAAGCAGGAAAACACCAGAAACACCAAGAAAGAAATAGAAACTCTCTGAGTCTTATGATCTTAGATAAAAAAGCAGCAAAACACCATAAACTCCTCGCCAAAAAATTGTAACGCCCTCAAAATAATAACATTAAACCCATCAGATGAGACATGCATTTACATATAAACTAACCACATTCTTTATACATTAGAGTTCCATTACATAAGTATTACATGTTAACATCAAAACAAAATGCCCTACAGGCTTACAGCTTTCCAAGTTAACACTTGGTCACAACAAAAGAGTACTAACTCATACACATTAAGCCCTTGGCTTGTATTTACATGTAATACATCAAAAAGTAGAACGACAACATTATGTCCGCCTCAAGCCTCCCAAGCTATGTCCTTGGAGGTGGCATGCTTCCTGTACCTGAAAATGATATTCCCATATAGGGTGAGCCACAGCCCAGTAGAAATACACTAAACCAACCATGAACAATGACTAAAATATTAGCAATTGATAGATGGCTAACACAGATACATTCACATAAATTACATATTTATGTCATACGACTTATGAGTCCAAGTCTCCTTTCATTTTCCCTTTTTCAACGGATAGGCATATAAGCACTAACCACAATCTCAACAGATATGTATAACAACAATATCCATATTCTCAGATAAGCAAATAAGCTATATCCACATTCTACAACAGATATGTATAACCACAATATCCACAGATAAGCATATGAGCTATATCCACACATCACAAAGATAAGCATACAAGCTCTATCTTCACTTCTTTAGACAAGCATATGAGCTGTATCTACGGAGTTCATCCCCTATCTTCTCCCAACACTATCCGGTTTAGAGGTACATCCCCTATCTTCCCCTAAACCGCGGAGTACATCCCCTATCTCCTCCTCTACACATAACGTATACAAACACAATGGTTCTATATACAATCACCCAATACATACAGTTAATGTATTCTATCAACCGTCAAGTTCCATGACAAATTTCATTGATTAGTTTCAGTTTCCCTAATCATCATGCATTGTCTACAACAATCACGACTATCCTCCACCGATAGCCCAAAGCAGTTATTTCTAAACAGAAAAATAAATGCACAATGGATATTCAATCAACATTTCATTTCCTCATTCTTCTCACCATTAATTATCTCAATTAATCAAACAATGTAATTAGGTCAATTCTCATAATTAACATTTCAACCCTTAGGTTCCATTTTCATCAATGATTTAACATTTATTCCATTTCTCTATTCCAAACATGCATCTAGGTTTATTATGAAAAAAAAACCCCAACTTCTGTAAAATTACACAAAAGCCCCAAACTCTTACCAAATTACCAAACCAAGCCCAACATCTCAAAATACCAAAATTTAAAGACAAAATCCATAGAGAGGAGTAGGATATCCCTACCTCAAACCCGGAGCCCCAAAGGAGAAGACGACAAAACTCAACGTGCTCCAAAACCCGAGATTTTCAGATTAAAATGATGCCCTCGACGATCAACAACTTTTTTGTAAAGGCCAAAGGTGAGCAAATCACTCCTACTAGATCAAAACCTAGAGAGAAGGTAGAGTCTAGAGTGAGAGGCTCAACAATGGTGTTTTTGGAAAAGTAGGAGAGAGAAGAGAAAGTAAAAAGTGATTTGGAAAGTCACAAATTTCGGGACTTAAACCCAGTCTCCCGCTCGAGCGTAAAACACCCCGCTCGAGCGTCACTCACAGACTCCCGCTCGAGCGGCCAACCTCCCGCTCGAGCGCAGAATGCACTCGCCCAGCACTTTTGCAGAACCAGGCCTCCGCTCGAGCTCCCAACCCTACGCTCGAGCGGCCACTCACACAGATCCGCTCGAGCGGCCAACTCCACGCTCGAGCGTACAACACTGCACAACAAATACTGGATGGGTGTATTCCCCGCTCAAGCGCCAACACCTCCGCTCGAGCGGACACGCCAAAAATCTGGGCAGCTAGTTTTGGTTTCTAAACTCAACCAACCTGAAACAAATCCGCCCAACACATCCTATAACTCAAATACGAAGTAAAGAGGATGTAAACAAGATAATAATCAACTACCAACATCCACGGACACATGTCCGGATCACTGTACAACAAGGGTAAACCCGGGATCGCTATAAAAATAGAAGTCCAAGGTGTTGAAGCAACAAGTATCAAGATGAATACCCCAACTTCAAAAGACTCAAGCTCAAGAGGGAAAAACTTGTTAAACTCCAAAGAAAGAGAGCTCATTACAGCATTCAATACCAATCCAACCTCTCATCTGTTGTCTCATTTTTTCAAACACTTAAATTCAATTCAAACCAACTTGAAGAGCTTCAAATGACTCCATTCTAGTATTTGATCCAAGCTTCAATCGCTGGAAGGATGGATCCAAGGAAGTCTAGGAAATTTGATGATGATGTAGTTGTAATAATCCAACGTTACAATGAAAAAATGAAAGCATTCATAGTTGGTAAAAAGAACTTGACCTTTACAACCAATGACATGACCTTGATTTTTGGTTTGCAAGGTGGTAAATGAGCCTTGTCGTTAAGATACTCAAAAAAGCCAAACACTGCATTCCTAAGGCGAAGATTCTCAAAGGACATAAGGCTCATTGGTCATGTTCTTAAGAATGCCTTGGTCAAAGCAATGAAAGGAAAACAACCAACTGACTTCAAGGATGTAGCAATCATTGTTACCTTATACTTGTGTCTCACCCTATTTTTTGCAACAAGTGGAAATTCAATAGGGTGGGTTTTTATCAAGTACGTAGAACCTCTTGAATCAATGAAGCAGTATGATTGGCCAAAAGCAATCACAACAACATTGATTGATTCTATCACAGCATTGCACAAAACTCCAGAAAAAGTTACGGGGTGTTTCATTGCATTGCTGGTAAGTAGAATTTCTATTCAAATTTACAGTTATGATACTTACAAATTTGTGTGTTTAGCAAAATTTAATTACTTCAATTTTCATCACAGTATTGGCTATGTGAACATGCAAATATCATTGACTGAGAAGACAGTAACACAACTGAATTCCCAAGATGTGCCAAATGGAACCTGCAAAGCTTGACCAAACAGTTGCAGAAGACACCAGTCCACTCTCTTACACCTCGATAGGTTGGATTTTTATCGCCACTGAAATCTCAGTAAAATTCCAAAATTTCTCTAACCACTGGTTTGTTTCCCCTTTTTGTACCTTGCTTGATTTGATTAATTTTCTCTGCGATGCAATATCTTATATGGAATAACTTATGTTCTTTGACTAATTGAGATCAATTTTATCTGAAATTTCAATTTATGTTGCTTCTTTGATTACCACTGGTTTATTTTTGTCCTTGTAATGAATTCTCTTTGGAATCCAAATTTTTCTAACCACGATTATAGTAACATTAACTTGTATGTCTTGATTGATTTTCTCTGATATCTAAATTATGTTGATTGTTTCATAATTTTCTCTGATCCATAAAACTATTTCTCCTTGTGTGTAATTTTTTCTGACCCATAACTTATGTGCCTTGACTGATCGAGATCAATTTTCTCTGAAATTTCAATTTATGTTGCTTCTTTGATTACCACTGCTTTATTTCTGCCCTTGTAATGAATTGGAATCTAAATTTCTCTAACCACAATTATAGTAACATTAACTTATATATCTTGATTGATTTTCTTTGATATCTAAATTATGTTGCTTGTTTCATAATTTTCTTTGGCCCATAAAATTATTTCTCTTTGATTGATTTTCTTTGACCACTGGCATTTGGTTGATCTTGTCTGAATTTTTTTCTCAGTGAAATTTTAATATTTCTCTAATAAAAGAGCCTCCTGTTACAGATAGATGACAAGGAGCTAGTTAAACTACATTAGAGGAGTTTTGTCTTGGTAAAAAGAAGAAGAAAGAAGTAAAAAAAGGCATTGGCCAAATTCAAGTAGACATTAGAAGATTTATCTGAAGAAGAAGGAGTGAATGAAGAAAGAGAAGGTAACAAAGAAGAAGAAGAAGCAAACAATGGAAAAAAAGATCAAGCAAGCAATGCAGAAGAGGAAGCTACAGAAGAAAATGAAGAAGTTGAAGACAAAGAAGAAAATGAACTGAAAGAAGAAGAAGACAATGAAGAAGAAGATACAGGCACTAAATCTAAAGTGAAAGAAGAAAACAATGAGGAAATGGATGAAAAAGAAAACAATGAGCCCATGAACCAACATCTTGATAGCATTTGTGGCTCAATAATGCATCAACCTCAAGAATCTGAGGAATCAAAGGATGCCCAAATTACTAATCTACATCAAAGAGTAAAGGCACTTTCTATGTCCAAAATAGAAGAAAAGAAAAATTGGAATCAATTACTCGACGAAAAGGACATTGCAATAAGAACGTTGACATCAAATAACTCGGAACTTCAAGAAAGAGACATAACAAACCAAATGAAACTAAGGATGTTAGAGATTCGAAGAGAAGATGAAACAAAAACAATTCAACAGTTAAGGCATTCAATTTCAGAGCTTGAAGCTGAATATGCTAGATTGCATGAACAAATTCAAGAACTATCCGTCCAACTAGCAACACAACCTTATCAAACACCAATACAAGTTCAACCCCAAGGTCAGTGAAAATCTTGAACAAAAAAAAATTATGTTCTTGTGTCAATATAACTCAGAGAAATTCTATTTACTAAAATTTTCTGTCAATTGGAATTTTCTCTAGAATTTAAAATTTTCTTACCATATTAGTTTGGTCAGTTTGATTTCTGCTGCTTATTTGATTTTTTTTGTTTATTTGGTTCCATATGTGTATAATTTTCGCTAGATTTTGTAACTTCTCTGATCACATTGATTTTTGGGGCTTGTTTGATTTTCACTGTGTATAGTTGGAATGCAAGTGGAACAACAACCAATCACCCAACAAGAAAAGTTGGCACATAAACCACAACCAAAACAAAAGACAAAAGTCTATGGTAATTAGAAAATATTGAATCAAATACATTACATATTGAAATATGATCTATTACTTCAGAGAAATTTAACTTTTACTGATATTTTCACTGTCTACAGTGGAAAAAGATCCTACATCAATGATTAAGAATTTAAAGGCAAAAAAAAGAAAAGAAAAGCAAGATCCAGACTTTCAATATCCCAAAATCGTGAAGATCATTAGAGGTACAAAGCAAGCTGCAAAGCTAATAGAACAAACCACCAAAGACAAAGAAGTACTTGATGCTGATGACTATGTCTTGCCTCAACCAACAAGCATTAGAAAATCTTGGGTTTTTATATCAAAGATATCTTGCAGCACATATTAAATGTGTCTGGGTTAGAGTAAGTACAACAAATAAAATATAAGATAACAAACAACAATTTACTAACTTATATTGCATTAACAGCTATTAAATCATTTCTTTGTTATCTTGTAGGGCTTTAATCTGGACAAGTGAGTTGAATCTCATTACTTTTGAAGATATCGGAAACCCAATAAAGGAAAAAGAAATTGCCAACAATGTAAGTCTTTCATCAAATTTCTCTACAATGTTCCGTCAGCCTTTATAAACCAATGTTATAATTGTAATATTTTTCAGGTCATTGATGGTTATGGAGAGATCCTATTTGCTGATCAAAAGAGAAAAGCATAAAAAGCAACTTCATTTTTTTCATATGCATGAGTTTAGTATGTTACTACTCTTTTATTTGATTTTCTCTAGAATTTACTTACTATTTTCTGTTGTTAAGATACTTCTTGAAGCCAGTTGTGTCACTAGTCTAATTTTCTATGGCTAGTTGTGCGCATTTAAAATTTCTGTGTGTATATTTATGAAATTCCTGTCACTTCAACTTTCTTATAACCATTTTTTGATTTTCCCTTACTGCAGAACTTCATCAAGATGACGGAAATCAAACTTTCTGAGTCTTATTATTTGACAAGCATCTTGAAACCGCATTCCCAATAAATACTGGGGGCAATGAGAAGTCAACAGATGGAAATCACTGGACCTTACTATCTTGGACAAACAAGACAATTTATGGAGGTACTACAACTCACTAAGGCCAAAGAGGGATGATGCACAAAACAAATACATCAAATATGCAAAACAATTGGTAACGAGTGCAAATTTCTCTGATGCATGATAATGTTTATGTGATGATAATTTTCATAGAATCCCATTAATTTGTGTGTGAATTTCTCTGTCATTTAAAAATTATTTTTTTTTGCAGCAAGATTATGTGGAAATTTTTTTGAAAGCTTGCTTTGAAAGAGAGGCACAATCACAATCCTCTTTCAAATTGATAGACTCACAAAACACAAATTATAACTTTCAATATGTTGACAATGCTCCACAACAAGCCAGTGATTCGTAAGTTTCATACAACATCTATAAATAAGATAATCTAATTTGAATGTTTCTTAAAATTAATTATACCTATAATTTGTATACAGTGTGGATTGTGGCCTCTTTGTATGCTACGTAATCAGACAATATAGTAACCATGATCCTATTATCTTGACATTGTCGACACAAGATGTAAGATTGATTAGGGCAGAAATCATAGAGAGATTTACGACCGAAGTTGGCCGGTCATGGACAGAACCAATTCAAATACCACCAGAAGAAGAACCAAAAGTATAATCGTGAAAGCACACTAGTGAAAGGAAGACAATGTACACAATGTGTTAGGTCCCTTAGTCTTGTCAATCCCACGAACAAACTTGAGTTATTGAGTTATAAATTTCCTTTCTGTTTTGTATTGCTCACTCGAGCGAAGGAGTCCTCGCTCGAGCAAAGGCTGCGTCTGTAAAAAACCTAAGAAGAATGAATGTACGATTGAGCGCAGGTAGCTTGGCTCGAGCGAAGCCACTTATGGAAAACACGCGAGATAAGTTTCTCACTCGAGCGAGAGAGTCTTCGCTCGAGCGAGCTTCGCTGTCCAAAACTAGGATTACGTTTTGAGATCTACTTTAAGGTTTTTTGAGGTTTTCTCTTGGAGTTTTTTGTGGGTTTTCCTTGATGATTTAAGTGAGTATTAAACTCATGTATTGATAAGCACATATCAAGGAGGTTGATTGGTTATATTCAAGAGTATTCTTCTTCAGTGGAATCTGAAGATTCAAGCGTGGAGTTTCAAAGGAGTTTGATACTGTGTGTAGTTGTTGATTCGACAATAGAAGTTGTGGATTCAACTTCAGTCTAATCAATTCTGAGACGAAGGTTGCGGTGAAAGATATACAGAAGATTTGAAGACAAATTGGAAGCGTTTGGGTAATTTGTTTGTTATCTTTGTAATTTTTCTTTTTTCAGTAGTGAATTGATTAGTGGCGTTTTGCCCATAATTTTTTTTATCACAATTGAAGGTGCTTTAATTGTGATTTTTTCACGTAAAAAATCGTTTGTGTCGGTTTATTATTTTTTTTGAAAACAACAATCTAAATCACTTCCGTAAATGCTTGATGATTTAGATTGTGTGTTTTGAATGATTGGGAATTGGAGCAATTAAATCTTAATCTAATCACGAATCACTTAGGATTTTCAATTGGTATCAAAGTAGGTCACTCTTTGTTTTTATCAAAACCATAGGAGTGTGATTTTGTGTGATTGGTGATATGGATTCAATTTGTGAAGGTAACTCGACCCATAGACCTCCGTTACTTGATGGTACAAACTATTCTTATTGGAAAGCTCGTATGAGAGCGTTTTTAAAATCCATTGATAAGAAAGTTTGGCACTGTGTGATCTATGGGTGGAGTGAACCTATTGTCACCATTGATGGTATTGATATTCCCAAACCCCTTGATAAATGGGATACAACCGATTATCAAAACTCGAGTTGGAATAGTAAGGCTCTCAATTCCTTTTTTTGCTCCGTCACACCTAAAGAGTTTCGTCGTATTTGCACGTGTGAGGTAGCAAAAGAGGCTTGAGACATTCTTGAAACGATTCACGAGGGTACTACTTCTGTTAAAAGGTCAAAACTTCAACGTCTCACCTTTGCCTTTGAAACCCTTTTTATGCGTGATGATGAGACGTTTGATGATTTCTATGCTAAACTTAGTGACATCGTGAATTCCTGTTTCACACTTGATGAAAAAATTCTTGAAGCTAAAGTTGTTGGAAAAATTTTGAGGTCTTTACCTGAGAGGTTCCAATAAAAAGTGACAGCCATTGAGGAGGCTTAGGATGTTGATACCCTCAAGCCTGATCAGTCGGTAGGAAACTTGCAGACTTATGAAGCCCACTAGATTTCTAAGAAAAAACAAAAAGATAATGTGGCTTTCACTAGTGCTCATGAGACTGCAAAAACTTCTGAGACTGAGTTTGATTTAGAGTCTGAGATGATGGCTATGTTTACTAAACAGTTCAAAAAAAATTTAAAGAAAAAGAAGCCTAATTTCAGAGACCCTATTTCAAAAGACAAGAGTAATGATAAACCAAAAACTTTTCCACCAAAACATGCTCCAAAAATTGAAAAGAAGATTGTAAAGGGGCAAGGGGTCAAGTGCTATGAATGTTAAGGGTTTGGACATATTGCCCTTGAATGTCCTTCGAGAAAAAATTGAAGAAAGTCTACACAGTGACTTGGGATGATGAAAGCGGGTTGGAGCAAGAACCCGAAGAAATTGAATTCGGTGAAGACGGGGATAGTGCTTTCATGGCATTTTGGTCCACTTTCACTCAACCTTTTCCGAAGCAAGTGGAATTTGTTTGTGGTTAGAATCTACATCATGCTTCCACCTTTGATGGGAGTAATTACTTGTATTGGAAGATCAGAATGAGGGCGTTTCTGAGAGCTTTCGACCCAGAAGGCTGGCAAGCCATTGAAGAGGATGCTAAAAGTGCTGACAATTTGAGCAATCAGAGAGTTCTGATTATTATTTGTGGAGCAATTTCTGATGAAGAACAGCAACGGGTTACTCACTGCACAAAGGCTAAAAATGCATGGGACATTCTAAGCCAATTTCATGAAAAAGGAGAGTCATCTTCACCACCATCTATCACCTTTCTTGCCTTAGTTGTTCGACTGGGTGAGGTCAAGGAGAATGAGGAGCAAAAAGAAGATGATGAAATATCAGAAGACAATGATGAGATTAATGGTGATGATCTACAACAAGTTTACGAAAAGCTTTACGATGAATCTTTGAATTTGTCCAAGATCAATGACAAACTCACTCTCAAGCTCAAAGCATGCGAAAGCGAGAATGTCAAGCTAAAAGGAGAACTTGTAACAGTCAAGTAGAATGTCATCAAGATCTCTAATGACAGGCAAGACCTATGTGGGAGGCTTCTATCCTGTGAAACTGAAATGAATGAACTCTTGAAAGTGTATTCCACATATGAAGAGAAGCTTGAAAGCGTTGAGATGTCACAAGCTACATTGGAAAAGATGGTTTGTCATAAAGATGAAGAACTCCGAATTGCTAGAGCCACAATTGCCATGTGGAACAAAGGTTCCAAATCATTAGAAGACATCCTCGGGTCTCAACAAATGGGTTGTGACAAAAGTGGGCTAGGCTATGGTAATGCGACAACTCACAAGACATAGGTTCCCCTACTCCAGCGAAAAATAAGGATGGAAATGGTGAGTCTCCAATACTGGATACTGAACCACAAAGCCAAACAGAAGTTGAGGTCCAAGCACAAGAAGTTGATACAGCACCATCTTCTTAGGTAAGTTAGAGTCCAAAGAGTGAACAGAGAGACACCACTTCTGATGCTTCTGTCACCACAAGTCCTGAGTTCAAACCATTAGCAAGGGTGAAATTGAATCATCCTGCTCAACAGGTGATTGGAAGTGTATTGGATCGAATGAAAACCCGAAGACAAATTCGGGATGAGGTATCTCATATGTGTTATGTTTCATTAATTGAACCTAAGAATATTAAAGAGGCCTTACTAGATGACAGTTGGGTGAATGCTTTGCATGAAGAATTAGGTCAATTTGAATGTAACAATGTTTGAACTCTAGTTTCCAAACCTAGAGACATGAATGTGATAGGTACCAAGTGGATCTTTAAAAATAAATCTGATGAGAATGGTACTGTGGTTAGAAATAAAGCCAGGTTGGTTGCTCAAGGCTACACTCAAGTAGAGGGTGTTGACTATGATGAGACGTTTGCCCCAGTTGCACGTCTCGAATTTATTCGTATCTTACTTGGTGTTGCACGTTTTCCTGGTTTCAAATTGTATCAAATGGATGTGAAAATTGACTTTCTGAATGGATACTTGAAAGAAGAGGCTTATGTTGAGCAACCAAAAGGGTTTGAGGACCCTAAATGCCCAAACCATGTCTACAAGTTAGACAAGGCTTTGTATGGGTTGAAACAAGCCCCTCGGGCTTGGTATGATAGACTTACTACCTTTCTTCTTAATAATGACTTTCAAAGGGGTAGTGTGGATAAGACTTTATTTGTGAAACATACTAAGTCTCATATTCTTGTTGCTCAGATTTATGTTGATGATATTGTGTTTGGATCCACTACTGATCATTTTGTGAAATATTTTTCGAATTGCATGACACATGAGTTTGAGATGAGTATGATAGGAGAATTGTCTTATTTCTTGGGTCTTCAAATTAAACAGTCTCCTTCTGGGATGTTTGTTTCTCAGACCAAGTATGCCAAAACTCTTGTGTTAAGGTTCGGTCTTGAGTCTGCCAAACATGCACGCACTCCCATGAGCACCAGTCTTCACCTTTCCAAAGATTTCTTTGGTACTGATGTTGATCCTACCCTTTATAGGAGTATGATAGGGAGTCTTCTTTACCTCACAGCTAGTCGTCCTGATATTACTTTCAGTGTAGGTGTTTGTGCCCGTTACTAAGCTAGTCCTAAAGAGTCTCATCTTCTTGCAGTCAAACACATCATTAAATATGTTAATGGGACATTGGGGTATGGGGTTTGGTTTTCTACTAATACTACAGTTGAAATTACTAGTTTTTTTGATGCCGACTGGGCAGGGTGTGTTGATGATAGGAATAGTACATCCAGGGGTTGTTTTTACCTTGGGAATAATTTGGTTTCCTGGCATAGTAAAAAGCAAAATATCATCTCCCTTTCAACTGCTAAGGCTGAGTACATTGCTGCAGGGAGTTGTTATGTACAAATGCTGTGGATGAAGCAAATGCTTCATGATTATGGGATAGATCAGAACACTCTCACTCTTTTCTGTGATAACACAAGTGCCATAAGCATTTCAAAAAATCCTGTCCAACACTCTCGCACCAAACACATTGACATTCGTCATCATTTTATTTGAGAGTTAGTGGAAGAGGGCCTTGTTGTTCTTGAACATATACCAACTAAGCATCAAAAAGCTGATATTTTTACAAAATCCCTTGATGTTCTTCGGTTTGAGTTCTTCGGTTTGAGTTCCTTAGAAAGACCTTGGGTGTAGTGCTTAGTCACTAAGGTGTTTCCTGTTTCTTGAGTGGGTGAGAGTGTTTGTCTTTGTATGTACTTGGATGCTATAATCTCATTGTCATTGATTCCTATTATCTTTGCATCTAAAAATATATGAACATTGCTTATGTTGCTTACAAGATCTCATTCGTCTTTGTTCATAGCTCATTCTGAATGCCCATGCTCATTGACTTCATGATCTCATTCTGTACACAACCTTGAGATAAACTGTTTCAGGGGTTTCCGCACAAGTGATCAAAGTTCTCTATGGACCACTAACAGTGTTTCTTGTACTTTTTCAGAGCAATTGACCTATACTAGTATATCATAGGTGATGTTGAGTCTCTTAACCATCTACCATCATTTTTCACTTCCACGATTTCTCCCTCAGTTCATTGAAGTCCGGGCATTAGGAAAAGGCTACCTCAGAGGCACCAACCAGGCCATCCTTTTTGATTTCATTCTTCTCTGGTTTGGTCTCCATACTCTTGAGCATGCATGCCACCAGTGAGTGCCCACAAGAAAGAAAGGTTGAAAAAAAAAAAATAATAATAAAAAAAAGGACTCATTGATTGAGGGGGAGCCTTCGTGTTTACTCAACAAATACCTCGTGATTCCTAGTGGTTTGACTTTTCTGTATGATATTTAGTTACTCTTGCTTGAGGTCTAGCCATCTGATCACTACGAGGATTAACTCTAACTCTGTGGCCTCTCAAGGATTGCACACACACACTTTCATTCTGTGAGCTCTCATGTTGGTTTTTGAGTTGTACATTCTCATGTAGCTTATGTTCATTGATTTGAATTTATCTGATTTGCTCATGATTATTCTTCTTATTGTGTTAATTGCAAGTATGCGGGCTTCATGGTTTGTAGATTATTTCATCTTAGTATCACCTTCAGGCTATTGTGCTCACTTACTTGTGTTTTAGGTTCCACTTCATAGTGTGAGTAGTGTGTTCAGTGCTTAGAAAGTTTCGTTTTGTTTTTTCTTTATTCGCTCGAGCGAAGGATTTCTCGCTCGAGCGTGCTTCTGCAAATGGCTTAGATCTGAGAGCGTGCTTTTTAGGCTCGAGCGACAAGATCTTGGCTCGAGCGACCCCTTGCGCGTAAGTGTCTTCGCTTGAGCGACCTGTAGTGGTTTAAACACTACTACTGCATCTCTTCACTCCAGTTTTGCCCCTTTTGCTTCGATTGTTGTCTCTATCACTCTCATTGGGCGATTTCACTTCCTTTGTTGTTCATCTCTTGGGTTTCACTCGTTTTTTGGGGCGTCACACCACGTTAGTCGTGCATCTTCGTTGTTGGTAAGTCATTTTTTTTTTATTTTCTTTGTTTTCATTCAGTTTGTGTGATTGCTTTGGTTCGTGTGTGTCTATCTAGGGTTCTTTTTGTGCATTCTGATTTACTATCTCTCTATTGAAGTTTGGTTTAGTAATTTGGTACATTTGTGTTAGGGTTTAATGTCAAGGTTTAAATTAGTTTGTTTTAGGGTTTTAATTTCTGTCTAAATTCTGTTAATTGATTTTGATTCTCTTCATCTTCTATGTCTCATATATTAAATTTTTTGTGTTCTTTTTTGTCTTTTATTAATACATTTGTGTCTGTTGGATCCTAACCTAGCTTTGTTCTACCTGTCATTGATATTATGCTATGGTTTTGTGATTTTGATATTTTTCTAACATTGTAGGATTACTAATGTTTTGCTTTGTTTTTTTGTTTGGTTTTGGGGATTCTAATGTTTTTTTTGATACATTGTGGTATGGTTTGGTGGGTATTACTATGGTTTTTCTGTCCTCTTGTTGCATAGTCATGGGTGAGCCTTCGAAACGTCGTAAATCCATTGTGTCTCGCCCAAACTATAACACTAAAAAATTTGAATCCAAGGAAAAATCCAAATTGTTTAGGAATTTTATGTCTCTAGGAAAGTCCATCTTGAAATGAATGTCCTTCCTAGTGCGTTTGAGTTGCTCCCCATTCGTTCATTGTTTGATTCCTTAGGGGGTGATCAAGTGTTGCTTTTCTCAGGGCCTCAAAATCTTAGTCTGGTCCATGAGTTTTATTGTAGTATGCATTCTATCTGCAAGGAACTCGCTCCCTCCTTTAGCACTTGGGTTAGGAAGAAGTCCTTAGTCATCACCGATGATATTTTTCGGTTGTTTCTTGGTCTTCCAGAAGTCCAGGATTTTCATTATCCTTTTCTCACTCGCAGTCGTGTTGACTTTGATCGAGTTGCCACTGAATTTTGTGGCACTCCCCGGACTTGGATTGCCGGGGCGCTTATTCAACAAAATGAGCTTCTTCCTCGTTTTCGCCTTCTTAACATCATTGTCTGTGCCAATATTCATGTGACCACTCATTCCTCTCATATTACCCAAGATCAGGGGTATATGTTATATTGCTTTGATCATCGTCTACCCATTGACCTGCCTGCTATGATTGTCACCAAAATGATCTCTGTTTTTGAGGGACGTAAGTCCTTAGGTTTTTCTTATGGTTACTTTCTCACTAGATTCCTCACTTCTCTTGGTGTCCCCGTCTTTGAGGATGACAAATTTGCCTCTCCTATTAAACCCATTACCAAGTTGATCATGTCTCAAAGTCAAGCTCATATTCGGGGGGGTCCATCAGAAGTTGGGGGTACTAATACAGGTGATGATCATTTAGCTGAAGAGGCTGAATATGATGCAGCCGCTGCTGGTGCACCAGAGATGCCTGAGATGTGACCACGTTCGTTTCGTGGTCAGCTGCAGCAGTTCGAGCAGTCGGTCATACATTGACTTGATTTGTTGGATGCTCGCCTGGATACACTGGATGGTCGTCTCGATCAGCAGAGCATGATGCTAGCCCAAATTCTTTCCTTGCTCCAGATGCAACAGCCACCTCCATCAGACTCCTAGCTTCTGACCGTATTTGGACTATGGTTTTTGGACAGTTTTTGTTATTTTCTTGGACAGTTTTTATTATGGTTTGTATATAGCTGTTTCTTTTGTCTCTCCCAGACAAAAAAGGGGAGTATTTCATTTTTGGGGGTTATATAAGGGATATACGTTGATTTTGCATACTCATGATGGATTTTGAGGACTAAGGCCTGGAAGCAACAAACGTATCAGATTTTTTCCTTAAAAAATTTACCTACGAAAATCGAGTAAAATCATCAAGAATTAAAAAAAAATATCTTTTACCTCTGATGCTTTCAATGCGAGTAGGTCCTATTAAGTCCATGCGAACCAATTCAAGAGGACATTTGGTTGTAAAGCTGCTCACCTTTTTATGAGGGGCACGGGTTTGCTTCCCATGTTGACATGGTCCACATACATGATTCAGATTCTTACCCAGTTTAGGTACTCCTCTCACAAGCTCTTTGTTGGCTATCTTAGTTAGGTATTTGAAATTCATGTGACCTAATCTTTGATGCCACAAATCAATGTTACTTATGATGGCTGAGTGACAAGTGAGATCATTAGTAGTAACAATCCCATAGCAGTTATCAGATATGCGAACCCCATGCAAGACAGTGTTTCCCTTTTTATCCAAAATTTCACATTTATTTTTTGAAAACAATACCTCATGGTGGGAATCACACATTTGACTGATGCTCAAAAGATTTGCTTTAAGACCATCAACAAGTAAAGCATTTTCAAGCTTGGGAAGACCAGCTACACTTATAGAGCCCTTACCAATGACTCTAGAAGTGCCACCATCTCCAAAGGTAGCAATTCCACCTTCATATTTTTCAAGGGAGGTGAACTAGGATTTGTCACCTGAACTAAAGGCTCAAGCAAAGGGAAAGCAAAGGGATTTGTTATTTTCTTGGACAATTTTTATTATGGTTTGTATATAACTGTTTCTTTTGTCTCTCCTAAACAAAAAGAGGGAGTATTTCATTTTTGGAGGATATATATGGGATATATGTTGATTTTGCATACTCATGATGGAATTTGCAAGTAGCATTGGATTAATTTTTGTATGGGATATATGATATATTGGGATCTATAGATGTTGATAATTGAGTTTTTTTCATACTAATTGTGGTTTTCTACAGACTGGAGACTGGACTTAATTCTTTTACGCTTCTAATTTATTATGTCTTGATGGTTTCTAATTCAATTCTCTCTATTTTCAGTTTTACAGATTCCCATCAAGATTGTTTTGATAGTTGGTTTGTTTTTCATTGAGTTGGTTTGTTTAGTTAGTACATTTGTTTTCTAGGAAATTGTGTTAGAAAGTTTTGTCTGGGAATTGACAAAGAGGGAGATTGTTAGGTCCCTTAGTCTTGTCAATCCCACGAACAAACTTGAGTTATTGAGTTGTAAATCTCCTTTTTGTTTTGTATTGCTCGCTTGAGCGAAGGAGTCCTTGCTCGAGCGAAGGTTGCGTCTGTAAAAAACCTGAGAAGAATGAATGTACGCTCGAGCGTAGGTAGCATGGCTTGAGCGAAGCCACTTATGGAAAACACGCGAGATAAGTTTCTCACTCGAGCGAGAGAGTCTTCGCTCGAGCGAGCTTCGCTGTCCCAGTTTTTTATAAATACTAGTTTCAGTCCAAAACTGGGATTATGTTTTGAGATCTACTTTAAGGTTTTCTGAGGTTTTCTTTTGGAGTTTTTTGTGAGTTTTCCTTGATGATTTAAGTGAGTATTAAACTCATGTATTGATAAGCACATATCAAGGAGGTTGATTGGTTATATTCAAGAGTATTCTTCTTTGGTGGAATCCGGAGAATCAAGCGTGGAGTTTCAAAGGAGTTTGATACTGCGCGTAGTCGTTGATTCAATAGTAGAAGTTGTGGATTCAACTTCAGTCTAATCAATTTCGAGACGAAGGTTGCGGTGAAAGATATACAGAAGATTTGAAGACAAATTGGAAGCTCTTGGGTAATTTGTTTGTTATCTTTGTAATCTTTCTTTCTTCAGTAGTGAATTGATTAGTGGCGTTTCGCCCGTGATTTTTTGATCACAATTGAAGGTGCCTCAATTGTGGTTTTTCCATGTAAAAAATCGATTGTATCGGTTTATTGTTTTTTTCGAAAACAACTGTAGCGACCCTCACCTTACTCTTGTCATACTTGCATATATTCATGCATGATCTTGTCTTGTTATGTTGTTTTGAAGGTTTTGCCTTGCCTTGTTTTGTTTAAGTACTGCTTGCATGATTTTGTTCCTTGCTTGGTGTGTAGCCGAGGTCATCTTGAGCTTAGTTCACCTTTGAACCTTTGTACCTAGAACTGCCTTGGAACCCCTTGGTCGACCTCCATCTTCACCTCGGGCTTGTTGCCGAGATGTTTTGCACTTAGTGATTCTTGTCCTTGGGCAGGTATGGCCTAGACCGAGGTGTGGCACACCCCGGCCAAGGTGTGGCACAGCTTAGTCAAGTATCGTCCTCCTTAGCCGATGTCTTTGTTATCTTGTTGCCGAAGCTTTGACTTTAGCCGATGTCATTACTTGCCGATGTGTCTTGCCCTAGCTTGCTGTGTACGCTTTGTCATAGACTTGTCTTATCAGTCAATCACCTTTTGAGTTGAACCAACCCAGTAGCGCCACGTGTCCGAGCTGATTGTTAAGACAGCCGGCAGACCTAGAAACAAATCATTTTTGTCTCAAATCTTTGCCTTTAGAGAGAGAAGCTCTAGAGAGAAGGAGGAGAAGTTCTTGAGTGTGAATAGATCTTTCAAGCTTGATCTTCGAGGTTTGAACCGTTAGATTCGAGTTTTGAGGTTAGAATCTTAACCTACTCTTGTTGTTCTCATTGATCATCTAGCTGCATTGCATGATCGAAACTGTTTTGCATGTCATGCATCGATTTGAAATTGGTTTCGGAAGAGAAAGATAGTGTTCATGTGTTCTTGAAGAAAGTCTCGTTTTGATCCGAAAGTTTGGAGCAAAAACCATGTTTTTGTGTTTGTTCTTGCATGACCTTCTTGTATGGGTACCCAGGTCCATGTTTTGAACTCATAGCATGAAATCTCAGATTTTTGTAACGAGTTATGATCTTGCATTCATCTTCCTCATGATCATGTTCATCATGTCCTTCATGTTCTTTGAAGGGAAACCCAGGTTTTTCCCGACTTTGTTTTTGAATGAGGCCATCGGGACCACACCTCGGCAAGGAGGTGTGGGACCTCAGCAAAGACCTGGTTGGTACCTGCAGACACCCCATTTTTGACCGACCTTAAGACTCAGACGTCACCAGTTGAGCGCTTGGTGATACTGCATATTGTGCTCGTTCAGAGGTTTCGAAGTCTCGGCTGCGAGCCTTGCCTCCGGACTTCCGGACTCTTTCATACCTTGCCTCGGTTTGCGAATCAGGCTCAATTTTCTCTGTTTCTCTTCCCGAAGGGAGGGAGAGGTCTCGTAGATCATCTCTCAGTGGCCGTAGGCTACGTTTCGTGGTCGTAGGCCATTTTGCCCGTTTGGAGTCCGGTTTCTGATTTTTCGGAATCGTTGGCCGCGTGCCTCGGTTCGGGACCGCTTAACCACCTCCGTTTGCTCCAGTTTTTGGCATGCATCTCATTTACTCCCTTTTTAGGGACACTGTGGTCCGAGAAACCAACTTTGTGGTCGGACACCACTCCCGGTGCTTAACAACCCATTTTCGGGGCCCCGAGCTGCACGTTTCGGCCCCCGAACCTTCATTCTACATCGGTTTTGGTTCATTTTTGGAAAGGACCTCTGTTTCATTGGTAAGAAGGCCATAGAAGGGTGGGAGGCCAGTAATTGTTCTATCAGCCAACTTTATCCCTTCATCGCCCTCCGTCGCCCGATTTTCTTCACTTCAAAGCCAATGTTGAACACCCTTGGGCCATTTTCTTGCACTCAAAACCCCATATTTGTGATGTACACATCTGGGAGGCCACCAATATTTGGTGGCCGGCCATTAATCCTTTCTGACCCTTTCGAACCCCTCTTAAAAGTGGGTTGTTCTCTCTCCTGGTTCACTTTTTTCAGTGTTTAACCACAGGGTTGTGTTGTGCACACATCAGAGGATCTCTTTTTGTGGTGGCCGGCCATTAATCACACTTAACCCTTTTGACCCTTTGCCGGCCGGCCATGGGAAGTAGCCGGCCGACCACCTGCAACTGAGATAGCTGGCCGGCCATGCTCCTGGCACCCTGTTCCTTACAGCTGTGTATCTGTTTTCCCCCCAGATTGTGTATCTGGGGAGGTGCTTTTTTGGGGGGAAACTTGATTGTTTTCCCTCCATTTTTTCCCCTCATTTCCCCCCTCTTTTTGCCTATATAACCAGCCTCCAGCTCTGGTTTTAGGGGTTGGAAAAATCACCTAAGAGCTTTGCATACATACACCTTCCTCTCATTCCCTTCCAAGCTCCAATCCTTCAAACCCTATACCATTTTGCACTACACCTCATAGCACCACATCCCCATCTTCCATTCCAGCAGCTTGAAGCTGATTTCCAGAGCTAAAAGGACACCAAACTCAAGCCAAGAGTTGCCTAAAGTTTGGTCTTCAAGGGTAAGCACCATTTTCCCTCTTTTTGAGCTTATTTTGTATGCTTTCTAAGTCATATTTTCTTGCTATTTTGGGCTCCAACCCTAACTGGAATTAGGCTTATTTTGAACCATTTTTCATGTTTGTTTAAGGGTATTTACCTATTTGAGGTCTCCTTGTTGCACTTGCTTCATTATCCATCTTGTATGCCTATTTCTTGTGTAGTATTTTTGGCCTACGTGTAGACTGTTTTGAGGCATGTCATAAACTGTAAAGTTGCTTATTTTGAGCCCTTATTCAACATTGCTGAAGGGCTCATTTCTGTTTGAGGCTTTCATTTATTACTTTCCTTTATATCTCTCTTTTGGCTCCATTTTTGCATGATTTGTTAGCCTCTTATGCTTCTGTTTTTGAGCTTTGGTCCAAACTACAAATAACCTTATTTTGACCCCATATTCATGTTTCATTAAGGGTCTTTCATGGTTTGAGGCATCCTTTATACACTTTGTGTTATATCTCTCTTTTTAGCCTCATTTTGCATAGTATATTAGGCTTGCATGCATACTGTTTTGGGTCCGGCCATCAACTATAAAGTGTAATATTTTTAGCCCCTCTTCAACATTGTTGAAGGGCCCCTTTGTGTTTGAGGCCAGCAACCACTACTTGCTTCTTTGTCCATCTTTTGGCCCTTTTCTTGCATGAGATCTTAGCCATACTTGTGCTGGTTTTTGGGGTTTGTTGTAAACTGTAAAAGGTCATATTTTGGGCCCCTCTTCAACATTGTTGAAGGGCCCTAATCTGTTTGGGGTCAGCAGCTGTGAGTTGCTTCTTTATCTCACATTTAGGGCCATTTTTGCATGCTAGTTTTGCCCTATTTGTGTTTGCTGTTTGGCCTTGCTTAAAACTGTAAATATGCTTATTTTTGGACTGCCTTGAATCTTTCTTCATATGTTATAAGCAAATAGTGCATGTTTTGTATAGCTATAGGCCAATGCATAGGCCTAGTTTTGCATTTCGGTTTCATTTCATGCATCGGGTGTCATTTTGCCATCTTTCAGGGCTGTTTTGCATCAATTATTGCCTCTGAAATTTGTATGCTTGTATTCCATATTCCATGCCTTGCCATGTCTCGATAGAGTGGCATTTTGTGCCTTAGGGTCGGTCCTCGGTTTGCGTGAATGTGTGCACGCATTTTGAGTTGTCTCATTTTCATCTGATGGCCTCCTATGTGAGTGTGGCTGAGGTCCACTCATGTTGGTGTAAGCCCATATTGCATTGTGTATGCTATTTCATTTCATAGCATTGCGTATGCTGGGTTGTATGTTAGCGCATTGTGTATGCCATGTTATCTCGTGCATCGTGTATGCCATTTCATAGCATTGTGCATGCTAGGTTGTATATTAGTTGCATTCATGCATGTCATGCATATTACATTGTGCTTGGGATAGGAGTTAGCCCGGGCACGGGAAACGAGGTACGTTTCATACTCCGAGTGACGGAACGTGTCTCAATTCCCAGTCACTAACACTCCGGATTATCCATGGTGGAGTTAGGTCTGTTGTGTTTATATGTGCATTCATTCTATATTGAGTTGCACAATTTGACTCCTCGGCCATCATGCATCGAGATGCGTGATTGGTGGCACAAGGATCGAGGCATGCATATATTTGTGAAAATACATTGCTATGCCCCTTTCCTGCTCTCTGTTGCAGCAAATCAAGAATTAGCAACCTTCCGGAGCTTGGCGCACTTTCCAAGAATAATTGTAAAACAGAGGCTAATCGGGGCATCCCAGTGGATTTCCGCACAAGGCAGCCCAGATATGCATCATCCATTATCTGAAGAAGAGTCAAGGCAGTCCCTGGCTTGCATGCCAGTTTATTATTTTTCTTAGTTAATTTGTAAATTAATTAGGAATTTGTATATATTTGGACTGTACTATTTATTCGGACCCTCTGCGCGAGGGCATAACTGTAATAAGTGTGCGTGTGTGTGTTGTATGTCTTCCAACCCCACGTCTTTCTTCCCTTTTATTTATCCGCTTATGATGGTTAGATTAGGGCATATTTCAATTAGCATACAGTATGATAGCATGTTTGCATTCATTCATCTGTTTTGCATGCACCGGGCTCGGCGCATCATACTAACTGCATTGTATTTTCAATTCCAAATTGAATACGTGTTAGCTATAGCATTCCATATGCCATGTTTAGAATAGCCGAGCCTGCTATAGTTGCATTTTTACATGTGTTGCATTAGGCACTTCTGTATGATTAGGATCATGCATAGATTTCTAATTAGCTTCTTTTTTGGCTTGGAGTACTCGGTGAGTTTTATGCTTTAGCATCCTTGCATGCGTGTGAGTGACTGCCATGAATAGCATGCTTACCATGAGGCTATGCGCTTATGTGATATAACTGCCTGAATGCCTGTGGGTGAAGGTTGGGTTATTTGGATTGGAACAATTCATCAAATGTGTGTTTTAAGCCCACTAGATAGTGGCAAAATCATGTTTTCTAAGCCCACCCGAGGGTGGCAAATCCACGTCTTAGCCTACTTGCGGGTAGCACCATCAAACCATTTTCAAATAAACAAACATGAAATGTTTTGTTCCAATTCAGGCGACCCAGTCTATACTTGTATGCTGTGTGCATCACATAGTAAATCTAGGCTAATAACCGGAATAAGAACACATAATGTTTTCAAAAATAGATATCATGGTTAGTAGAGGCCGATCTTGGATCGGGCGAGCGGGGGTGCTCACGAAGTGACCTTTCCCAATCGTACCCAAGTTCCCGAGCCGAGGCAACTTTGGTGGTGACGGACACGTGGCCTTAGGCAAACGAGTCAGGGTTTCCTAAATTTCCCCAAAATAAAACATTTAGGTGGCGACTCTGTATCTGGCAAAGCAGTCCATGTTTGGCACTTCTTTCAAAAATCTGTTTTCTCAAAACGATTTTTCGGATTTGGACTCTTTGGTTCAGACTTAGAACCGTGACATTTGAGAGTCCTGAGCTGTAGTGACCCCAAATGAACAGAACGGGACTCACCCTCCCGGGGCGTTCGGGGACGTCTACAGTACCCAATGTGTTTTCAGGAGACGGGAGCAGTGTTTAAACTCCCAGCATGTTTTGCTTTGTTACTGACTTGGATCTGGTGAGAATGCCGAGGTCATTTGCATGTATATAAAGCTTGTTTTGAGAATGTGATTGCCATGTGATTGTAGGTCCTTGATCTTTGCTTTGAGCCTACACCCGAGGAAACCTATGTGAGTGGTATTTCTAATAAAGCTATGTTATACTGTTTTGATAAATCTTGCTTTGCTTTGTTTTGACGAAAGTATTTGTTAAGCATGAATGAATAGCCCTGTTTTGATGTATCAAGTAGAAGCTTTGTTTTGATGTCATTCTTGAAAAGTCCCTCGTACTGGAGGACTCTAAACTTTCGCAGTGCCAAGTATAAAAGTCCCTTGTGCTGGAGGACTCTAAACTTTCGCAGCACTAAGCATAAAAGGATACGGTCCTTTCTTGGAAAGACTCTTGTGTTAAAGTGGGCTACGGGCCTAAGTAACACAAGACCATCGTGTTAAAAAGAGCTACGAGCTTAAGTAACACACGTCCCTTGTGCTGGAGGACTATAAACTTTCGCAGTACCTTTGACTAATCGATTACGGATCGTACAGCCTTTGTTTTGCCACTGACGGTTTGCCGCGTGGATCTGTTGTTCGGAAAGCTTGATTTGTGTTTTGCCGATGTTAGTAAGCATCCCTTGAGACTTGTAAGACTTAATAGATGAATACGGTTCATCAAAAGCTTGATTTGTGTTTTGCCGATGTTAGTAAGCATCCCTTGAGACTTGTAAGACCTTAATAGATGAATACGGTTCATCCCTTGTTTTGATAAAGTTTTGATGTGTTTTTGCTTTGAAAAGATCTCGGCTAATATTCGTATGGTTTTTGGCATGTTTCGTTTTGAAAAACTTCGGCTATATTCATGCAAAACCTTTATTACTAGTACCATTCACTGAGTATCCAAGCTCACCCTCTCTATATATATGTAGGTGATGAGCAGGACGTCAGCGACGCCTAGATGTGTTTTTGAAAGCTTGTTTTGGATCCATGATTATGTCGGCTTTGTTTTGTATTCACGTCGGCGATGTCATTTCTTTCATGTCGGCGAATCTTGAAAATCATGCTTCTTGGCTTGTATTCACTGTCATTTTGTATATGTCGGCTGAAGAAGCCTTTTGATCAAGATGTAATACGTATTTTGCTTTGTTGTATTCAAGTTATAAAGATATATGCCATTTCATTTGATCTATGCACTGCTCTTATGGACCACTTGTATCTTGATTTGTTGCTTCCGCATTTGTGAGCCCCGTTTATTATACTCTGATTGTGTTAAACTTTTGATGGTTGGCCTTGGGTAATCTCGGATTACTGGCCATCACGGCACCAAACTACTAGGGGCGGTTTGGGGTCGTGACAGAATGGTATCAGAGCACAAGTTCCTATGTATACGTTATGCACACACTTTGAGTCCTAAAGAGCATAGGATTTCCCTTAGAAAATATGTTAGGATTGCATCATGGTGCTTGCTAGTTGAACGAGGTGTGCATTGTCTTGACATACTTATTTGTTACTTGCCTACGTGGTTATTTGCTTATTTGTTCTAAAGTCACACTTTGCATGCTCATAGCATTGTGAGGAGAGGTAGACCTCCAATTGGCCGAGATCGGCCCGAAGACAGAATGGACAGATTAGTTGAAGGTTTGGCCCGCGAGTTGAGGCAAACCAGGCAACAGTTCGCTAGTGCTACGTCGACTCAGGCCGAGCAGACCAACGGCCGAAATGTAGTTCCACCCCCACCTCCTCCAGTGCCGCAAGTCCCTTCGCAGCTAGCCTTATATGGGGATGGCACGATAGCTTTGATCAGGGAGTTCAAGAAAATGAAACCACCAAGATTCTCTGGGGGCATAGAGCCGACGAAGGCTGAGGCGTGGGTTTTGGAAATGGAAAAGTTGTTCGAGATCTTTCCTAGCACCGACGCTCAGAAGGTGACGTTAGCAGCATTCACGTTAGATGATGATGCTCGCAGATAGTGGGTAATGGTTCGAGAAAGTAATCCAGATTTGACCTAGACCCGATTCTTGGAGTTGTTCTACAAAAAACACTTTCCCCTAAGTGTTCAAAACTGCAAGGCTACCGAATTTCAGACCTTGGCGCAAGGCAACCGAACAGTGGCGGAATACGACCGCACTTTTACTGAATTGGTGAGGTTTGCACCTCACATAGCCAACGATGAATACATGAAGGCTAGAAAGTTCGAGAGTGGGCTTCGCGGACCGATTCAGGACAGGGTTAGCTTGCTCAATACGCCGAATTACGCCGAGGTGTTGGACAAAGCCATTCTGGCCGAAGCTAACTTAAACCGATACCAGAGCTCGGGGGAGAACCAGCGGAAGAGACAGAACTATGACAATCGCCGAGCACAGCTGGGTACCAAGAAGAGGACGAACATGGGTAGTTCTAGTAACCTACGACAGGAAGGTAATGCTAAACTGACGTGTTTGGATTGTGGGAAGCAACATTTTGGGGTCTGTCGCCGGACATCTGGAGCCTGTTATGAATGTGGCGAAATAGGTCATTATGTGAGAGACTTCCCTAAGACAAAGGCTGATAACAACAAAAAGGGCAAGAATACCTCGGGTTCCGTCCAGAGGGGTAATGTTGGAAGAGGACAGATGAGACAGGGCAGAGCATTTGCGCTAGTACCAGGAGACACTCAGAATGCTGAAACAGTGGTGTCAGGTATGCTCCTAATCTACTCCCAAGATGCTTATGTGTTGATTGATTCGGGTTCTACGTATTCGTTTGTATCTACTAAATTTGCCAAGAAGATTAATAGAGAACTAGAGCCCCTCGATTATGTGTTATCTGTGTCTACTCCATCTGGGAGATCTATGGTTGTTGTATCCATTTATAGAGCATGTGTTGTTGTGATTGAAAATGTTGAATTACTAGTAGATTTAATGCCTCTGGACATAACTCCTTTTGATGTTATACTGGGAATGGATTGGTTAGCCGCTAATCATGCAACCATAAATTGTGTTTCGAAAAGTGTCACACTGAAACCCCCAAACCTAGCCGAGGTTGTTTTCCAGGGTAAAGGGATAGTGTCCCCACCTTACTTGATTTCGTCCATTAAGGCCTACAAGTTAATTCAGAAAGGGTGTCGAGGCTACTTGTGTAGTATACTGAGCGATCAGAATGGAGACGTTAATTTAGCCGACATCCCAGTTGTTAATGAATTCCCCGACGTCTTCCCAAACGAATTGCCTGGCCACTTAGTCGATAGAGAGATAGAGTTTACTGTAGATATCATGTCGGGAACACAGCCGATCTCCAAAACGCCCTATAAGATGGCCCCTGCTGAACTTAGAGAATTGAAACTGCAATTACAAGAATTGTTGGATAAGGGATTTATTAGGCCGAGCACTTCACCATGGGGAGCACCTGTTTTATTTGTTAAGAAAAAGGATGGCACACTTCGCCTTTATATTGATTACAGAGAACTTAATAAGGTCACCATTAAGAACAAGTACCCATTGCCTAGGATTGATGATTTGCTTGATCAGTTACAAGGAGCATTAGTCTTTTCTAAGATTGACCTTAGGTCTGGTTACCACCAGCTTAAAGTTAAAGCCGAAGATGTTGAGAAGACCGCTTTTCGAACAAGATATGGCCACTACGAGTTTTTAGTAATGCCTTTTGGGGTGACCAATGCCCCTGCTGCATTTATGGATTTAATGAACAGAGTCTTCAAGCCATGTTTAGATGTGTTTGTAGTTGTCTTCATTGATGATATATTGATCTATTCCAAGAGTAAAGCTGAACATGAAAATCATTTGAGACTTGCCTTACAAATTTTGAGAGACCGGAAATTGTATGCTAAGTTTAACAAGTGTGAATTTTGGCTTCCTACAATCTCATTTTTGGGTCATGTGATTAGTGAAGAGGGTATCTCGGTTGATCTTAGCAAAATTGAAGCCGTAGTAAATTGGCCGAGGCCGACTAATGTGTCCGAGATTCGTAGTTTTCTGGGTCTGGCAGGTTATTACAGAAAGTTTGTGAAGGATTTCTCAAGGATTGCAATTCCATTGACGCAATTGACTAAGAAAGGAACACTGTATGAATGGACTAAAGATCGGGAGTCAACTTTCCAGGAATTGAAGACGAGGTTAGTTACAGCACTAGTACTCGTACTTCCATCAGGTAACGAAGAGTTTCATATCTATAGCGATGCTTCACATAAGGGCTTGGGTTGTGTGTTAATGCAAGGGGGTAATGTTATAGCTTATGCATCTCGTCAGTTGAAATCCCATGAGAAGAACTATCCTACCCATGATTTGGAATTAGCAGCCGTCGTATTTGCTTTAAAGATTTGGCGTCACTACCTGTATGGAGCTCCTTGTCAGGTTTTTACAGATCATAAGAGTTTAAAGTACCTGTTCACACAGAAAGAATTGAATTTGAGGCAGAGAAGGTGGCTCGAGTTGTTGAAAGACTATGATATGCAAATTCAGTATCACCCAAGCAAAGCTAACAGCGTGGCCGACGCTTTGAGCAGGAAGTCAGATGGAAATTTGGCGTGTTTGACCATGATAGCAGTGGAGCCAACTATTGTTGATGAGGTAAAGACAAGACAGATGGAGGATAAATTCTTCAAGAAAATGGCCGAGGAAATTGTCACAAAGCCGAGACCAGGGTATACCATCGAAAATCAAGTGCTCAAGTTTGAAGGAAGGTTATGTGTAGCCGACATCCCCGAGTTGAAAAGGAGAATTTTGCAGGAAGCTCACGGTTCCAAGTTTGCTGTTCATCCAGGGAACTCTAAGATGTATCAGGATGTGAAACAGACGTTCTGGTGGCCAAACATGAAAAGAGAAATAGCCAAATTCGTGTCCCAGTGTTTGCATTGTCAACAAGTAAAAGCAGAACATCAAAGACCGGCAGGACTCTTTCAACCTTTGCCGATTCCTGAGTGGAAATGGGAACACATCTCCATGGATTTCGTGATTGGTTTGCCGAAGACACCGAAAGGTATGGATTCGATTTGGGTTGTTGTTGATAGATTAACTAAGTCAGCACACTTTCTACCTGTTAAGACTACCTTCAACGCCGATCAACTTGCCTTGCTATATGTGAACAAGATTGTTAGACGTCATGGAGTGCCGATGTCAATTGTGTTAGACCGAGATCCTAAATTTGTTTCTAGATTTTGGCAGAGTCTACAGAGGGCTTTCGGAGCCGAGCTGAGACTTAGTACAGCTTTTCATCCCCAGACGGATGGGCAGATAGAGAGGACAATTCAGACACTTGAAGATATGCTTAGACTTTGTGTATTGGACTTCCTAGGAAGTTGGGGAGCGCATTTGCCCTTAGTGGAATTCGCTTACAACAACAGGTATCAAGCTAGCATTGGCATGGCGCCGTATGAAGCTTTGTACGGAAGAAAGTGTAGGTCGCCGATATGTTGGACCGAAGTTGGAGACAGAGCTCTGCTTGGTCCCGAACTGATTCAAGTAACAACAGAGAAGATTAAACTTATCCAACAAAGGATTAAAACTGCCCAGAGCCGACAAAAGAGCTACGCCGACCAGAGAAGGAATGAGTTAGAATTCGAAGTTGGGGATCATGTATTCCTGAAAGTTTCACCAATGAAAGGAGTTTCCAGATTTGGGAAGAAAGGTAAGTTAGCACCTCGTTATATTGGGCCATTTGAAATTCTTGACAACGTTAACTCCGTTGCCTACAGACTTGCTTTGCCGCCAGATTTAAGCCAAGTCCACAATGTGTTTCATGTTTCTATGTTGAGGAAGTACATCCGAGATCCACTACATATAATTGATCATTCTGGGATTACGGTTAATAAGGATTTGGGCTACGAGGAGAAACCAATGAGGATTGTTGACAGGCAACTTAGGCAGTTGAGAAACAAATCGATACCAATGGTAAAGGTCGAATGGAAGGAGCATTATGGCACAGAAGCCACGTGGGAAAAGGAAGAGGATGTGAGAATCCGTTATCCGGAGTTGTTCATAGAGCAAGGTAATTTAAGTTTGGGGACCAAACTTCTTTAAGGGAGGTAGACTATAGCGACCCTTACCTTACTCTTGTCATACTTGCATATATTCATGCATGATCTTGTCTTGTTATGTTGTTTTGAAGGTTTTGCCTTGCCTTCTTTTGTTTAAGTACTGCTTGCATGATTTTGTTCCTTGCTTGGTGTGTAGCCGAGGTCATCTTGAGCTTAGTTCACCTTTGAACCTAGAGCTGCCTTGGAACCCCTTGGTCGACCTCCATCTTCACCTCGGGCTTGTTGCCGAGATGTTTTGCACTTAGTGATTCTTGTCCTTGGGCAGGTATGGCCTAGACCGAGGTGTGGCACACCCCGGCCAAGGTGTGGCACAGCTTAGTCAAGTGTTGTCCTCCCTAGCCGATGTCTTTGTTATCTTGTTGCCGAAGCTTTGACTTTAGCCGATGTCATTACTTGCCGATGTGTCTTGCCCTAGCTTGCTGTGTACGCTTTGTCATAGACTTGTCTTATCAGTCAATCACCTTTTGAGTTGAACCAACCCAGTAGTGCCACGTGTCCAAGCTGATTGTTAAGACAGCCAGTAGACCTAGAAACAAATCATTTTTGTCTCAAATCTTTGCCTTTAGAGAGAGAAGCTCTAGAGAGAAGGAGGAGAAGTTCTTGAGTGAGAATAGATCTTTCAAGCTTGATCTTCGAGGTTTGAACCGTTAGACTCGAGTTTTGAGGTTAGAATCTTAACCTACTCTTGTTGTTCTCATTGATCATCTAGCTGCATTGCATGATCGAAACTGTTTTGCATGTCATGCATCGATTTGAAATTGGTTTCGGAAGAGAAAGATAGTGTTCATGTGTTCTTGAAGAAAGTCTCGTTTTGATCCGAAAGTTTGGAGCAAAAACCATGTTTTTGTGTTTGTTCTTGCATGACCTTCTTGTATGGGTACCCAGATCCATGTTTTGAACTCATAGCATGAAATCTCAGATTTTTGTAACGAGTTATGATCTTGCATTCATCTTCCTCATGATCATGTTCATCATGTCCTTCATGTTCTTTGAAGGGAAACCCAGGTTTTTCCCGACTTTGTTTTTGAATGAGGCCATCGGGACCACACCTCGGCAAGGAGGTGTGGGACCTCGGCAAAGACCTAGTTGGTACCCAGTGTGTTTTCAAGAGACGGGAGCAGTGTTTAAACTCCCAGCATGTTTTGCTTTGTTACTGACTTGGATCTGGTGAGAATGCCGAGGTCATTTGCATGTATATAAAGCTTGTTTTGAGAATGTGATTGCCATGTGATTGTAGGTCCTTGATCTTTGCTTTGAGCCTACACCCGAGGAAACCTATGTGAGTGGTATTTCTAATAAAGCTATGTTATACTGTTTTGATAAATCTTGCTTTGCTTTGTTTTGACGAAAGTATTTGTTAAGCATGAATGAATAGCCCTGTTTTGATGTATCAAGTAGAAGCTTTGTTTTGATGTCATTCTTGAAAAGTCCCTCGTACTGGAGGACTCTAAACTTTCGCAGTACCAAGTATAAAAGTCCCTTGTGCTGGAGGACTCTAAACTTTCGCAGCACTAAGCATAAAAGGATACGGTCCTTTCTTGGAAAGACTCTTATGTTAAAGCGAGCTACGGGCCTAAGTAACACAAGACCATCGTGTTAAAAAGAGCTACGGGGTTAAGTAACACACGTCCCTTGTGCTGGAGGACTATAAACTTTCGCAGTACCTTTGACTAATCGATTACGGATCGTACAGCCTTTGTTTTGCCACTGACGGTTTGCCGCGTGGATCTGTTGTTCGGAAAGCTTGATTTGTGTTTTGCCGATGTTAGTAAGCATCCCTTGAGACTTGTAAGACTTAATAGATGAATACGGTTCATCAAAAGCTTGATTTGTGTTTTGCCGATGTTAGTAAGCATCCCTTGAGACTTGTAAGACCTTGATAGATGAATACGGTTCATCCCTTGTTTTGATAAAGTTTTGATGTGTTTTTGCTTTGAAAAGATCTCGGCTAATATTCGTATGGTTTTTGGCATGCTTCGTTTTGAAAGACATCGGCTATATTCATGCAAAACTTTTATTACTAGGACCATTCACTGAGTATCCAAGCTCACCCTCTCTATATATATGTAGGTGATGAGCAGGACGTCGGCGACGCCTAGATGTGTTTTTGAAAGCTTGTTTTGGATCCATGATTATGTCGGCTTTGTTTTGTATTCACGTCGGCGATGTCATTTCTTTCATGTCGGCGAATCTTGAAAATCATGCTTCTTGGCTTGTATTCACTGTCATTTTGTATATGTCGGCTGAAGAAGCCTTTTGATCAAGATGTAATACGTATTTTGCTTTGTTGTATTCAAGTTGTAAAGATATATGCCATTTCATTTGATCTATGCACTGCTCTTATGGACCACTTGTATCTTGATTTGTTGCTTCCGCATTTGTGAGCCCCGTTTATTATACTCTGATTGTGTTAAACTTTTGATGGTTGGCCTTGGGTAATCTCGGATTACTGGCCATCACGGCACCAAACTACTAGGGGCGGTTTGGGGTCGTGACAACAACAATCTAAATCACTTTCGTAAGTGCTTGATGATTTAGATTGTGTGTTTTGAATGATTGGAAATTGGAGTAATTAAATCTTGATTTAATCACGAATCACTTAGGATTTTCACAATGTAATTAGGAATAACCCTTCAATTTTTTTTTTCCATACATTGAATGAATGATGATGTTTGACATATATGTATATTTATTTTTTTGACTAATGTAAACTTTAAAATTTCATAGCTATCAATGGTTATATATATATATATATATATATATATATATATATATATATATATATATATATATTTTATAATGCATGCTAAGTGGTGATTGTCAACACAATCCACACAGAGAAAATTATGTCTAAAGAAATTTCTTTGGTATGAAGTTACCAAAATTTCATAGAGAAATTTATCTTGTATCGTGCCAAGAAGGTGCCTATATGATCATGTAATTTGTAATGCATTGTGTTGGTTCAAAACAATCAATAAATTCAAAAAACACAATGCACACAGTAATTTTCTTTACTATTGGCAAATTTGTCTGGATGAATTTGACTTCACAAAACACAATGCACAAAGTGATTTTCTCTACTAGTAGCAAATTTCTCTGGATGAATTCGACTGGTATTATAAACACACTGCCTATAGCGTGTTTCAACAAACACAATGCACATAGTAATTTTCTTTGAATGAATTTGACTGGTATTATAAAGGCACTCCCAAAGTATGTTTCTAAAAACACAATATAAAAAGTAATTTTCTTTGCTATTGAAAAATTTCTCTGGATGAATTTGATTGCTATTATATACATTGTCCAAAAGTACATTTCAAAAAACAAAATACACAAAGTAATTTTCTCTGCTACTGAAAAATTTCTCTGGATTAATTTGACTGGTATTATAAACACACTGCCCAAAGTATGGTTCAAAAACACAAGTGCATTGATTCAGAAATTGTAGAAAAAATTTCAGAGAAAATACTAAACATAATGCACAACAGACACGTTATTTTTGTAATAAGATTCTCTAACATCCTTAAATGTATTATTCAATCAATAAAATGTGTTATCCTTAACTATTTAACAAAGTTTACACACCTCATTTTTGACAGCTCTTAGGACTTGGGCGCCTCACGCTGATCACTCGATGATGAAAAGTGACGCTGTACAATTGTTCAAGTTCTTCAGCAAAAGGCTTCAATTTTTGAGTTTCTAATCCCAACCTTACACCTCATTTTGACCAAAACTATTTTAGACCTTAAAACCCTATTTTTCAAAATATTTTTCCAAATGTTTCTACGATATTCCGAGGCTCACATTTTGTTTAAAATATTGCACTTTTCGGTAAACCGAGTAAGGACAAAGTGTAAATAAATACAAGGGAGGTGAAATATTTGAAAAATATTAAAAAACATCTTATTTATAGGTTTGTATTTGAAGGAAATAGGAGGGGTTGGAAGAAGACTAGTTGGGAGAAAGGTTGGGCATCAAACCGTTAAGAAAGAAATGAACAACCTTCACTAAATTATACATATCTTTTTTTAAACTTATAATTTATATGTGAAGACACCACTATTGGAAATTAGACTTCTAGGGCTTCAATTTAGACTTCGGAATCACCTAAAACCGAGTTCAAATGAGGGAGATATGGCCGTTTGAAGTTGGGCATCAATCTGTTAAGATAGAAATGAGCAACCTTTACCAAATTAGGCATATGTCTTTGTATTATATGTGGGGCTACCACTATTGGAAAGTAGACTTCCGGGGCTTCAAATTAGACTCAAGAATCACCTAAAATCGAGTTCGGATGAAGGAGATATACTCGTTTGAAATCGGGTTTGAAAATAGATTTTTGTGGTTGGCCGTACAAGTCCTTGGCCAGCCAGCGGGCCAGGTGTCCCAAAAGGCAGATATTTTGATGTCAGCTGTCCCCCCATGTGCATGCCTTGCACCAGCTCTCTCTATATAGATATTTACGACATGAGAAGCTGTTTTTCTATATATACAAGACCAACCCTCTTGATTTTAGGTTAGAAAAAAATTCCAAAGACTCCAAAACTTGTATTGCACTCTCTTTCTCTATCTTCCAACCTTCACACTCTCTCTACACTTTCTAAACCAAAAATTTGGCTCTTCTTGCTGAGGTTATTGAGCTCAAATCTCAGCCCTTGAGAGCGAATAGTTTTTGGTTTGTGAACAAAATAGTTACTCCTCTTCAAGAGGTATAATTTTGATTATCTTTACACTACTTCTTCCTTCTCTTTTTTTGCTATTTTTATACTATTTTTGGACTATTTTTATGGGCTGAAACTTGTGGCTTAAAGCTATCAAAAGTGAAGGGTTAACCACCCTTCTTTGAACCTCATTTTCTAAGCTTTTACCCTTGTGTTTCCTATCTTTTTTTTAACTTTTTTCCATCTTTTTACCACTATTTTTCAGAAGTTTTCAGAAGTTTTCAGAGACTGAAAATGTTGTTTTGAGGTCCCAAGAATGGAGGGGTTAGCCACCCCTCCTTAGGCTTGCTTGCTAACTCCATTTCTCCATTGTTTTAGCTAACTTTTTCAAGCTTTTCAATGTTATTTCCAGCACTGTTTTTAGCTATTTTAGGACTATTTTAGTGTGTTTATTTCATTTGTGTTTTGTATAGCATGCTTGTAGTATAATTGTCCTCATAGGTTTGGTGGTTTAGGCATTAGACACCAACCTATTTGAGTTGATAACATTTATTTCATACTTTCCATACTTATGTTCACATATAATCACATCTGCAGCCTCCCTCATTTCTTGGCTTTTTTTATTTCTTTAAGAGTTGTTTCAACCGAGTGTTGTTTATGCTTGAGAAAGAGACCGTTCAATGCTAAATGATTTAATCTCTTCGGAGGTTCATTACTAGGGCATTACCTCTCTCTCATGTTCAAAACAATTTCTTGTTTGGCACTTCTCTCCATTTAGTGGACTTAACTATCATTCTTGGACTAAAATGACTAAAGAATGGAAAGGCAATTAAAAGAGACCATAAAATTGGGCTAAAATGGAATAAGATAATAAAATCAAGTTTGGGGTTCAATCAGACGTTAGTTGAACCCTTTGAGTCTTGAACCATTTCATATTCTTTAGTGATGATAATGGCTCAAGATTTAAGGTCTAGCACTTCCCTTGATCAATTCCATGATAGAGAGGAGGTTTGTGGGTCTTTCATTGTCATTTATTGAGATTTTGTCCCTTAATTCATAAGTCATCACGCAATGAATTTACGTCGATTGATGGCTTACGAATCAAGCCTATCCCTCATTTGATCTATTTAATGATAATGATAGGCATGGTGGACAAACATCTCTTGAAAATACTCTGTTTGTGTTCTGTTTCTTTTCTATTGTAGCAGGGGAGAACCCAAAACTAGTGGCCAGCCGGCCACCTCATTTTAGGCCAGCAATGCCATTCTCATGGCAGAACAAAGTAGAGGCTGGGGTAAAAACAGTTCAATTTTCTGACTGTACAATAGAACTATTATGGCAGCAGAACAGAGGCATTTTCGGGTAAAAATTCGCATTCATGTATAAGCCATCCCTCGTTTCTCGGGGCCTGTTAAAATTATGTTTAATAGTATTATGTTGTACTTAAAGTAGTGAACTTGTAATAATCAATTACCTAGTTAATTAATTCCGTATTGTAACTAATTAGTTAGTTCAATTCTAATTTGTAATAATTAGCTAGTGTAGTTAATTCATTTTGGTATTGTAATAGTTAGTTAATTCGGTAATTAGCTAGGACATTTATTCAGACCCTCTTGTATGAGGGCAAATATGTAATAATGCGTGTATGTTTTCCAATCCCTATTTTTTTCTCCCTTTTATTTACTCACTTATGATCATTCTAACTTTGTGGTTATTTCACATTCTTCATTTGAATATGTGCTTAACTGCGTGCTATCAAATTAATCCACATGCCATGCTAGTAGTCGAGCCTAGTAGTTGTATCTTTGCATGTGTTGCATTAGTAATTTACATTGTTTAGGATCATGCATTCTTCTAATTATTTTATCTTCTTTGGCTTGCCTTGGAGTATTAGGTGAGCATTTATTGCTTTAGCATATTACATGCATGTGATTGTTGCCATATCAAGCATAAATACCATGAGGCTAGGTACTTAATTGATATACCTGTTTGGATGCCTGTGAATGAAGGCTAATTGCTTGAATGATGAATGTACATATGAGATCACTTTTTTAAGTGGTACATATTCAAAACGCTTTTCAAAACATACATGAAATCAAAGTGTTCCAATTTTTATAAATTAGTCTATACTTGTGTGCATCACTTAGCAAAGATAGCCTAATAATAGGAACAAGAGCATATAATGTAAATAAGAATCACATCATGATTAGTAGAGGCCAATCTTTGATTAGGTGAGTGGGTTGCTCAATTCATGACCTACCCCTCTCATACCTAAGCTCCCAAGCCAAGGCACTTTGGTGATGATGGATAAGTGGCATTTGGTACGAGTCACGGATTTCCTAAATTTTTCAAAAATATTTAGGTGGCGACTCTGAAATCTGGCAATGCAGTCCATTTTTGACATTTTTGATTCAAAATCGATTTTTCAAAAGAATTGCCGAATTTGGACTCATTTGTGTTTATATATTTCACATTGCACTTGTGAAATTAGATTCAGAACCACAGGAGTCCGAACTGTAGGGCTATCGTATCCGAAAGGAGCACGAAAAGAAAGCTACACAAAAGTTCCTTGCATGTCCTCTTATTATGACGACCAATACTCTCACATCGACTACACTTCATCACCCTTTTAAACTCTCCAGTAGAAGCAATTTATTTATCTTTGGCCTCCCAGTTGGTCTCTTATTCAATGGAGGTAAAATCATAGCATCATCAATGTTACACATAGGTTTTTCAATAGTTGGAACTAGGCCAATTGAAAACGAGTATGCTTGACCATACATATCAGGATGAAAAAATGGTTCAACAAATGAATTCAAATTCTTTCCACTCCTAAAAATTACAGTAACAACATGTTGACGTGGATACCCATTTATTTCCCATTTTCAACATGAACAAGTTCTCAACCCAAGATCAACCATAATCGAAGGAAAACAATTCACTTCAAACACATTATCAGATGATAAACTCACATTCCATGTCCTCCCATCCAAGAAAGCCTTCTCCAACACACTATCCATACGAGGATAGAGAACTTTATTCCATTTACTAGAAAGCATCCTCCTATTAGACCTCATATTCATGATTTGCGACCATATCATGTCCACCAAATTTGTTATTGGCAAGTGCCGAGCTTCTCATATCCATGAATTGAATGACTCAGCAACATTTGAATACATTTCACCATAACGTTTCTCCTCAAAATATGCATCACTCCAATTTTCATATGGTAAACTCCCAAGAAAACACTCACAATGTCTCATCTCTCACTTTTTAATTCATTTAACTTGAAATGGAATGATGCCTTTGTTGGCGCATATGCACATTCTGAAAACTTAGACACAATCGTCTCCCTAACCAAATTTGTGTTTCCACATGATAACCTATCCCTCAAATTTCTCTTTAGATGTTCAAGACAAAATCCATGATAGCAATTAGGGAAAAACCTAGCAATTCCTTCCACAGTACCACAATGTCCATCTGAAATGAAACTGATCACCCTCTTCGATCCCAATAATTCACATAAATGTTCAAGGAACAAACACCAATTGTCTTATTCTTAGCATCAACAACAACAAAAGCTATAGGAAAAAAACTTACAAAACAAACAGGAACAAACATATTAGATATACACATGCAAAGAAAATTAGAACAATAAACAACCAGAGAAATTTGACATTGTCAAAATCCAGAGAAAATTCACACAGTGGCCAAATCCAGAGAAAATTCACACAGTGGCAACATCTAGAGAAAATTCATATAGTGACAACATCTAGAGAAAATTTACTTAGTGACCAAATCTAGAGAAAATTCACACAGTGGCAACATCTAGAGAAAATTTACTGAAAATTTACACAGTAGCAACATCTAGAGAAAAATCACTTAGTCATCAACTCCAAAGAAAATTCACAGAGTGGCATATCTAGAGAAAATTCACACATTGACTAAATGTAGAGAAAATTCACATAATGGCCCACCTCCAAAGAAAATTCAAAGTGTCCGAGAAAAATCACAAAGCATAACCACAAAAATAGAAAATTCACTCAATTCTCGCATGTATAGAAAATTCGCATACTTAGAGAAAATTAGATATATTTACAATTACCTTCATCCCCATCTTTCTCTATCGCAGCAAGCATAACTCTTTTGTATCATCGTTTCAAAAATGTTCCATCAAGAAACAACAATGACTGACAATATTTGAAACCAACAACGCATGCATGAAAAGCCACAAACGCTCTTTTAAAACGCTTGTTATCTTCAAAATCTAACTCAAAACGACTACTTGGATTGTTCTTCAATGCCTCATCAAAATACCATCGTAATTGATCGAATGACAAACAAGAATCCCCATATGTACTATATTTTACTTTTTCAACCCCTAACCAACCACAGTTATAATTGATTGAGACCTCATACTTGTTTTTCATTTCTTTAACAACATCCACTGGACGAGTTAAAGGTTTTGCACTTACCTTTTCAAGTATTAGCCCAGAAACTAAGCTGGAAGTCATCCTACCATGTTTACTAGTACGAACCGCCACACCACATGTATGTTCATTGTTCAAAGTTCTTATGTAAAAGAACCCATTTGTTTTTTCAACTGAAGCATGTACACGCCACATACATCCCCTTGATTCCTTATATGCACATTCTACCGTAACCCTCAGCTTGTTATTTTTAACATACGTAAACTGAAAACCAACCTTAATAGCATATTTGCATAAAACAGTATGGAACTCAACCACACCACCTCAAACTTTTGTCTAACACTCGTAATATTATTTCGCTAACCAGCTGACAATAACACGTTTTCTTAGTGAGAACAAAACGTAGAGAGTGAATTCCTTTCAATATCCACGAGCCTATCACATTCACCATGCACAACATCTACTCAATTAGACCCCACTTCATCCTCTCGATCAAAAGTACTGCATCTAATAACTGAAACATCAACTATATCAACACCACATGCACAAACGACCCTCAACATATTTAGAAAATCAATATTATTTCAAACCATATAACTCGGATGGCCCACAATAGAATATGAAATACACATCGTCTCATGTTTCAAATTCTTCCATGTTTTACACAAAATGTCAACCAATTCTTCAAAATTCAATTCGCATGAAACATTAATGACAATAGTATCATTCCTATATTTGCATAACAACAACACTGCACTGCCCATCTAAACTGAAAGAAAAAATACGAAAAATAACTTGTTCAATATAAAAACACTTCACAAGAACAACATAAAAGTCTAGAGAAATTTCTAATAATTATAATTTTCTCTGGATTATAATAACAAGCTTATAATTTTCTCTGGACTCAAATAAAAGTGCAGAGAAATTTACAAACTTAAATACACCTTCAAGATAAAAATTAATCAATCACAGAGAAAATTAATGAATCTAGAGAAAATCATAGAGAAATTTAATGCTAACTATTAAATACAATCATAGACAAAAAATCACACAGAAGGTTTGTTATGAAATTATAAGCTTCTCTGTGATTTTCACTGGACTACAAGCTTACAATTCTCTTTGTGTGATTGTGCAGTATTGGACTCAAATCAAAATCTAGAGAAATTTATGAACTTATATTCACCTTTAAGATAACAAAAATAAAATCACAAAGAAAATTAATGAGTCCATAGAAACTCACAGAGAAAATTAATGAGTCTAGAGAAAATCACAGACAAAATTAATACTAACTATTAAACACAATCACTGACAAAAATCACCGAGAAGATCTGTTATGAAATTATAATTTTCTCTGTGATTTTCACTGGATTAGAAGCTTACAATTTTATCTGTGATTTTCGTTGGATTATAATAACTAACATACAATTTTCTCTGGAATACAAAGAAAAGTGCAAAAAAAAAAAAAAAAAAAAACAGAGTACAAAACTTAGGAAAGTGCAGAAAAACAGAGCCAATCTCTAAACACAAAGAACAAAACTTATCATTGATAAACATGTAACAGAGAACGAAAAATCAACCCCAAAAATCAAAATCAACTCCATTGTCAATAACAAAGAATGAAAAAAAAAAAAAACTACACTAAGCTGGTTTTTCTCTCACATTGATCAAAACTGAAAACAAAAACCTAATTCAAAATATACCACAAAAACTTCTCTGAAATTGGAGTCTTTAAATACAAATCAAATGAGAAATCAAAAACTTACACTGATTATTAAACTTACCTGATTCAACTCCACTGGAAATCCGAGCTTTAACACGACTTCAACTTCTACATGATCAATGAAAATCAACTTCTACATGACTACAAAATTCCTGTAAAATCTTCACGAAAATCTGCATCATCAAAATCTCCATCTCCAAGTTCATCCCAAAAGTAATCTCCTACAAAAATAGTAACGGAATCTTCAGTTTTCAAAATTGAAAACCACGTATATTATAAGGAAGTGTAAAATAGGTATTTTATAAATTAAAATAACATTGAGAGACCTTAGGCATAAAAAAATATTATTATAGATCTTTCCTCGTACTAAAAGTTAGATAGGAATTTTAGACCAATTTTTTCATTGTTAATCCAATCTCACCCCCTTCAAGCTAAAACAAAAAAGACCTACGAAAATGTTAGACTCCACATTTATCATTTGTTACTATACATTTTATTATTATTAATATAATAGGCTCTTCATATATTTCATATTTATTATTTAATGTTGGCACATTTTAGTGTCATTGATATAATAGACTCTACATACATGTTAATATTTAAATGTGTCATATTTATTATATGATAAATACAAACAATAAAAGCAAATAGTCAACTTAGCATTTTTGCTTTCACAATTTTCACTTCAATTGACTAATGAAAAATTATTGCCCAATGAAGAATATCGCTTTTGCAATTAGGATTGCAGAATGCATCGAGCTAGCTGGCTTTGTTCAGTTGGATTTGTTCAGTAAACTAACTGAACTCGAATTCGAATATGATCGATTCGTTTATTTTTATTTAAATTATATAATAAATATATTATTTATATATTAAATAATATATAAATAATAAAAAAATATTGTCGAGTCGAGTCGAGTTCAAATTTCATTAATATTAACAAGTTGAACCGAATTCGAACCCAGTTAGTTATTGAGCCAAGTTCGAATTTAATAAACGAGTTCAATAACAAACGAGTCAAGCTTGAATTGAGTAAAGCTTGGCTTAACTCAATATGTTTGCAGCTCTATTTGCAATTATACTTTAATTGTCTAGTGAAAAGTTGCGGCCTAATAAGCTTATTAGTAAATGAGGATATGTCCAATAAGTCTTAGGCCTCGTTTGGCAACCGAATTTTTTAGCTAAAAAGTTAAAAAGTTACTAAATTAGTCAAAAAGCCAACAACTCATACCAAAAAGTCGAAGATTCTCTTTTCTCTCTACTTTTTATACATCTTTTTGTAAAAAGTCAAAAAATTATCCCAAACATACTAATTTTTTTTAGCTCATATTTTAACCAAATAGCCAAAAAATTACTAAATTAACCTTTTCCCAAATGAGGTCTTATTATGCTACCACATAGTAATGTAAGATTTAATCAATTAAAATATAATTATACAAGAGATTATTAGCCGCAATGTTGTAAGGTCAACACTTTCACAATTGTACTTTAATTAACTAGTGAGAAAACTGGGGGCCTAATTTTATATCTTTAAATGAAGACATCTCCAATAAGTTTTATTAGGCTAATGCAGCTTCATATATTTTTTAGTAATTTCTTTGCACATGAACTTGCTTATTTGTTTTAAATTTTACTGGTTTAATAAGGACAACTAAAATGCATTTGTTATCTTAACGAAAAAACATTTCTAGACAAAAATACATTTTAATGTAATTTTATTACCCTCCTGCCTCCAACCACCACTGATGATTACCCCGGGTTGCCAGTGAATTTTTCAACGACTCTCCAGTGAAATCAAATTTCACTAACTTTTATTGTAAATCAGTGCAATTATTGACTAAACAAAATTGAATTTTTATTTTGTCAGCATAGTGGAACTTGATTTTTTTTTTTTTTTTTATACTGAAATTGCATTACAATTCACTGGAGAAGGGCCATATCCACATATTGATAATCAACTAACGGATGGCAAAGGTGAGAATAGCTAGCATGTACCACCGTAATGATCCTGACTGTGAACTAAGAACACGTGATGAAGTGTTTCATCCATCCCCACGAATTTGGGTATTTCGCAAATGGCATGTCATAAAATCCATCCCCCACGAATATAAAATGTCAAAGGGAAGGGATTGTTTGTCTAACTTGAGGAAAAAAAAAAAAATACTGAGACGTAAGCAATCAGGCAGCAGAAAACATAACATAGACAAAGCACAAAGTTGGATGACAATATCCCTGAGCTCATCAAACAGGTTTTATCCAACAGAATAACATTCTATAACATGGAAAAAGGGCCCAACGTACACAACAAGCCTCTTGGCTTATAGGAAAGCATCCTTCTCTAGCAATTTCAGTACATCATGCTGGTTGTTCAGCTTGGCAACATCGAGGGGAGTTTTACCATCCAAATTCTGGAGAGTACTGCAGCAATGAAAGCATGGGAATAAAAGAAAAAAACAAAGAACGTGTAAACCGAGCAAGTAAAAATAATGACGACGACAGCAGGAAAATTTAGATCACAGAGGTCGACTTACACAGCAGCACCATGTTCCAGCAGAAGTGCTACACACTCCTTCCTGCCATAACCAGCAGCATAATGAAGCGCAGTGTTCTTATTCTTATCCAAAGCATCCACCATTGCTCCAGCCTCAAGGAGGATTTGTGCGCACTTGACCTGTGATGAAATCAAGTAGATCAGCTTACTTTTGTTTTTGTTCTTTTAATTATTACGAGGAACCCCCTGAGCCCACCTACGGTGAGACCCAGGGTAAACCCTGGATAAGTACAACCCACCTGCTTAACAAAAAAAGAGTAGATCAGCTTAGCTACTTACAGTGTTCTGTTATCATTTTTTTATACAAAAAAAAATAAGAGGGACCCTCATCACAAATGAAAACAAGGTGTGGAGGCAACATTTTACCAAAAATCCAATGTGATGACCACCATTTTCCACCTAAGCAGCATGGAGTCAGACACTAACAAACACTTCCCAACATGTATTGGACATACATCCAAATGTATTCTATTGGTTTTTAATTTTTTCAGATCCAAACACATTTCAGACACTTAGTGACGTGTACTTTGCCAAGATACACATGAAACACTAGTTTGAAAAAAATAGCTTTGGGATCTAGTGATAAAAGAAAAACAATGTAGAATTATAAAATCATTCCTCCTTCAAACTGTAGAAATTAGCGTAATGTTGCATTTTTTAAATAATATTTGAACGAAATATTTCATATATAACAATAAATATATAGAATCATATATTTTGCACGTGACCCCATGTGTCATGTCCTGTAATTTTTTTTAAAATTGTTGCGTCAACGTGACACATGTTGCATGTCCATTTTCCTAAAACACCCATTTAAGATGATGAATTTGCACTCAATGGCTACATAAAGCACAATAGATCTGCTAGCATCTTGGTCTCGAGTTCGTGATTTAATAAAGCAATTTATTCATTTGTGGAAGGAGGATTATTGATTTTTTATTCCCTGTTGCACAAGGATTTGGGCTTGCTCTCCACAAAAAAATATTATAAGGATTTTTGGCATCAAAATAGGGATAGGTGTTCGGCATTGCAAAAAACATTTTGGAGCAAAACCATCAACAACTTGTATCCAAATGAAAGAATTCTAGTTTTGGTTTTAATACTCTTCTTGGGTTTTTGATGTGGGTACCCTTTTTGGTTAATGTTTGGGAAAATCCAATTTGATGCAATCTATGTCATTCTACTGAACCATTTGGGTTGTTTTTGCTAAGATTCTAACAATAACATTTTGTGTGTGAACCATGCAATGTTTTTGTTATGTGTTTCTTAACCCCATTTAAATGGCTATTATTATTCTTCCGGTAATTCCTAGGCCAGTTCAAGAAATGAGATTGAGAGTGAAGCCCAAGTATGTTCTGCCAATGTTCACAAAATAGGGCCCTTTTCCTGTAGGGGTGGATGATGCAACCCAAATGCAAATCAAGGAACAAATTGAGAGAGAGAAGACAAATGCCCCAATTAGGGGTAAACCCTAAGGGCTAGAGAGAAACCAAGCTCTACTCCAATCACAATGTATATTCTTTAATCCGAAAAACTAAGTACAATGGTAATACATCACTTATTTATAGAATACAACTATGCTACAACTAATAGGCCACCTAATCATACATGGGCACTTATTCTACTACATCAGTAGGGCTGGCATTTAAAGCGGACCACAAGAAGTGTGTTAGATTCAAATGGAAAGGAAAGGCACTACAAAAAAATCCATTTGTTAAAAATTCACTCTTCAGCTCCAAAACTTCATGATCCATTTTCAAATGTGAAATAAGTGTTGCGCACAAAGTTATTAGGGGACATAACCTGCCAGTGGAGCTCAGAAAAAATAATTACAAAAAAGTGATAAACATTATAAATATTAATAATTAAAATTAAAAAAAAATTCATTAATGTGTAATAATTTTTATAGATTACCACCGATTGGTAATTTCCCCAAGTTATTACCCATAGATTTGTCTCTTTGCTGGCCTCCTTTCAATTTCTCTACAGCCTTCCTCTAGACTGTTCTATATCTACATCTCTCTAGAAGCTTTCAATTCAATGGTTTCTTTCTATCTCAACCTTTCTCTTTATATTTTATATTTAACTCTCTTTTTGGTCTTTATATCTCACTCCTAATATTCTCCCTCTAGTTTGTCTCTTGATTTTCTCTAATCTATCTGTATCTATTCTATGCAATCATGGAGATGAAGCATGTGAGTGGACCTCCACATAAGCACATGATATATATTTCAATTTTTTATGTAGATTGTCTAATGGCACATTAATCTAAACTATGTACAACCCAACCAAAAGTTGTATGTCCTATTCGTTGTTCCATACTAGATAGTTCACCAACACCAAGAACATATTGTAATGCCCCGGGTCTTTCTAGCACAAAAGGCTAGCCAATTGTGGTGGGGTAGGTGCCTAGAATTATAAACTCGCCCCAGGTTTACCTCTTCTTCTGATGTAGGATTAGGGTCTCACAGGGCCCACCACACTGTTGCCACGTGTCCCCACGTGCACCCATACATCACGGGTGACACGAAGCCTCACATGTGGCCCCATCCATCACGAAGAGGTCAGCCATGATACTATTTGTAACCCTGGATCCTTCTAGCACAAAAGGTAAGCCAATTGTGGAAGTGCCTGGGGGTTATAACTTAATACTTGCCCAGGTCTTCTCTTCTTCCTATGTGGGAGTGGGATTAGGGTCTCACATACATAATGTCAAATAGGAAAGAGAGGAAAAAAGAAGCTTGTCATTGAAAGTTCTATAATTTTCACACCTCATATTTCCAGTTCATAATGCTCTATAGGCTTGGGTATGCATGGAAAATTTGATAACCGCTGCAAGCATTGATCCTTGTCATGTTGAAGTAACTTTTTGATACAACTAAAAATTAAGAAATGAAAAGTTTTAGTGCTAAGTTAGTAGTGTAGTAATATTTAGGTACTAAAATTTCAAAACTAAACATTTATGTAAATTTATCCTTCCATATTAAAATTTCCAATCATGTTCCATAGGGCTATGTTACACGGACTAGGGTGCGGGCATCGGCTGTGGGTGCGTATCTAGGAGTCGAACACCTCAAAACTAAAAATTGAGGATACGTAAATATGAATCCAAATTTGGATATCGATACGGATATGGGATACGTTAAATAGTTATTTTTTTAAAATATATTTATTATACGAAGATGAGTTAAAAAAAAGTTGTACCAACATTTATCAAAAAAAAAAAAAAAGTTGTCACAACGATTTTTTTATAAATATGATCAATCATATGGATTAGCCGACCCCATTCGACAGGACTTAAGATTTGGTTTGATTTTTATGATCAATCATATGGATAAGCCATATAACAGCCCATGTTATTAATAGAGATGTTGGCCAGATACAAAACACTAAAAGGCCTAAGTTTTTATTGTTGAACATAGTTTATAAATAGGACCAACTAGAGGACATTCAATCGTCAATGAAGCTATGATTCAACAAATCCAGATCTTGAACCCAAACATCGAAGTAAGTATCTCAACCTCATTCTTCCTTTTTGATCACATCCAAGAGAGAGAAGGCAATTCCGACACAGATCCCACACCCATGTCATGTCGTGTTGACACGGGTACTTCGCCCCAAACAGCCAAGTCCATGTAACACAGCCATTGGGCATATTCAATATCCAGTAAAAAGGCAAATCTCTTTTATATCAACCGCAGACCTTTTTTAAGAAAGTAATTGATGAATGAATGTTATCAAAGCACTTAAGATATGCCAAAAGAATGTCCTCTTTGGGGCTGTCCTTTTTCTTAGACAGTCACTAAGGCCACCTTCTTCTGCTTCATCTCAAATGCTCAAAATCGTATTCAATCATGGTCGAGCTACTCTCATTAGGTATAGCATACTCTCCGTCTAAGGTGGCTTTCTTTGTTTGGAGTGTGGCTCATGGTAAAATCGTCACCACTTAAACATTTAATTTGATTAAAAGAAGGCAAGTGCATGTGCAAGTGGGATGCAGAAAGTGTTAAGTCACCTTCTTTTCCATTGTGAGGTGGTGTGGACGCTATGGTCCTTAACTCCTCTTGTTTGGTGTGGTGTGGATATCCTTTAATGAAGTGGGGAATTTTCTTTGCTCTGGGAGAGGGGTTCTTGAGGGGAGGAAGAAGACTTGGTTCTTAAACCCATTTCCAATCACATGGATCATTTGGGGAGAAAGGAATAGAAAAACTTTCACAGTAAAGAATCAATTTTAAAAGAGTTAACTTTTGTATAGTTCGTTTTTCAGGAGGGATGAACTGTCCTTGACTCAATTTTTGGATTTTCTAGAGACCTTTGAGTGATGCTTTTGTGTATAGTTCCTTAATACTTTGTAAATAGGTGACACCCCCTTAGTGGCTCATCTTAGTAGAATCTTCTTATTTATAAAAATAAATAAATAAATGTGTCCCTTACAAGTACGCATTATATCATTTTAGTCCATAACATTTCAATTGTGTCGATTTCATACCCAAAGTATAAAATTTGTAGAAAAAACGTCTCTATCATTGATGCCGTTTGTATTAGTCATCAAAATTAGGGGTATTTTCTTAACAAACAATTACCCCTTTTTTTATTTATTTTTTTTTTGAAAAAAAGCCATTTACAAATTGCCACAGTTGAAATGTTGGAAATCATTAGAAAAGACATACTTTAGGGACCAAAAGTGTAACTAACCTTTTTTTGTCCTCTCAACTCAAACCAAATATTAGCACACTTTCAGCGGTAAAGACACCACTACAACACCAGTACCAAGTTGAGAAGCACCATGCTTAAAAAGAATTAGAGACTATGGCTACAAGTTTATTATAAAAGCTAGGGCCCACTTGCTCACAGGAGTTTCAAAGCTAGTATATTAGTAGTGCATCCATTGTGGCCCCATTGATTGTAGCAATTGAATTACAAAAGAGAGAAAAAAAATGTGTGATACATCAGGGGTAAGAACCTACTGGCAGTCAGCATAATGAATAACCTATCCCTGCTTTCTGTTATTTTTAAGAAATACAGTGCTAAAACTTAATCAGTACAAGTCAGCATGCACACCCAACTAATTGAATAGAATCTATCACCAAAGAACATAAAAAAAACAGAGTAATATGCAGGCAAAAACACAACAAAAATATAAAGGCTTCACTTCAAAAGGCTATCATACCTCACCATATCCACATGCAAAATGCAATGCTGTCCTTCCCTCTGAATCCTCTTCATCTTTATCAGCACCAGAGGCCAATGCACTCTTCAAACCCTATTAATTGCACAAGGTAAAACTTGTGAAAACTTGCCTTGTATATTAACTACAAATGAAACACAGTGCTTATGAAACAAATTCACTTCATCTTAATTAAGTATATTATAAAAAAATGATGATGGCAAGGAAGCTGTCTATCAGTAAATATACCAAATAATTCTATCCATCACGGGATAATTCCAAATTGAATCTTACAAAGTTTGGTTATTTATCAAAAAAAATAAAAATAAGAAATAATTCCCAACTGAAAACGTAAGAGTCATTTTCCAAGCATTGGTTGTTTACCTCGCACACACTTCGCTTGAATTTTTGTCGACTTATCCACAAGTTTTAAAAGTGATACCAAAGTTAAGATTTCACAAACATGTTTATTTTATGCTTCCATTGAAAATTAACTTCACTGAAGAATGCCATTTAAAGTAATTAACTACAACCCCGTGACACCAAATAGTGCATAATTTCCAACTGAGGGCCTTCTAAGACGGTCAATAATTTCTTGCATTTATCAAGGAGCTACTCAGCGAGATAGAGATTATTAAAAATTTGGAATCCTCAAAATGAGCAGGAAACCATCTAGGGCACGTGTATAATGCTGTTTGGTACCAACTGACGCAGCATAGTTTACTAGCCACCAAGAATTATAGGCTTTCTGAATTTATGATGTATTTATTTGTCAATGTTATCGTATGTTCATACAAAAAAGTACATGTTATGATTCTAAATCCAGTTAAAAATATCTCTCTACACTCATTTGTACAAGAATTTCTCCCTAAGGTATAAGAATAACAATGCATGTAGTGGGTGTACAGAGATATTTAAGGTGTGTATTTAGAAGCTTCCCCCTACTGCCAAGGCAAACATTCCTCAAGACCAATGGTGTGTTCAATATGGAAAGAATTTTTGTCCATTCACAATTACTTTCCCCGCCAATATGGTCACCCGAACCACAAAAGTCAATAAAAGTCATTTTTTAATTTCTAAATGGCACAACTAAATACAAGAATTCTTTAATTGCCAAAATATGCAAATTGATGGGAAAATGTGCACAAGTATACCCTTCAGCTTAAAACCCCACTTATTTTTATTCTATTTTACCTAGCCCTTGTACATGAAACTGAATCTGACCAAGCAAATTAAGATAATCAACCAGGTCAAATTTTCGTCCACTCCTCACCCTCCCCACTTGGTACAGATTAAAACTGCTGTTTCACAAATTAGGGACCGGAAGAGTTCAAGAAAAGTACTTCATCAAGGACCAGATGGTAACAAAGAACAGTAATAGCAAACACTGAATACCTCCACATCACCAACACTGGCAGTGTGATGAACAATGGATTCATCATCATTTCCTGGCTCTTCTGCTTCATCTGGCCCAGAATTTTCAGTGGAGGTAGCGGCGTCTCCTGTGACTGCAACACCCATTGCTTCACTCAACTTCTGTAGAACATCTTTATCATTCCAGTACCTAGACAACACAAATAAATTTTCAAAACAATAGTGAGGCAAAAAAAAAAAAAAAAGGGAAATAAAGAAAGTAAAAAAGTAAAATAAAGACAAAAATCTTCAGTTAAAAAAGTGTCACATCTTCAACAAGTGCATTTCTTTCCCATTTTTCTAATAAAGTAAAACAAACAAAGAGTTTCAAAAGAACTACAAATTATTGTTGGCCATTGTCTTTGTATCCCTTTTTTTGGGTTTCAAATTCCAACAGCCAAATTCTAGGTTCATTAAATCTAAGCTTAGACATCAAATTTTCATTAATGCTTTTAAATAATAAATTAAAACATAAGTGATATGAACTTTCCCTTGAAGGTTTGAAAGAAAGAGTGAGAGGGAGATATACGATGACGTTCATTCTCACTACAATCTATGAGATATATAAATATCTGGAAACTTGAATAAAAGAAATCTGTTTTAATGGATGCAGAAGTAACGTAGAGTGACCTGGGCATCAGTTATTTTGATCATATAGTATAATTTAAGACAGTATTCAAATAACCAAAATAAACTACCACATGCAGTTCATGTCCCTTTTTTTTACATGTAAAATGTGCATCACACGATGTGCTCTATGGTAATCATCAAAGGTGCAATGCACATTATCATATTCTATATGAAACATATGATGTTGTATAACATCAAATCTAAGAAGCATGGACACTTTTCAGAAGGTTGTATGTCCATGTCAGACACTCATCTAAACATGTCTTATCAGTCGTATTATTATTTTATTTCTAGACGTGGGCACACTTCAGACTCTTGGGGACACACTTGTCCATCAATACACATGATACTAATTATGAGTTTGAACAAAACAACTTTGGATACAATGATAGAAGAAAACAATATAGATCTATATGAATTAGCGTTATTTTGTATTTTTCATTATATTTGAATGATATATTCATATATATATATATATATATAACATATTATAAATATATAAAACTTGTGTCTCCCCCATGTGTCGTGTCAAACAATTTTTTAAAATTGTAGTTTTAGTGTGTCCGTCGTGTCACATTTCTTGTCCATGCTTCTTACTTCTTAGCATACAATATTGATAATGTAAAAGAAGATATAGAAGTGCATAAAATCATATCATATATCATTATACTGGTGATGTAAAAACAAAAAATAGCTAGATAATGATAAAACTAGAAAAGATTTACAAGGTCATACAATCATATCATATATCATTTATGATAGTGAGGTAATAATAAATAGAGCTAAAAATTGGTGAAAATACAATCTTAAATTAATATTTCTGACCTCATCATTGCAGCTGGACCTCCTGTTTCTATCTCCTCTAAGATAGGTTTCAAAGCTGGATCTTCTTTGATGCGCACCATTCGTTCTTCAAGTTGGTCTTTGTGAGAAGGATTAGTCAGGCTGTCAAGCATGCTGGACATTGATGGATCCTGTGAGAAGATATGACAAGTTTTGACCACCAGCTGCTAACCTTTTATTATCTCTTAAATAGATAAAATGACAATATATAAGAAGTTTATACATACCTGCATCAATGCATTACCAAGGCGCTCAGCCATCGTCATAAATTGGGGATTCTGCATAACCTGTTGCATGGTTGAGTAGTACTGTTGCGTATCAAATTGAGGGATATCATCTTCAGCTGCTGCGCCATGAAAAGTCTTTTGGAGCTGCTCCGCCATCTGGTTAAATGCAGGATCCTTTGATATCTGTTCAGCTAATTCTTTAATGCTAGGGTCCTATATTTGTCATACAATCAACAGTTAGAAGTAATAAAAAAGAGAAATTAAATGAATTTTACAATAAAATCTTTTTTTAGGCAACAATGATAGTATAGACTAGTTGAAAATTCTTGAAAGAGAAAGGGTGTTGGTAGATTATTTTGTTATATGTAAGAGAAAGGGTGTTGGTTGATTATTTTGTTATATGTAATATCTAGTTGAAACCCTTTCTTTTCCAAATTGTCGAGTGGGCAACCAAAGATTACATATGCATCAACATAGGATAAAATTTTGTTAAACTAAATATGCAACTATACAAGTGACAAATTCATCTAAATAACGAGATTAAAAAATAAATAAATTACATTAAGTAGGCCAGTCATAGCTGAGAAATCAAAAGGATTTGCAGCAAACCCAGCTCCTGCAGAGGTTGGTCTTCTTTGTCCTGTCTGTGTGTCCACAGAGGATGATTCTGACTCTGGACTTTTGCTCTCTGTTGTAACAATCTTTTCATCTAAGAAGAGTAATATATGCAAGAATAACATGTTCATGAGCTTAAACAAGTCAACATTAAATTATTCCAAATGAGCTTTCTTATCAAAATAAAAGATTACAAATGAAGTCATAATCAATATGTACAAAATACAAATCACAAACTAGAAATAAAAAAGATAAATAATAATAAAATAAAAAATTCTAGAATAGCGCTGGTATTGCAAGATCAATCATTAAGCACAGGTTCGAGTTTTGACAAGAGGCAAGAGTGTTTACAATAGGCCATCCTTGGCTTTCTTCGTTTTCGATGAAAAACAAATCAAATCTCAATCTCCGAAAGTGTCAAGATACAAAACAAGCAGCCAGAAACAACTGTCCCTATTGTATTTTAGATGGAGTCAGCTATAGGGCTAAGAAGGAGGGCGGACTTCTCTATTTCCCTGTTAGTGCACTACTTCCTTTTCTCCGTTTAAGACCCTTCTCCCTCTTAGTCAGGTGCTCGTGTTCTTGTTATCAAGGATTGGCATCACCTGGGTGAGTCTCTCCTTTTGGCCTCAGTAGGATATTTCCATTTTAGAATGAGGTTTTCTTTTTCTGTTAAGCGTCACAGCTATGAGACTTCCTAAAGAAAACCACAATCACAGTTTATCAACCACTAACAAGACCTTTCTTGATGCTGTTTCTCTTTTTTCAGTTTCTTATCAAGTAGGATTTCTTTTTATGTATCTTGTGGGTTTCTAAATTCAAATTGGTTTTGAACTTTTAGTCAAGTAAGATTCTTAGTAAGATCTTTGTGGGTGGTTTGTTATTTTTTTTTATTTAAAAAAAAAATGAATGAATTTGACAGCCCAACAAGTTTATTTTTATAACCCACAGATTTTCATTATAAGAAATTACAATTTTTCCAAAGGCCCATAAAGTCTGTGTATTACAACCAAAGTGGTAAAAAAATGAAGAATACTTTATGATCCAAAAGCCCATAAGGTTTTTCTCCAATGTGGTCAAATATGAACAATACTCTATGATCCAATGATCCAGAGTATAAGAAATTCACGGAAGGCTAAATTCATAGAAGTGATGATACTTGGACATTGGCATGATGTCATAGAGAAACTAATAAATTTTTTTCTATAATTATGTTTCTAGCATTATTAGAGTCTTATTTTATTATTATTTTTATGTTTTCTAGGATTTTTAAGGTTATGGGTATTTTGGTAATTTTATATTTACTGACATAGGTTGTATGGGTCGCCCATGGATCGTCTTGTGGGTCAAGTTATTTAAATAGTCTTTGTTTTTATTTTTGTTTGGTCTTAAATTAGTTTTAGAAGTCAAAAATATTATAATAATTTCATTTTTTTATTTTAATTGGTTTAGGAAGTCTTTTAGTTCTATATAAAGTCATGTAATGCCATTAATTCGATAGACTTAATATTTTAGAGAATTTTTTAAGTTTTGAAGCTTTCTTATGGTTTGTGTGATGCAATCAAACCCTAGGTGTGATGCCTAAGAGATTTTAGGAGTGATTCACAAACTTATCTTCTCCTCCTCCTTTCTCTCTTTCTTAAATTTCAGCACTTTCACAGCCACAGAACAGCCCTTACAACACTATCTTGCATCAATTTTGGTATCAAAGCGAAAGATCTTATTTTTTTGTGCAAGTTTCGAAACATGTCTATGCATCCTTGAAGATCTCTCAAAAGATGAATATTTTCTAAAAACCAAAGAGATCAAATTCTTTTTAAAATTGTCGAGTAATTAGATAGTTTTCAAGTTCGGCTTAATTCTTTGGAAAAACGAGCAGCCCAACAAAAAGTCGTAAACACTCATATTATAAGGGAAAAAAATAATCTGATTGATGAATCAAAAACACCCCAAGGGGCACCAACTTTGAAGAAATTTGTCAACCCAAATTCTGCGTGTTACAAGATAGATTTTGTGGATGACAAGCAAACTTTTTCCATAGGAAAAGATGACCAAATTTTGAAGAATGAAAAAACAGTTATTGATGATTCAAAATAAATCCAACAATCCCCTATAAAAATTGTTGCTCAAGAGTCTCAAGAGCAAGCTGCTGGTACAGAGCCAGACTTCTCTCCAACAAAGCCAAACAAGAACAAAATGCATGGAATGAATTTTGCAGCTCAATATTTGGATCAATTCAAGAATGTTTCAATTCCTTCTATTGATTTTGTCATTCTTGACATATTTAGTATCATGAAGGACAAGATCAATTTCTCAAAATTTTTGTTCCTATCTCTAACAAAGAAAAGGTGGCGACAACATAAATATTTTAACATGAAGTCGTGGATGCAATTTCAAAACTTGTAAATGCTTATACTTCAACACTTCAAAACTCGAGGTCGAGTTTTTTCTAACCAAGGGAGACAGAGTATAAGAAACTCAAGGAAGGCTAAATTCATGGAAGTGATGATATACTTGGACATTGGCATGATTTCATAGAGAAACTGATAGAAATCTTCTATAATTATATTTCTAGTATTATTAGAGTCTTATATTATTATTACATTTATGTTTTTTAGGATGTTCAAGGTTATGGGTATTTTGGTAATTTTATATTTACTGACATAGATTGTATGGGTCGCCCATGGGTCATCTTGTGGGTCAAGTTATTTAATTAGTCTTTATTTTTGTTTCTTATTTGGTCTTAAATTAGTTTTAAAAGTCAAAGATATTATAATAGTTTATTTTTCTTTTTTTTTGTTCTAGTTGGTTTATTAAGTCTCTTATAGACTTAACAATTCGATAAACTTAATATTTTAGAGAATTTTAAGAGCTTTGAAGCTTTCTTATAGATTGTGTGATGCAATCAAATCCTAGGTGTAATGCCTAAGAGATTCAAAGAGTGATTCCTGGACCTCTCTTCTTCTCCTCCTTTCATTCTTTCTTTCTTAAATTTCAGCACTTTCATAGCCCCAGAACAGCCCTTACAGCGCTGTCCTGCATCATCCAAAGTTTAAAATAATTTTTTTCTAATTTACCAACTAGTGACTATTAATTTAAGTCCACAAACGATTGTTCATGTCCCTCAAAGGCCACAATTGACAACACAAGAAACTCTGCCCATTACGCTTCAAAGACCAACAATGGATAGTTCAAAAAGTGATTATCAACATCCGCTTTAAGTCTACAATGGACAGTTCATTAAATTAAGCCCACAGTAAATGTTGAAGTGGCATGGAAATTAAAATTAGGGAAATAAATAAGGACAATATAAACTTTTTAGAAAAATCATTAATGGAGTTAGACTTGGCACTTAACTCCAGACTACATGGAGGTTAAGTGTAAATTTTTAAACCTTGAGAGGGTAATATGTATTCGAGCTAAACCATTGGGAGATGAAGTGTAATTAACCCAACTATATATAGGCCTCATTAGGGAACTTGGCTATTTTAGTTAATTTTTTGGCTTTCTGGCTATTTTATGAGATGAAAAAAAGTTGTGATTGGGATGATTTGTGAATTTTTTTGTAGTTAAATAGATAGTTGTGAGAGAAAAAGTGATTGATTGATGTGTAGGATGTGACACTTTATCTTATTAGTTATTTCAACTTTTTTTGTCTTTATTGGCTATTTTAGCCAAAAGAAACTCTTGCCAAACACCCCCATAGAGAGAGAGAGCTCATAGTTAAAACATATATATGATAATTGTAAATAAATTATATAAAAGATTTTGGTGTTTTAGAGATGTTTGGTGTAGTTTTCTATTATTTTGATGTAATTTGATACTATTTGAAAAAATGGAGTTGAAGCTCTATTTGGCTCTGGTTTGCCGAACAAACCAAAATTTTTCGGCCTTTGGTAGTCGAACATATTAAGACTGTTTGGATAATTAAAGCCGAATATGACTAATTTCACCAATTTCAACCCATTTGGCTGACCAAAACCACAAAACTCAAATTCAAGAAAAAAAAGGACAAAAAAATGGCGTTTATTCACACCACCACCCCATCATCCTCATCTATGGTGGTGAAAGACACCAAAGAGAGAGATGGGAGCTGTAAAAAAAAATGAGAGGTTAGGGACGAGTATATGTTTGGATAACGTGTAAAGAGATCTATGGTTGGAAATGGTTAGTGTTACACGGTTAGTTCCAAAGTTGGTTCGAAAATGGTTAGCGGAGCCTCATGTGTAGGTTCCAAAGTTGTTTGGTTTGTTATTTGCTAGTCCTTGCTTGTTTTCAATTATTTTAGTTTTAAATTTGGTTTAAGAAAACTTATTGTAGTTGGAATGAGGAAATCCTAGTAGGATAGCAATAATAAATAAGTTCTTTGTAATTAGACAAGTTGATTAATGGAATTCTCCAAAGATTTTTGCTTTTGTTCAATGATGAGACCCCAATGATTTCTTGTAGATTAGACCTGCACAAAATCTTAGGGGCTTAGAGCTTAGTAGCAGGAATCATGCAAACAAATGCCGTTTCTTTTGAGAGAGAATCGCGTTTCTATCTAAGATGGGATCGATGGTGAAAATCAAAAGAGACATTGACTGAGAGAGGGAGAGAAGAACCTGATCTGGTCTTGTGATTGCCAAAATCATGACTTCCCTCTCTCTCTCTCTCTCTCTCTCTCTCTCTCTAAGCTTTTTCTTTGTACAAGGAAACTAAAGAGTATTAAACTTGAGACTATATATTATATATTATAAATGAATATCATATTATACAAGGTGAATTTTGATTTGACTCTTCTTTGGCAAGTAATAGAATCCAACTGATTCTGTATTGTAAAAAGTTGATTGTGCCTTGTATTGCAAAATGTGCATTGCACAAATACATAAAGAATCCAGATCACCAATTATTATCCCATGTGGCCGTTGTGTTGACCAACTCAAAAATAATAAATATATATACTATGAATAAAAAAATAAATGTATATAAAATAATTAACAAGAACACGTATTATATATTTGATTTTGATAAATTGATATATTTAAATAAGCCAAAATATATGCCTTGCTATATTTTTTTAATTATTTTACATTATGGTCATGTTTGTTTGGATGGACATGAGCTTAGGATTGGATTAATAGTCTAATAAAATTATTAATCCGATATTTGGTTAAACAATTGAAATACGGACTAACACCCCATCCGGATATGGTATCTCACATATGATGAACTATTCAATCCCACAGAAGGGGTGGGATATAAATTGAAAGACTAAGTCAAAGTCTGGATTGTTACTCAGTTCTTATAATCCTAACTTAATCCAAACATAGGATAGGATACACAATCTAAAAGGATTTGTAATCCTAGGACTATTAGTTATGGGAATGCTAATCCAATCTAATCCAATCCGCCCAAACAAACATGGCCTCTATATAATACATAAGCGCTCCTGAGGTGTTCCTAACTTAAGAAACTTCTATGTGTTCACACTCTCGCTCCTGCTTTTTGCAACTAAGGCTTACAGAGATTACAAGATTACTAACCTTCTTTTTCTTCTTATTCCTTATTTCACTTTTCAATACTAATAGCCAATATTTGTAGCCACAACCAACCATTCTAAGACCCTAGTTCATCCCTGAATCTAAATCCCTAGTTACCCTATTATAATATCCCTGAAATCCTTGATAAACCCCTTCTGTCTTGAAAATCCAACAAGCTTACCTATTTGATTGTTCACCCTAGAAAGCCCTAAACCTTTTCAAGTCTAAATCCATCCTTGAACCATAATCTTAACTTTTCCACCATAAGCACTATATGTTAAAGGCCTAGCCACCATACATTCCATACCTAATCATAGGGAAACCTTTATTAGGCTCCATCCCATATCAACTAACTTACCCATTTTGTAGCCCTCACAAGTGCTATCTCTCTCATCCTCATTCCATCCTTGTCTCCCATCATCTCTCTTCTTTTTCCAATATTCTTTGACTTATCAATAACAATTGAGTTCCCATTAACACCTCTCTCTCTCTCTCTCTCTCACCCACTTTTCTCCCTCCCCTGAGCCCTTTTCTTGATTTCCTCTTTGTTGAAATTCTCCCCTCCCCCCCCCCCCCCCCTCTCCCCCCTTCTTTTTTTCTCCTTTTGATATTTCCTCATTCCAAACACCACAAAATTATCAAGGAATTGCTAGGAATGTGCTCTTACAGAAAACACCATGAAGGCCTACTTATGTCATCATCATATTATTGTAGCATTGTGGCTAGATTGAGATCTAGTAACATTGCATATGCCATGAGTGAATCTTACTTCCCTTTCCCTAAAACTGGCTGGCTCATCAGAGAATCATTGGCATGGGAAAGGAATTAATGTAGATCTAATGAAGACAAATAAGGCCCAGTTTCCTCAACAGATAGCTTCCAATGATCCAGCAGACACAACAAAGTGTCAACAAACCAAAATTATATTGTTGGCTCTCTAACCTTTACTAGGCTTCATCCTATATCAACTGCAGTGCCTTATGCCTTGCTCCAGCAGGCACAACGAAGTGTAAATACAAAATTGCAGATTTTGAGATCCATAATATTGCTTGTATTGGCTCTCTAATCATTTTATAGGGTCATAGATTTCAAGGGTGCAGCAGATATGGTTTGTTTCAAATTGTTCTCCTCATAACAGCGAAGGTTATATTTCATCTGACAGACACACAAAAACACACACACAAATAAATAAATAAAAATTTGTTCCCTTTTACAGTTGTCTATCCACCACCTCCAATGACCATTCACTAGCACAACCTTCCATTATTATCTCCTAAGGAATTTGATCATTTTAAGTATTATATCATGGAAAATGCTAAAAACAACCCTTTTTAAAAAGAATATAGAAATATATAAAAATATGTGAAAGTGTTTTAGGATATGTGAAATATGTATCGGAATTATAAATATTTTAGCATTATGTGCTACTCATTGACAGCCCTTAGCAGGACCTTATATATCATCTTTAATCTCCATCAGAAATATTGAGAAGAGTAGCAAAACAACTTTTGAGTGTCAATCAAAGAAGACCAACTGTGGTAGACGGTGACAAATAATTTAAACCCAGTATCATAAACAGTAAATAATCAAGTTCCAACATGCACATGTTGGTTGGTTCATCGCAAGGAAATCCAAATCGCAGAGTCATGATAAAAGTAAAACTCAAGCAAATCTTAAAATATTTTATCTAAAAAATAAAAATAAAAATAAAAAGAAATAAAAAGGAAATCATGGATTTCATACGCAAGCTAACAGGTATGCCTCCATCAAGGAATCACTCATCTTACCGGGACTGCAAGAGGTCGGAATATCCTTTTGCGAATTCGAAGCCATGACCAGCTGTCTTTATCACACACACACACACATACACGGAGAGAGAGAGAGAGAGAGAGAGAGAGAGAGAGAGAATAGAATAGAATAGAATGTTAAAATCCAGAAGTTGTCTACAGAAAAAGACCTTGAATAAATAGGTGTTAAACATGAAATCAAACAATCTAAGCCAATTCCAAAAGCCAAATCCCAGAAACCCCAAATAGTAGCGTAACTGTAAGAACAACAGTAAGACTAAAACCTTATGATGACGGCTTAGATAGGCTCCGACGCACTGGATTGCCTCGCGTGCTTTTCAAAATTGAAGGAGAAACTTTCTCAATTCACTATCTTGAACGGATTTGATTTTAAAACCCCTATTCACCTCACCACCGAAAATTCGATGCAAGTTTCAGTGGGCCACCTCAATCCTTATCTCCCCAAATGAATGGTTCCTACTTCTACACTGCGATAGCAAGACATCAAACATTTTTGGATAAATTACGCTTGCTCACTTGACGTTTGTAAAAATACAATAAACTCAATTTTAACAGAATTATATTCACTTTGTTTTGGGGAGGGGTGAGTACGGTTCGAATTAGATCGGATTGGTATTTACGGTTTTTAAAAAATTGGAATCAATCTAATTCGTTTAAATTATGGAGTAAATCTGAATCAATTCATTTGAATACGGATTAGATCGGTTTAGGACCACGGATTCACATAATTAAATAACAAAAATATATTTATTAACTTTAATTTTATAAAAATATAAACATAGCGCTATATTAGTTCCACAATAACAATATATTTTTCTATAACAGCGACATATTGTTCTAAAATTTAAATAATCATAAGAAAATTGGTTTCATTATAAGTACTTAAATCATTACAACTTAAAACTAAAAACCAACAAACAAGAGTAATAAAAGAAAATATTATATGGTTTTAGGTTTGAGTTTAGATTTTATATAGAATTAAGAGAAGATACTATGGGGGAGGATGTATAATAAAAATATAGACTATTTATATACGGTTCGGATCGGTTCCAATCCGAAACCGTGGGGTTCAATCCGGAACCAATCCGTAAACTACGGATTTTTAATTCTTCAATCTGGAACCGAACCGCGGATTCAAAAAACCAATCCAAACCTATCGGATTTGACTGGATTGGATCGGATTACGGATTTCACGGATCACTTGCTCAGCCCTAGTTTTGGGGGGGATTTATTTATACCAAACAAAAATACAATAAATTACGCTTGCCTTTTGTCCTATTCAAATAAAGTCTAGAAATTATTCTTGCAGCGTAGTTAGCCTCATGTATTTATAATTTTATTCCGTAACATCTTTTTTTCTTGATTTAGATTTTTTATTGGACTATTATACTCTTATTTTATTTTATTCATATGTATTACACACAAAATAAGATATACACGTTTTTTCATATCTTGTTCTTTTTGATATATACATTTTTCATTTTTTTCTTTTTTCTATTTTAGCAATTTTGCATGATCACTGTTTGCTAGGCATTCACTTTTTTCTCTTTCTAAAACAACGTGAATGTTCACATTGATTTTATAATCTCTAAAAATATCACAATATCAACCTTGCAATAATCACGAACCATCATTTCTATGTGTATACAAGCATGAAGTATACATTTATGCACAATCAAATTATTGATATGAGTGTTAACATCACGAATAAAATATCAAATAAATTAGTTTAGTCACATGAAACTAATAGTTATGTGTACATAATTATAAAGCAACAGAAACTAATGTGAATATTAGCATTGACTTTGTAATAGCAAACATTTTAATAACATACCAGTGTACCTTATTAGGCACAACTAAAATAATTAAGAGTAATGTTTCATCCCCCCTTTTCCCCCACCCGCATTGACCCCCTCTCTCTCTCATTGGTTACCTTTTCTTTTTCTTTTTCTTTTTTTTCCTGCTCCTCCAATCACCCCCTGCCACGTGGCAAAGGGGGGTGAGGGGGTGACCCCCAAAAGGGGGTCCCAAGCATTATTCAATAATTAATTCTAGTTCTTTTGTTCAATCAATATATATTCCAATATTTTTACAAAATTGCAAAAGATGTGAAGTTCACATCCATTGGTAGTGGATAGATTGCTTTTTGTATGTAAATCATGGGTTTTGTATCGGAGAAAATCATAATGTTCACATCAATAATAGATTTTGGCATGCTTGTATGCTTTCAACGCGCGTACAATGACATCATCAAACTTCATGTATTTGGTGTAACGACTCCAAAATGCATGTCACAATTATATTTATTTAATTATGCGATAATACGAATTAATTTGAAAATATTTGATGCGGCTACAACTTCAGGACTGAAATTGATGACATAAATGGGTTCAGAAATCAAAATTGAGTGCAAGGATTTGTTAATTGGAATTTTTAGAGTTACTCGGAAAGTTTAATTAAAAATTGATTCCGTCTGATTCGCTAATTTTAATAGTTTGGAATTAAATAATCGAATAGGAATTGAAGCTTAATACACATTAGTATAATTTAATTTAGTGTAATTAAGATTTTAAGATGTTGAGACTAATTTACTTTGAGTCAAATTAATCTTAATTAATCTCTTAGCCTTAGGTAATTTTACTTAATTTATTAATCTATTTAATTTGAGCCTAGTGTCTTTCATACTCATCAAATGAGTTTAGACGAGGGAGCTAGTGGGTCTTGTTGAATGGCTTCACACTATACACGTAGAGAGAGGAAGAGAGACTTGAAAGTGTAAACTCAACCCAGGAAAAGAAGAAAAAGAAAGTGAAGAAAAGAACACTTAGAGAAAGAAGAAATTTGAAGGAAAAGTAGGAATTCAACTCAATTCTCTAACTCTAGGTAAGAATTCCTTGCTTGTATCTCACCAATTTGAAGAATCACATTCATATTTATAGAATTCTAGATTATTTAAGAAGAATATAAACATGATGAGGTGAATTAAACTTGATTGTAAGAGATGTTGATATAAATAAAAAATGTATATATGCATATCAAGATTTTTAACGATTCATGAACATACATTCATTCTCTTGCAGGGATTCATAAAATGAAGTAATTTTCCATGAGAGTTGAGGATTTTAAGCTTAAGGATGCAAGTTTTAAGATTAAACATTTCAATTCATGGAGTAAATATTACAGTGGGGTCTATATAATTATAAAATGAGGAATTAAAAGAATACATGCTTAAAACTCAACATGCATGGCATAATTTTAGTTCAAACACCTATTAGTTTGCATGATCCTTATATGCATGTCATGTTTTCAAGAATCCATGAACAAAACAATTGTTTTCTAAACTTATTTTCAAACATGATTCATGGAGTTTGAGAAGAGATTAAACATGAATTAGAGCTTGAGTTCAAGAAAATGGATGTTTCATGAAATTGAGTTTCAAAAATGGAAAAATGGGTTTAATTTGATATTTAGAGCCTTATAAGAATTCAATTAAAAATTTGATTTAGGTTCATAAAATTAGATGTAGTCAAATTAAGTCTTAATTGAGAATTAATTGAATTCAATTGAAATTGAGTTAGGCTTAAGATTATGAAAATAAATGTGAAGATTAATTATTTGGGCCTTGATTTGCTTGAAAATAGAGTTGAAATTGCAAAATGTGCATATTTATGAGTTTCTGAATCAGTAATTTAAACATGACTGAATAATTATAATTTAATGTGTATGAGCCTAATTTAAGTTTAATTGTAAAACTAGTGAACTTAATAAGGGTTGTGTATGATTAGAGTCTTTATATTTAATTAGTTTGGTTAATACATGACTAAACATGTTTTAATTAGAGGTTAAAGGAAATTAATAATCTAATTAATTCTTAATTCTAGTCATCTATATTTAAAAGCTTAAGTAAACTAAATATGTTTAAGATGATTGTATATCATGCTATTCATATTTGTGATTGTAGGTCACGAGTCAAGGACTAATTGACCAACCGTTCTGGAAGCCTACTGTGAGTAACATTTCTGTAAAGATATGTTGATATAAATTATATTTTAATTGTTATCGATAAGCTATGGTTTCTTGAAATGCTCTCTTGATTATATGAACGAATGCCCTATTTGTGAATCTATTATGACATCCACAGATAGTCTCAAGTCATGGGGGACGGCATGTAAATGCGGGTCCATGACATATATGTGATTACGAGATCTCGTTAGCCACTTTATTGTGGTGATATGTGTTTAATCGGTATCCGGAACCGATTACTCTAGTCAGAAGACGATATGTGATATGTTCTGTGAGATGTACCATTATGTTATGTTCTGATATGAGACTGATATGAATGATCGTGTCATGATTTGTTTTATGGATATGATATATTTGGAATTCGTTCACTAACCCCTTTACTTTAATGTTATTCACTGGGCTTTAACTCACTGTTTATATATGTATGTATAGGTGAGCGTTCTGGAGGATAAGTCTAGAAGGAGTCTTCAGTCAAGCCACTGTTTTGAAGCCTACCGCGTGGTTTTGAGTGCCTCAGAGTTGAGGCTAGGCCTAGAAGGCCGTTGTCAAGCTTTTGATCGTGAAATGAACTTTTATTATGTGCATATGTTATGTATAAGATGTTAAGTTATAAGTTATATACTGAATGTGGGCAAATTAATGTTTTTGCATGTGAATATTTGTTCATGTTGATGCACAGCTCATTGGACTATTAGTGTTTTTTTGTATAGTGCTTTCGCTAGCCCCGATTATTTATGATTGTACAGGAAGGCCTTTGGTAATGTCAGATTACTGGCCGGTTACGACGCCAAACCTATAGGGGCGGGTTTGGGCTATAGGTTTGGGTCGCGACATTTGGCCTGGTCGATCTTAGCTTTCATCAATGCATCAAATAATATCCAAAATGGAGTTTGCCTCAAACAATTCAACTCAGCCTCTGAGAACTTGGTGCTTGTCATCAATTTAATTAAGCCTGTAATATTTGATCGGTGGTAGTTAACACAATGCATGTCGATGTGGGTGCTCCTCTCTATCGGCACGTTATCGTCTTTGACATGGTAATCCTCTCTATTCCTTTTTGTGCGAAATTTAGGACAACATCTGCTACATAGATATGCACATTAGTGAGTGTCTATATGAATATTCAAATTGTTAACATCACAAAACAGTTAAACTTAAATCAGTAGTGAAGGTTCATATTAAAATCGAACTACAATTATAAGACACTTTATTATTTGGAGGTTAGCTTGATGTGAATGTTCACAATATATCATACAAATGGGTACATCCATAACAATCATGTAACAATTTTTTTCACAGCATGGGCCACTAAGACATCACCAACATATCATTGATTTCAAAGTATATTATATTGACAAGAACATAATTTCTCAACACAAAAGAAACATTTACATACTATCTCAACAGTAACATTCACATAATAACCATATTGACCAAACCTATGTAACAATTATTTTTGCAATAAGAATAATGTGAATGTTCACACTAACATTCACATGAGCCATATTGTGAATAATGTTAAACTTTAGGAAAATCTAATTAAGCCATAATTATAGCAACACAAAACCATTATGTTTAAAATAAAAATGGCTTGTATAGTGTTAACATGCACAGAAAAATATTGAACAATATATGAATATTCACATAAATTACTGAGAGTACAAAAATGAGAATAAACCTCAAAATCAAACACCATATGATATGAATGTTCACAGCCATTAACAGGGGGGTGGTCAATTTAAGTCGATTGTGAATGTTCACATCAGAATAACATACAACAACAACAATTGAAACAAGCGAGTTGGTCCATAATTGTGTTTTTCATGTGAATGTTCACTACTATCAATAACAACAATAACAACTGTTACTGTAATTTTTTTTTCATGAAAAAAATCATATCTTTGGGGTGAGGGGTTCATATTAAATCATGAATAGTATTAATAACAATAATATGAGCTTCTACACTTTATATGAATAGAATCAAGGGATATGTGTGGAAACCTACATTGGTGCAAATTCAAGAAGAGTTTTAGGGTTTGTATAGAAAATAGGTGATGAATACTTACGTTTGGTGACCATTTCGATGGTTTTGTTGCCACAGGTGGTCGGCAATGCTGATTCCGGTGAAGATGGAGACGACAATGGCGATTTCGGCAAAGAACGACACAGAGATGATGAACATCGTGATGAGACGGGAAGAGGGAAAATAGGGGATTGATGACTAGGGTTTAGGGTTTTGAAAGGTTAAGAGATCTTCTCCACGATTTTCTAAGAGAGAGAGAGAGAGAGAGAGAGAGAGAGAGAGAGAGAGAGAGAGTGTGTGTTATTTGGTTCAAACATGATGAACATGGGTTTTGGCCTGAGGGGTTTTGGTCTTTATATAATGAGTAGGACTTAATGGAATAATCTAAAACGTTTTGGGTTGTATAGTAAAGAACTCTTAGAAAGGGGATTTACTAAAAAAGCTCCTCTCTCTTTTTTTTTTCTTTTTTTTTATAGTAATGTTAAATGGATTAAAACTAATTTAAATAAGTATATTTTTTTTAATGAAAAGATGTGCAAAAAAAATAAAGAGGTGATGTGACATAAATAAGTGTACTTATCTAAATAAATGCAGTTATATAGGTTATGCTAAACACCACTCAAATAGTTCGAAAACACAAAAATAAACAATATAAAGCATACATTTTCATATAAAGAATATGACAGCACCATTTTTTTCATCTATATAACTAACAAATTATTGATAAAAATAAATTTATGAATTAAAATCTCCAATGAATTCAACATACTTATGTTAAAATTGTGAAACTTATTGTATTTTTTCTAAATTTCAAAAGAAATCAGTGTAATTTACGCAATATTTTTTAATATAAATTATACCATTAATCCCGTAGTTTAAACAAATGGTCACATCAGTCTTCATATTTTCAGTTTGAACTATTTGAATACTATCTTTTTAGTTTTGTTGCAATGTTATCCCTCTATCACTTGTTGTTACATTATGTACAAAATTAGAAAGCTCAAAGTAGAATTCAAAAGAAACTATAAATTCACTTTGATGCCTCTAATTTTGCATATGATCTTTTTTTGTTCAAGATTCTAATCATGATAAGTAGCAAAGGGATTATATTACAACAAAATTGAAAATGTAAAATTCAAATTATTCAAATTGAAAAGACCAATAATATAATTTACCTTTCTTTTATTTTTTTGCCTTCCCCAAATGGAAGAATTATAGGCATTGAAAGCACATTCTTATATCTTTAACATTAAGGCATATCCTTTAACATTAATAGATCATTTGGAAAGTGACTATTTTAATTGATTTTTTGGCTTTTTACGAAAATATATGTAATAAAATAAAAATAATAATGTGACAACTTATAATGACTTTTTAGCTGTATTAGTGGATGGGTCATTTTCACACAAAAAATTATTTATTTAAAACAAAGTAATAACTACTACTTCAAAAAATATCGGTTAAGACTAGGTATCGATCCACATATATTGTACTGATCCACATATATTGTACTGAGTAAACTAAAATGTTTGAAATATAAAATTACTTTTACTTGAAGAAAGTTGATGATGTGAACTTAATGAAAATGACAAATAAATATAAATGAATGGTGAAGTTTGGTTGTGAAGAATTCCTTAGGATGTTCGAATACACCATTACTTGCATAACACGAGGCAAATTGTAACCGTTCTTGGGAGATTAATTAATGGACAATTATAATATATTATGACTATAAGTCTTAATATGACCGTCTAGAAAATTTATATATCGAAACTCTAGGCACAGGCAGTCTTAATATGACAGTCTTAATATTCGGTTGGTATGAACCGTCTTGTGTTAAAATTACTGCTGTAGGAGCGGTCCCTCTTAGCATAGTCTATCTTAGGATCCCAATATATATACAAATAAAACTATTGCCTAACCATGCATATGAAATCACAGAAATCAAATACAACCAACAAAATCTCAAATACAACTCAAGAATGAGAACATTAGCTACACATAATTGTAGAAATTACCATAACTATCTCGGAAGAGAGTTTGAAAGAAAACTTTTTCTACAATTGATTTTCTATCACTGTCCTCCTCTTTTGATCAACTTAACCTCTCTAGCACATACATGTACAAAGTCTTTCCTCCCCCAAATATATAGAGATTTGTTCATAAATACAACCAACAATTGTTGAATATGAAAGATTTAGAAAGTTAAATTTAATGGCTAGTTGTTGAACATATTGAGTCGTATCTGATCTTTCATTGATATCTCACTCTACACTTGAATTTTGACATGAGGTTACTTTCATCTGAAACTAGACTTCTAATGCTTCAATGTAGACACAAGATTTGCGTGGTTTGGATTTGAAATAAATGAGATATGATTTTCCAAAATTAATGTATGCAATCTGTCCTGTGTGCAGAATTTCTGATTCTTTATCCTAATTATGTCTTCATTTTTGACCTCCAATATGGCTTAATTGAAAAATTATTCAAAGGTTATACATTAGCGATTGATCGACTGGAGTTGTTTCAATAATAATATAAGCCCTAGATCGAGTAATTAGGGAGCAAGGGAAGGCCTTCATGGAGGTTATCATAGGAGTAGTTTGAGGTTGTTTCCGGGTCAACATTCGAATGAAAGTAGGGGCTGTCAGGTAATGGAGTGGAGCAGTCGATCAAGAAGGCAGCTATAATGAGTGGGATATTTTTTTCGTTTAAGTAGTTAGGGTAACCGAGCTAGGTAGATTGCTTCTTGTTTGAGTTGAATATGGACTTTCAAGTTGTATTTCAGATGGGAACTGAAGGCAAAACTAGCTCATTGGGAAGGGGAGGGTGTTAGAGAGCTTGCTTGAGCGGTAGTAAGGGAGAATCATATTAGTAGTTAGTGTAGTAGCATGTTTTAGTTATTTAGTAGCATTGAAGGTAGAGTTCGCTAGGCTCTTGTATCAATTCCGGTTCTGGACCGCTCCAAGTAATAAGAATCTCTTTTGAGTTATCTTTCCAATGCCGCTTGACTCATTTATATTCGATGTCTTATGAAGGAGATATGCCCAAAATATCAACTTCTACACAGAATTTCCAACTCAAAAATTCAAGAAATTATTCTTAAATTTGGTTAGATAATCTTTTCTTTTAAAAATCCATATAACCTTTGCAAAATCCATCATACTAATCTCATTTGAGTGTAAAGACTTTGAAAAACCTAAATGTGTAACATTTCAACACTAATCAATGGGGTAGAGCTAGGTTAGGATTAGGGTTCTGTGAAGTTATGAATAGGAACAAAAATGGAACTTTTTGTTGGAATAAAATTGTTAAATAAAAAAAATGAAAATAGGATATGTAATATCTAATGATAAAGATGGGATATAATCTGTTGTAGGATATGAGATGGATTATATATATTGTGGGGTTACTTATACTATGTTTGATTAAGATAAGATATATGATGGGATAAGAGGTGAATGATTATTTTTGACCTTTGAATGAAAGATGAACTATATCCGACGGTGGAGGATACAATACCATGTGGGAGTGATATTGCATATCTCCCTATTGCATCATATACTATTCGGACTTTCTATATTTGGAGCAACCAAAAGCAAGATATAGAGAGACAAAAAAAATGTGAGTCCCACGTTATATTATATCCGGTCCCATACCCATATCCGGCCTTTATATCTAATGAACAAATCAGGCCAACAGCATCACTCATGAACTAAACATAAAAAAACATGAAGCTTCCATTTGTTCGAATGGATTTGAAATGAAATAATTTGAGGGTAAATTTCGTAAACTGTAGGGTGGCTAATTATTAAAGGTAGATTGACAATTTTAAAGTTACAGATTTCATAGAAAAAGAAAACATATATCTTTATTAAAAAATTTATACAGGTAAAATCATTCGTCAAAGGATTTCTACAATTTAAAACTCTTCAATGAATCCTTGAAATTTAAATCTAAAATACTACATTGAGTTAAAAGTAACTCTTGAATAAATGATGGCAAATCCATTAATTTCAAATTCATAAATCTAAATACCAACTTACAAAAGCAATAACCAGTATGACAGAAATTTACCATTTGTAGCTTATTTGATGTTCTTAAGTTACAAGGCTCCAAATTAACTTTTGGAAATCCAGTTTGTGTTTCTGGTTTTAAGCTGACAATAAATTTTACAAAACTGGGCCAATACATGAGCACCTTAAAATGTATCCATTCTCAATGCAACACACCGCAGCGTTTTTTTTTTTTTTTTTTGGTTTTCTTGAAACAAAACATTGCATGAGTGCCTCATAGACGGGCAGAATTCACTGAACCCCCAAGGATCCAAGGCTTGAACCAAATCTCAAACCAAAACAGCAATTTGACATTATACAAAGCAAAAATAAACCCAAAAGCAACATTCTTGATGCAAGCAAAGCCTACAAATTCCCATTGAAATGTTTAGGTGCAAACAACTGTCCCTATTTCACAGTTTATTTAAGATAATTAATTATATGGTGACCAGTGAAAGCATCATCCTAACCACCCATTCCTCACATTCCCAATTTGTTGAGTTTTCTGTCAACAAAAAGTCAGTTTAACCAGACACAGGTACTTTCATTTCCCCTACATAAGCACTGCATTAACCAAACACGTTTTTTTCAGTCAACTATCTATATTTACTACTCAAGAAGCAAAAGCCTCACCAAGCAGCTAATGCATGTTTGGTTCCTCCAGGAGGCAACCTGACTTACCATTTTTACAGAAGACAACAAATTTTAAGCTGTGTTCATTGATGGAAAGGGAAGTCAATTCTTCCCTCTAGTCAAGGAGAAGCCCATTCAAAGTACAGGCAACGGGCACCTCTAGCAGCAGTCCAGTTCCCACAACCAAAAAAGAAGCTCCCTTGCTTTGGACCAGGCTTCCGAACCATCCCTTTGCTGCTCTTCACCCCACAGTAACACAAAGGATGAAGCTGGATCAGAGGATTATGGAGGTCCTTCAGTTTGTGAGGGTGATATGGAGGGATGGGCAGGTGTTCCTGGGGCTGCTTCCATGTTGAGGAATGGTCAGTAGACTGACACATCAGTTTGTCCGTAATGAAGAATTTGAAGCCCTTGTGCATGAGGAAAGCAAGTAAGCGGGCAGTATTTTTTGCATCATCTAGGCCACAGTGAGCTCGGCCCTGCCATGCCAGGCCAGCCATCTGAACCGCCTCCTTCAGATTGCACCTCACACCACCAAAAAGCTCATGGAAAGGAACTTTCAAGTTGATCCATCTGGTAAGCCAAGCAGTAATATTCATGCGAATGTCCCCATAAATGTGCTTAATATAAATCTACAAATTATTTTTACCAAACAAATTTATCAATAAAGAAAATTTCAAGTTAACAAATTGATCATTTACCGGTTGAAATAAGGAGGCTTTCTGATCTTCTTGTATCGGCACTCAGATTCCAACATCACCCGACAATCCCAATTCGACCAAGTAACCACAGCAAAGTTGGTGTTCTTTATTCCCTTCTTCTCAAGCCACTTATCATGCCTGAGGAGGGCTTCACTCAAAGTAACACCTCTATCCACCTAGGTTGACACAATCCAGGAAGAATAAGCTCAAGATTCATAGTAGAAGGCACTCTGGAATAAACTCACAATAACAATAGCAAGGAGGCTTGAGGCTGCATGGTTTAGACAGAAACCAACGCATGAAAGCACATACATCCTAAAATGGTTCAAGTCTGTTTCATCTATCCTATTTGAGCAGATTTCTCATTGTTTAAGTTAATGCTCTTCTAATGTCCTCTTTACCCTTAATATCAAAATTATCCTGCAACTTGGCTTCTAATATGGTATCAAATTACTGATGTATGTCATACTATAATGTTACAAGCCAACTTTAGTTTCATTTCCCAGGTCAGACCTTTACGACAAACATGAATTGTAGGCACTCTTTCAAATTTTTTCTGTAGAAGTAGTGATTTTTTTGTTCATTCTAATGCTGGGTTAATAACATATACTACTATTCTCGCCTTGATTAGTGCAGACACTGGGGCATGACTTTAGCTTCCTTTTTTTAATCATTTATTCTTCTCCCCAGGGCTGGCACTTGGCAGTATGGCTCTAAATAGAGCTAACCGAACCTAACTGGGGTATCACTCACTAGAGATAACTAAATGGTTATTAATATCAACCTAACCCGAGCAGTTACTTAATCAAAAAATTAACCTAAACCAAGCAGTTACTAAAATTTAGTAGGGTTCGATCAAGTTTATGTAAAGAGCATATCTCTTGATAGGATAGGGCTACCAAGGAGAGTACCCAAAATAGGCCCAGTACTGAGGTAGCTAGAACGGAACCAAAAACTCCTCGCTTTTCCATCATGTTAGAACCAGAGCCTATGTGATAATCCTGTTCCATATTATGCTAATTGATCTTAATTATGATTGTGATTATATGTTTAATGTGATTTTGAGTGCCATTTATATGATTATATGTGGTTTTGAATTTCTATCTGTTCACCGTAGGAAAATCGGTTAAACTTACCGTTGTGAACTGAAAATTAAAGGTCTTATCGGCTACAGAAACCGAAATTGACCACGACATTGTGATTAGCATAATTTTTAGAACCTATGGTGAAATTTAATTGAAAAATTATTTGGATCAAAATAATTAGATTCAGAACAATTAAATTAGGCTCAATCATTTAGCCTTAATCAATTTGATTAGCCAAGCCTATAAATAGGCTTATATACACTCAATTCATCTTTTTTGAACTCATACTTGCTGAAATTACACCCTAGAGAGAGAGAGTGTGCCGATTGTAGAGAGAGAGAGAGAGAGAGAGAGAGCTCAAGTTAAAGAATTGAACAAGAAGCTTGAAGATCTTGAAGATTAACTCAAGAATTAACTAGAGTTTGGAAGATTGGAGCTCATGGTATGTAATTGGGCATGAATTCATGAGTTTGAGTTTGTAATTTTGTGGATTCAAGTTATCAATGACAAGAATTAAGTTGAATTTGAAGTCAATATGACTATGCATGTAGAGTATTGCCATGATATTGCACAATCAAGCAAGTAGCATGTTAATTATGAGAAATTGAGAGTTGAATTATACATGCAAGCATAGTTTTGTTGAGCTTCATGAGAATAAGCATCACTTGTGTCATTTGAAATGGTATTGGGGTCTATATTACACATGCATGAATGATCCATAGAGATATGGAGTTTGCATGAAGTTAGAATGCATGAGTTTTGACCATGTCAAGAAGAATGTTAAATGATTTGGGAATTAAATCATGATTTTGGATAATTGGCCTCATACTGCTTGTGTCTTCATGATATATATTGTGTTCCCACGTTTTTGAACCAGAAACATGAGTTTTGGGCCTTTGAATGCTAAGTTTAAGCTTCAAGAACAATTCTGGAAATTTCAAAATTTGGCATGTTCGCTCGAGCGGGGAAAGCGCCGCTTGAGCGTGAAATGTTAGTTCCCAGAACTTTTGTAGACATTGATGTATGCTCGAGCGTAAAGAGTCACGCTCGAGTGCCCAACCACGTATTTTGACTCTCAACTCAAGCGTCTGAAGTCACGCTCGAGCGTAAAAATGAGGCAACCAGTACTTTTGCAGACCAAAGGGGGTCCGCTCGAGCATCATAAACCATGCTCGAGCGGGGAGCTCTGTTTCAGAAATTTTATAAAGATGATTTTATGTTTTGTTTCCGTTCTCTTTCATTTCTAAGCACTCTTAAGTATACATTGAACATTATAAATGGATGTAGAAGATAAGAAAGAAGCCTAAGAAGAATATATGAATTAAGAACGGATTGAATCGCTTATGACCCATTATGTATATGAAATGTGTAGGGTCAAGCACAAGGGTAAATCATCTAGCGGATCACTGTGAGTAATGTCTTAGTAAAGATATTTTGAAGTATGCTATTTGTCCAATTATTTACTCCTATTTGAATTTCGTAAGCTTGTCAATTTGGATCGGGGACAAATATTCGTCTGACATGAATGATTGGGCCAAAGGCCGTCTGATATGAATGAATTGGGCTTGAGGCCGTTTGCTAAAAAATAAAGTGGGCCAGAGGCCGTTGATACGTCTAGGTTTGTAATCGTTTGATACACTAGATAGAAACATGAATTGAGCCCAAAGCCGTCTAATGCATCTGTTTCAAATTTCGTTCATGTACCTTCTTTATTTTGATATTATTCACTAGGCTTTCGCTCACTCTCATTCATGTGTCTGTAGGTGAGCCAAGAGATGTCCAAACCTAGCCTCAGTGACGTATGTGAGAAACAGTCGAAGTTTTGGAGAGTCAGCCCAAACGTTTCATGCACGAGACTTGTTTTTGCCCTTTTGTTCTTTTGTTGTATTTTTGCTAATGTTGGCGAAAACGTTGGACCACCTTTGTATATAAGTTTTGTTTGGCTGACTGCATTACTGAAAGTTCCTGGATATAGATTAACTCTATGGGTAAGTGTGAGTTATTGCGAAATACTTTTGGAATGATTTTGCTATACCATGTAAGCATAGCTCTATGGACAAAGTTTTTAAATTTGCTTCCGTTTTGGCCCCTTAACTCTGTTGAAATACATTTTATTTGGTTTGAGGCTATAGGTAATCTCCTGATTACTGGCCGATTATGACCTTAATCCATAGGGGCAGGTTCGGGTCATGACAGCCTACTAATTTGTTTTACGTTAATTTAAGTAGCTAATTTCCTGGGTAACTAAGAATCATAGACACAGACATAGACACGGAGATTTTCAAAAAAATAAGATATGGACACAACATATATTGGTAATATTTATCCATAAAAATAATGAAAAACTTACAAATTTAACATGAAAAAATCACTCAATCTATAATTTAGACCTATCGTACCCGTAACGGGTATTGGTACTTTGCATGGTTGCTTCTGCACATGTACTGGGTACATAAAACACGTATTCAAAATTTGTCTTAATTTTTGCCATATCCCAGAGGTATCTAATATATACCCAAATCATACCTTTCTTGCATACAAAAGTAAAGTTTTAGTTTCATTAGGGTTTTTTTAATTTATTTTATTATTATTTTTTTATGCTTAGCAAGATTTTAAAATTAAGCTTTGATTTGTAAGTTATTTAAAATAATGTCATTTACTTTTAGTTTATACCTTACTTTTAGTGTTAAATGTGAGTTGTAGGTTGGATCTTAACCACCTAAACCATGTAGCTAATTTTTGCATTACTATAAATTTAAAATAATTTTTTTTTTTATGAACCTAACAAGCCGCACCCGTACCTTATTTTTTTTAGATTATACCCTATTGACGTACCCGTACACGTGCTTCATAGACTACTTGAGCCTCTCTTGTAATTCACTAAATTCAAATCCTAGTCACAGTCAACCCACTAATCGAATACAACAGAATATTCTTCACAGCAAACTTCATTACATGGTGGATAACTAGGAGAGCTTAATAACTACTGTTAGCTTTTGTTTTTTTGAAAACACGCACAACAGTACATTCAAATGCATCTATAAAAAAAAACCTGTACATACATGCACAAATACACATACAAACATATAATTATAAATGGAAAGTTATCAGTTGTAAAAAAAGCATTTTTAAACCCATACTTTGTTCCTTTCACCTCATCAATCCTCACACCACACAAGAACAATGTATGTCTTGATGTAGGAAAGTAAGCCCTATGCAACCGTTTATTCTCATAAGCATTCAAACAGTAATACACTAAATAAATAAATCTACAAATCACTAGAAATTGTCTTAGAAATATATATATATATATATATACAACTATTCAACACCTCAAAAACTAACAAATGATGACAATAATAATATACTAATCCACCACTAGAATAAGATTTGAGCTTGGAAGCCACATAAGCTTGGAAATAAAGCCAAGCTAAGGCTTTTGGACCTTCCAAGAACCCCACTTGAATTTGTTAAGAAGAAGCCAAGGCAATTTACTAGTCCACATATGGCTTGGATAACCACAACATGAAACAAAAATTATTAACATTTTGCCTAACACAAGCTGAAATAACACAGTAATAGTAAAACAATAAAATTTTTGAGTGTCTAAAAGCTGACCAATCTCCCAAGTCCTTGAAAATCTGCTCAAACATTAAAATCAAAAGAAAACATTTGTTTCTCATTAGCAACAAAAAAAAATTATTAAAAAAGAAAAGCGCTGAATTACAACTGAGGGATGACAAAAAGTCCACCAGAAATTAAAAAAAAAAAAAAAAAAAAACCTTCACCCTCTACATATAGCTTTCCAGTCCCTAGAAATAAGAAAAGGTGGTATCCCTTTAAAAGGGGGATTCTCCGATGCCCAAAAAGAAGCAAGATAAACCAATTTCTCGCAAATAGACACCAAATGTGCATATTTCTCCTCAAAAACTCTAGTATTTCTTTCAAGCCATAATACCCAAAAGGCTGCAACAACGACGCAATTCCAAAGAACCCGAGCCCTTCCCTTTATTCCAAAGCCTCGAAAATCAATACAAAACATAGACTCACAAGAGGGTGGAATGATCCAATGCACCTCTGTCATAAGAAAAACTCTCCACCATAGACATACTGGCATAGGACACTGCAAGAAAAGATGATCCACAACACTTACCTCAGTGTTCTTACACATAACACACCACTGCGGAGACAACACACAATTCAGTCTTCTCTTTTGAATCATGTAATTAGTATTATGCTTTTATAAGCGAATGTCCATGCAAACACTTTAACTTTAAGGGGCATACTAGCATTCCAAATCATCTTGTGAGGGTGAAAATATGGAACAAGAGGATTACATTGTAAAATATTGCTTTTAAAAAAATAAAAATAAAATCAAAGCTGATCAAACTCTCACAGTGATATGATATTCAGATCGATCAATTTTCAATATTTATCTTGTCTTCAAAATTTTCACTTTTTTGGGGGCCTAACACGTGGTTTTGAAAAAGCAAAAATTCAATTCAATTCGAGAAGTTGGCTGAATCCAATCTTTTCCTGAATTTCTAACTTATACACCCAATTTGAAAAATAAGAAATTTGATTTTTTTTTTGTTTATTATTTTTTATTGAAGTTCACTAAATATTTTGTAAAATAAATTGATGTATATTATTGATTGATATAATGTTCTATTTATTACAATGATTCATGATTCCTATATATAGAAGAGGGTGAGTGTGTAGTAGGTAAGGAGTAGGTGAAGTGGAGGTGGTAGTGGTGTAGTGGGTTAGGTTTAGTGGAGTAGGTGAGGTGGTAGTGGTGTAGTGGGTTAGGTTTAGTGGAGTAGGTTTAAGTGGGTGAAGTAGGTGATAGGTTTTAACAGCCCCCCGCAAACTCAAGGGGGATAGGAACTAGCCAACTTGAGTTTGGAGAGAGTAACAAAACAAGAAAATAGACGAATACATAAAAGAAAAGAGGATAGGAGACACTGTATGGTCGTGTCAGACCGATGGTGAAGACACTGTATGGTGGTGTCAAAACGTTGTAGAGGACACTGGATGGTTGTGTCAGACCGATCTAGAAGACAGTGTATGGGGTCATGTCGGACCGTTGTAGCAGACAATGTTATAAGAGTGGTTGTGACAGTTTACGGAGTCTTGCTGGACCCTTGTAGAAACGAACCGAAATCAATGTCGGGACAGTTTACAGAGTCTTGTCGGACCCATGAAGGAGCTAACCGGAATCAATGTCGGGACAGTTTACAGAGTCTTGTCGGACCCATAAAGGAGCTAACCGGAATCAATGTCGGGACAATTTACAGAGTCTTGTCGGACCCTTAAAAAATACACTGTATGATGGTGTATATAGGCTGCCCAAATATATATATATATGGATATATATAGTGAGCCCTCAAAAGTCGCGCCCTCAAAAGGCGCGCCCACTTCATCAAAAGGCGTGCCCGACAGAAAGCGTCGAGCCATCAAAAGGTGAGCCGGAGACGCGGCGAGGCACGTGAGCGACAGAGTGGCGTGTCGGCCTCGGCTATTTAACCAAGGTTGAGGCGGAGGCTGTGCAAACCAGTCTGAAACCGCCGAAAATCCTTTGAAAAACTCTTCCGTTTCTGAGAAAGAGATTCTGGAACACTCTGTTGCCATTCTGTAACCAACCTTTCTCTGAAACACTCAGCAACCCATAACATGGCCTCGTCTTCCCGTTCAGCTACCCAGAATATGGCCTCTTCGTCCCGTGGTTTGCTCACTCTTTTTCCCGACCTCAACGAGTCAACAAGAGAGATAACTGGTGCGGTGGCACTGGAACCTCAACCAAGCGCCCCGGAGTTTGCTCCGTTGAACTTTCCTATGCGGTCTGTGGAGCAAAGAATGGCAGTGCAGTCGGATGTGGAGGCCAATCAGTATACATTGAAGTCATGTGTGGAAACCATGACTGCGGTTACAAATTTGTCGAACCGGCTACAGAGTAGGACAAATGAGGTGCAGCAGTTAAACGCCCAACTGGCTCTGCTCCAACGCATGTATAAGGATGCGCGAGCAGAGATAAGTGTGCTAAAGGCGGAAAACAAGGAGCTAAAGCGGAAGGCCACCGTGATGTTCCGATTTGGAGGGCCGCCATATGCTGCAGTGGAGGAGCAGGGAGTAGTGATCATGCCCAGTGGAGTGGGAAACACGGAGGCAACACCGGCAAGGGCCGCCCAGGACGGAGGCAAGAAGAAAAGACTGGCGGCAGAGTAGAGAAGAAAAAATCCCGTCTGTGGATGAGGTTGTTTGTTTGTTTGTTTGTTTTTTTTTTTTTTTTTTTTTTTTTTTGATGTAAAAGTGTGATCGGGGTGGATCCCCTGAGATGAATAAAATGACGTTGAGTTTGGTGTGCAGTGCATCTGCGTCGTCGTTTTTTTTTTTTTTTTTTTTTTGTGGAAAAGAAGAATAATAATAAGAAATAAAATGAAGTGGGGGATAAAGGTGAAGAAAAATTTCGGAAGGTTAAAGTAATAAAAAATAAAATAAGGGAAAGAAGGTGATGGGTGTGCAAAACAGTGTGTGGTTCGTGTCCTTGTCAAAAGAGGGAATAAAATAAATATAAAAAACTATGAGTGGGGAACAAGAGTGGGTGGAAAGAAAGAAATAAAAAAGAAAAAAATAAAGAAATGGAGTGGGTGTGGCGTATGATAATACTGTCAGATGTAAGAATGACATGGATCCAATAATTTAATTAATCGATAAAGCAGCAACTAAAGGTGGTGAAAAAAAAAATAATAATAATAATAAAAGAAAGGTGCACATGGGTTGGAAAAGTGAAGAAAGGAGAGAGAGAACAGCCTGATTCGGATCTGGGTCTTTGTTTGTTTTTGGTATTTTGTTTGCATTGTTCTGGGTCCAAGACCAGTGACTGTCTCGTACACAGCCGAGATAGACCGCCGCCGGAACCGGAGGCCTCTCTGCTCCCAACCTCACCGGAGTTGTTAAAATCGAAGGAGGCCGGCGAGACGAGAAAGCACCGAGTCAAGCGGATCTTGAATGAGGGCCTTTAGTTTGCAGGTATGGAGCAGAGAAGAATAGCTGTTGTTGCTGCACCATCTGTTTGGTAAGGTTTTTTTTTTTTTTTTTTTTGTAAAGATGATGTGGTTGATGAGGCTAACGAAGACGGAACTTGTGAGGTAGTAGTAGCTCTTGATGAATTCTTCCACTGATGAGACTGAGATGGGTATGTGTAGAAAAACTCCAGCGGGCAGCGAAGGCAAGGTTGTCGGCCGGCTGCCCGCCTGAAAGAAAGGAGTATAGGCCTAAATCTTAAGGCTCTGATACCATGTAAAATAAATTAATGTATATTATTGATTGATATAATGTTCTATTTATTACAATGATTCATGATTCCTATATATAGAAGAGGGTGAGTGTGTAGTAGGTAAGGAGTAGGTGAAGTGGAGGTGGTAGTGGTGTAGTGGGTTAGGTTTAGTGGAGTAGGTGAGGTGGTAGTAGTGTAGTGGGTTAGGTTTAGTGGAGTAGGTTTAAGTGGGTGAAGTAGGTGATAGGTTTTAACATATTTTTTTTCTTCTTGATTTTTTGAAATTCGATTGACTTTGTAACTGACTTGACAAGAAATATTAAAATCCATTTTTGCCGTGATCTATTACAAACGTCAACATATAGAGCTCGCTCTCAAGTATGTTTTTGTTTCTTTTGATGTATGATTGCATTCCAACTTTGAATTTAATTAAATTTTCTTGTTTATGTATATGAACCTTTAGTTCATTATTCCATATAGATTAGCACCTAGGAGAGTTAGCCTCCACACCACACCCTTACAAAGTACCAAGTGCTTGCCTCATAATTCAACTCCCCTTTAGTGAGAGTTGAACTCATGACGTCCCCCTTGAGACTAAGCCCTTAAGAGAGTCACAGTGGCCAACTAGGCTAGGCCTAGTTGGTTAGGTTGTGTTTTCAAATTTAGTAAGAGGATTGTGATATTATTTCAAGAAGTGTGCTTTTCCAATAACCTTATTTAAACTAATATATGAAGTTGGTCTTTATGGTACAGAGTAAAGGAACTCCCTTATATAGCTATGATTTCTATAAAAAAAATCTAGATTTCCTTTTTGAGTTCTGGTTCTACAACATGACTTAGCTTACTCTTTTTTCAGATCCACTGAATCAAAATTCTGTTGTTGATTTTTCTCTTACTAAGTACACATGACTTTTTTCTTAAGGAAAGACACGGTAGTGTAAGGCACTGAAGCAATGGAATTAGACGAAGCAGAAGAACAAACCCTATAACATTCTTGTTCCCTGTGCAAAATTCCAATTCATCCTAATGACCCAAAGATAGGGGTTTGTGTGTGTGTGTTTGTGTACACCCAAAAAAAAAAAAAAAAAAAAAAAATTCAGCATCAGGCCACTTTGACAAACTACAGACTCTACAGTTTTCTCCACCATGCCATTTTCACTTACTACTTACTAGTCACTGCTCCCTCCATGATAATGTCAATATAAGCATGCAGATAATTAATCTCTCTACATTTTCTTCAACCCAACTTGGTTTTGTCGCTTTCAGACCCATCAAATTTCAAGCAGATTTCCAGAGAAAGATCACATTTGTAGAGAAACACATTATCCACTAATATAAGAGTACGATTCCCCTCTCCAAAAATCTAGTATAATAATAGAGCAATCAAGTTACCATTTCAAATGCTAACGTAAAAAGGAAAAAAAGAGAAAAAAAGAAAGAAAGAAGGTTTAGGAACTACAATGTAAATCACTGAAAGAAACGAGTATGATAATTACCCAATAACTGCTTCAATTTGGACAGCCAGAAAAATGAAAAAACCAAAGGAAAAAGAAAACAGGCCCCTAAAAAGGCAATATATTTTATTCTCCAGACAATTTTCCCTCAGTTTAAGTGGCTCAGCAGTTAATTTAAGTACCAAAATTAAATGTGAGAAGCAATTGCACCAAAAGACATGCCTAAAGAGATGTTTTTCTTTAACGCTTTGTTTGTTTAGGCAGAAAACATTTTCTAATGAAAAACATGTTCCACGGAAAACTTTTTCTAGAAAATGTTTTCTAGAGAAAATATTTTTCTACGTATGGTGGTGGTGGTGGAACGAAGGGAGAGGTGGAGGTAGAGGTGAAGGTGGAGGGTGTAGCATGGTGGTGGGGTGGTGGGGTGGTGGTGATAGCGACAGTGATGGTGGTAGTGGCCATGTTGATGGTGGTGTGGTGGCGGAGGTGAAAGTGGTGGTAGTGTGGTGATGTTGGTAAAACTTTAGTTCGTAAAACATTTTCCGCCTTTTAAAAGTGGAAAACATTTTCTGCCCATATAGCCTTGTTTTCTATTGACTATGGAAAATGTTTTATGTTGACTTTCGTTTTCCATAACACCACAAAATATGAAAAACAAGTGGAAAAGAAACAAATAAATAGATAAACAGAAATGTTAATATTCTAGATCATTAACTGAACAATTTCTAGCAGATTAGAACATTGAACCAACCTGAATTTGCTGGATGCCTGTGAGATCCTTGCAGAAATCACTTAGGAGCTGGTTGCATGTTGGCTTCACATATGTTTGGAAACAAGCTTCTAATTGTCCAGTCACACTACTCACTATCACAGATGGAAACTCAATTATCTCTTGTGGATGAGGATTCCTTCCCTTGTCACATGTAGCCTCAAAATCTATAACCACAAAATATTGAAAATCTTGGAACTGGTACTCATAAGGGTAACTTTGACGGAAGAAATTGAGTGGAGCATATTGGAAACGGTTATCCACCAGAAAAGGGTAAAATTGGCCCTCAAAACAATTCAACTGGCACCGCTGCACATTAGAGTCAGGATGGAAGGTCAACCAGGAGTCAAAATCATTTGGATAGGTGGGTTTCTTATGAAACTCATTTGCAGATTCAAGAGATTCACTGTTTAATGAGGGATCCGGTTCCACAATGTTCCCACCTGCATGAGCACAGAATTCATCTTTGACCTCTGGAAAACCTTCGATGGGACTCCCATTACATTGCAGATTGTAAGGGTATCCCTTGATATGGAGGCATTTCACGGATGCCTCACAGTTCCTTTGCATAGTTTCTGCAGTGAAAAGAAGGAGCAAACAATTTCTTAGAATATAGAACATATAGAAGTCCCATTATCAGCATGAACCTTTAACTGGTTTCACAGTCACAGTGCAAATAATGGAACCCAGCACAGGTGGGTATATAACTCAGACCATGGATCTCATATATCTCCAAACTTTCAGAGAACTGTAAAGAGTCAAATTAATAGCTTGAAAACAACAAAATTTAGTAGAACATGCCGAGAGAAAAAACCCACTACAGTGCACATTCCTTCCAACCTCCAATGCCCAGAGAAAACAAAAAAGAATAATGTCTAAACTAAATTTATACCCTACAGCACAAATTCTGGGGTGGCACAATGGAAGGAGATACAAAGTAAAAATAGTGGTATTATGCCGCCGCCAAGCTTAAAACATGGTGGGTATGGTGCAACACAACCATATAAAAAAATATGGACTTCAAAACACTTACCAGTTGCCACCAAAAATATAAAAAAGAAAAGGGTAAATTACACCATTAGTCACTGTGGTTTAAGCAAGTGTCATTTTAGTCCACATAAGAGAAAAAAATAGCGTCGTCTGCAAACTAGAAATGGGAAATGGGACACACACACCCTCTCCCTCCCAGTGACGAAACCATCAACTAAGCCCACCAACCTCACTCTATCGACCATCTTCCAAAAAAAACATCAACTAGTGAACAAAAAAACATCCTCGTATAATATGTCAATTATTGTCAATGGTAAGGCCATGAATAGTTTTAAGGCTTCGGAGGCCATTGGCAGCAAGGGGATCTGTTATCCCCATCTATCCCCAAAGTCTGTTTTTTCCATCACGAAGTCCAAAAACTACCACTCCACATGGTCATAAGCTTTCTCAAAGTCAGCTTTAAAAAATACACCCTCCTTATCTATGAAGCACGAGTACAGGTACAGGTATGAGTACTGGTACGATACGGGTACGTCGATACAGTAAAATTAAAAAAAAATAGGATACGGGTACGGCTTGGTACGCTTATAAAAAAATATTTATTTTTAATTTAGAATAATGCAAAAATTAATTAAATGGTTTAATTTGTTAAGGTCCAACCTATAATTAACATTTAATGCCAAAAGTAAAAGTATAAATCGAAATTAAATGTCAATATATTAAATAACTTACAAACCATAGTTTAATTTTAAAATCATGCTAAGCATGAAACAAAAAATAAAAAAAAAGTCTTGTGAAATGAGTTTTATCTGTGTAGTAGAAGGAAAATATTGTTTCAACTAGGGTATGGTACGGCTTGGATATATACTAGGTGCGTCTGGGTACGCCAAAAATTAAAAAGAAAAAACTTGGGTACGTGTTTCGTGTACCCGGTACGTATGCAGAAGTACCATATGAGGTACGGTATGCCAGTAAGTACTCGGTACGGGTACAGCATGTTTTTCGAAGTACCCATGCTTCATAACTCCTTATTCAACCCCCTATATTCCTCAACTACCTCATTTACAACCAACAGTATCTAAAATCTGATGCCAATTCCAATCTCTGGATGAAATTATTCTTTGTCTTCCCGTCAACAAGCCTATCAAAGAATTTACAGTTAATGTCCCCTTCCTTGACCCTTTTCAATTTAGCTTTCTGACCCCATAAAATCTGCTCTCTAAATGCTATCTCCTCAAATTTTATTTTCATCCCATTTATACTTCTCCTTGAGTTCTCATTAAGGCCACTCCTAGCCTCAAGTCCATCCAACTCCTCAATCTTCCAAATGATATCATTTTTTTAAACTCATTTAAGTTTCCAAAAATATCCGTATTCCATACCTTCAACTCATCCTTAATCATTTTTAGTTTCCTCATAAATTTGAAACCCTCCCATCCATAGCATCTACTCCTCCTCCACAACTCTGCACAAGATTTTTTCAAAGAATGATATTCAAGCCACATATTTTCAAATCTAAAAGGTGTCAGACCCCACTTAAAAGGACAATTCTCAATCACCACCGGACAATGATCCGAAACAACCTTAGTTGCACGAAGCGGGAGCGGGGGCGGGAGCGGAGGCGGGGGCGGGAGCGGGGAAGCGTGAGCCGATAGAAGTTTCTTAGGTTGGGAGCGCCTCGGGAAGCGGTAATAAATATATATATATATATATTTTAATACACATTAGAAGTTTTTTATAAATACTTTTATTTTAATACACATTAATTATTTTATTTATTTATTTATTTTTTTAAATAATGTGTTTTTGATAAATTTTCATTTTATTTTATTTAATATAGATTTTTTTTATTTATTAATATGTATAAGTATATATTATGTTATATATGCTCACAAAATAATAGGATTTTATTAATATTATTAATATTAATATGATTTTATATATATTATCTTATATATACTTATATATATATATATATATAATATAAGAGATAAGAAAGCTGGCTCTGTTCAGCAAAGAGAGAGAGACAGAGCGATTATGTTATATATGCTCACAAAATAATAGGATTTTATTAATATTATTAATATTAATATGATTTTATATATATTATCTTATATATACTTATATATATATATAATATAAGAGATAAGAAAGCTGGCTCTGTTCAGCAAAGAGAGAGAGACAGAGCGAGAGGGAGAGACAGGCGAGACAGATGCGAGCGAGAGGGAGAGACAGGCGAGACAGATGCAAGCGAGAGGGAGAGAGAGAGAAGACGATCGATGACTGGAGTTCGACGACGAAGACTGGATGTTCATTCTTCTCAACTGGATGTTCAACGACGAAGACGATCGAAGGTTTGTTTTCTCACTCTCTTCCTTCACACTCTCTCTCCTCTGTCTCTCTCTCCTAGGGTTTTTGTTCTTCTTCACCAAACGAACCCATCTTGGCCAGGATCGCGTTTCTCTCTCTACGGAAACGCGATTCCTACACGTTTCTTTCTAAGATACGCGGAATCGCGTTTCTTACGAAGATTCGTCACCTGTTAGGACGATTCCTGCAGCTAAGGAAACAACTCTAGGAAGCACCTCCAATGTAATAAGACAACATATGATTGTTGTTTGTTAAGAAAATCTTTAATCATCCACCTATTCCTCTCAGATCTAAGACCTAACATTCCAACTTATAATCTTCATTACGACGTGGTATTTAAAATTACAACATTATATAAAATGTTCACGCCACATAAGAAAAAGATTTTTTTTTTAAAACCATTATTTTAATACTATATAGTAAACATGCCACATATATATTATTTAAGATTAACATTTATGATACTTAGATTGCAACTAGAAGAATGTACACTAACAATGGTCCTTGTTCTTTTCTTTTCGTTAAATGATGTGGCAGGCCTCACCCTTCACTTGTTCATCCACCATGATATCAACACAATTTTCGGCACAATTGTTTGTGATTCCATAGACCTACTCCATCTAAGTAGTTCCCGATCTGAAAACGTAAAAAACCTAAGACCAAGGTTCTGAAAAGCGGTTGCGGTCGCCGTAACCGTAATGGTGCCGGTGACGCGGTTGCGGTTGCGGGATGTAAAGGCCGTAGTGTAACGGTTGCGGTAATCGGAACTGTGATTTTTTTTATTTTTCGCACAATTTGAAAAAAACTTACCGATACGCATATTTTTTTTCCATGATCATATTTATTGAGTTAAAAATAAATCTTGATCAATTTTTGTAAATTTTTAAGTATGATCCAATATATTTCATATTTTTAAATAATTATAAATTGAGTTTTTTACATTTTATTTTAATAATTAATGACTTTATATTATACAAAAAATCAATCACTAATTATTATATATAAGATAAATAATGACAAAAGTAAGAAAATAAATAAGAACATAAATATATATATATACATATTTTAACCAAACCAAATAGATAATGACCACACTTATTATTGTTATTATTATTTTCAAACAATATATAGATAGACACATACAAACAAAATAATTTCGTGATAGCAGCTAAATAGAATAGCATAGATCTTACAAGTTCAACAAATCAATAACATGTTCTTCATCTTCCCTCTTCTCTCTCTCTATCTCTTGCTCCTCCATTTTCTCTCTTTATCTTCCCTCTTCTCTCTATCCCTCTTCTCCCATTTTCAACTTTGTTTTGTGTGTTTTTTCGAAAGAAACAGTTTTGAACCGTTACGTAACGGTGCGTAACAGGCCGTTACGGCACCGTTACGACCGCTACAGCTGCCGCTACGGCCGACACATCTGTGAATCTCAATCACACTGCAAAAGCGACCGTAACGGGTGGCGGTAACCGCCAAAACCGTTATGCAACGGCGTTACGTAACGGTTGCGGCCGCTTTTTAAAACCTTGCCTAAGACCTACCCCTTCTCTTCCCTCAATGCTTACTCCCTCCCCAAATCATCACAATTCATAGGTACTCCATCCCCGCACCACCCTTCTCTCTTTAGATATATATACATACATATCTATGTGTGTGTGTTCACTATTTGAATTTGATTTTGAGTTTTGGTTGATTGACGGTTATAGGTGAGAATATTTAAAGGAAGATATGATGTACTTGGTTTCTTTGCATTTTAGTATTCGTCAAATTCATTTTTGAATATAAAGATGAAAATTATTTGTTGGACAGTGAGACTTGGTTTTACATCATAGATTTTGGAGGGTTTTCGCTCAACCATATAATTGATAACTATTTTCAAAGTTCAATTGATTGCACACTCTTAGCTCTCTTTATACATAGTCTCAGATCGTGTTTTTGATTCGGAGTGGAATAGTGTGTTAAAGGAATAGACTTCTATTTGGGTTCTGTTCTTTGTAAAGTATTGTCATTGGCATCACATTACAAGTGTCAGTTACTAGACATCACTGTGCTAATTGTTAATTAAGTATTATGCAATTTTATGAACAACGGGTAGTTAGGTTGTAGTGTGTAATTGGAATGTAATGATATGGGGTAACAATTGCTGAGATTAAGGTTTGATGCAAATCTTAGTCTATGATTTCTCGTTGGAAAGGGTTGTTCATTTGTAACCCATCAAGTGGTATTTAACCAAACCTATTGCTATAGATAATCCAAACCTACTGGTAGTTATTACAATTGATCTCATGGTGTCTAGGTGATGTTTGCTGTTAATCCTTGCATTTGTGTGGTTGACATAAGCAAGTGACAGGAAACCCCAAAAAATTGATAATGTTCAAATTGCTTTGACTTTTTTGGATGTGAGATGGGCTACATTACACGGGGTTAAAGTTTAGCCTCAAAAAGAGTGTGCACGCTATGATTTGGGCAAGTGACCCTTTTTCCGATAGAAATGTTCAAAAATGACATTACAAAATTTTCGAAAAAATGTTCAAAACAAATGACAATTATAAACACTGAAGCATTGATAAACATTCACAGGGGTGCACATGGGTTAGTTTGGTTCAAGTTGATACTTAACCAACCTAGATCGGTTTTGAAACATCCAACCCAAAACCAATTCATCGCCCCATATGAACCGAACCAAACCAAACCAAAAATATCCACTATTCACGTGAGTTATCATTCTCATTGTTTATAGAGAAGCATTGATGCTGGTAAATGGTTAAAGACCATGGTTGAACATGACCATGCACATGTAGAGTCCTACAAAAATGATTCTCTATGGGTTGTATAATGATGACATTGAAAGGGGGAAAAGTAGCTTTCAATAGTTGTTTTATATTCAAGAACAGTAGCAAGGATTAGCGCGAAACAAAAATTTAGGAGTCGGTTCTTGGGTTGATTCAGTTTGACTAATGCTCAAACCAAGAACCCAACCGAAGAGGTCAGTTCCTAAAAATTTAGAACCAGCACCACACCGCAAGCCTACAAAACCAAACCAATCCATCATCATTGAATTCGGTTTGGCTCTTAGTTCTTTCAGGTCAAATGTGCACCCCTAATTGAACCTTTCACAAGAATCTTTACGTACCAATTAAATAAATCTTCAAAATAGTCAAAATATACAAGATCCATTCATGAAGCACCACACTGTCCAAGAAGCGAAAACTCAAAATTAGTAGATTCTCCAAGTAAGAGAGACAAAACGCTTCCATACGGACCATTGTTAGCCCCAAAGGTTGTCAAATGATTATATAATTGATTTTGATGATAGCAAAGCATTATATGATTGTGCTTATGATATGTTATTGTTAAATTTAAAAGCTTATTAACGTTTGTCTAATTTGTAGAATTGACCGGAACAATATACTCTAGTTTTTAAATTCAAGTCAACTCATGAAGAAAGTGGAGCACGCTCAGAGTTTATTGTATTGAATAAGAATCAAATCAGAAATGAAAGAGTCAACTCAATCTAAATGATCCAACTCAGAGCTTACTGGATTAAAAATGAAATTCCCAGAATTTTGGGAGTCAGCTTAACATAGAGAGTCAACTCAAAGTATTCTGCAGAGCAGATTGTTCAAACAAAAATGAGGCATGAAGAGTTTGAATTCAAAATATATTGAAGGATTCAAATGAAGATTTTGATTGGATATGATACACAAGGAAGATTTGCCTTACAAGGAAAGATTGCAGAATCAAAGAGATTTGTCAGAATTTTTCCAAGACAAAATGCAATGTACTGATATTCAAGAAAGGAAGCTTAGAGCCAGAATTTGAATTTGAGATTCCTCTGGTCTACTATTGTACTGATATTCACATTGTGAGATTAGGTGTGTGAAGTGGAAAAAGGGTAAGACTTAGGAGCAAAAGAAGAAAAAGAAGAGAGAGAAAGAGAGGAGAGAGAGGGAGGAAAACATTTCGACTTGCAATAAACCAGGATGCTCACACGCACCTAACAACAGTGCCGCTAAATCACGCTCTTGTAGAGAGAATATTGAACCTAATTTCAAATTCCAGCGATGACCCTCCATAACCGACAAAGTAGCAGACTCATGGATGGTTTCATCATAAAATTATTTGAAGAGAACCAAAAAACATGAAACTCATCACAAACCATTTGGTTCCTACTATCTCCCTCAAACTCGTATAATCTATAAAGACCAGAACCACTCTCACTCACTTTCCTAAACACAATAAATCACCATTGTTACACCCACGGGGAGTTTTATATCTCTAGATTCTAGAGAGAGAAGCTCCTAGTAGTGAAGCCTTGAATGGGGGAATTTTGAAACCTGAATTTATTTATTTTTTTGAATTTACTCGCCAAAACGACGTCATTTTGGTAAGACTTAATCTCAGCCCTTGGATGGACCACTCTAGGAGATCACTCTAGAGAATACACTCTAGAGGATCTTAACGCGAAATATTGATACTAGGGTATTAAAGTTGTTGGTAATTGTGATTTGTGTGTATACATATTTTTTAACTTCATTTTCTAAATAAATAAATTAAGAATGACACAGAGGCATGACTTCAGAGTTGCTATTATGAACAAATGCTCCTCATATTTGTGATTAGAAAATTCCAAAATTTAAACTGTTCCCGTTAAGCTGTTATATTGCAGTGATTTTAATCCTTGAAGGATGACTTTTTAGGTAGGAGATGAGTTCCATAGATATCAATTTGCTAAAGCCAGAATGTTCAACTGGGTAGAAAGATTGATACAATGAGCAAATCAGCGATATATTTATATAAAGGAATTGTTATGAAAAAAAAATATGAACTCTACATTCTCATACACATACACATACACATATACTGTATTACTAGAAATACAGTATAGAGAGAGAGAGAGAGAGAGAGAGAGACCTGCTACGGTGGTGGAGGACGGCGGTGGCGGTGGCGGAGGCGGTACTGGTTGACGGCGGTGGCGGAGGGGACCACAGTGGTGAATGAAGACGGCCGTGGCGGTGGTGGATGGGACAGCGGTGAGAGAGAGGACATCGAAGAAACGAGGAGGAGGAGGAGGGTTTGAAATAGCTTTGTGTTTTCAGAGATCTGTATTTCAGATCTTGTTTATGGGTTACTTTAATAAATAGTTTGAACAGTGGGTCAGTTTGATAAATAAAAAAATAAAAAAATAAAAAAAAAAGGTTTTTTTTTTAATTTTTAATGTTCAGAAAATAAAAAATACCCAAAATCTCCTATTTTATTTGTATAACTATTTGTTTTTTTTTCGAAATTTTGAAAAACAGAATTAATAGAATTTGTTGTAGTTTATAAAAATTCAATCATTGCTTTGTCACTCGTCGTAATTTTTAGTAAATTTTGCACGATGTTGAAATTTTTTTTTTGACAATTTCACCGCATTTTTCAAATGTATTTAATAATTTATTTTATATAAACAGTTAATTATTCATCTTTAAAGGTATTTGTATGTAGATCAAAAAATCATATTTATCGAATAAATATAGTCATATAATTTCATTATATTTATTTTAAAAAAATAGAGGGGATATTTTTAAAATTGTACTTGTAATCTATTTTTTCAAAAATTCAAATGCATTAATTACTAGTCACATAATTTCATGGTATTTGTCTTCCAAAAATAGATGGAGTATTATTAAAATTATAATTGTAAGTTATTTTTAAAAAAATAAATACAATAACGAAGCTTATTGGATCAACATAGTTTAGGGTTTAGTGTTTTTAAGATTTAGGGTGTAGGATTTTTAGGGTTTAGGGTTTATGATTTTTAGAGTTTCTAAGGTTTTTCTTTGGATTCAAGATCTAGGTTCTAGGGTTTTTCAGGATTTAGTGTGTTAGAGTTTTAGGGTTTCATGTTTAGGATTTAGGGTTTAGGGTTTGGGATTTGACATTAGGAATTAGGGCTTAGGGGTTTAGGGGGTTAGGGTTTAGCATTTATGGTTGAGGGATTAGAGATTAGGATTTAGGATTTGTGGATTTCAGATCTAGGGTTTATGGTTTAAGGATTTTAGAGGGGTATAGGGGTAAGAGTTTGTTGTTTTAAAGTTTAGGATTTTATGGTTTCAGGACTTAGGGTTTAGGATTTAGGGTTTTAGGAATTTAGAGTTTAGGGGTTAGGATTAAGGGGTTATGGTTTGGGTTTGGGGTTTTGAGTTTGGGATTTAGAGTTTAGGGTTTAGGGTTTGGAGTTTAGGCTTTAGGATTTAGAGATTAGGGGTTTAGGGTATAGGATTTGGGGTTAAGGGTTTAGCGGCTAAGGGGTTAGGGGCCTAATAGGGTTTAAGGTTTAGTGGCTAAGGGGTTAGGGGCCTAATAGGGTTTAAGGTTTAGAGTTTAGGGGTTAGAGACCTAATAGGGTTTAGGGTTTATGATTTAGAATTTAGGGTTTTAGGGTTTAGGGTTTTTGAGTTTTAAGATTTAGGATTTAGGGTTTTAGAGTTTTAGGATTTAGGGTTTTAGGATTTTAGAGTTTAGGGGTTAGGATTGAGGGGTTATGGTTTGGAGTTTGAGATTTAGGGTTTGGGGTTTGGGGTTTGGGGTTTAGGGTTTAGGGTTTTAGGGTTTAGGGTTTTAGGGTTTAGAATTTAGGATTTGGGGTTTAGGGTATTTAGCGTTTTAAGATTTAGGGGTTTTAGGGTTTAGGATTTATGGTTTTTAGGGTTTAGGGTTTTAGGGTTTATGATTTACGGTTTAGGGGTTTAAGGTTTTAGGGGTTTTGGAGTTAGGGTTTAGGGTTTTAGCTAAGGCAGCAGCACTGGCCGCAACCAAGGTAGCCGCACAGGCCGCAGCAGAGGCCTCAGCCAAGCCAACAGCACTGGCTATAGTAGAGCCAAGGCGGCCAGAGCAGTAGCCTAGACCGTAACCAACGCAGCAGCCAAGGCAACAGCCCAGGCCGCAGCCAACGCAGCAGCCTAAGTTGCAGCCAAGGTAGTCGCACAGGCAGCAGCGAAGGCCGTAGCCAAGGTAACACTAGCCGTAGCCAATGTAGCCGTACAGGTCGCAGTAGAGGCCGCAACCAAGGCATCACCGGCCGCAGCAGAGGCCGCAACACTGGCTGCAGCAGCCTTGCTAGCAGAAGTAGCCCTGCCAGCAACCCAGCAACAGCCAGCAGCCTTGGCCAGCATGCCGTAGGACAGGCCGCAACTTTGGCCAGCAGCATAGGCCGTAGCCTTGGCCAGGATGCCGCATCCTTGGCCAGTATGCCGCAACACAGGCTGCAGCCTTAGCCAGTAGCACAGGCTGCAACTTTGCCACCAGCCAGTAGCAGGTTGTAGCCTTGCCAGCAGGCCAGCAGCAGCTTGCAGCAGCAGCCAGCAGCACAGGCTGCAGCCTTGGCCAGCGGCACATGTCGCAGCCTTGCCACTAGCCAGCAGTAGCCAGTAGGCCGCAACCTTGCCAGTAGGCTAGCAGCAGCTTGTAGCAGCAGCCTTGGCCAGTAGGTCGCAGCACAGGCTGCAGCATAGGCCACAGCTTTAGCTAGCACGCCGTAGCACAGGCTGCAGCCTTGGCTAACATGCTGTAGACTTGGCTAGCAGGCCACAACACAAGACGAAACCTTGACCAGTAGCATAGGTCGCAGCCTTACCAGCAGCCAGCAAGCCGCAGTCTTGGCTAGCAGCAGCTTGCAGCAACAACAACAACAACAGCAACAGCCAGCAGCCTTGGCCAGCATGCTGCCACCTTGGCCAGTAAGCCGCAGCCTTGGCTAGCATCACAGGCCCCAGCCTTAGCCAGCAAGTCGTAGCACAGGCTGCAGCCTTGGCCAGCAGGCAGCAGCACAGGCCGCAGCCTTGGCCAGTAGCACAGGCTGCAGCCTTGGCGGTAGCACAGGCCACAGCCTAGGCCGCGGCTCATCGAGCCGCAATTACTTTTCGTGGCATTATCATCTTATCCAAATGCAAATTGTTGCATGTCACGTTGCATCGGTTGTTTTGTATCACTTATTGTGTATTTTATCGTTTTTGTCCGATAATGTGTTGTATTTCGTACATTTTTACCGTTTGTTTTGAACATGATTCCATATAATTAATAGTGCACAAGTATTAATTTTAAATGTCATGTCCTATTTTTTTTTGTTATTTTTCTTGAATTTTTTTAATTTTTTATATATTTATTTATTTATAAAAATTAAAATAAAATAAATAAAAATTTAAAAAATAATTTAAAAATTACTATAATTACTAGTGCCTCATCCTTTAATTATTGGAATCATTTCTACAAAATTTTCACTATTTTTCTTATTTATTATCATTTTTTAAATATTAAAATAGAAATAAATTAAAATAAAATATTCTGATGGCCAAATATTTTAATTTTTTTAATGGTGTCTTTATTTATTTTCTTCATGTTATGATTAAAAATTCATGGAAAAAAACTCTATTTAAAAAAAAAATCCCATTATGACTCCTCGAGCACAGGTGATGTTTCCTCTTGCCAGATGAAAATGGCTTGACAAGCTACTATAAGGGAGGGGCATCTCCCTCAAGGCTGGCTAGCAAGGCCAGGCCACAGGCTACGGTGCCCGCTTAGCATATGTTGTTGCTTGGCTTATGGCAAGCATGAGATGTGTCAAGTGGCGGCTCGTGGTGGTGGCAGTGCCACGGCCGCCTTCGGCGGCTGCGCGGTATGCCAGCTTGGCGTGTACGTATCCAGGCCGTGGCCAAGCAGCTTGTCATGTGAGCAGCATGGGCCGTGGCCTGGCAGCCCGACATATGCGCGGCTTGGGCTGCGGCCTGACCGACTTGCTCGCATGGCATGTCCGCGACATAGGCAGCCTGGATTGCACGCAGCCTGGGTAGCAGGGCACGCCCGCGGCCTACGCAGCTTGGCAGCCTAGCCTGCGCGTGGCTTTGGCTGCACGACATGCCCATAGCTAAGCCGGCATGGTAGCCTGGAATGCGTGTGCCAACATGGCATGAGTGTGGCGTAGGTGGCATGGCAGCTTGGCTTGCTTGCAGCTTGGCTTTCGTGCACGCCTTAACACGCTTTCGCATGCAACGCACGTTTAATTAAAAAAATCATTTAGAGGTCGGGCAATATTAATGATTTGGCAACAGCGCAGGCCGTGTCCCATCCATAGCCAAGGCAGCCGCAGCCCAGGCCGCAACCCTAGTCGCAGCCCAGGCCACAACCCCAGTCCCAGCGCAGGCTGGAGCCAAGGCAGAAGGCCAAGACAGCATCCTAGACTAAAGCCAAGGTGTAGACACCTCATTTTTCACTGCCCTTACGACTTGGACGTCATCGCTTGCACACCCAATGATGAATATGCTTGTTAAGTGCTCGAAGTCCTTAGCGGAATGCCACAGCTTTGAGCCTTTCAAACCTTGCACCTCTGTTGTCTTGTCTTTGAGCCAAAGCCTTGGATTTTCAAGCCAGCAACCTCTGGTGGCTTGCCGGCCACTGCTATGGGCTGCCGGCCATTGCTGTTGGTTGCCAGCCACTGATGTGGCCTGCTGGCCACCAATGTGTTTTGCAAAAATATTTTGTGTTAGCTGTGCCACCTGTTAGCACAGATGCATGCACCTCTCTACACATGTATGTATTGATATTTTTGAGGGAGTTGCTTGGTTTTCTATATATAGGAGACCTCCCCTTCCCTCTCGAAGGTTAGAAAAAATTTTGGAGCAAATTTTTTTTTCTCTCTCTCTTAATTCTCTTTCTTTCTCTTGCAAATTTCTTTACCTTTGCCTATACACTCTTCACCTTTGCCTACACACTCTTAACCAAACCTCTCTACCTTTGAGTTGAGGTATCTTTGAGCCTTGTTTGAGTTCTTAAGGGTGTGTTTGCCTTGTTTTATTACTTGAAAGTGATCTCCTTTTCAAGAGGTATAAAGCTTTGCCTCTTTACTTGTTGTATTTACTCTTTTTCTTATTATTTTCCAACTGTTTTAAGCTGTAAAAACTCTGTATTTCTAGGCTGAAATTTGGGTTTTAAGGCCAATAAAGGTTGAGGGGTGGTTCACCCTTCTTTATACCTTGCTTTGAAGGCCTTTTGCCTTTGTGTTTCCCACCTTTACACTATCTTTTTTTGGGCTTTTAAACACTGATTTTCAGAGTTATTTCAGTGGCTAAAAACATGTTTTGAAGTCCAAAATTGGAGGGGTTAGCCTCCCTTCTTTGCATCTTGCTTACTAGCCTAGCATGGTCCATGTTTTAGCTTATTGTTCTAGCTATTTTTGTCTTAATTCCAGCATATTTTAGGACTTATTTAGCACTGTTTTAGGATGGTTTTTAAGTGTTCATTGCATTTGAGACTTATATTACATGCTTGTAGTGTAATTGTCCTCATAAGTTTGGTGTTTTAGGCCTTAGACACAACCTTATTTGAGTTGATTGCATTTATTTAGTGCTTTTCTTACTTGTTCTCACCCTTAATCACCTCTGCAACCTCCTTCATTTCTTGGCTTTTTCTTTGCTTTGAAAGTGGTTTCAAATTATTTGTTTGTTTAAGCATGAGATTGAGGTGTCATGTTTAATGGTTTAATCCTTTTAGGGGTTCATTACCAACGGTATGATGTCTCTTTCATGCCAAAAGCAACACTTGGTTTGAGCCCTCTTTCCATTAGAGGACTTAAACTCACTTTTGGACTCAATTGATTAAAGAATTGAGAGGTAACTAAAATGAAGTAATAAAATTGGTTACTAAAGCTGATACAAGATAATAAATTGGTTAGGGTTCAATCGGACGTTAATTGAACCCTTGAGTCTTGAGTCGTTTCATACTCCTTAGTGATGAAAACGGTTCAAGATTCATTGTCAATTATTTCCCTTGATTTTTCATGAAGGAAGGTGGTTTTGAGAGTCTTGTTTTGTTGCATTCATTGAACTTGCACACTTGATTCATAAGCCATCATGCAATGAAATTGTATCCATTGGTGGTTTGTGAATCAAACTTACTACTCCTTTGAACTGTTCAAATGATAAGGAGGGGTAAATTGTGCAAGCAAACCCTTGAGAATACCCTGTCTCTGCTCTGTTTTCTCTCTGTTGCAGCAGGGAAGTCCAGTCATCAGTGGCCGGCAGGTCACCTTCTATGGCCGCAGGTCGCCTTCTATGGACGGCAGGCTATCTACCAGCCACCAGTGCAAAATTTAGTAGTGTATTTTTGAAGAGGAACAGAGTTACTTCTGAGGTAGAAAGCAGTGCAAGTGTTCTACTGTGCAACAGAGGCATCTGGAAGCAGAAATAGTGGCCTTTTCGGGTGGAAGTTCGCGTGCATGCATGAGCATTCCTCGTTTCCTGAGGCGGAGTAATTAGAGTAGTTAATTTAGTTACTTCATGTTGTAATTAATTAATTAGCTGTGGAGAAGTGGTTCAAAAATACTCTTTGGATCCAGTAGGACACTTGTGATCCTCAGCTAGTCACCTGAAAAGGAATGAACACTCCGGTTGGGGGTACCGGAATTAGCACTCCGACGGATAAGTCAGTGTATACTCTCTTGGTTGCTTATATCTCAAGTTAAACTTATTTGTTCTCACATACCTTTCTTTGGCTGTTGTTCTTCTATTTATATACGCTCCTGGTCCTCAGAGTAGGACCCACTCTCAATCCGTCGTGCAACTGCTCACTCAGCTCTTTTTTTGTTGTATTCCAGTTTTCACTCTACTCCTCGCCCAACTGGCTTTTTGGCTGATTAGGATATTCGACACCTAGAACGTACGAGACGAAGGTGAATATAATATATATCCTGATTTTCTAAATATGTACTTGGCCTTTCTGCGTCCCCTGATATTCGGCTCTCACAATTGCCCCCCCAAACACCCCACTAACACCAGTTAGTCGGCGTGTTTGGTTTCGAACTTGAAAAGTCAAAAATTTGGCGGTTAACCTCATTCCAACTTGTGTCAGAACGCACATGCTTTTTGGTCATCGTTACAGTTTCCTGCCCCTTCGTACGCTTCCTCCATTTAATGTGATTTAAAACTTTGTCTCTACGAATGTATGTTTTGAATAGTCAGTTTCTGGTTCGCCTTCCAGTACAACTCCTTCACTTTGCGACCTCTGCAGCTTCTTATTGTTTCTTATTATCTTTTCTCCTTTTTGTAAGTTTTCTTCTCCTCCACTTCCAATCCTATTTCCTTGTTTACTTTTAGTTTTGCATAATCCTTAGGCTGGCTAGGATGGCAAAGCATTTGAAAGAGCTCCTTTCTGCGGATCAAATTTCCGGCTTTCGACGCCATTATTCCATTCCTGATGACGTCCATCTGTCACTCGTGGCAGATAGCACCACTGATATGGTGAGAACTGATGAGAGTACAATCATCTTTCCTCTCCTATTGATTGCTGATGGTGGTTCCCCTTCACCCATTTTTAAGGGTTGTCCTTCGACATTGGGGTCTAATTCCCTCCCAGCCTAACGTGAACTTTTTCTACATCATAATGGGGATTATAGAGTTGAACCGACGTCTTAGGATTAACCTAGGTATACCTGCAATTTGGCATTGTGATGCCTTAGCCAAGTCTATTGGCCGACTGGGACGCTATTTTCTCAGGGCCAAGGATACCAATCATCACTTAGTGACTATGCTTGCTAGCTCTGGCAAGCGTGTTGACGACGTGATGGTCGTTGTCCAAGGCAACTGAAAATTCGACGAGGGTGAAGATCGCCTAGATCCCGTGCCAAGGCGAACCAGGTGGCCGTATAGCTCATTTTCGTTTCTTTTATTATCATATATGTATTCGGCTCTCCTTCCATGTACTTACCGTTCTGTTTATGCAGACAACGATTTGAAGAAAGTGTTAGTTTTAGCCGACGACGTTGTGCTTGAGGAAATTAAAATTGCACTACAGTTCGTTGGCCGTCCAAGCCTTCAGAAACAAGGGAGGGCGGCCCACATTCTCCTGCGATACGAGTCGACTTACGCAATGTTTTCGGCGGCAGACCACATTCCGATTCTGAGAGGCGAAGATCATCTTACAGCCCTTATCTTCCCCAACTTTAGAAACCTAAGGCAGATTGGTTTAGAAGCCTCCGATTCGGAACATGTGGAAGAACAAGCATCCAAACCGGTCACCGAGGACCCGAACCAGCTGGAAGCCGAGGTAGATGAAGCTCTTAACTCGGCCTTTGAGGAAGCCGAACTCAATTCGTCCGATCCTCTATCCACATCAGGCCGAGCGAACGTCTCTTTCGAAGACATTTTTACGAACTTAGGAGACCTTCTCGGCGCTTATCCTGAGAATATAGCTGGGGAATCGCTCACGCAACTTGCCTGGAGGAAAAGCGCCGAAAGAATGGCCGCCAGGAGGAGAGCCGAGGCCGTCCGATTGGAAACTCCACCCGCCACGGTCGCTGAGTCTTCTCCACCTGTGATTGCGGAAGAAATGGCTCAGACCGAAATGACCGTGATGGAGCAGGTAGAACGGGTGGACGAGGCTGAGCAAAGGGGGAAAAAGTGCCCCACCGAGCAAGAAGCCGTGCACGATGAGGACCAAAGTGACAAACGGCCGCGCATTGAGGAATCGGACTTGGTTATTCCATTCACTGTTCAACCAAGGATAAGGAATATGCCGATTGCCTTTGATGCGTTGGCTTTGAAGGACCCGACTGTAGCCATGAGTATGGCCTCCTCAATATCCCTGCCGGTTGACAGAGCGACATTTCACGCGGAGCCAGATCTAATGCTAATTGCTTTGGCTGCTCAGTCGGCCTTATTGGTACATTATTTGCCCTATCTGCAGTCTTTCGTCTAAATACATACACACATATATATATATATATATATATATATATATATATATAAATATTATTCTTATTATTTGTTTGTTGTAACTCTATTTCCTTATTTTGTAGACGGTGGGCAGGATAGCCGAGATCAGCCGCCATCAACATGACGCCATAGAACAGATCGACTTCTTGAAAGCCGAAATTGACAATGAAAAGAACAAGGCTGTGGTAGCCTCTCAAAGGGCCGATTATGAGGCAGCGTAAGCGGCGGAGGAGTGAGCGAAAGCCGACTCCGAAGCCGAGCGAGTGAGAAATTTCGACCAATTAAGGCTTGTCGCCGAGAAGAGGGCAAAGGCGAGAGAAGATGCGCTCAAGTTGGCCAAGGAGGTGATCGCCAAGCTGGAAGCCGACTTGGAAGAATTGAGGAAGGCGAAGGAAATAGCCGACTCCGAGATTTCCAAAGCGTTCCAAGCTGGGAAGGATGCCGCCTTGGAAAACTACGTGGAAGAAGTGCCGAAGTTCGAGAATCAGGGCTTCAAACACGGCTGGGTCAAAGCCCTCACTGCTGCGAATGTGACATTGGCACAATCGATTCCATACGAGCAGGTGGACGTTGAGCCGCTGGAATTTGATCCTGATGATTGATTCAGGCATATTTCGATTTTTGGTAGGCATCTTAGATGCATAGTTTTTGTAGGTTTTTGTTAGTAGATTTTCATTTCTTTAAATGTAAGTTAATTTTCATGTGTAAAATGACTGCTATTAGCGCTCAATTTATTAATGAAAATTTTCTATGCTCTCAAGTTTACTACATATATTGTTTGTCTTTAATTCATTAATGACAATTCCTTACGCTTTTCTGTTTGCTATATGAGTAAATAGTATATCCAATGAGTTAACCGAATCAATTAAACACCCTCTGCCTCTTTGCTATTTAGCCGAATAACTAAAAGAATCAGCAGTTAACAATTTGAAAAGGTGTATGAAAATTTGATAGACTAACAAGTAAAACGGCTTAAGGCTCTGACGTCTGGACGATTATATTACTTCGATAGACTAACAAGTAAAGCGACTTAAGGCTTCGACGTCTGGCCGATTAGATTAATGAATCTATCTTTGCCCCAACGGGTGCATGAACTGGGACGTCGAATGATATTAGCTTATGGAGTGGCCAGGGCACTCAACCCGATCGCACGCAAGGGCTTGCCCTATGGTCGATTAGATTAATGAAGCTGCCCTTGCCCCAGCCGATGCATGAACTTGAACGTCGAATGATATTAGCTCATGGAGCGGCTGGGGCACTCAACCCGATCGGCGCAAGGGCTTGCCCTATGGCCGATTAGCTTAATGAATTTGCTCTTGTCCCAGCCGGTGCATGAACCGGGACGCCGAATGATATTAGCTTATGGAGCGGTTGGGGCACTCAACTCGATCGACGCAAGGGCTTGCCCTATGGCCGATTAGATTAATGAATTTGCTCTTGCCCCAGCTGGCGAATGAACTTGAACACCGAATGACATTAGATCTTGGAGCGGCTGGGGCACATGAGATGATCGGCATCAGGCCTGGACAAGCTGATTCGATTAATGAAGTTACCCTTACCCCAGCCGGTGTATGAACTTGAACGCCGAATGATATTAGTTCATGGAGCGGTTGGGGCACTCAATCCGATTGGCCCAAAGGATTACCCTATGGCCAATTAGGTTAATGAATCTGCCTTTGCCCCAGTCGATGTATGAACTTGAACGCCGAATGACATTAGCTCTTGGAGCGGCTGGGACACATGAGGTGATCGGCGCCAGGTTTTGAAATTGAGTGTTGATGATGTCGCCTCGGGGGTGCTGCACCTGTAAGGAATAAATGGGTCGGGTGGTGGGTGCGCGGAGGGACCATTGTTGCATTTAGAGTTAATAAATTTAGGAAGGGAAAGAGTAGTGTAGATAATTTGTGGATGGCAAGAAGATTGTTCTTCAACAGCAGAGGAGAAGGGAGGACGCTTGCGGAGTTGGACGCAGAGATGAATTGGGGTGGTGAGACAACGTGCACGAGGAGCAGGACGTTGAGGGAACGTGAAAAACGCCAGTCCTCACGTCGTCGAAATAGATCACCCAGAAGGGACAAACAACAACGGGGCAGCTCCCCTCAACCATGCTCGAGAGGAGAAGCCAGTGCGACTCCGCGTCCGTTGAGTTTTACGATTTTTGTGGGGAACAAATCAATGACGAAAGCGGATTTGATTGTGCATGACCCAAATGTGGCAGTTGAATTTGCACAACAGATTTTCCCTCAAGAAGTCCAACAGTTGATGGTTGGTCGACCAGACTTCGAAGTGTTTCGAGAGGGCATTCACGGAGTGGTGAAAGGACTGTACACCGCCTATGAGATCGGCATGCGCCTTTGCGCTGCGCAGCGGGAGATCGAACAGAAGGATGAACGCATTCGTACTTTAGAGGCTCGCGCGGAGAAGGCCGAGCATGAGTTAAAAAAGGTCAAGACCGCAGAGACTCAGTCGGTAGGACAAGCTAACTCGATTGTGGATGAAAGGGTGACCCAACGGCTTATAAGTCATGCGATTGCTGATCGTGATACAGTGAGCATGTATGCAATAGAGACCACAAAGGCTAGGTCTTATGAACAAGGCTTCCACGATGGTTGGAAAGTCAGGATACAAAAGACTAAAGAAAAGTTCGTCGAAGAGGTCTGCCGATGCGAGAACCATGGATTTAAGCACAGGTGGGTCAAGGCTCTTCAGGCCGCAGAGGCTCTTCGGCAGTAGGCGTTGATTCGGCGTCGTCGTTATATCAGGGTCATCATTTTTCCTTCGCGGCTTCCGAAGTCGAGAAGAACGATGACGAGGGGAATGCCGAATAAAACTGAAGATATTGTACCGCTCTAACGTAAATAGGGAGCGAATTATGTATTATCGATTAATTCAATAACACATATTAGTTTAAATGTTGGCATGTTGTTTCAATTTATGTTTAAACGTATTATCAATCACCTTCCATTTTTCGTCAACTGCGTTTATGCTTGTTAATCATAAAATCCATGAAAAGCGTGCCAGATTAGGAGGCTTACTCGACCTAAACGTGTCTTGCACGGATGGGGCTCCGAATTCGGAGGCTTTTAAATTGGCCAATCGTGATTTACACGAAGGGCGCTTCGAATTCGGAGCTCGGCCCAAATGTGTCTTACACGGACGGGGCTCCGAATTCGGAGACTTTTATTTTGACTAATCATGAAATCCACAAAGGGCGCTCCGAATCCGGAGACTTAGTTGGCCCAAAAGTGTCATTCACTGATGGGTCTCCGAATTCGGAGCCTTTTATCTTGGCCAATCGTGAAATCCACGAAGGGCGCTTCGAATCCGGAGGCTTAGTCGGCCCAAAAGTGCCATGCATGGATGGGGCTCCAAATTCAGAGGCTTTTATCTTGGCCAATTGTGAAATCCACAAAGGGCGTTTCGAATCCGGAGACTTAGTCAGCCCAAAAATGTCATGCACGGATAGGACTCCGAATTCGGTGGCTTTTGCCTTGGCAATCGTGAAATCCACGAAGGGCGCTCCGAATCCGGAGACTTAGTTGGCCCAAAAGTGTCATTCACTGATGGGGATCTGAATTCAGAGGCTTTTATCTTGGCCAATCGTGAAATCTACGAAGGGCACTCTGAATCTGGAGACTTAGTCGGCCCAAAAGTGTCATGCATGGATGGGGCTCCGAATTCGGAGGCTTTTATCTTGGCTAATAGTGAAATCCACAAAGGGCGCTCTGAATCCGGAGACTTAGTGGGCCCAAAAGTGTCATTTACTGATAGGGCTCCGAATTCGGAGGCTTTTATCTTGGCCAATCGTGAAATCCACGAAGGGCGCTCCCAATTCGGAGGCTTATTTGGCCCAAGCGTGTCTTGCACGGATAGGGCTCCGAATCTGGAGGCTTTCATCTTCAAACTAGAATTTCATGTAGTGAGATAAGTAATCTTGCATTATAAAAGTGAAAGTTTGTACACGACAAACATCCAAAACAAGTTATCATGCCTCACAAGTCGGGTTAATGATAGAATTTACGCAAATGTGTGGAATTCTAAGGACGCGGCAGACTTCTCCCGGACATATGTTTGAGTCGATTTGCCCCTGTTCCCGCAATCGAATCGGTTTGATAGGGCTCGTCCCAATTAGGACCCAATTTTCCGGCAACTGAGAGTATTTTCTTGAGAACCAACTCTCCTGGTGTATAATGGCGTAGATGTACACGTTGATTATACGACTTAGCAAGCTGTTGCTGATACCGTGCCATGGATGCAAGGGCTCGATCTTGTCATTCTTCAATCAAAGTCAAATCCAAGGCCAACATCATGTCATTTCGGCCCATATCAAAAACTTTCGATTTCAAGGTTGGAGGCCGATCTCCAGGGGGATGATTGCCTGGGTTCCGAAGCATAAAGCAAAAGACGTTTCCCCAATGGATCGCCTCGGAGTAGTGTGATGAACCCACAATACACTCGGCAATTCTTCGACCTATCTGCCTTTAGCCTTCTTCGGCCTCTTCTTGATGTCGTCCAAGATAACTTTGTTGGAGGCTTTCGCTCGACCACTGCTCTGTGGATAAGTCAGGGTGGAGAAATAGGGTCGAATACCATACATGCTGCATAATTCTCGGTAGACTCCACAATCAAACTGGGTGCCGTTGTCTGAAATGAGTGCTCTTGGAATGCCGAATCACGTTATGATATTTTTCCATACAAAACGCCTAATGTCAGTATCTCGGATGTGTGTTAGCGCCTCTGTTTCGACCCATTTTGTGAAGTAATCTGTCGCGACTATCAAGAATCGCCTGTTCCCTGGAGCCCGTGGCAATGGCCCGATAATATCAAGCCCTCATTGAGCAAATAGCCATGGGCTGGTGATTGAGCTCAACTCCTCAGCAGGCAAATGGGTTAAAGGGGAAAACTTCTGGCACTGTTCACATTTCCTGACGTAGCATTCGGCATCAGCTCTCATGGTTGGCCAGTAGTATCCCTGTGTTACAGCTCGATGAGCCAGAGAACACTTACCATAATGGGCACCGCAACTACCTTCATGTATTTCAATCAAGAGCTCTTCGCCTTTATCCGGATGAACACATTTTAGGTATGGACCAGAAAGGGATTTCTTATAGATCTTTTCCTACGGATCTAGGTAATATCGCAGGGCTTTGTTTCGCAGTTTGTGCGCTTCTTTCTTGTCCGTCGGGAGTTGTTCGGAAGATAAAAATGCAGTGATAGGGTCCATCCAGCTTGGACTGGATTGTATGATGTTGATCTGACATGACTCTGAGGAGGCAATGCTCGACTCAGGGATAAATCCTACTTTGATTGTCCGTTTAATTTCTGAGTTGATGGTGGAAGCTAGGCAAGCCAGGGCGTCGGCGTGTGTGTTCTGGTCACGGGTTATTTGATTTAGTTCATGATGGTTGAATTTTGCCAGTAAAGAATTCGTCGTTTTCATGTAAGCTGCCATACGGTCATTTTTGGCTGCATATTCCCCTTTCAGTTGGTTGATGACTAGCTTTGAGTCGCAGAAGATAAGCAGTCGCCAAGCACCAAGGAGAAGTGCATTCCGTAAGCCGGTTAACAATGCTTCATATTCGGTCTCATTGTTCGATGCTTCGAAGCCCAGTTTGACAGCCTGCTCAATTATTGCCCCGTCGGGAGCCATGATCACTACGCCCGCCCTACTGCCACGTTGGTTGGATGATCCGTTGCAATACAACTGCCAAATGTCCCCAACATAAATTCTCCAGTTCAGCTTAGGTTGAATTTGATCAGACTTAAAGTCGGTGACGCCTTCAGTGAATTCGGCCACAAAGTCGGCAAGCACTTGCCCCTCGATTGAGGTCCTAGGCAGAAATTGAATATCATACTGGTCGAGTTCGAGAGCCAACTTTGAAACGCGCCCTGATGTTTCTGCACTACGAAGTACTGACCGGAGGGGGTAGTCCGTTAGTACCCCAGTGGTATGCCCCTGAAAGTAATGTATCAGTTTTCTTGCTGCCATGACGAGAGCAAGGATGAGTTTTTCCAATGGATCGTAATGTGTTTCGACGTCAACTATTGCTTTGCTCACATAATAAACTGGACGTTGCTCCCCAAGTTCTTCTTTTATCAGTACGGCGCTGATGGCCCGGTTGGAAACAACCAGATATAAAATGAGCGGGTCACCTGCCGAAGGTGTTGTTAGGAGTGGAACTGATCGGAGGTAAGTTTTCAAACCGTTCAAAGCGGCTTCGCACTTGGAAGTCCATTCAAAAACTTTACCCTGTCGGAGGGTATGAAAGAATTGTTGGCAGCGATCTGTGGAGCGTCTGATGAACTTGTTGAGTGCAACGGCCATCCCTATTAGCTTTTGAACCTCCTTGATCGACTGAGGAGAGCCGAGTTCTAGAATTGCTGTGATTTGCCTCGGGTTGGCTTCGATTCCGCGGTGGTTAACAATGAAGCCAAGAAATTTGCCGGATCCGATCCCAAATGCACATTTGGAAGCGTTCAACTTCATTTTGTACTTGCGTAAAATGCCGAATGTCTCTTCTAGATCGGCTAGATGAGTTTGCTCTTCTTTGGACTTGACCACCATATCGTCAATATACACTTCCATAGTACGGCCGAGTTGCTCCTTGAATATGGCAGTGACTAGTCTTTGGTAAGTTGCCCCCGCATTCTTCAGCCCGAAGGGCATAACCTTATAGCAATAGGTTCCTCTTGGGGTGAGAAATGCGGTTTTGTCTTGGTCCTCTGAATGCACGGCAATTTGATGGTAGCCTCTGTAGGCATCCAGGAAGCTCATACGTTGATGATGTGCCGTGACATTTACAAGTTGGTCTATTCGGGGAAGGGGAAAGCAATCTTTGGGACAAGCCTTGTTTAAGTCAGTGAAATCCACACAAATGCGCTAAGTCCCATTTTTCTTCTTCACAACCACAGTATTCGACAGCCATATAGGATAGGTCACTTCCCGGATTGCCCCGGCATCAAGCAACCAGTCAACTTCTTCAACAACGGCAGCAGTGTGTTCTGCGGCTGACCGCCGGCTTTTCTAAATAATCAGCTTGCATTTGGAGTCAATGTTTAGACGGTGTTGAGAAACAGATGGATCCACCCTTAGCATCTCATATGGTGACCACACAAATACATCAAGGTTGCCGAGTAATAAGGAAATTAGTTGCTGTCCGTCAACTTGATTGAGGGTAGCGCCGACCATGAAGAACCTGTCAGGATTCTCGTCTATTTTAACTCGATCTAGGGCTTCAGTTGTCTTTTCACTTGGGAGCTGCCCAACATCGTCAAGGCTCTCCCGATCTAGCACCTCAATAGAATTCACTTCTAGCTCCCTTGGTGTCTTTGCGGCCAGAAGATAACATGCCCGTGCCGATTTCTGGGAACCACGAATTTGTTGAATGTCGCGTTCAGTCGGGAAGCGAAGTAGTTGATGATAAGTGCTTGGCACGGCCTGCATGGCATGTAGCCAAGTTCGTCCCATGATGAGGTTATACGGCAAAGGAAGCTTGACAACCAAAAATTCCACATCCACTGATCGGAAGCTCACCCGAACTGGTAGTGTGATTTTGCCCAACGAATATTTTGGATTAGCATTGAAGCTGAATAAAGGATAAGGAGCTGGAGACAAGTTCGACTAGGTAAGGCTGCGTTTGATGAAGGTCTTGTAGTACATAACTTCCGAAGTACTCCCCTAGTCAATGTGAACTCGTTCAACGGTGAATCGATTTATGCGTAGTTTGATGACCAATGGATCAATATGGGGGGGAGCGTTATGTCGACCAAATCAGAATCATCGAAAGAAATACTCGCAGCTTCATAGGGCCGTTTCACCGGTGTGATTTGCTTTTGGAGGTTAGGATGCGACTGAATTGTATGTACCGTGGAAGCCGTTGGCAAGCTGTATATCATATGAATTACGCCGAGTGGAGGTGAATCCTGCCGCTAAGCAACTGTTTTGGTTGAGTTGTTCTTTCGGGCGTATTGTTTAAGCCGACTGTCTTGTACCAACTCCTCAAGGTGATCGTTCAATGCATAACAATTGTCGGTATCATGACCGTGGTCCTTGTGATAGTCGCACCGCTTATCTAGTCTCCTCGTGTTGGGAGGTCCCACCATCTTAGATAGCCATTTAAAGAATGACAGGTGTTAAACTTTAGACATAACCACAATGATCGGCTCCAATAACTCCATGCATTTCTTGTCCGCGTGCCTTACGCGCCTGCTATCCACTTGAAGCTGCTCATTAGCTCGATGTGAACAATGGTCATTTGATCGGCGCGAATCCCATCTTCTGTCTCATTTAGCCCGATTTCGTGATTCAGGGCTTTGTGGTGGTACAACGTTTATCGGCTACACGATTTCAGGCAGGGCCGACTTATTGGCTTTGTGCCCGGCTTTGACCCGTAGGGCATCGTCTTCCACTTTGCAGTATTCCTCGACTTTTCTCATCAACGACTAGACCGTTTTTGGGGGCCGTCTGGTCAAAGAGCTGCGGAGGGCATCATCAGGATGCAACCCTATCTTGAAGGCGGTAATAGCCATGAAGTCATTGCAGGCATCATCTACTAGATTAAAACATTCTCAATAGCGCGCCGAATATGCACAAAATGTTTCTCTTGGTTGAATTTGCATTGCCCACAGAGAATCGGCTTGCTTCGGTTGGACCTCATTAGTGATGAACCTTGTCCTGAAGGATTTTTGGAGTTGGTGGAAGCTCTTGATCGATGCCGACTCTAATTTATAATACCACCTGACAGCTAGTGGTCCCAAACTGCTTGGAAATATTCAACACATGAGGGCCTCGTCGTCTGCATGAAGCGTCATGGCTTGTTTGTAATGACGAATGTGATTGGTGGGGTCTGATTTTCCATCATACAGGGTGAATGATGGTGCTTTGAACTTTTTGGGTAGCACTGCCCTTGCAATTCGTCACACAAGGGGGTCATGTTGATCCTCTTCGTTTGAATCATTTTTTCTTCGTTGTTTCCGTGCACGCGGACTTCCTTCAGAAGAGCTGGAGATGTCGACTCGTCCCTTCTTTGTAGATTCTGGGGATGAGGAGTCAGAGTCACTGCCACTATCATGTCTCCGAATTCGAAGTCGTCGACCATCCTTTCTCAGAGGTCGTCCTGGGTCTTGGAGTGCGGCCTGTTGGGATTTTGCCACCTCCAAGGCCAAATCCTGTTGAAGGCGCTCGTTCTCAGCCATTATGTTTTCCAACCTCTGTTCGTTTTGCTTCACTTGCTCCATAATCGCTTGCATTGTCTCATGGGCTGATGTCGAGGGTGAATTGAAGTTCAAGGCCCTTCGTGCGGTAATATTCTCTGTCCCAAGCTTGTTGCTTGGAGTGGTATCATCTCGTGGTGTAAGGTCGTCAGCGACTACCGGAGGATCTTCCATTACGCCCACCATGGATGTGCTAGAGTATTCCCATAGACGGTACCAATTGTGGAGAAGTGGTTTGGAAATACTCTTTGGATCCAGTAGGACACTCGTGATCCTCAGCTAGTCACCTGAAAAGAATGAACACTCCGGTCGGGGGTGTCGGAATTAGCACTCCGACGGATAAGTCAGTGTATACTCTCTTGGTTGCTTATATCTCAAGTTAAACTTATTTGTTCTCACATACCTTTCTTTGGCTGCTGTTCTTCTATTTATATACGCTCCTGGTCCTCAGGGTAGGGCCCACTCTCAATTCGTCGTGTAACTGCTTACTCGGTCCTCCTTTTGTCGTATTCTAGTTTTCACGAGGCTCCTCGCGCAACTGGCTTTTTGGCCGATTAGGATACTCGGCACCTAGAACGTATGAGACGGAGGTGAATATAATATATATCCTGATTTTCTAAATATGTACTCGGCCTATCTGCATCCCCCGATATTCGGCTCCCATATTAGCTAATTAGAATGTTGTAATTAATTAATTAGTTAGTTCAACTTTGTAATAATTAGCTATAATAGCTAATTAGTTGTGATGTTGTAATAACTTGCTAGAATAGTTAGTTTCATTTGGGTTTGTAATAAATTAGTTAATTTCTTAATTAGCTTAGCTTTAATTAGTTAACTAGTTAGTTTATTCGGACCATCTTGCGTGAGAGCACAAACTTGTAATAATGTGTATGTCTTTCAACCATGTCTTTCTCCCTTTTATTTACTAGCTTATGATGGTTAGTTTAAGGTATCATGTTTTATTTAGCATATTTCATGATTTGCATCTACTTGTTTTGCATGCACCGAGGCTCGGTTCATCATTCTAACTTGCATTGTTGTTTAAATACTTCTTTGAATACGCGCTTAGACCGCATGTTATCAAATTGATTCATATGTCATAATTAGTAGCTGAGCCTATTAGTTGCATATCGCATGTGTTACATTAGTTATATCGCATTAGTTAGGAACATGCATTTTCTAATTATTTTGCTATATTTGGCTTGCCTTGGAGTACTAGGTGAGCTTTTATGTGTTTTAGCATATTGCATGAGTGTGATTGCTACCATGTCTAGCATGCTTGCCATGAGGCTAATTGCTTAAATGATAAAATGTTTGAATGCCTATGGATGAAGGCTAGTTGTTTAAATTGGGATGGTTTGATTCATGTACTTTAAGCCCACTTTTTTGAGCGGCACATTCACAAACTCTTTTCAAAACGAACATGAAATCAAGTGTTCTAATTCTTACAAATTAGTCTATATTTGTGTGTGTGCGCATCACATAGTAATGCTAGCCTAATAATCAGAACAAGATAATATAATGTAAATAAAAATCACATCATGATTAGTAGAGGCCGATCTTTGATCGGGCGAGCAGGGGTGCTCAATTCATAACCTTCCCCTCTCGTACCTAAGTTCCAGAGCTGAGACAATCTTGGTGATGACGGATACGTGGCCTTTAGCACGAGTCATGGGTTTCCTAAATTTCTTAAAAATATTTTGGTGGCGACTCTGTATCTAGCAAAGCAATTCATTTTTGGCATTTTTGATTCAAAATCGATTTTCTAAAAGATTTGCTGGATTGAGACTCTTTTGTGTTTATCTATTTCATATTACACATGTGAAATTAGATTCAGAACAGTGAGAATCTGATACTATGGGGTTATTCATCTTCCGAAAGGGGGCACGAAAAGTCGAGCCACACAAGGTAGCAGTGCCAGGCCACAACAGGCTGCAGTCCAATAGTAACCAAGGCCGCAGCCAAAGCAGCAGGCTAAGGCAGTAGGCCAGCCCGTAGCCAAGGCAGCAGTGCCATGCTGCATCCCAACAGCAGCCAAGGCAGTAGCCCAGGCCGTAGCCAAGGCTGCAACTTAGGCAGTAGGCTAAGGTTGGTCGTAACTGAGGTAACAATGCTAGGTCACAGCTAAGGTAGCAGGACAAGGCAGTAGCCAAGGCAGCAGTGCTAGGCCACAGCCCAGCAGCAACCAAGGCATCAGGTCAAGGCCACAACCAAGGCTGCAGCACAGACAGTAAACTAAGGCAGCAGCCAAAGCAGCAACGCCAGGCCATAGTAGGCTGCAGCCTAATAGCAAGGTAGCAATGCCAAGCCTCAGCCAAGGCAGCCCCCCAAGATGCAGCCAAGGCTACAGCCCAGGCAGCTGGCCTAAGCAGCAGCCAAGGTAACCGTGCCAGGCCGCAACTGTAGTTGCGGCAGCAGGCCAAGGCTATAGCACAGGCAGCGGGCCAGGCTGCAGCCAAGGTCGCAGTACTAGGTCACAGCCCAGCCGCATCCAAGGCCGCAACTAAGGCAGTAGGCCAATGCAGCAGTCAATGTAGCAGTGCCAGGCCACAACCTAGCCACATCTAAGGTAGCAGCACAGGCCGCAGCCAAGGCAGTAGTACCAGGCCACAGCCTAGCAAGAACCAAGTGTCATGCCCCGAGAATTTATGCAACACAAAGAGCAGTGTTTGCGGTGTGCCAAAGGCGCTGGAAGGTTCCGGAAGGTGTGAGAACGAGCTAGAGTATGCTGGAAGGCTCTAGATCGTGGTGGAAGGGTCTGGAGTGGCCTAGAAGATTCCGGAATATGGTGGAAGAGCCTTGGCGTGTCCATAAGAGTCTGGAACCTCCTAGAATATCATGGAGAAGCCTACCATGTACTACACTAGTATAGAGAATTCTAGAATGTAGTAGAAGGGTAGTTGTCCTAGATATTTCTATGGAGGGTTCTAGAGGAGAGTTTGTAGCCTTTGGATCAAAATGATCTTAGCCGTCCATTGAGGAGGATGATGGCTATATAAAGGGGAGGGGTCTCATTTGTAAGGCATCCAGAGATCCAAGAGATCCAAGAGAGGAGCCAAGAGAGGATATCCAAGAGAACTCTAAGTGTAAAGCACTTGTGAGGGTGAGAGCCTCGTAAAGCTTTGTACACAACTATATTTGTATAGTGAATATATTCTTCCACCTAAACCTTGTGTGTGTTAGTGTGGTCGAGTGGGGAAGGCTGACTTAGGTGCAACCAAGTGGGTTGTCAAGCATCTAAGGCAGCACGGTTGGCTTGGAAAATCCAAGGCCGTGACACAAGGCAGTAGCCTAGGCCACAGCCAAGGCAGCAGTGCCAGGCCACAGCAGGTCACAGCCAAGGCAGCAGTGCCAGGCCACAGCCCAAGTCACAACTGTAGACACCCCATTTTTGACCGTCCTCAAGACTTGGACGTCACTATTTGAACACTCGGTGATCATCCATGTTTGTGTTCGTCTTGAGTTCTCAGAGGTCTCGGCCACGCGCCTTGCCTCAAGATCTCTCGACTCGACTGTTTTGTGTTTGGTTTTGCACCAAACACTTGTGTTTTGCCCCAAGATCTCTCGACTCGCCTTGTTTGGCCCCCATTTTGTGCTATTTTGGTGAGCTCCGGGACCATCTTGTTTGGGCCTCCTCACCACTGAAATCTTGAGGGATTTCAGTGGTGGGGATGGTGCTTTAAGGTCCTAAGAAGGAGAAGGCCATCCCCCCTCCTTCTTGCCTTCAAAAATGGCCATTTTAGCCTTATGTGTGAGCATCTTGTTTAAGTGCATGTTGGCCATGTCTTAAGTGTTATTCGTCCTTATTTTGTCATGATTTATCACTGTTTTTTAATTGGTTTAGACACACCATGCTTGCCTTGCATACTTGTCTTGTAATGCCATGAATTGCCTTAACATGTGCCTAGTATTTAGACCACTATGCTTACTTGTTTTGGCTTAGCTTTGTGAAGCTTTTATGCATGTTTTAGTATGCCTAAGGTCTGTTTTTGGTTGCTCGGGTCATCTATGCTTTGTTTTGTATAGCTACCATGTAATCCCCCTTTTGAGCCTTGAGTGTTGACCCCTCTAGCATGCTTTACTTGCTTTGTGTAGACACCCCATTTTTGACCGTCCTCAAGACTTGGACGTCACCGTCTGAACACCTGGTGATCATCTATGTTTGTGTTCGTTTGGAGTTCCCGGAGGCCTCGGCTACGCGCTTTGCCTTAGGATCTCCGGACTCGACTCTTTAGTGTCTGGTTTTGCACCAAACGCTTGTGCTCTTGCCTTGGAGAGAGGAGAATGGCTTGTTGGCCATCCTCACTTTCCACCAGCCTTCCCCTAGCATCACCGGCTGTTTATGGGTGCCACCGGCCATGGTTTCTTAAAATCAATGGCCGGCCGACACTATATTTGGCCGGCCGGCACTTTATTCTGCCGGTGACTTCTTTTGCTGGCCGGTGTGACTCCTTTGCACCCTTGAGGCATGGTGCATGCCAGCTGGAATGCACCATTACTCCTCCCCGTGCGGTTTTGGCTGGTATGAGCCTTTGAACCCCTTGGTTCCTTCTAGAAGGATGAACCCTTGGCTAAGCTTCTTGGAGAAGCTTTGCCAGTTGTTTTAGCTTCTCTAAGAAGCCTAGACTCCTTTGCACCCTTTGCCCCTTTTCACTTGGCTTCTTGGAGAAGCCAAGAACCATTTGCTTAGTCTATATATAGAGCCCTCCTCCTCCATTGTTTAAGGTTGGGAGTTTTAAACCTAAAAACCAGAGCTTATATGCATATATCTGCTAGATATATCATCTCTCTCCATATTTCCCTCTCTCTCCTCCCTTAGTGTGTGTTTGGTGGCCCAAAAGTGCATTTTTACCTTACTTTTGCACTAAAACACACACCATTACACCTTGCTCCGAGATTGAGAGGCTTGGAGGGTTGATTCTTGAGCTTTTGGACTGATTTTGATCAAAAGAAGAGGGCTGGACCAGTTGTTCTTCAAAGGATCTTCAAGGGTAATCACTTTGCTTTAGTTTCCCTAAACTTGCACTAGTATTTTACCTATCTTGCTTGCTGATTTAGTTTTTGTGCATAACATAAAAAAGGCTTATATTTTCATGCTTAAGAACTTTCATTAAGGGTCTTTTGTGGTTTGAATTCAAACTCACCCTCTTAGGCCTTATTTGGCCGTTTTGGTGCTTCCTTTGTGAGGCCTTGTTTGCTTGAGTGTTTTGGTCTTCTCACCACTGAAAACCCAGTGGTGAGGAAGGTGGTTTGAAGTTTTGTATAGGGGAGGGACACCCATCTCCCTTCATTGCCTCATTTCCTTGCTTTTTGGCTTAAAGGGCAACATGCATGCTTGATCATTTTTGGCCCCATTTCAGAAGTTTTTTGGGTGTTTTGGGTCATATGTTATCACTGTTTTTGGTCGGATTTGTGCCTTTTTTCATTCTTAACATACTTGCTTTACATTCCTCTATTTGGCCTAGAAATGCATCTTGTGTTTAGGCCATGATCCTTGCATGTGTTAGCCTAGTTTCATGAAGATATTGGCATTATTTCACCATGTTCAAGGTCTGTTGGCCATTTGTTTCAGTCATGCTTGCTATGTTTGGTGTCCTCTCTTTGTATTTTGACTTGTAAGCCTTGAGTATATTGACCTCCAACATGCATAGCTTAGACCATCCTCATGATTTGCCATCATTTAGGGTCACATTTCAGCCCATAAATCATGCTTGCATGCTTGCATATGTGACCTCTTTCATACTTTGAGGGTGTGCCCTTTTATGCCTAGAATTGAGCTTTGGTGCATGCATCTCATTGGGGCCACTTTAGCTGCCATGTTAGTAGGTTCTGGGGTCTATTTTTGCATGCTAAAACCCTGTTTTGACTTGTCCAATTCATGCCCTGAATGGTCATATTGTTAGAAGTAAAGTGCCCCCTTTTTGTGCCTTAACCTTAGGTCCATTGGCTTGCATGTTGGCATGAGAGTTTGTCCATCATTTTGGGCACTTTTTGGTACTGTTTTGGAGTGGATTGAGGTCTGCCCCTTTATGGTTTAAGTCCACCATTGTATGCTTATCATATGCTTGTTGCTTATTTGGTTCATTAATGTGTTGTCCCATGCTAGCCTTATGGCAATATTGGTCCATATTTGCATCACATTTGCATCTTGCATGCCTAGCATTGCATATTTGCCATAAGTAGTTGCATGGCATTTGGCATGCCTTGCATAATTAGTATCATGTTGCATTTTGAGCCATGTGAGCATAACATGCATTGCATTACTTGGTTTGGGGTGTCAAACCAAGTGTGAGGGTTAACGAGCGTTCATACTATAAGTGATGCAACGTGCCTTAACTCTCGGTCACCGGGGCCTTTGACTTCGACGTGATAAGGCCTTGGTCCTCATTTGTGTGTTGCATGCATTTTTACATCAAATGGCAAGCTTGATCTCTTGGGCTATCATGCACAATTGATGGCTCGAGGATCGAGGGCCATGCTTCCCTGAGTTCAACACATGATGGGAAACATGACCAAGCTCACATGTGCCTGAAATCCTATGCCATATACTGTCTGTCCTCTGTTGCTGTCAAAACTGTCTTCTGCAGGAAGTTTCTGCCGACCGGCATAATTCATTGCCGACCGGCCATTGGTGAATGGCCGATGACTCAATCAGCAGCCGATGGGAGTTATACACTGCCGGTGGTAATTTCCCCCAGCCGGTGGTATTTTGCAGTGTGCAAGGGACCTGTTCTAGAATTTTGGCATTTTTCAGAGAAGCAAGGCAGTGAAAACAGAGGCAACAATGGTATGGTACGGACTTTTCACGCGCGACGGGTTCGAGCATGCATCATTCGCGCATCCCGAGGCGGGGGCTGTGGCCACCTTTCTTTTTTTGCATTCATTCTGTTAAGTAAATTAGAAATTCTGTAATAATTTATTTGTTTATTATTCGGACTGTAATATTCATTTGGCCCCTCCGAGTGAGGGCAATTATGTAATAAGTGTGCGTGAGTGTGTGTATGTCTTCCAACCTCATGTCTTTCTTCCCTTTTATTTACCTGCTTATGATGGTAGATTAGGGCATATTTAAAATTAGCATACCTTATGTTATGCATGCGTGCATTCATGCATTTGTATCGCATGCACCAGGCTCGGTACATCATGCTAACTGCATTTGTATTTCAATTCCAAATTGAATACGTGCATCAATTAGTCGCATTTCACATGCTATGCTTAGGTTAGCCGAGCCTATTCTAATTGCATCCTGTATGTGTTGCATTAGTCAAATTGACATGAACTAGGACCACGCATGTTTGCTAACTAGTTTATTGTTTTGGCACGGAGTACGATGTAAGTATTTATGCTTTAGCATCTCGCATGAGTGTGAATGCTATCATGACAACATGTATACCATGTGGCTAGCTGCTTATGTGATATAAACTGTTTGAATGCCAGTGGGTGAAGGTTGGATTGCCTTAGTTGGAATAGCTCATTGAAATCCGTGTTTTAGCCTACTTGCGAGTCGCAAATTCCAAAATGTTTTTTTTTTCAAGACAAACGGATATGCAATGTTTATTTCCAAATTAGGCAATCTAGTCTATACTTGTGTGCTGTGCGCATAACATAGTAATTCTAGGCTAATAAATGGAATAAGAACACATAACGTTTTCAAAAATGGATATCATGGTTAGTAGAGGCTGATCTTCGGATCGGGTGAGAGGGGGTGCTCATAGCTGACCTTCCCCAATCGTACCCAAGTTCCCGAGCCGAGGCAACTTTGGTGATGACGGACACATGGCCTTTGGCACCGAGTCAGGGTTTCCTAAATTCTCCCAAAATAAAATATTTAGGTGGCGACTCTGTATCTGGCAAAGCAGTCCATGTTTGGCACTTCTTTCAAAAATCTGTTTTCTCAAAACGATTTGCCGGATTTGGACTCTTTGGTTCAGATTAAGAACCGTGACATAAATTGAGTCCGAACTGTAGCATGAGGCCCACGGGCGTATCTACAGTTTCTGGCGACTCTGCTGGGGAGTTTAGAGAGCTTGACTCGAACTCGTGATATCCTGTTTTGATTTCATTTATGTGTCTCTTTGCATTGCATGTGCATTGGTGTGCCTAGGACACCGTGTTTGCCATCTGCCATTCCTGAACGGTCTGCCGGAGGCTTTTCTTGTCAAGGCATGACCATAAGGCTGACCGGTTCTGGGCTCTGACAGCATGGGAACACAAACCCCGGTTTTACTGGGGCACCCTTTTTGACCATTCGACCTAGTGCATATTCGGATCCATAGTGACCATTCCAAGCTAGGACATGTTGCTTACCCGTTTATAGGTTGTTTGAAACTGCTGCGTGCATAGTGAAACCCTAACTCCTGACAAAATAGGACAGGGAAACCTTACCCCTCCATAGGGGTGTTTTGGTTCTCACTTATCTGTTATGTGCTTTAGAGTGTATCTCTACAGGAGCGTACATACTAGTTTGCAAGATTGAGTATCGGGCCCGAGGGCATCAGTATCAGTTTATGAGAATCGGTTATCTGCGGGTATCAGGTTCAGTTTTGGGAACAGTGGTTCTGGGGAACAGTGATCAGTATCAGGGAACAGTGTGTTCGGCTTACCAACTGTGTATTGTGAATACCCAACTGCGCGTTGTATGTGTTTATTTTATGCCGTTATGCCGTCCGATTGTTTGTTTATTTACTGCTTTATTTATCTTTTTGCTAGGTAGTTTAGCACCATTGCTTCCAACCCGGTAGATATTTCCCAAGCACTCTGGATTAGAGGTCGTCGGCTCCATCGATCTGAGGATCTGGTAGACGGACAACCAGTGTACCGCTCCCTACCCCCGGTTACTAGACGGAGGACAGCTAGGCAGAGGGCATCAGTTCAACAGTCAGTTCAGAGGGCCTTATCTACTCCATCTGAGTTCAATAGGGATCAGGGTCCTGTTTCACCTACAGAAAGGGAACATATACCAGTAATTCAACCAGAGTAGAATAGTATGGCTAGCTTAGAGGAGATGGTGCGCCAACTCCAAGAGAGCATGAAAATGATGCAGCAGGATGCTGTTCGACAGGCAGAGTTCGCCAAACAGCAGGCCACGGTTATGAGCGAACAAGCAGAGTTAATCGTAAGGTTACAACAGCAAAACGGAGCATCTGCTTCGCAACAAGTTCCTCCCCCACCAAGGGTTCTGATACCCGAAGAAACACCGAATGCCCGGAATGCCCAAGAGGATACCGACCTTCCAACGGGGCCAGCTCCGCCCCCGATCCCGCCACAACTATCCAAGGCACCCACGCCTGTCAATATACCGGACTCTCCTTTTGAGTTCGAAATGGACCCCACAGCCTTAAAATTGAGTAAGTTGGAAAAGATGTTCAAAAGATCCCAGGGAGTCAAGACCATCCCTGACATCGAAGATGGGTATACCGACGCAGTCGTGACGCTGCCTGACAGATTCAAGATGCCGCACATTGATCGATTTGATGGGTCTGGAGACCCCATGGTGCACCTAAGATTGTTTTCAGACATCCTAAGGCCAATGGGCCTCACTAGACTGCAGAAGTTGTCTCTATTTGGTCGAACCCTATCGGGTGTAGTGGCCATATGGTACGCCAAATTGGAGGATGACGTCAAGAGGAGTTGGGACGAGATGGCTGAGGCCTTCATCTTGCAGTACTCATACAATACACAAATCGAGATTACAACCCGGGATCTCGAGACAACGAGGCAAGAACCTAAAGAGAGCTTCTCAGAATTCGTAACCAGATGGCGGGCTAAGGCTTCGATGATGACCTTAAGGCCCACAGACAAAGACCAAATTCGGATGATTGTGCGCAATCTTCAGCCGAAGTTAATGCAGAAGATGATTGTACTCCCCTTCCCTACCTTTTCAGATCTACATGAAATGGAGGTGCAGATTGAGGATGCCTTAAAGCAAGGCTTAATTGATAATGACCGGGAGCAACCCCGCAGAACTTTCAACCGTAACACTAATGCATGCCCGAGTGGTACTACAACTACCAGAACCTCCGAAGTAAGTATGGTCACCACCAACCCTCCCCCAAGAAATATGGCAGCCGCACCATTCTCCGGTGCATCCGGAAGCAACCCATAAACAGTCAAATACCCACCCAAAAACACCAGAACCTTCGCTCCACTTTATATGCCCCTGTCCAAAGCTTTGGGGGTCTTAATCAGAAAGGGGCATCTGAAGCCCCTAGAGCCGCGACCCTTACCAGAAAGACTCCCCGCTACCCACAACCCCGCCAAATATTGTGCATTTCACCAACAGCACGGTCATGACACCAACCTGTGCTTTCGATTGCGTCATGAGATTCAAGATCTCATCGACAACGGGGTGATTTTGCCTCCCGAGAAACCCAACGTTACTACAAACCCCCTCCCCACACATAACCAAACTCCACCACCCAAAAGAGTCAACTTCATCCAAGCTGGGGTCGTGCCCTACGATCCTAGCATCTATATCACTCCTTCCTACCTGCCCAAGCCGGAAGTGTTCCTTCCCGATTGCACCGATTTGTGCATGATGGATATCTCCCTAGCCCAACCTAAGCCAACGGTGGTGACTATTGAGAACAGGAGAGAGAGGACTCCAAAGGAAAATGGGGTTGTTGAGCCAGAGTCTGTGGAATCTGGGAGTGGTGTTGGGAATGCTTATAGTTCGAATGACTACATTTTGTCGATAGGCCAGGACAGGCCAGATATGGAACTACCAACAGAGGGGGAGCTGTGTGTGATCCAAGGGGACAGTCTGGGACCGGGAACGGATGATGTAACGGCCGTGGAACAGGACCTTGCTAAGCTCCAGTTTTACAGTAACCAAGATCCAGAGGACTTAGCCGTCAACTGGTTCGATTATGAGGAATCAACAGAGGCTACAGGATGGTTAGATGATCAACCAGATGTGGTGGAAGAGTCTCAGTCACAACAAGGCCCGGCAGGGGCAAGAATATCAATGACAGCCGGAAGGGTTGAAGAACAGAGTGCATCGCCGGAGAGCGCCGGTGTCGAGAATTTTGCTCAGGATTGGAGCATTTTGAGTACGGGGATTATTGAGCAGTCGGCTGCCTGGACACAGTCGGAACAGGAAAGATTCGAAGATTCCGAGAGAATCAGGAAGGCAAAAGCCCATGTGGGGATTGAGACTGCTGCGAGTACAGAAAGGGAGAATGCCGCGAGCATAGGAATAGAAGGTGCTGCAAGTATGAGAACAGTCATGTCAGAACCGGACAAGTGCCTGTCGGCCGCAGATGGAATGTGGTGGGAGAATGATGATCTGTGCCTTGCCCACACCGACGAAGATTGGGGGGGTAACCAACCAGATGATACCTGGTATATCGGCGAAGTCGATCACATGACTAGGAGTGGACGGTATTTCAAGCCCCCACACCTAGATCAACCACAGGCGTCTGGAAAAGATACGGAGGTCAGAAAAGCAAAAGGAAAAGCAACTCGAGGATGAGGCCGTATTGAGACAATTGAAGAAGGTACAAGCAGACATCTCCATTTGGGGGCTGCTTATGGCTTCTCGAGTACATAGACAAGCTGTCCTCTCAGCCATGGATAATGCCAAGCTTTCCATAGACACCACGCCCGAACAGCTGTGGGCCTAGTCTTTTCGGGAGGAGCTACCCCGATGCTGACCTTTTCTGACAAGGAACTGCCACCCGAGGGTGCGAACCATAACAAGCCGCTCTACATCTCTGTGGAGTGCAGAGATAAATGGATACCCGTAGTGCTTGTCGACACAGGGTCCGCCATCAATGTCTGTCCAGCAAGAACAGCCTACGCGATCAGTTTGAAAATCGCAGATTTTGTGCCAACGGCCCAGGTGATCCGGGCGTATGATAACACGAGTCGGGAAGTAATGGGAACAGTTAAGATTCAAACAAAGGTTAGGCCGGGACAGCACGAGATAAATTTCCATGTCTTGGAGGTTCCCGCAACGTTCAACCTGCTTTTGGGGCGGCCATGGCTGCATCAGGTAAATGCGGTCTCCTCTACCCTACATCAAGTGGTGAAATACCCCTATGGGAAGGGAGTAGCCATTGTTTTCGGAAACTCATCAATTCATCCGCCACCGGAGGTGTCTACGTCTGTTCTAGAAATCGAGCATGGTATGAAAGATGTGTTCATATCGGGTTTTACCTTGGCTGAGGCTCGGGTTGTACAGGACATCATGGCAGCTAATGAAGGGGTATATGTCAGTGCCCAAGCAGTCTATCTCATGAACAAACTCCAGCACATCCCCGGGATGGGATTGGGGAAGAGCGGCCAGAAAGGTGTCGCGGCATTGGCCGAAGTGCCACACAACCCTCATACCTTTGGATTGGGTTACCTACCCACCAAAGAGGACTGGATAAGGAAGGGAAATGAGATGGCCGGAAGAGCCAGAGCAAAACAGATGGGGAAGCCCTTTGACTTAATGCACCGGCCCATTCAGGGTACCCTAAACGGACGCTTCGTCCGGGAGGGGGAGGACTTTCCGTTCTGTGGCTTCCCCGAGCCATGGCTGAACGCAGAGAGGAAGCGCGTACCGGGGTTTGAGATTTTCTTTGATCTACAGCTACCTGAGAATGACATCGCCGAAGAGCAGACAGACCCATTGGCCGAGGCTGAACAAAGTAAGGAAGTGCAGTCTGAGGACGCTGAAAATGAAATGGGGGTAGCACTAGCATGTCTACTTTCGGATCCTCCGATCGAACAGAAGTGCTTGGGGGATAACTCCTTGGTATGCATGATCGGGAATGAAATGGCTGCGGGCCTACCATCAACTATTTTGGATGCATCCATCGCAACTTCTCTCGTCTGGCAATATGAAGAAAGATTTTTGTCCAGCAGCACCGGGTCAGGTAGTGAGCCGGAATCTGATTCCACCGAATCTTGTGAGTCGGAATCAGTTTCCAGCTCAACTGAGTCCGAGTCCGGTATTCCTGGGGGTGATAACCCGGATGCCACAGTCCTGTCTAGGTCGTCTTTTTCTTTCTCTTTTGAGTCTGTAGTAACAGAAGAATCGGACGGTTTGGAAGTATTTAATGAGAATGATGTGGATGTGGTTTCTGAGTATTTTTCTGTGCCTTTGATTTATTGCTTAAATCAGGATTTTCAAAATTTTGATGAAAACGACGAGGAAGAAATTCCTCCGGTTTTGCAACGATTAATTGATCAAGAGCAGGAAAGATTTGTTAAACCCTTAATGGATGAAATCACTACTGTGAATATTGGTACTGAGAAGGACCCGCAGCTGGTCCAGATCGGGTCCACGTTGTCTTCGGAGGAACGCGAGCGCTTAGTCACTTTATTAAAAGATTTCAAAGACGCTTTCGCGTGGTCCTACGAAGACATACCTGGAATTGATCCTGAGATTGTACAGCACCGGATCCCTCTCGACCCCGAGGCCCGACCGATCAAATAGAAGCTCAGAAGGATTCGTCCGGATTGGGCCATCAAAATTAAGGAAGAGGTCACCAAGCAAATTGATGCAGGCTTCCTGTTGGTATCTGAATACCCGACTTGGTTGGCCAACATTGTTCCAGTGCCAAAGAAGGATGGCAAGATCCGAGTATGCGTGGATTTCAGGGATTTGAATAGAGCTAGTCCGAAGGACGACTTTCCCCTGCCGCATATTGATAAGTTGGTAGATTTTACAGCGGGGCATGCTTTGCTTTCGTTCATGGATGGCTTCTCAGGTTACAATCAGATAGTGATGGCACCCGAAGACCGGGAGAAGACCGCTTTCACCACCCCGTGGGGGACATACTGTTACAGAGTGATGCCGTTTGGGTTGAAGAATGCTGGAGCCACATATCAACGGGCTGCGACCACAATACTGCATGATATGATCCACAAAGAGGTTGAGGTGTATGTAGATGACATGATTGTCAAGTCCAAAGAAAGAGAAGGCCACTACACCGCCTTGCAAAAGTTCTTCCAAAGGATTAGAGAATTTCGGCTGCGGCTAAATCCTCAGAAGTGTACGTTCAGTGTTACAGCGGGAAAAATGCTGGGATTTCTGATTACACAAAGGGGCATCGAAGTCGACCCTTCCAAAATCAAGGCCATCTTAGAAATGCCACCACCAAGGACTGAAAAAGAGGTGCGAGGCTTTCTGGGTAAAGTGCAATTCATAAGACGGGTTTATTTCAAAACTAACCTTGACTTGTGAACCACTTTTTGGTCTCCTGAAGAATGGAAAGAAATTCCAATGGGACGGCCGATGCCAAGCTGCTTTTGAACAGATCAAAGAATATTTATAGAACCCGCCCGTATTGTCACCACCAGAGCAGGGGAGACCGTTGATATTGTACCTTTCAGTAACTGAGACTACCATGGGCTACATGCTCGCACAAGAGTCAGAGGACAAGGTGGAGAGGGCCATTTACTATCTAAGCAAGAAGATGCTGGATTACGAGACCTACTACACTCCACTGGAGAAGGCTTGTTTGGCCTTGGTATGGGCTACCAGGAAACTGCGGCACTACCTGTTAGCTCACTCTGTAACGTTGGTTTCACGCTTGGATCCCATCAAATATCTTTTCGAGAAACCGGCACTTACGGGTAGGCTAGCTTGTTGGCTGCTGTTGCTTTCTGAATTTGATCTGAAGTATGTGACACGCAAGTCAGTAAAAAGAAGAGCGGTAGTGGAGTTCCTTGCTGACCACCCGATTGAAGGGGATGAGGCGGTTGAGTACCTATTCCCAGATGAAGCCATTCTGCACGTCGAAGATGAAACTTGGATGATGTACTTTGATGGAGCATCAAACCAGTACGGGTATGGGATAGGAGTGTTGTTGATAGCGCCTGACGATTCCCGTATCCCTTTAGCATTCAAGCTCCGATTCAAAGTCTCGAACAATGAAGCAGAATATGAGGCATGTATTGCCGGCCTAGAAGTAGCCCTAGAACTAGGGGCAAGGCGGTTGGACGTCATTGGGGACTCGAACCTTGTTGTGTGTCAAGCAAAAGGAGATTGGAAAGTCAAAGAGGAGAAGATGATAATTTACCACCAGACCTTGGATTTGTTAATTCCTCGGTTTGAGAAGCTAAATTTCACCCACCTGGTGAGAGAGAACAACAGGTTCGCAGATTCACTAGCAACTCTATCTTCCATGATAGACATCCCGTCCGGAGTCCGGATGCGTCCAGTCATTATCGACCAGAAGTTTGCGCTAGCATATGAGTCGATTTCTGCCATAGATGAAGTTCAGGACGAAAACCCCGGTATTATGACATTTGGAACTTCTTGGAGAAAGAGACGTATCCACCAGGGGCAAATGCCAAGGATAAAAGGGCGATCAGAAGAATGGCCGTTCAGTTCATCATCTGTGGGGGTAAGCTGTATAAGAGGGGCCATCTGGGAATGCACAAGCTATGCGTCGAAGCCGAAGAATCGAAGCGCCTGATGGAGGCCATCAATGGAGGAGAGTGCGGTGCGCACATGAACGGAGTAATGCTAGCACGGAAGATCCTCAGACAGGGTTACTACTGGTCCACCATGGAGGAGGATTGCATCAGTTTTGTTCGGCGATGTCACAAATGTCAGATCCATGCAAACCGCATGAACATCCCGCCATCAAAGCTGTACAACATGACTTCACCATGGCCATTTTCAGTTTGGGGAATTGATGTGATTGGGGCTGTCACTCCAAAAGGGTCGAATGGGCATGAGTTCATCCTAGTCGCGATAGATTACTTCACAAAGTGGGTCGAGGCCCAATCATATGCCGTGTTGAAGGCGTCGCACGTTGCAAAGTTTATCAGAAACAACATCATCTGCCGCTACGGGGTCCCAAACGAGATTATTTCGGATAACGGTTCCCACTTTAAGAAGGAAGTAATTGACTTGTTGGAGAAATATAATGTGGCTTTTCATAAGTCATCCACATACCGGCCGCAAACCAACGGAGCAGTTGAGGCCGCCAACAAGAACATCAAGCATATACTACGGAAGATGGTGGAAACCTACCGGGACTGGCCAGATAAGTTGCCGTTTGCTCTGTGGGGCTACAGGACTTCAATTAGAACTTCTACCGGAGCGACTCCGTATTCATTAGTTTATGGGATGGAGGCCGTTCTACCTATCGAAATTGAGGTTCTGTCATTACGAGTATTGGCCGAGTGTCAAATAGCCGAAGCAGATTGGCAGCAGAGCAGGTTTGAGGAACTCATGCTCTTTGATGAGAGAAGACTGAAAGCACTGTACCATGTTCAAAGTTATCAGCGCAGAATTGCCCGGCTTTCAACAAGAAAGTTAAGTCCAGGAATCTAAAGGAAGGAGATTTGGTGCTCAAGGACAACCGAGCCCCCATCCATGACCCAAGAGGCAAGTTCAGACCTAATTGGACTGGTCCTACATCATCAAAGCTATCTGGTCAGGTGGAGCTGTGGTTCTGATGGACCTAGATGGCCTGGAATTTTCCCAACCGATCAACATGGACAAGTTGAAGAAATATTACCCTTGAGAGGCTCGCTAGGCCGAAAGCCCGAAAGGGCGACCTAGGCAAAAGTTAGAGCATAGAAAATCGGAAAATATAAAAATTGAGCTCGCAAGGTTGAAAACCCGCAAAGGGCAACCTTGGCAAAAGTTAGAGCGTAAAAAGAGAGTGAAAATACTCGAGTGAACCTGAGCCTGAACTACGTAAGGCTTGATTCCCATCTTTGGGATACATAGGCAACTTCATCCCGGAGTTCAGCCATAACCCTTTTTCCTGATCAACTTTGTCCATTTGATCATCTCGGTCATCTTTGTCTATTCAGCATTCAAGGGTTCGGTTATGATCTCCAGTGCAGTGCTTTTCAGACTAGGGACAACTTTCCGTTGCCATGCAGTGCTGCGGTACTCTTCAGACTAGGGGCAACTTTCTAGTTGCGGGGATCCAGGGTTGTGCATCTCAGTGACAGATCTCAGGCGTGTCCAGTTCTGATCCACTTCGAAAACGATTTTGAGAAGTTTTAATAAAAGCTGACTTTGCTCAAATTAATCTTTTTACGACTAAGACCATTTTTGGACCAAAGCGGAAAATCTTTAGTACCACAACCTTCAATTTCATTGATTTCAAAACAGAGTTCTCCTGCTCTTGCATACAATCGAAGTTGCTTTTTATTACATTCATGAAGAAAACTTGAAAGTACTAATAAAGCAATAAATCCGGGGCACAGCCAAGTCAGGTGCTCCTGCGCCCTCTCCCAGAGCTGGTCGAAGCCTCTCATGCCAAGGTGGGCCCGACCTGTGCCTCCTCATTAAGCCAATCCAAGCACTCGTCAGACAAAGTGCAATTGAAAGTAGGAGCGGGGGCCAGGAGTTCTCTCGTCCTCCACGCGGTGGCCTGCCAAGCAAGCTGTGTGCCTCGGGCTGGAAATGCAGCAGGATACTCTATCCCCTCTGGCGGGCAAGTCTGATCATGGCCGAATTGGCGTCGAATCCGAAATGGGAAGTAGAATACACGGTGAGTGAGACCAATCAATTGAATCCCAGTCTGCCGGGGCATATTGTAACTCATTGCCGGAAGGCTCAGCCAAGGGCACCGCCAAGCAATACGGTCTGCGGACAAGCGGCACATCCAAGCGAACCACCATCCCTCATCCAGGGCATTGACTAGACGGTGCCGGAAGAAGTAGCCGCGAGCTGAATACGCTGGGCAAGAGTCCACAACTTGCAGTTTTTCCATCAACCATACTTGGGTAGGGATGAAAAGTGAGAGAATAAAGAATAGAGAGATGTACGAGGAGAGAAAAGTGAGAATAGGGTTTTGTAAAAAAAAAAAAAAAAAAAATGAGCTTGAGGGCCGAGTGATGTGAGCAATACAAATGTAAGATTGGGTGGGAAACATTACCTGCAGTAATAGTGGACTCCCTGCTAATCTGGTCGTCTCATGACGATAAAAGGCATCTAAGCCCATCAACGTCTCAGCCAGAGTCATGGCAATACAGCTCTTGCCCTCCTTCAAGCCTTGGGCGACCTCGGTCAGTCGGGCGCTAGACCCTCCGGAGCCTGAGACAAATAGAAAACGAGATAGCATGCACAAACAGAGGGCGTGTCACCGGAAGCCTTGCCAGTGATGGTTGTTGCGATCGCCAGCATCAGAAAACCGATCGATCAAACTCGGAATATCCAGCATCCCGTCACAAATTAGAGACCGAGCGTCACGCATACTGAGTCCACACATTAGCCCTAAGGATTGGGCATGGCCGAAATTAAGTTGGGGCAGGAGCTCCTCGTCGCGCTCGGACTCCATTAAGGCTCAGAAATCTTCAAAAGTAGGACATATCTATATCTCTTGCCCAGCGAAGCTAAAGACATGCATCACCAGATTCCAAAACCTTGCCGCGGCATGAAGAAATGGAAGGTGCAACGGGGTACGACCCAGAGTGAATAGTGCATTTATGCCGAAACCCCAGAAATTCAACTTTTCCGAGCCATCCAAGCTAGCAATCCAAGCTGTGAGATTTTGAGCAAGAAACTCTTCCATTAGAGCAAATCAGTGTGGAATTGAGAAAAACTACGAAGCTAGGGTCTTTTGTAGAAGATAAGGTTGGGTGGAGGACAGGTGTCAACATTCTGGTGATTCCCTCATTCATAGCCGACCGACCAAATATTATGCCGACCGGCCATTATACTTTGCCGACCGAACAAATTTATGGCCGATGGCCATTCCTCGCAGCCGGTGGCCTCTACCCCTGGCCGATGGGCTTCCTCCTGGTCCCCCGAGCTGTTTATGCTAGGGATTGGGGAACTCCACCACCTCCGATCCCTCCCTCGGTGGTCGATTCTTGCGGAGTCACGCCTGTCTGCTTATCAAGTCATTGAACATTTGCTTATCGAGTTGTATTTTACTCTCTTTGAGCTTTTGATTTGTTTATCGAGTTGTACTCACACTTGTTTGGTTATATCATGCCTTTGTTTTGCTTATCGAGTTGTAAGTCGGTTCACTACCTGATTATTACGATGCAAGTACTCAATGTTCAAAACAGGTTCAACTTCGTTCACATTGTGGTGTAGTACCTTGCGATGCGATGCATAGAACATTTACAAATGCAACATCTTTTGAACAAAATGGTTGTTTCATTCCCGTCACGCGTTTTGCAAAATGTGAAATTTTGAGAAAGAACTAAAACCTGCCCGAGGCAGTGCAATGTGCTTAAACTACCAGTAAAAAGGAAAGTAAAGCATAGAATGGCAGGGTAGCAAAGTGTCGGAATTGATACCAATAAAACTCCTCTTTGCGGTCAACGCACCTTCCGTACCTTTGTTCGGGTTAACTACATGGTTTGACGCCTTCATCACCCGAGACAATGCGGGAAAGCACACTTTTGAAACGTGAACCTTCGAGTTGACCTCAGGCCACAACTTCTGCGGGCGATGCTCGATTCATACGGAGGACGTCCCGTCCCGTATCCTTTTCATATATTGTGAATCCTAAAAAACCGTTTCGATTATGCTGTGTTACAACACTTTACATTCCAACATCGTGAGTAACATGTTTTGCTTGCGTAGACCGCATGATCATTCAATTTCATTACTTGCGTAGACCGCATGTTTTGCTTGCGTAGACCGCATGATCATTCAATTTCATTACCTGCGTAGACCGCATGTTTTGTTTGCGTAGACCACATGATCATTCAATTTCATTACTTGCGTAGACCGCATGTTTTGCTTGCGTAGACCGCATGATCATTCAATTTCATTACCTGCGTAGACCGCATGTTTTACTTGCGTAGATCGCATGATTATTCAATTTCATTACTTGCGTAGACCGCATGTTTTGATTGCGTAGACTGCACGTTTGTTTAATTTCATTACCTGCGTAGACTGCATGTTTTACTTGCGTAGACCGCATGATTATTCAATTTCATTACCTGCGTAGACCGCATGTTTTGATTGCGTAGACCGCACATTTGTTTAATTTCATTACTTGCGTAGACCGCATGATTATTCAATTTCATTACCTGCGTAGACCGCATGTTTTGATTGCATAGACCGCACGTTTGTTTAATTTCATTACCTGCGTAGACCGCATGTTTTACTTGCGTAGACTGCATGATTATTCAATTTCATTACCTGCGTAGACCGCATGTTTTGATTGCATAGACCGCACGTTTGTTTAATTTCATTACTTGCGTAGACCGCATGATTATTCAATTTCATTACCTGCGTAGACCGCATGTTTTGCTTGCGTAGACGGCATGTTCGTAATCAACTTCATCACTTGCGTAGACCGCACGTTTTGCTTGCGTAGACCACATATTTGTAATCAATTTCACTACTCGCGTAGACCGCATGTTCTACTTGCATAGACTGCATTCTTACGTTCAATGTCATTACTTGCGTAGACCGCATGCTCATGATCAATTTCGTTGCCTGCATAGACCGCGAGATCCACTTACATGTCTGTACCTTTACAACATCGTTATGCTCCCCACTTGCTTTGCGTTGTCATGCATTTCAAGTACAATATTATGCATGTTGCTAACAATATTGTACCTGTTAAGTTTGTTTTCTTTGCAGGCACGATATTGTATGTATGGTTCATTTGGAGCTGGTGCAACCAGACGAGCCGCACAGGTATTGTATCCTCCGAGTGAGACATATTGAGAATTACATAATTCTCTTACATCCTTTCTGCATTCTAGTGTAGTTTGGTGTATGCTAGCTTAAAACTGTCGCATGTATGCTTCATTACAGCTTTCTTTGCATGATCATAAGTTATGTCTGGCTCTGTGCATTGTCTCGCATTTTGCCCCTGCCTTCGGGCGCATATCTTGATTGTCTTGCATGTTTGTCTGAGTCTTCGGCCTTGTCAAAAATGGGTCGTCTCTAGGCTTTGACATTCACTCCCGTCATTGTTATGACTTTCGAGTTCTGTCAAAGAGGGGCAACTGTAGACACCCCATTTTTGACCATCCTCAAGACTTGGACGTCACCGTCTGAACACCCGGTGATCATCCATGTTTGTGTTCGTTTGGAGTTCCCGGAGGCCTCGGCTACGCGCTTTGCCTCAGGATCTCCGGACTCGACTCTTTAGTGTCTGGTTTTGCACCAAACGCTTGTGCTCTTGCCTTGGAGAGAGGAGAATGGCTTGTTGGCCATCCTCACTTTCCACCGGCCTTCCCCTAGCATCACCGGTTGTTTATGGGTGCCACCGGCCATGGTTTCTTAAAATCAATGGCCGGCCGGCACTATATTTGGCCGGCCGGCACTTTATTCTGCCGGTGACTTCTTTTGCTGGCCGGTGTGACTCCTTTGCACCCTTGAGGCATGGTGCATGCCAGCTGTGCCAGCTGGAATGCACCATCACTCCTCCCCGTGCGGTTTTGGCTGGTATGAGCCTTTGAACCCCTTGGTTCCTTCTAGAAGGATGAACCCTTGGCTAAGCTTCTTGGAGAAGCTTTGCCAGTTGTTTTAGCTTCTCCAAGAAGCCTAGACTCCTTTGCACCCTTTGCCCCTTTCCACTTGGCTTCTTGGAGAAGCCAAGAACCATTTGCTTAGTCTATATATAGAGCCCTCCTCCTCCATTGTTTAAGGTTGGGATTTTTAAACCTAAAAACCAGAGCTTATATGCATATATCTGCTAGATATATCATCTCTCTCCATATTTCCCTCTCTCTCCTCCCTTAGTGTGTGTTTGGTGGCCCAAAAGTGCATTTTTACCTTACTTTTGCACTAAAACACACACCATTACACCTTGCTCCGAGATTGAGAGGCTTGGAGGGTTGATTCTTGAGCTTTTGGACTGATTTTGATCAAAAGAAGAGGGCTGGACCAGTTGTTCTTCAAAGGATCTTCAAGGGTAATCACTTTGCTTTAGTTTCCCCAAACTTGCACTAGTATTTTACCTATCTTGCTTGCTGATTTAGTTTTTGTGCCTAACATAGAAAAGGCTTATATTTTCATGCTTAAGAACTTTCATTAAGGGTCTTTTGTGGTTTGAATTCAAACTCACCCTCTTAGGCCTTATTTGGCCGTTTTGATGCTTCCTTTGTGAGGCCTTGTTTGCTTGAGTGTTTTGGTCTTCTCACCACTGAAAACCCAGTGGTGAGGAAGGTGGTTTGAAGTTTTGTATAGGGGAGGGACACCCCTCTCCCTTCATTGCCTCATTTCCTTGCTTTTTGGCTTAAAGGGCAACATGCATGCTTGATCATTTTTGGCCCCATTTCAGAAGTTTTTTGGGTGTTTTGGGTCATATGTTATCACTGTTTTTGGTCGGATTTGTGCCCTTTTGCATGCTTAACATACTTGCTTTACATTCCTCTATTTGGCCTAGAAATGCATCTTGTGTTTAGGCCATGATCCTTGCATGTGTTAGCCTAGTTTCATGAAGATATTGGCATTATTTCACCATGTTCAAGGTCTGTTGGCCATTTGTTTCAGTCATGCTTGCTATGTTTGGTGTCCTCTCTTTGTATTTTGACTTGTAAGCCTTGAGTATATTGACCTCCAACATGCATAGCTTAGACCATCCTCATGATTTGCCATCATTTAGGGTCACATTTCAGCCCATAAATCATGCTTGCATGCTTGCATATGTGACCTCTTTCATGCTTTGAGGGTGTGCCCTTTTATGCCTAGAATTGAGCTTTGGTGCATGCATCTCATTGGGGCCACTTTAGCTGCCATGTTAGTAGGTTTTGGGATCTATTTTTGCATGCTAAAACCCTGTTTTGACTTGTCCAATTCATGCCCTGAATGGTCATATTGTTAGAAGTAAAGTGCCCCCTTTTTGTGCCTTAACCTTAGGTCCATTGGCTTGCATGTTGGCATGAGAGTTTGTCCATCATTTTGGGCACTTTTTGGTACTGTTTTGGAGTGGATTGAGGTCTGCCCCTTTATGGTTTACGTCCACCATTGTATGCTTATCATATGCTTGTTGCTTATTTGGTTCATTAATGTGTTGTCCCATGCTAGCCTTATGGCAATATTGGTTCATATTTGCATCACATTTGCATCTTGCATGCCTAGCATTGCATATTTGCCATAAGTAGTTGCATGGCATTTGGCATGCCTTGCATAATTAGTATCATGTTGCATTTTGAGCCATGTGAGCATAACATGCATTGCATTACTTGGTTTGGGGTGTCAAACCAAGTGTGAGGGTTAAGGAGCGTTCATACTATAAGTGATGCAACATGCCTTAACTCTCGGTCACCGGGGCCTTTGACTTTGACGTGATAAGGCCTTGGTCCTCACAAATCGAGGGCCATGCTTCCCTGAGTTCAACACATGATGGGAAACATGACCAAGCTCACATGTGCCTGAAATCCTATGCCATATACTGTTTGTCCTCTGTTGCTGTCAAAACTGTCTTCTGCAGGAAGTTTCTACCGACCGGCATAATTCATTGCCGACCGGCCATTGGTGAATGGCCGATGACTCAATCAGCAGCCGATGGGAGTTATACACTGCCGGTGGTAATTTCCCCCAGCCGGTGGTATTTTGCAGTGTGCAAGGGACCTGTCCCAGAATTTTGGCATTTTTCAGAGAAGCAAGGCAGTGAAAACAGAGGCAGCAATGGTATGGTACGGACTTTCCGGGCGAGACGGGTTCGAGCATGCATCATTCGCGCATCCCGAGGCGGGGGCTGTGGCCACCTTTTTTTTTTTGCATTCATTCTGTTAAGTAAATTAGAAATTCTGTAATAATTTATTTGTTTATTATTCGGACTGTAATATTCATTTGGCCCCTCCGAGTGAGGGCAATTATGTAATAAGTGTGCGTGAGTGTGTGTATGTCTTCCAACCTCATGTCTTTCTTCCCTTTTATTTACCTGCTTATGATGGTAGATTAGGGCATATTTAAAATTAGCATACCTTATGTTATGCATGCGTGCATTCATGCATTTGTATCGCATGCACCAAGCTCGGTACATCATGCTAACTGCATTTGTATTTCAATTCCAAATTGAATACGTGCATCAATTAGTCGCATTTCACATGCTATGCTTAGGTTAGCCGAGCCTATTCTAATTGCATCTTGTATGTGTTGCATTAGTCAAATTGACATGAACTAGGACCACGCATGTTTGCTAACTAGTTTATTGTTTTGGCACGGAGTACGATGTAAGTATTTATGCTTTAGCATCTCGCATGAGTGTGAATGCTATCATGACAACATGTATACCATGTGGCTAGCTGCTTATGTGATATAAACTGTTTGAATGCCTGTGGGTGAAGGTTGGATTGCCTGAGTTGGAATAGCTCATTGAAATCCGTGTTTTAGCCTACTTGCGAGTCACAAATTCCAAAATGTTTTTTTTTCAAGACAAACGAATATGCAATGTTTATTTCCAAATTAGGCAATCTAGTCTATACTTGTGTGCTGTGCGCATAACATAGTAATTCTAGGCTAATAAATGGAATAAGAACACATAACATTTTCAAAAACGGATATCATGGTTAGTAGAGGCCGATCTTCGGATTGGGCGAGAGGGGGTGCTCATAGCTGACCTTCCCCAATCGTACCCAAGTTCCCGAGCCGAGGCAACTTTGGTGATGACGGACACGTGGCCTTTGGCACCGAGTCAGGGTTTCCTAAATTCCCCCAAAATAAAATATTTAGGTGGCGACTCTGTATCTGGCAAAGCAGTCCATGTTTGACACTTCTTTCAAAAATCTGTTTTCTCAAAACGATTTGCCGGATTTGGACTCTTTGGTTCAGATTAAGAACCGTGACACAAATTGAGTTTGAACTGTAGCATGAGGCCCACGGGCGCATCTACACTTTGTTTAAGTGGTTTGGAACCACTTACCATGTCATTTCAGTCCTCATGGTATGCTTGTATCCTTGCATTCAATGCCCCTTTAATGCTTTGAAAGGCTTGTGTCTTATGCTCCATGTTTGGACCTTTTTGCATGCTTCCATGTTTAGACCATTTAGATGCCATCTAGATGCGTCTTTGGTCTTGTTTAGACCTACATTGGACCTGTTTTAGGCCCTCATAGCCCTTTGGGGCTTGCTTCATATAGCTTTGGTTTAAGCCCCTTGGCTTGTCTTGAGTTTTGGGCATTGTTGCATGCTTGGCTTGTCTTGTTTACTTGGTTTGGCACCTCTTTTAACATGATTTTAGAGCTTATTATGCATGCCATTTGTCCATGATTATCCCCTTTTAAGTGTGCTTAAAGGTTGCTTCTTTGATGCTTATGTGTTGGTTCATTTGCATGCATGTTTGTATGTATATTTGCACCTCATTTCCTTAGCATTTGGCCACTGTTTTGGGTTTGTTTGAGAGCTGCCCAAACTGGTATAAGTCCATTGTTTGCATGTTGTTGCATGCTCACCTTGTGTGTTGTTGCATACTTGGACTATCGCATGTGTTGCATGCTTGAATCATGTTGCATTTGGCATGCAATCTCCCTTGATTAAGTTGCTTAACATGTTGCATGCCTTACATGCTTGCTTGTTTAGATTACATCTTGCATGACTGGTCATTAGCATAGTGGTCCATGCCTTGAATGCTTATTTGCATAGGTTGTGTACCTAGCATACATTGTTTGCTTGCATGCTCTTATTGCACATTTAGCTAGCACGCTTAGGTTGCATTGCATTGAGTATGCATGCTTTGCCTCATGAATTGAGTATGATAGAGGTTGGGCTTTATGTGTTTATTTGGTTTGCATGTCATTTGAAATCAAAATGCACACTTGATTTCTTGGGCCATCACGCATTAAAATGCGCGATTGGTGGTCCAAGAATCGAGTACCATCCCCCTTTGAGTCATAAACATGATAAGGGGTGTATTGGTGCACACATTTGCTTGAAATGCATTGCCATGCCTTGTTTTGCCCTCTGCTGCTGTCAAAACAGGTTCTGTAGGAAGCTTTGGCCGGTCGACTACATTAAGTGCCGATCGACCAATTATGGATGGCCGATAGCTCCATAGATGGTCGATGACCACTTCCCTTTGGCCGGTGACCATTCCTCATGGCCGGTGTCATTCCCAGTGTTCATGAGGTATACCTTGGGAATTGTGCCATTTTCAGAGGAGCAGAGCAGGGAAAACAGAGGCAGCTTGCGCATGGCATTGGATTTCCGGGCGAAGCCAATCTGGGCACGTGTGCATCCCTCTTCCTGAGGCCTTTTAATGCTTTCTTTAGCCTAATTGATTTGTTAATTAATTAGATGGTCTGTAAATTATTTAATTAGCTTGTAGGTTAATTAAAGTGTATTATTCTTTTAGTCCCTCCGAGCGAGGGCGAATTTGTAATAAGTGTGGGTGCGTTTGTGCATGTCTTCCAACCCCCACTTCTTTCTCCCTTTTTACTTACCTACTTTGATGGTTAGTATTAGGGCATGTTTAATTTAGCATCCTTTTGCTATGCATGCGTGCCTCTGTAGACGCGCCCGCGGGCCTCGCTACAACTCGGACTCAATTTGTGTCACGGTTTTTAATCTGAACCAAACAGTCCAAATCCGGCAAATCATTTTTGGAAAACATATTTTTTAGAAAGAAGTGCCAAACATAGACTGTTTTTCCAGATACAGAGTCGCCACCTAAATATTTTTTATAGGGGAATTTAGGAAACCCTGACTTGGTGCCAAAGGCCACGTGTCCGTCATCACCAAAGTTGTCTCGGCTCGGGAGCTTAGGTACAATTAGGGAAGGTCAGCTATGAGCACCTCCTCTCGCCCGATCCGAAGATCAGCCTCTACTAACCGTGATATTCGTTTTTGAAAGCGTTATGTGTTCTTATTCCGGTTATTAGCCTAGAATTACTATGTTATGCGCACAACAAACAAGTATAGACCAAATCGCCTAAATTGGAACAAAACATAGCATGTTTGTTTTGAAAATGGTTTGCTACTTGCAAGTAGGCTAAAATGCAGGTTTTGCCACCCTTAAGTGGACTTTTAGAAAAGATGGTTTTGCCACTTATCTAGTGGGCTTAAAACTCACAGTTTTAATGCATTATTCCAATTTAGGTAATTCGACCTCCACCCACAGGCATTCAAGCAGTTATATCACATAAGCAGCTAGCCTCATGGTAATCATGCTGTTATGGCAACACTCACACGCATACGGTATGCTAAAGCATAAATGCTTACCGAGTACTCCAAGCCAAAACAGAAACTAGTTAGTAATCATATGCATGATCCTAGTTTAAGATGGCTAATGCAACACATGCGAAATGCAACTAGAAATGGGCTCGGCTATTCTAAACATGGCATGTGAAATGCTACAACTAACACGTATTCAATTTGGAATTGAAACACAATGCAGTTAGCATGATGTGCCGAGCCTGGTGCATGCAAGACAAATGTATGAGTGCACGCATGCATAGCATAAGGTATGCTAATTTAAATATGCCCTAGTCTACCATCATAAGCGGGTAAATAAAAGGGAAGAAAGACGTGGGGTTGGAAGACATACACACACTCACGCACACTTATTATACAATTGCCCTCGCTCGGAGGGTCCAAATAAATATTACAGTCCGAATAAATAATACTAAGTTAATTATTACAGAATTTCTAATTAATTAACAAATTAAATACAAGAAGAAGGTGGCCGCAGCCCCACCTCGGGATGCGTGAATGATGCATGCTTGACTCGTCTTGCCCGAAAACTTGCTGCCATAACACTATTGCCTCTGTTAACACTGCCTTGCTCCTCCGAGGACTGCCAAAGTCCAAGGATATGCTCTTTGGATGCTGGGGGGTATCACCGACCATGCAGAAACGCCACCGGCCGGAGGAGATGATCACCGGCCACTGAATAAGTTATCGGCCAAACATGTTTTGCCGGTTGGCACCCAACTCTGCCGGCCGGCCAATTCTTCCTGCTGAAACCTGTAGCTGGCAGCAGCAGAGGGCAAGCAGTGTATGGCATGGAATTTTCAGGCAAATGTATGCATGCCACACCCCTTATCATGCAATGGACTCAAGGGAGCATGGCCCTCGACCCTCGGGCTACTAATTGCGCATTTCGATGCATGATGGCCGAAGAGTCAAGTATCATTTCAATGTCAAATGCAATACACACAAAACATACCAAAGGGCCCCAACCCCTATCATGATTGATCAAGAGGCAAGGGATGCATGCTCAATGAAATGCAACCTAGGCATGGAGGCTAAGTATGCAACATGAACATGCAAATGAGCAATGTATACTAGGCACGCAACCTAAAAATGTAAGCAAACATGGCATGCAACAACATGCGATGATGGACTTAAACTAATATGGATAGCTCGCAAGCATGCCAAAATCAGTGGCCATGTGATGAAAATGAGGCAACCAAGATGCATGCAAACATGCACAATGCAATGGCCCCGAGTCTAAGGCACAAAACACAACTCCGCAAAGGCATTGAAAGGATGAATTATGGCATACAATGGAATATGTTCCAGCACTGAAGCATGATGCTAAACAGCCCTGAAACATGAAAAAATGGCACCCGATGCATGAGATGAACCCCGAAACTCGAAACTAGGCACACGGAATGACTTATAGCTATACAAAGCATGCATTATTTGATCATGAAGGATGAAGACAGATGCAAGACAGTCCCAAAACATGCATATTTTCAGTTTATAATAAGTCTCAAAAATGAAGACAAATGGGGCTAGTCTATCATGCAAAGATGGCCCTTAAAAGAGAGATTAAACACAAAGGGACAGCAGCTGGCCCCAAATGGCAAAGAGCCATTAAACAAAGTTGAATAGGGGCTCAAAAAAAGGCACTTTACAGTTTACATCAAGCCACGAAAATGATCACAAATAAGGCCAAACTATCATGCAAGAAAAGGCCTAAAAGAGGGGTAAAGAGACAAGTGGTAGTAGGAGACCTCAAACAGCTGGAGGTTCTTGATCAAACATGAAAAGGGGCTCAAAATAAGACGATTTACAGTTTGGGTCGGAGCCCAAAAATGTAAGCAACAAAGGCTAAGAAAGCATGCAAAAGAGAGGGAAAAGAGACTTACCCTTGTAGCCTAAGTCTTCAACAAATTTTGATCTAAGAAATGGTGCTCCTAGCCTCTAGAAATCAGCTTCAAAAGGCTGGAATGGAGGGTGAAGGTGTGGTGCAATGAGTGGTAGTGTAAAGGGGGCAAGAGCCTTAGGGTTTGAAGGGTTTGGGAGAGAGAGATAGGGAGAGAGCTGAAAAAATTTTTAGTGAGAGGAAAATTTTTCTTTCTCCAAGTTGTATCTCTCTTTTCTCTTCTCTCTTTTGTGTCTCCTCCTCCCTCTCTCTTTTGAAGCTTGATTGATATAGAGATATATCAATCTGCAGCTCCTCAGAGCTCCCACGTCCAGGCATGGGCTGGGGTATGGCCTGGAATGACAGCTGCCAGCTGTTTGCAGAAATATCTGTTGAAAACCACATTTGGCCGGCCGGCCATCAAAGTGGCCGACCGGCAGTCAAATTAGCCGGCCGGCCATCACATTTGGCCGATGGCAACATAACACAGCCGGTGGCCTCAAGCCATGGCCGGTGGAGTGTGGGGATGTCCCAAAAGCCATTCCCTACCCACCAAAGCAAAACACAAGTGTTTGGTGCAAAACCAGACACAAAACAGTCGAGTCGAGAGATCCTGAGGCAAGGCGCATAGCCGAGGCCTCCGGGAACTCAAGACGAACACAAAACATGGATGATCACCGAGTGTTCAAGCGGCGACGTCCAAGTCTTGAGGGTGGTCAAAAATGGGGTGTCTACAGCCTCCATTCATTTGTATTGCATGCACCGGGCTCGGCGCATCATACTAACTGCATAGTATTTCAAATCTAACTTGAATACGTGTTACTTGTCGCATTCCACATGCCACTCTTAGATTAGCCGAGCCTATTCTAGATTGCATTTTGTATGCGATGCATTAGCCATTTAACATGGACTTGGATCATACATTTGATTACTAACATGTTCATTGTTTTGGCTTGGAGTACACTGTAAGTGTTTTATGCTTTAGCATCTTGCATGAGTGTGAATGTTAAACATGACAGCATGCTTACCATGTGGCTATATGCTTATGTGATATAAACTGCCTGAATGCCTGTCGGTGAAGGTTGGATTGTTTGAGTTGGAACAACTCGTCGAAATCCATGTTTTAGCCTACTTGCGAGTAACAAACTTCAAACCATTTCCAAACAAACGGATATGCGATGCTTTGTTCCAAATTAGGCAATCTAGTCTATACTTGTTTTGCTGTGCGCATCACGTAATAAAGATTAGCTAATTAACCGGAATAAGAACGCATATGTTTTCAAAACAAGATATCAAGGTTAGTAGAGGCCGATCTTCGGATCGGGCGAGAGGGGGTGCTCATAGCTGACTTTCCCCAATCGTACCCAAGTTCCCGAGTCGAGGCAACTTTGATGATGACGGACACGTGGCGTTAGGCAAACGAGTCAGGGTTTCCTAAATTCCCCTAAAATAAAATATTTAGGTGGCGACTCTGTATCTGGCAAAGCAGTCCATGTTTGGCACTTCTTTACAAAAATCTGTTTTTCAAAACGATTTGCTGGATTTGGACTCTTTGGTTCAGATTAAGAACTGTGACAATTTGAGTCCGAACTGTAGTAAGCCCAGAACGAACAAATCGGGTTCATCCTCCCGGGGCGTTCGGGGACGTCTACAACAACCAAGGCAGCAGGCCAAGACAGCAGGCCAGCCCGCAGCCAAGGCAGTAGTGCTAGGCCCAGCCTAGCATTAGCTAAGGCAGTAGCCTAGGCTGCGACCTTAATGCCCACCTTGGAAGCAGCCCAGGTTGCCGCATATGGAGCCACAATTTCTTTTCGTGGCATCATCATCTTATCCAATTGCAAATTGTTGCATGTTGCATTGCACTAGTTGTTTTGTATCACCTATTGTGTTTTTATCGCTTTGTCCGACAATGTGTCGTATTTCGTACATTTTTACCACTTGTTTTGAGCATGATTCTTTTATATTCTTACCTAAACCATGCATATAATTAATAATGCACTTGTTTTAATTTTAAATGTCATTTATTTTTCTTTCTATTTTTCTGGAATTTTTTGAATTTTGTAAATATTTATTTATTTATAAAAATTTGAATAAAATAAATAAAAACTTAAAAATTACGATAATTACTAGTGCCTCATCATTTAATTATTGGAATCATTTTTACAATTTTTTTTCACTATTTTTACTAATTTTTATTTGTTTAAATATTAAAATAGAAATAAATTAAAATAAAATAATCAGGTGGCCAAAATTTTCTTTTAATTTTTTTTTATTGTGTCTTGATTTATTTTCTTAAAGTTATGATTAAAAATTCGTGAAAGAAAACGTCACTTTTTAAAAAAATCCTATTATGAGTCCTCGAGCATAGGTGATGTTTTCTCCTGCCAGATGGAAAAAAAACTTAACATGCCAGTGCGCATGCGTGGCATATGCCGTTGCTTGGCTTGTGGCATTGAAACTCCATAGCCATGCATGGGATGTGTCGAGTAGCAGCCCGCGGTGGTGGTGGTGGCATGACGACCTTGGCTGCAGCCTGGTCAGCATACCAGCTTAGCGGGCACGCACGCAGACTGGTTGACGTTGCAGCATGGCATGCTCGGGGCCTTGGCAGCCTAGTGAACTTAGCAGCATGCTAGCCTGGCCTGCCCACGGTCTTGGCAGCATGGCATGCTCATGGCCTAGGCGACATGACAACTTAGCATGCGCACGACCTTGGCACCATGGCATGCCCGTAGCCTATACGGTGTGACAGCCTGGCATACCTGGGGCCTAGGCCGCATGGCTGTGTAGACCGCCCGAACTTGCCCGCACGCGCGAGGGCGCGAATTGTGTTCTAGCTACTACAGTTCAGACTCCTATCACGGTTCTGAATCTAATCTCACAAAATGCAATGTAAGACTGATAAATCACCAAAGAGTCCCAATCCGGCAAATCATTTTGGAAAATCGATTTTAATAAAAAAGCGCCAAACATGGACTGCTTTGCCAGATTTCAGAGTCGCCACCTAAATATTTTATTTTGAGAAATTTAGGAAACCCTGACTCGTGCGTAAGGCCACGTGTCCGTCATCACCAAAGTTGCCTCAGCTCGGGAACTTGAGTACGAGAGGGGAAGGTCCTGGATTGGCCTCTACTAACATGATATGTTGTTTTGAAAACACATGTGTTCTTATTCAGATGATTAGCTAACTTACTATGTGATGCACACAGCATACAAGTATAGATTAAATCACTCAATTTAGAACAAAACATCTCATGTTTGTTTTTCGAAAATGGTTTGAAGATGCTACTCGCAAGTAGGCTAAAACACGGATTTGCCACCCTCAAGTGGGCTTAAAACATGATTTGCCACTCTCAAGTGGGCTTAAAACGCACATTTTAATGAATTGTTCCAATTCAAGCAATGAAGCCTCCATCCATAGGCATTTATGCAGTTAATCACTTAAGCACATAGCCTCATGGCAAGCATGCTATCATGGCAGTCACTTACACTCATGCAAGGATGCTAAAGCGAAAACACTTACAGTGTACTCCAAGCCAAAACAAAAGCTAGTTAGTAATCATGCATGATCCTAGCTATGTTAAGATGCCTAATGCAACACATGCAAAAATGCAACTAAAATAGGCTCGGCTATCTAAGATGGCATGTGAATGCAACACTCGATAACATGCTGTGAAACACGTATTTAAGTAAGTATTGAAATACGATGCGGTTTGAATGATGCGCCGAGCCCGGTGCATGCGAGACAGATGAATGATGCACGCATGCAAGCATAAGGATGCTAATTGAAATATGCCCTAATCTAACCACTGAAAGCGGATAAGTAAAAAGGAGAAAGATGTGGGGTTGGAAGACATTCACACACACACGAACACTTATTACAACATTGTGCCCTCTCGATGGAGGGTACAAATAATTAAGCTAAGCTAATTGGCTAAGCTAATCAAACTAACTAATTAACTAACTTAGCTAATTAATTATTACAAACCAAATTGAATTGAATAACCAGCTAATCTAAGCTAATTAAAATATTACAACACATATTAAACTAATTAATTACAACACATGTAATTAACTACAACTAGCTAGTAAAGCGGTAAAATGGCCTCGCGGGCGAAGGAGGCATGCATGCTCGGTCGCGTCTTCTCGAAAATCCACCGCCTTGCCTCAAGATGCCTCTGTTTACATACCTTTAGACCTTTGAAAATTATGCCAACTTCCAGATTGCTTCTTACTGATCTCAGGAACATGCTGAGGGATGATCGGCCAGAGATGGTGGCCATCGGCCAATAATGATGGCCGGTCGGCTGCTCTGGTGGCCTGTCAGCCACTTCTTCCTCCAATTTCTCTTTTTGCTGCAACAGAGCACAAACAGAGGCATGTCAGTGTATTTGCAAGGCAATGTGTGTGCAACCACACTCCTTATCATGTCTCAAGCTCAAAGGAGTGTAGTGCTCGGCTCTTGAGCCACCAATCACACGTCTCGATGCATGATGGCCAAAGAGTAAAGCTTGCACAATGTTGATGAATGCATAAACAAGACTCGATGAACCTCCACCCTATCATGCATGATCAAAGGTATCGGTGACCTAAGGAATGAGGCACGTTTCATCACTTTGAGTATAAAACGTCCCTCGTTCCTCGTGTTTGGATTAACGTCCGATCCAAACACATGTAATGCAACACACATGCAAACAACATGCTAATCTACCAATGCTAAAGTGGCATGCACAAGGCTCTATCATGTAAGCAATGCGTGCAAAACATGTTAAGGAGCTAAGGCATCAAAGCTAGTGAAGTATATTACACATGAGGCATGCACTAACAATCTTGAATGGTCAAACCACACATGGACAGACCTAAGATACTTTAAAACAGTGACCAAAACTCAACAAAACTTAGGCACAAAAAGCAAGGAATGCATACTCAACTCATGGCTCGCAAGCAAGGCATAAAGGCACAACTCTTAAACACAATTAAAGAGTGATAAACATGAGGGTATGAAAAGGTTATATGCTCTGAAATCATATGCCAAATGATGACAAAACATGCAACCATCACAAATATAGCATGCTAAAGTGCCCAAAACTCAAGACTAGCTAAGGCATTTACACCATAGCCACACAAGGCAAGCCCCAAAGGGCCAAGATCATTCCAAACAGAGTTTAAGCAAGTCAAAACAAGGCTAAGAACCTGCTGGAGCAGAGCTAAAACAAGATAGAATTAGGGGCACAAAGCATGATGCTTGTTAAGCCTACAAGGAGGATTGCACTACAAGTACAAAGACCAAGCAAGAGATGACCCCACCAACTAAAATCAGAGTTAAAGCATGCCAAAATCACACCAAAAACATGCTGGAGTGAAGTCAATACATGCTAGAATAACAAGCTAACCTATGAAGTACGTTAGGCTAGTGAACAAGTTTACATTACAAGTGTAAAAAACAAACAACATGAGGCCAAACCAACCCAAAATAGAGGTGTAACATGGCAAAATGAGTCCTAAAACATGCTAAGATAGAGCCTTAAGAGGATAGAAAAACATACCAAAGTGTTAAGCCAACAACACATGCAAACAAAGCACAAAAGGGGGGAACCACCCCTATCCATTTTCGGTCTCAAAACCCACTTTCCACCACTGAAATTCCTCTGGAATTCAGTGGTGAAAAGGCTAAACAAAGGTGATCCTAAAGGCCTTAAAGGATGGCACCAAACCTAAGCAAATAAGGCACACAAGAGGGTAGAACACCCTCAACACCAAAGAGGCCTCAAAAAACCATTCTAAGCACTTAAAAAAGAACTTTTTGTAGTTGCAAGTTAGGCCTAAAAGAGCATACAAGGATGGCCAAATACTTAAGCAAAACAAAGCTTAAAGAGGGTAACCAATCACCCTTGAAGAACCACAGTAAAACAACAACTTCTGAGGTAAAAAAACCAGCTTTTTAGAACCCAAGTATGACCTTCAAGAACCTCAGCTCAATGATGGTGGTGTTTTACTAGGTGTTGTAGTGCAAAAGTGAAGAGAAAATACACTTTAAGGCTCAATATAGCATAAATATAGAGAGAGAGTGAGAATTCTAGAGAGAGATATTTTCAGCTCTCAAATTTTTTGAACCCCTGGAAGGGGAGAGGAGCCTCCCCTTATATAGAATCATAAGCCTCAACCTTGTTTGACAAGCTAGAAGCTTGTTACAATCCCTCCATACACGTGTATGGAAGATGCCTTCTGTGCCCAACAGCTGGCACAACTGGCACCAAAAATATCTGCAAAAGCAAAAAAAAGGGCCTCGGCCAAAAATTATGGCCGACCGGCCATCAGTGAGGCCGACCGGCCACCACTGATGGTCGATGGAAAGAGGGCATGGCCGATGGGCCCGGGGCCTGGCCGATGGGCTGTAGGGTTGGCCAGCAGGCCACCATCTTCCCTCAGAAACAAAGCCACAAGCTCTTGGTCCACAACCAAGCACAAAACAGACAAGTTGAGAGGCTCCAAGGTAAGGCACACAGCCGAGACCTTCAGGAACTCAAAATGAACACGAGTGTAGACACCCCATTTTTGACCGTCCTCAAGACTTGGACGTCACCGTTTGAACACTAGGTGATCATCCATGTTCGTGTTCGTCTTGAGTTCTCGGAGGTTTTGGTCGCGCGCCTTGCCTCAAGACCTCTCGACTTGTTTATTTTGTGCTTGGTTGTATACCAAACACTTGTGTTTTTGCTTCTGAGGGCAGGAAATGACTTGTTGGCCAACCCCACACCTCACCGGCCTTGGCTTGAGGCCACCGACCTAGTTTTCTTGATACCGGCCAAATATTTTGGTCGGCCGACAATGTTTTTGGTTGGCCAACCATTTTTGTTGGTCAGTCGGCCATATTTTCCAGCCGACCCCTGTTCATCTACTTTATGTAGATATTTACTGCCAGCTGGCACAGCTGGCACGCACAATGGAGGGATTTGCCTCTTGGGATTAGCTTCTCTTAGAAGCTTACGAATTGGATTCCTATAAGAGGAGAGCCCCTCCTCCCTCCTCAAGGGTTTCAGAGGTCTGAAATTAGGGTTAGAAATAGTTGTATCTATCTATCTCTATATCTCCCTCTCTTTACATATTTGTGTGTGTGTAAGGTTGTTTTGTTCATACTTTTGCACACAAACACCTAGCATTACACCATCCTTTGGGAGATGAGGTCCTTGGAGGTTGATTTTGGTGTTCTTGGGTTACTTTGGACTCAAAAAACCTGCTGGACCATTGTTTTTGAAGAAGGTCTACAAGGGTGAGTGTTCTTGCTTTAGTTTTCCCATTTTTGCACAAGCTTTTAGCCTATCTTGCTTATTGTTTTAAGCTTTGACTATAATTGATAAAAGTTCTTATTTTGTGTTCTTTAGAACTTTGCTTAAGGTCACTTTGAGGTTTGGGGTTGTCTCCCCCCTCCAAGGCCTTGTTAGGCCTTGTTTTAGGCCATACCTTTTGGCCATTGTTCTTAGCTTTGCATGACCTCTCTAACACTGAAACCCAGAGGATTTTCAGTGGTGGAGAGGTGGTTTTGGTGTCCTAAATAGGAGAGGGTCATCCCCTCTCCTTGTTGTCTTTGATGCTTGCACAAATGGCTCGTGTTGTAGCTTGTATGCCTAGCTTGCTTTAGATTCATTTCAGTAGATATTAGGCTTTGTTTTGCCATGTTATACCTCTGTTTTAAGTTGGTTTAGACATGCCATGTATGCTTCATACACTTGTCATGTAATCCCATGTTTTAGCCTTAACATGCATCATGTTGTAACATGTGTTTTTAGCATGATTTTGGCTCAATATCATGAAGCTTCTAGCTTTGTTTTAACATGCTAAAGCTCTAATTTTGGTTATTTTGGTCGTCCATGACTTGCTTTGTATAGCTACCATGTAATCTTGCTTGTTAGCTTCGAGTGTTGAATCCTCTAGCATGCTCCATTTGGATCATTTCAGTGGTTTGGCACCACTTATAATGCGATTTCAGTCTATATGTTATGCTTGTATGCTTGCATTTATAACTCTTTTAATGCTTTAAAGAGTTAGGGTTGTATGCCTCATGGATGTGTCATTGTGTATGCCATCATGTCTAGGCATTTGGGATGCCATCTAAGTGGGTTTTTGGGATCATTTTAGCATGTCATATCTCTGATTTTGGTCGCCTAAATCATGCCATGTTTGGTTGTCTTAGGTGTATTGTAACACCTTTTTGGTGGCCTTGTATGCCTCATGCCTTGCCCCTTTTGTTTTTAGCTTGTTTTAGCTTTGGCCATTGCATGTTTTAGGCTTACTTTGGCATGATTTGGAACTGTTTTGGTCCACTTTGGTCATTTGCTTCATGTGTCACATGATCATGGTTTGAGCCTTTGGGCTAGTTTCAAGCTTTTTGCGCATGACTTGTTTGCATTATTAGGTTGATTTGGCATCATCCTTTGCATGTTTTCAGAGCATTAAAATGCTTGCCATATGTCCATGTTTGTCCCTTTTAAGTGTCCTTAAAAGTTGCCCTTTTATGCTTAAGTGTTGGACCATTATACATGCATGTTTGTATGTGACTTTGTCCCTTATCCCTTAGCATATTGGCTGCTGATTTAGGCCTATTTGAGAACCGCCCATATTGGTTTAAGACCATCCTTTGCGTGTTGTTACATGCTTACCTTGCATGTTGTCGCATACTTGGCCCCTTTGCATGTTGTTGCATGCTATGTATGTTTGTACGTCTAGATGATAGGACTATTAACATGTTGTTGCATGTTTAAGTGATATTGCATTTGGCATGCATCTTTGATTAAGTTTCTTAACATGTTGCTACATGTCTTGTATGTTTGCATGTTTAAATTGCATCTTGCATGCTTGTTAGCTTGCATACTTGTTACATACTTGCATGTTTGCATGCTTGTTCACATGCTCATATTGCATGCTTAGCTTGCATGTTTAGGTTGCATAGCATTGTGCATGTTTACATCCCTTGCCTCTTGATCAATTATGATAGAGGTTAGGATCATTGTGTGTTTGTGTGCATTTCATTTGATATCAAATTGCACACTTGGCATCTTGGGCCGTCATGCATTGAAATGCGTGATTGATGGCCCGAGGGTCGAGAACCATGCTTCTCTAAGTCTCAAACATGCTGAGGAGGGTGATGGTGCATAAATTGCTTTGAAAATGCATTGCCATGTCTTGTCTATCCTCTGTTGCAGCAAACCAGTATTCTGCAGGAAGAAATGGCCGGTTGGCAACTTTCAGTGCCGACCGACTATCAATACCCAGCCGGTGACATAATTTTTGGTCGATGACCATAATTCCATGGCCGGTGGTGTTTCCTCTTGGTCGGTGACTTCCCACAGTGCTCAGGGAGTAGTCCAGAAGTAACCTTGAGACTTGTGTAGTCCTTAGAGGTGCAGAGCAGTGTAAACAGAGGTAACATGTGACATGACGGTGGATTTCCGAGTGGAGCCGAGCGTGCATGCATTCGTCCCTCTTCCCGAGGCTGTTTTACTGCTTTCAGTAATTTAATTAATTTGTTTAAATTAATTAAGGGTCTGTAATATTTAATTAGCCTGCTAGTTAATTAATTTGTATTATTCATTCGGACCCTTCGAGAGAGGGCAATTTTGTAATAAGCGCGCGTGAGTGTGATGCATGTCTTCCAACCACCATTTCTTTCTCCCTTTTACTTAACCGTTTATGATGGTTAGTTCTAGGGCACATTTCAATTAGCATTCTTATGCTATGCATGTTTGCATCATTCATCTTTATTGCATGCACCGGGCTCGGCGCATCATACTAACTACATAGTATTTCAAATTCCAAGTTGAATATGTGTATCAAGTTGTTGCATTTCACATGCCATCCTTAGATTAGCCGAGCCTATTCTAGTTACATTTTGTATGCGATGCATTAGCCATCTTAACATGGACTTGGATCATACATTTGATTACTAACATGTTCCTTGTTTTGGCTCGGAGTACACTGTGAGTATTTATGCTTTAGCATCTTGCATGTGTGTAAGTGTTAACATGACAACATGCTTACCATGAGGCTATTTGCTTATGTGATATAACTACCTGAATGCCTGTGGGTGAAGGTTGGATTACTTGAATTGGATCAATTCATTGAAATCCATGTTTTAGCCTACTCGAGAGTAGCAAACCTTAAACCATTTTCCAAACAAAACGGATATGCGATGCTTTGTTCCAAATTAGGCGATCTAGTCTATACTTGCGTGTTGTGCGCATCACATAGTAAATTCTAGCTAATTAACCGAAATAAGAACACATATGTTTTCAAAACTCAATATCATGCTTAGTACATACCGATCTTTGGATCGGGCGAGCGGGGGTGCTCATAGATGACCTCCCCAATCGTACCCAAGTTCCCGAGCCGAGGCAACTTTGGTGATGACGGACACGTGGCCTTAGGCAACGAGTCAGGGTTTCCTAAATTCCCCAAAATAAAATATTTAGATGGCGACTCTGTATCTGGCAAAGCAGTCCATGTTTGGCACTTCTTTCTCAAAAATTTGTTTTCCAAAACGATTTGCCGGATTTAGACTCTTTGGTGATTTATCAATCTCACATCGCACATTGTGGGATCAGATTAAGAACCATGACAATTTGAGTCTGAACTGTAGCATGAGGCCCACGGGTACGTCTACAATGAGCATGGATGATCATCGAGTGTTCAAATGATGACGTCCAAGTCTTGAGGACGGTCAAAAATGGGGTGTCTACAGGCTGCTTGACCAGCACGCGACCTTAGCAGCATGGCAGCTTGGCCTGCTCGCGGCCTTAGCAACATGTCAAGCCTACAACCTTGGCAGCATGACAGCTTGTCCTGCATGCGGCCTTAGCAGCATGTCAAGCCTACAACCTTGGCAGCATGGCAACCTGGCCTATGCACGGCCCTAGTAGCATGTGAAACCCGCGGGCTTGGTAGCATGGCATCCTAGCCAGCGTGCAACCCTGGCAGGATGGCATGCCCACGGCCTAGCTAGTAGGGCTGCCTGGCCTCCGTGCAGCCTTATCAGCTTGGTATGCTCGCGGCCTAGGCAGCATGGCAGCCTGGCCTGCACGCAGCCTTGGCAGCATGGCAGGCCTTAGGCCGAAGCAACATGGTATGCTTGTAACTTAGCCAGCATGGCTGTCTGGCATGCAAGTGGCCTTGGCAGCATGGCATTTCCTTGGCCTAAGCAGCATGGTAGCCTGGCCTGCGCGCGGCCTTGGCAGCATGGTAGGTTGGCCTGAGCGCAGCCTAGGCTGCATGTTATACGCACAACGTGGGCAGCATGGCAGCCTCTCATGCCGTTGGCCTTGATGCCTGGCTTGCGCGTGACCTTGGCAGCATGGCAGCCTGGCCTTTCCGCGACCTCGGTAGCATGGTAGCCAGGCTCGCGTGCGACCTCTACAGTGTGGCCTGCTCGCGGCCTCATTAGCATGCTAGCCCGGCCTACAAGCGGCCTTGGCCAGCCTGTCTTGCCCTACTCCTCACGAAAAGTATGTCCCTCAGGTAATTGCCATTAGGTTGGCTTTGACTTTTGCCTACAAGTTGCC